>NC_084481.1:186010976-186674011 GCF_030035675.1 Rhineura floridana
AGGGAATGGAAAGTCAAAATGAAGCCTGGCTACATTCAGTCATGCTCTGCCCAGCTGTGTAGAGAGGATAAGGATCACAATTCTTGCTGCAATGTGGAAGATACGTTACAATTCCACATGCAGAAAAAAATACAGAAGCGATGAACAGGTTACATTAGAGGGACCCCATCTGGATACACCTGGTATCTCTAAATAATGGGCAACAAAATGGGAGAGATTCAGGCTGTGCCCACATCATGCCTTTAAAGCACCCCCCCCCAAAAAAGGAATCCTAGGAACTGTAGTTTGTTAAGGGTGCTGGGAATTGTAGCTCTTTGAGGAATAAGTTCCCAAGATTCTTTTTTGTGGGGAGGGGGGAAGATGTACCTTGAATGTGCTTTCAAGGTATGGTGTGTAAGCAATCCGAGTGTAATTAAAAGCAAAGCAATACATATTTGGTCAGAAGCATCTAATTGGTTGTATACAGTGACATCTTGACTAATTACTCAGGGAAAAGATCATGACTGAGAGCTCACTGAGATTATCAACTTAGTGTGCTCTAGAATCATTACAAAATAAAACTACAATTACCAGTGTGCTTTTATTGATTTATGGTATAGCCATATTTAGAATACTGGGTACAGTTCCAATTGCAGCGACCAAGCAGTTGGAGCACTTTCCATATCAGGAAAGACTTTAAAGTATTGGTATTTTTGTTGTTGCTTAGAAAAAAAGGATGGAAGGAGGGTAGTTCATAAAATTATACATGGCATGGGCAAAGGAATTACTACTAGAACTCAGGGTAACATAGCTGATCTGAATGGTAGTTGATTCACTGTTAAAAAAAGGAAATACTTCATATAATGCAAAATGGGATATGTTGTGGCAGGAGACACTAGGTTTTATTTAAAAAAAGTATTTTTGTGTGCAATGGGTGTTAGCTAAAATAGTTCCATGGTTTCTTCATGTACAGAAGCACTATGCTTCTTAAGATCATATGCTGGTAACAAATGGAATAGCCATAAGTTCATGGCCTGCTTGTGAGTATTAAGAAGCATTTTGAATTGAAGTACAGAAATGTTCTAAATAAATCAAATACTGTAACTCACTACTACCCTGATATATTCTGGCACTGAACCACAAGCCTTCCATTGGTGCTTGCACAAGATTTTATGTAAAGCACTAGCAGTTTCTCTGTCCACTCATGGTTCTTGGGATCCAAGCCAATTGGCTGATAATGCAGCTGCCAAGCTGTTGACTGGGGTGTGCAGCTTTAGCACATATTACTCCAGCATTGTTATTTTCCACTGCTTTACCAATTTGTTTCTGGACTCAAGTGAAAGTATTGGTTTTGACCTTTAAGGCTTCAACAACCTAGTACTTTCCAGATTTTTCCAGATTACAACTCCTGGAGGACACCAAGCTAAGAGAAGGCAGCCCTAAATGATCAAGCACCAGGATACCACAAGAACTGCCTCCTGCTATATGAGTTTCCTTTAATACAAAGATAAATATGAGAGCCACTATTTCAGGTCCCTCCACCATTGGTGATGGACCAAGGTTGTGAAACCCTCGATATTTACTCACTTTTCAGCACGCATTGAAGAAACATTTGTTCCAACAAGCTTAGAAAGCTGTTTCAGCAGTTCTGAGACTGCAATTGTGGTTTTTTTTTTAAGTTACTACTGTAAGGCTGTTAGGTGGTTTTAGTGTATTTAGGTTTCTTGATTGTTATTCTTTTTAAAACTTGTATTTTTGAATCGTTTCATTGTTAGCTGCTCTATCTAAATATAAAAAAGGTTATAAATAGAGAAAATAGGTAAATCTCTCATCAATTATTATGTGAAAAACCACCACACATCTATCCTCATTGCCAAAGGGCCAAACTGTATAATTAGTCTGAATCTTGGGGTTTTTTTTAGTAATGTATTCAGCTTAGATTTTGTTATGCTGCATATATATTTTATTCTTAGTGAAGTAGCACTGTCATACTTCAGTTAGTTTCAATGACAACAAAAAGTCTAAAGAGGCTTCTAGAATTACCGAAAGTACAGGCAAATTTGTTAGCTGTCCAGGCAAATATACATAGAAAACTAGTACCAACTTCTTTTAAAAATTAATGATTGTAGGACAGAAAGTTGCTTCAGTGCCCCAATCGCTGTCTTACCTTCTTTATTGAAAAGAAAGGACACAGAGCTTTGTTGCCTAGTCAAAAGTACTCTAAACTAGGGTTGGTGTTCCAAAATTCTGCAAAGATATGAAGACATTTGTCTGGAAAACAATCCAACTTTAGACAGGGAACACTTCTATTCACTGAGTTTTATCGTGCATAGACAACTTGAAATTAATGGATGTGACTATCAGAGCCATTAATTTCAGTAGGTTGGCATCATGTAGAACATTTAAGAACCCACCCTATTCTTGTGATGGAAATGTGTTTTAATTTTTTTTTATATTGTATTTTAGATTTTTTAGCCCGCCCTGGGACCTATTGATGCACTGCAGGTAAGAAAAAATATATTTATATAAAAATGTAAAACTTCACTGGATACAACTTAATCTAATGACATCAGTAGTTATATAAATTAACTCTAGTATACGGTAATGACTTCTCAATATTTTGTTAATACAAAGCAGCAAAATAAGTGAAAAAGTTTAGTGCCAGATCATATTGCTTAATTTCTCTGTGCTATCATGCACACAGATTTATAGGTGGAAATTAGTGTGAATTGGTTGTACATACAGTGAGCTGGCAGCCATCTCCTTTTCCTATCACTTTTTAAGTAAACGGATATCTAAAAATATTTACTCTATTACCTCTTACCACAAAGCAAGATCACTTTCACCAACGTATGCTTGCAAAGCCCAAAATACTTAATATTGTATTAGTTCAGCATTTGGTATACCTATGCATTTGCTAGCACTGTTAAGTTTTAGACATGCAATCAATCAGTGGAACCACCGGATTGGAAATGGAACATGGCTATGATTCTTTAAGAAGTAGATTAGTGCAGAGAATATACAAAGGAAAATACAGTTTTTTGTTTCCAACATTTGCTTTAAAAGAAAACATTTGCTGCTTTTAAATCTAAATAGGAAGCAGGGCTTTGCAATCACAGAGCCATGCAAATGCAAATCAAAATACATGTTATGGCTACACGCTATGTGCTTATAGGGAGCATTTATTTTTTTCCTGTCTGGGACACATGAATGGATCAGTTTTGTGGGGTATCAATACTGTTAATATTATTTGTCGTCTTAACAGGGCAAATGAAAATAAACTTAATTTTAATATAACAGTGCTCCTTGCATCTCATTTTTCTAGCATTTATTGATGACATAGGGAAGATCTAGGGCCTTTTCTGTAGTGGCCCCCGAACTGTGGAACAGCCTCCCCGAAGAAGTACGCCTGGCGCCGACGCTTCT
This sequence comes from Rhineura floridana, assembly GCF_030035675.1. NCBI lineage: Eukaryota > Metazoa > Chordata > Lepidosauria > Squamata > Rhineuridae > Rhineura > Rhineura floridana. Next base: position 186,014,382 of record NC_084481.1, read on the forward strand.
ATCTTTTCGGCGCCAGGTTAAGACCTGGCTATGCTCCCAGGCATTTTAATGCGTTTAATGTTACAATTTTAAATCTTTTTGTTTGCTGTTTATTTATTGTGATATTTTGTATTTCTGTATTTTAATCTTTTGTACACCGCCCAGAGAGCTACTCGCTATGGGCGGTTTAAAAATGAAACAAATAAAATCAATAAATAAAATATATTACAATATTCATACTCGCCTTATTCAAAGATCAATAGTAATAGGAAAGAAGCCATACAGATAGAAAAAAGAGCAATCCTGCAATATTAAAAGCAAACCTGTCTTGAAATTCCCCATGCTTTTTTCCTCTTGCTTCTAACGTTGTTCACTTTCATACCCACATTTAGCATACTGTTAACCTTTTAAGCCCTCTATGCCTTTGCCCCCCCTCTTTCAGCCCTTATTACAAGATATAGCCCTGCATCAAATTTTTGTTCCTCAAAACCTCTTACCTTCCTTTTTCAAACCCAACTCCCAAGTTTTCCCACAAAGGATTTGTCCATATCCCTAACCAGGATAGTTAACTCTCACACAGTCCTTGTTATTCTTGTCTTTTTCATACTTCTTGCTTCATTTCTTCTCCTCTATAATCTTCCACCATCAAAATGTATTCCTAATTGCCTTGGGACAGTGAGCTATATTTTTTTGTTCCTTTGTAAAACACTGTGTAAACAAATAATGACATATTAAGCTTGGGGTTATTAAATCTGCCAGGTCTAGAATCCAATATATTACAACAGTAATTTATCCTCTTTTCACTATACAACTGTCTTACTTGTAAAAATTCAAGACCGAGGAGAATTAACAGCTTACCCTCCAATCAGATAGGCACATCCCATTCTAATCACTTAAGCTAATAACTACATTGTATATAACCACACAATCCTATTTCCTGAATCTAAACATTTCAGCTCTGAGATTTGGTTAGGTTGCCAAAAGATGGTTTAATCAGTTAATGTATCTCTACAAAAACTTATTCTATAAAATAGAAATCTGGCAATTGATTACTTTGATGAGGTTGTCAGATTATTCAAAACTTTGCTTTGATAACAAAGAGGGAAAATTTCCTCATCTAAAAAAGGCTGTCAGATTAAATTAAGGCAGGTTTTGTCAGATAGCATCTGATGTCTATTTAGCAGCATGATTCAAGGTTATTACTAAAGTCACTCTTAGTTTCTATACATATTTCTTACCTTTCTTAGTTTTGTTTTCTTCTTTTAGAATCAACCCATATGATGCATCTTCAGGTTTTCAGAATTTAAGCTGAACTTGCTCACATTTTCAAAGATCAAAAAGCAGTTTTAAAAATAAAAATTCAGTATCTGCAGAGACTTTCATTACTGTCATGAAAACATTTATTTAACATTTCTTTATCAATAAAGTAACTAGAAACCTAATGTCCCATCTATGATGGGAGACATGCAAGATGCTCAGAGCTGAAGCTTTCTTTCAACCTTTTAAGTCACAATGAGGCCTTCATCATTTTGCATGATAGAAAACAACAGCTGACAGCCCATTTGGAACATATGCCAGCTGTCTCTCATTTGTTTTATTGTCCAAGCAGTAAGAGTTTTGTAGCAGCATTTCCAAGGGCAAGTTACTAGACTGGATTTCAGTCAGTACTCTTTCAGCAATAAACAGATTTTAAAACTTTTGTGTCAAAGGTATTATGCAGGATTCTGTACTTCATTAACATAAATAAGATTTGATTTTACGGAAATCCATGCAGAGTTCTAAACACAAAACTAGGCTCAATTTTAAAATAAATGTCCACTTCGCTTCAATATTCAGTTCTAAAGCCTTAGACAAACACAATTTAAAAGCATCAAATGACATTACTAGCAGAGGATTACATAAACTGAAAAATAGTGCTTTACACTATAGATGGGATATGTATTGCTTGGTACAGATTTTTTTTTAATGTAACATTCATTTTAAAACATTTGTTTTCTCCAATAAAGCACTAAAGTCAGCATATTATAATTTTAGAAGGGACGCCGTGCAATTCTAGGTAACAAGATCGAGTAAGGAGGTCTTTATACTAGCCAGGTTTTTACATGTACACATGGCAGAATATTTAAGAGATGTGGGATAATAGCTGCTTTCCAATCAATCTTTTTAATCTCCTGTAAAAAATCTGAAGCTTTCTTTTGCTATGAAACTGTTAAACATCTAGCAAGCCAGGATACCTTAAATTCTACAACAGAATTCAATACACTAAAAGATATACATTTCACTTCTAAGTCAAACACAGCTGAAAACTTGAAATAATCAATTTCTACAGAGCAACTATGTGAAAATCACATTGTTCCATTTATAAAATTATTTGCTGTCGTCTGCCCATCTCTCCCCCAGACAGGAGTAAAAACAAGTTTACATCCAATTAAACTTTTATTTCTGTTCTCTGCCAACTTCTTTTAAGAAATTGTTAACCATTTTCAATTTCTATTCCTTGATGAAAGCATTCCTTCTAGCTGTATGTACACTTCAATAGCAATTGGCTGCGTAACAGAGTTCCTGTATGCATACCAGTAGAATCATGTCCAGTTTTGCCATTTGTGGAGAACTGATGACAAGATACAAAAGCATGTGCTTGCCATAAATAGCTCTGGCTAACAGACCACTGCTCGCACAGAGCAGCTCGAATTCTCTATAAGGAGAGCAGAGTTTGGCTCTTAGCCAAATCATGTTCCTGATGCAAGTCTTAGTAGCTGAAAAAGCTTTCCAGTCCTATTAGTACAAAAGTTAACTGGAGAAGAGTTGCCCTGTGACTCAACAAAAGATGGTACATGCAATATTTAACATGTAGAACTGTGAAGAATATTCGTAATAGTACATTATTTGCCTCTTTTCCCTTTTAAGTTTCAGATATAAGCTAGCTGTAGATTGCTGGCAACATGTTAAGGTAAGTGGAGGTTCAAATCATTTTTACAGTAGGATCATGAATTTAAAAAAACTCATTACTGAAGTTGAGAGCAACTGTTGAATATCTATGAGGTACAGCTGAAAAAGAGCTGTGCAAAACGTTTAAATACACGTCATTCTATATTTCCCAATGAAAACAAGGCAACATTCTGTAATAAGCCACCGGTTTTATTGCAACGTGGCCAATATATTTAATCTCAAAAACAGCATTCCATTTAAGGCTCTTTTTATACAGAAATTGCCATTATGACTGATGTTTTACAAAACATCTTTAGTGTTGCAAGATTTGCATGGTAAACAGACAGTTCCTACTCCGGTTCAGTAGTGTACATTCAACAGAAAACAAAAAGGAATAATTAACAGCTAATTCATTTATAAAGGTATGTATGTAAGTAACAAGAATGAAGACTGGGGTACTATAACAGTTTGATGACAATTACAGAAACTTAATTGGCATTCCTTGGGGAATGGGGAAATAGAACATATTACAAAAAAAGTGCTTTAAATGCATAGTGTTGTGTGCTGCCATGCCACAAAAAATAGGCTTGTCAAGGCAGGTGAGGTTTATGAATGCACAAGAGCCGCATGGAACTGAAATCAAGTGCAACTGTAAAGTAATACTGAATAGAGTCTACCATTTGACCATTGGACAGTACTTTAAAGGCAATCAATTATCTTAAACCTTTTGTTGCTTGGCAAGACTATCCACACCAACTATCACATTCATTGTACACATTTTCAAACAATACCCACATCATCAGTTTTGGCTAAGAATATGATGTGAGGCATTCCTTGGATTCTACATAAAACTATCAGGTTTAAAAACAATCTAATGGTGATCATTTGTAGACTGTTTAATGACATCTCCTTCAGGTGTTTGGGTTCTGGGAAGGTGGGGCAAAAGGAACTAATGCTATTCCAATTGAATGAGCTGCAGAAATGGAAGCTCCAGATGGCACTTGTCTGTCCTTTTATAAGGGTTTTCCTTCAAGTGAAACTACCACGTTGCCTCCTAGTTTCTCTCCCAGTGTTGAACGATCTTTAATATCATCATAACCATTTACTTGCCACTCGTGTTTAATACCTGAAAAAGACAATGAACACATATATACTTGTTCAGTATTTTAACAGCAAGTGTAGAACTTTGTGCAGCCTTACTGGTCAAGTATCAAAAATATACCAACCCACCTGCCTAATTCAACAGCACTTAAACATGGTAGTTGTCCAAAAGGAATTGTTACTCACTCTGAGCAAGTAGCTAAATACAATGTTGCCTTTTCGGCTCATACCTGTGAATTTCTTTTTAATGGCATCTTTAGAGCTTGCGTAGATCATCTTGCTTTTTAAAGGGGCACTCTCTGGAGCCCTACAGATGGGGAGGAAAGACTTGTTATTTAATCCACTGAAGTTTGGAAACCAAATTCTATTTTAATATTAATAGTTTGATTTACACACCAGAATAGAAATACCAGGTCTTCTTTTTTAGACTCCTTTGTTTCATAAGTTGCATCATACAAAGCGTATCTGCAATCGTTCAAAGGTAAGAGCTTCACAAAGGACGTATAAGGATCCTCCACCGTATCACCTATGTCACCAACTAGTATCTGCTTTGCTTCTTCTACAATTATTTGTCGTTTGTCATCACTTAAACAGAAGAGAACTGCTTTCTTTCGTTTTTTAATCTCTTCTGGCGTTGAAGATTTTCGTACTTTCATGTCATTGAAAACCTTGATGACTTCATCATTCACTGTTACTCCAGAAGCCTATAACACAAAACAAAACAGCATTCACTAGAAAACAATTTGCAAGCAAAAGGGAAAGTGTATTGGAAAGCATATTAAAGACTGAATATAACATGGTGCATCAGACTAAGGCATATAATCCTATACACACATACTTAGGAGTATGAATTTAATAAGGCTTCCTTCTGAGTAGACGTATAAAATCGCAAAGTTTGAACTCTAGAATTTGATCCAAAGCCAGCCATCACTTTATTACAGCTTTCTAAAGCCAGAATGTCCATTCAAACATGATCCAATTACCTAGTTTCAGGTTAAACTAGTACTTTTTACTCATTTAAGACTGCAGTCCAGTGCACATTTAGCCAAGAGTATATCTAACTGAATTCAGTAGGACTTACTAATGAGTAAACATGCTTAAGTAAACCCTGCATGGGATTTTGCCCTAGAATAATCAAATACATTAGCAGTAGTTTATTCTTGCCCTGTCATTATTCTAGTTTTGTTCAGTGATGTAATCTTCTAAGAAGAGAAGAAATGCCTTCTGTATTGTGTCAGGTTTAATATTATGTATTTAAAATTCCTAGATTTTATTAACACTGCCCTATAAATATTCCAGTGAAGTTACTACATGATGAAAGAATCAAGGACAGAATGTACAATTCCTCCCAAGAGTGTTGAGTTTTACAGAAGCCAAGCCTACAAAAATGTAACTCCACATTGTGACTGGACAGAGGTGTTCCTTAATGTACCATCAGAGACACAGGAGCTGCTTTTCTCACTTTCTACTTTTCATCCTATAGTACTGCTGTAAATTTATAGGTCTGCATCTCAGGGCGGTCCATGTAATTGTTCTCACAATTCAAAATTGAAGGCATTCAAAAGTTATCATGGGGTGAACCCAGAGAAGAGCAGCTCCCATAACACTGCTATAATGTGGAAAAAGTACAAAAAGGTATTTCTTTTCAATACTTCAAAATAACTATGTACTTGCTTTCAAATAAGAAAACCTCTTAACACAGCACTGATTTGCTTTTACAGCATATTAGGAGGTTAACGGAAACTGCACACATGTAGCAGAACAGGGACAGATGAAAATAGATGCTTAATCATTTATGATTTGTTCTTTAAAACAAAGTAGGAATCGTCACTTTTAAAAAATGTTTCTCACAACTAGTTCCTAAACAAAACACTTCATTTAGTTCTGTATCCCAAAGTTCAGTGATTGTTTTATAAAGAAAAGAAAACTTACAATGGACTAGCACATTTTATATTGTTTATTTCTATACAGTTCCTTTAGAAATTTTCTTCTCTTCCTACCACTCCCTCAGAAATAAGCCAGTTTTTGTGTCATCTAATGCCAATGACTATTACCCAAACACAGCCAGGACATTTCTGCCCTTCTGCTGGATTTTCAGCTATGTATTCCTAGGGTAGTGGGCAGGCTTGTAATGGTCTACTCCAACAAGCACAAGGGGAGAAAGATACCCCTAAATTTTGGGTAACCTATATTACATTTCTACCATTAGCCAGAGATCATCCACACACAATGAGTGGTAAATGCCACTCACCTTCACACTTTCTCAGTTAAAGGTGCCCTGCCCACAAACTGTGATTAAAACAACAAAGGAAGCAGCCATCTCTCTGCCTGGTGCTCCCCTCCTTTTTTAATACAATCAGACACAATGGAGAGGGGCAAACCCAACTATGCGTCATTCCACCACCACCACCACCTCACTTCCATCATAATCGCAACTAAGAAGCAAAAAGCTACTATACTCTTTCAATACAACAGAAGGTAGGATTCCCCTATACTGTACTTCAATCCAAAATGAAACTGATGCCAACCCCACCGTGTCATATGTATACAATTAAAGAAAGCAGCCCTCGCAGAGGGAGGTAATGAAGAGAAGGTAAAGCCTAATTCTCTCCATTTCAATTTCCCCTCATAAGTAAGTAATACAGGAGATTTGCTACCTCTCGCTTCTGCTCCCCAATAAAAATGCGTTATGTTTTCCCCCCTACACATACTCGAAAAAAACCGGGAGATTCGGCTTAACGTAATACAGAAGAAAAAGGAGGATCCAAGTCCTGTTACATCCACACACGCCCCCGACACACATGCCCTTTTCTTCCACGGAAGGCAAAGAAAGGATGCGGGAGAAGTAGTCCCGTTATTTAGCCCTCACTCTTCAAAAATACAACCCAGAAGGGCCATACCCTGCCATCTTACAAAAAAGCTTCCCCCCGTTACACCTAAAAAGGAACCAGACACACAGTCCCCTTCTTTTTCTTCTCCACTCGTAGAGTCGCGGGCTTAACTGAGAAAATAATAATAATACGACAAAAGGAGCAGCCGGGGGGGGGAGAGAATCCCTCAGTCATAGGGCCCCCCATTTCATCCTGCGCGAAAAACTTACGAGGCGCTTCGTCCTCTCCCATTCCTTCCTGGGAAGCGAGTCGCCTACTGAGTCTCTCCCCTCCGGCCATGAGTTGAGGCAGGGGTCGCTCCTGGCACCCCCTCCCTCGAACCGAAGCTAAAATTAGACTAAAATGGCCGCCAAGGGCCGCGGGGCCCACTTAGCCCCTCTCACCCTAGGGGGCTTAGTTCCAGCACGGCCAGGCAGAAGCCGAACCGGCCAGGTCACATCAAGCCAAGGCCAGGCTGCCCCACCCTTACCATGGTGCCGGGTCCCTGTTGCGGTGATGGCGCCGGGCGCTACTGCCTTACGGAGCGGGGTCTGACTGACGCTACTAGCACAGCTCGGAGAGTGCGGGCTGGGATGAAGAGAGGAACCAGGCAGGGGGTTGGAAGTAGAGGGGGGGGAGAGGAAAGGCCGGTCACATGGGCGCTGTCTCCTCTCACCACGTGCTGTAGGCCCTGCCCAGTCCTGCAGAGCAAAAATGAAGAGTGGGGAGAAGGATCACCCTCCTGTTCATAGCAAATGATCCCTTTCGACTCGAAAACTTCCCTGGGGGATTGGGGGACTTCGTGAGGGAAAATTAGACCCACCTACCATCAAGTTTTGTCTCAGTATGGCAAAAGGGCTTGTCCTAGGATTGCGCCCCACCCACCAAAAACCCTTCGTGGGTTACCGTGCCCTCACTTCCCCACTGGACTTTATTTCCCTCCGGAAAGCGAGAACACGAGATCTGATGCGGTACTTTCCTTTGCCACGCAGCCCCCTCTTACTTGTTTGATCGCCTCAGCCAATGACTGAGCAGCGGAACAAGCGACGACGAGGAGCACCTGCCGAGGGGCGCGCGGCAGCTGGGAAGCGCAGCGGCCAAGTCTTCCGCGTTTGTTGCCCGCAGAGAGAAGGCGAGCGAAGGATACACCTTACAGCCACCTCAGCTATTCAGTTTTGCCTCCTCTCGACAGTTTGGCTTTGGTCAGTTTTTCACTCTACGCTGCAACCAAGCGGACGCCGCGGCTGCTTTCTCCTTTGCTCCGCGGCCATCCGAGCAATTGGCCGAGAGAGAGCAGCAGAGGTGGTGGTTGCAAAGAGAGGAGTAGCAGCTGCTGAGCTCTGGATGGTATAGCTGCCCACCGAGGCAGCTAAAGTGAGCGGAGACCGTGGATGCTCCTTGCAGGTGCCTCCAGCTCCCTTGCTCAACAGGCAGTTCAGCAGCGGAGACCAGACGGCTGTAAGTAAGAACAGCTGCCTTCACCTCTCCTCTCTCGACCGTGCAGTTGTTGGGATTGGGCCCGGTAGGGGGAGGCAGGGAGGGAGCAAGCAAGTGCAGGCGGCGGCGGTACCAACACCAGCTACTACTCCCCCCCATCCCGGTGACTGAGTAGGGAACTTCTTTGCAGTCCCTGGACGGTCAGCGATTGGGTTTGGGCCCGACCATCTTGCTCCTTAAAGGGAAGGGGCAAGTGGGTGGACCAAGCAGTGAAGACTTCTGTGAAAGGAACAGCAAACGCTGCCCTCTACCCGCACGCTCTCTTTGGGAGTGGGCCGAATCTTTCACGCTATGCCGCAGCTGGGAGGGGAGACGCCCGAGCCCAGTAGTCTTTAAAGTCCAGTATGAGGACGGAGGGGGACGGAATGGGACAAAGAACAGATGCTTGCCTTTAATTTCTTGCGTACGTTGCGCTCCTTTCCAAAGGGGCTAACAGAAAAGCAACTCCTCAGCTAGCACCAAAAAGCATCAGAATGGAAGTCAATAAATGCAGCATATATCCAAATTTAAAGCGAGTCAAATCTTAATTCACGGCAAAACAGTCTCAAATACAAATCTACTAAATTCGTAAGAATTGATTTGATACTGCCGGTGCTCCTTGGCCAGCAATTGTCGAGTTTTGTTTTGGCTGTTAAGATTTTTAAACGTTGGTTTTCACTGAGGAACCACAATAATGTCGCTTATTTGAGTTCGTCTGTCTGTCCGATGTTGAGTCCTGCAAAACTGCAGGCCGTTGTCCACAATTAGCGTTAAAGAAGTGGGATATCCTCGCTGGAAGGGTAATGCTTAAAGCTAAAGTTGGGATAGGAAAGCAGTGGCCTTGCAGATGTTGTTGGACTACAATTCCCATGATTTGTGACCTGGCTGAGGCTGAAGGTGGTTGGAGAACAACATCTAGAGTATCATAGGTTCCCTACCCCTTCCTAAAAGAAAACCACACATGGATGCCAGAAGCCAGAGGAAAAAAGGGATGAAGCAGTTGTAGCTTTCCTCCCTGAATTATATACTGGTGATCAACAAGCCCCTTAGGAAAACTTAGAACTATGTTGAAACTAGGGAGAGAATTCGCTATTTTCACAGTAGCTGCACATTGGGTTGACATCTTAACCAATTATCTTCTGTGACCCCAAGGTCTCTTTCCTTTTCAGTCACTACCAGTTCAGACCCTCTGAGCGTATATTTGAAATGTGTATATTCCTTTTTGAATAACTGTGATACCCATGTGTATTTGTGCTATGAATTGCTCTGACCTGTTGAAATAAGCATTTCATATATTCCAGGAATTTCATAGAATCCAGCTGGATTCTACTTTAGCAGTGCAGGAAATGCACCAGTGAAGCAGACCCCTGCAGAGAGCAGGATTGAATGCTCCTTTCATCAGTTGGTGAGCGGACAATTCAATTCTGCTGGGTACTGCTGTGTGCCAGTATATTAACACACAGACCTTTCCCTGCAGGTCAAGGTTGATAAGTGGGTGGAATCACCCCACCAGTCAGTCGTCAGTCATTATGTCTGATGATTGATAGGTGGGGGGCCAGAGATGCAGTAAGACTTGCACAAGCAGTTGGTGCTTCTAGGAGGCTGGGAAAGAGGATTCAACATCATTGCCCTCCCCAGCATTTTGCTTTTGCTGCTGTTAGTCTTCTCTAGAAGAGAGATGAAGGAGCCAGTTGTAAATAATCTAGCCAGAGGGGGAAGACATCTCCTCCTGTGGATGGTATTTAGGCGAGGCTGTTGAGCCTCCTTGGAGTACAGTAAAATCTGAACTAGCCACTGTTAACTTTCTTGTTGCAAAAGGAATAATCTGTTCTGTTTGTTAAATTGTTAGGCTTTGTCCTATTTGATTTTGTTTCTGTATTTATTTATTACATTTATATACCACCACATAGCCAAAGCTCTCTGGGCGGTTTACAAAAATTAAAAACATTGAACATTAAAAACAAATATACATTTTTAAAAACCACACAAAGTTTAAAACCATAAAGCACCGACAAGGTAAAAGACCTGGGGTCAGAGCTCAGCACATGCTGTTAGAATGCCTGGGAGAAAAGGAGAGTCTTGATCTGGCACCCAAAAGATAATGTTGGTGCCAGGCGACCTTCATTGGGGGATCATTCCATAATTTGGAGGACACCACTGAAAAGGCCCTCTCCCTTGTTGCCACCCTCCCAGCTTCCCTCTGAGTAGGAGCCCGGAGGAGGACCTTTGATGTTGAGTGTACATGTGGGTTTGTGGCAGGAGAGGCATTTCATCAGGTATTGTGGTCCCAAGCCGTGGAAGGCTTTATAGGTTAAAACCAGCACCTTGAATCGAGCTCAGAAACATACAGGCAGGCAATGCAGGCAGGCCAGAATTGGTTTTATATGTTCAAACCATCTGGTCCCTCTTATCAATCTGGCTGCTGCATTTTGCACAAGCTGCAGATTCCAAACTGTCTTCAAAGGTAGCCCCACATAGAGCGCATTGCAGTAATCTAATTTGGAGGTTACCAAAGTGTGGACAACTGAAACCAGGCTATCCCTGTCCAGATAGGGGTGTAGCTGGGCCACCAGCCAAAGTTGATAGAAGGCACTATGTGCCACCAAGGCTACTTGAGCCTCAAGTGATAGAGATGGTTCTAGGAAAACCCCCAGACTATGACCCTGCTCCGTCAGGGGGAGTGCAACCCCATCCAGAACAGGTTGGTCATCCACCATCCAGTCAGAAGAATCACCCACTAGCAGCATCTCAGTCTTGTCTGGATTGAGCCTCAGATTATTAGCCCTGAGCCAGTCCATTGTCGCAGCCAGGCACTGGTTCAGCATATTGACAGCCTCACCTGAAGATGAAAAGGAGAAATAGAGCTGTGTGTCATCAGTGTACTGATGGCAATGCACTCCAAAACTCTGGATGACGGCACCCAACAGTTTCATGTAGATGTTGAACAGCATGGAGGACAGAACTGACCCCTGTGGAACCCCATACTGGCAAATCCACGGGGCCCAGCGGTGTTCCCCAAGCACCACCTTCTGGGATCAACCTGCCAAGTAGGAGCAGAACCACTGTCATGCAGTACCTCCCACTCCCAACTCAGCGAGTCATCCCTGAAGGATATCATAGTCGATGGTATCAAAAGCCGCTGAGAGATCAAAGAGAATCAACAGAATCACACTTCCCCTGTCCTCCGGGCAACCAAGGCTGTTTCCGTGCCAAAACCAGGCCTGAAACCCGACTGAAATGGATCCAGATAATCGATTTCATCCAAGAGTGTCTGGAGCTGACCTGCAACCACTCGTTCCAGGACCTTGCCCAGGAATGGAACATTTGCCACTGGCCTATAGTTATTAGGATTTTCCAGGTCCAGGGAAGATTTCCTCAGGAGTGGTCTCACTACCGTTTCTTTCAGGGGTCCAGGACCACCCCCTCTCGCAGAGAGGCATTAATCATTTCCCTGGCCCAGCCAGCTGTTTCATCCCTGCTAGCTTTTATTAGCCAAGAAGAGCAAGGATCCAGTACAGAAATGGTTGCACGAACCTGTCCACGCACCTTGTCAACGCCCTCAAGCTGCACCAACTGAAACTCATCCAAGAAATCAGGACAAGACCATGCTCTGGATACCTCACTTGATTCACCTGCTATAACACTAGAGTCTTAAGTCCTGGCAGATGCCTAATATTTTATCTGGAAGTGCCTAGCAAATTCATTACAGCGGGCCTCAGAGGGTTCTACCATGTCCTTGGGGCCAGCATGTAATAGTCCCCAGACAACTCTGAAGAGCTCCGCTGGGCGGAAAATTGATGATTTAATAATGACAGCAAAATGTTTTTTTGCTGCCTTCACTGCCCCTGAATACAGCTTACCATAGGCACTTACCAGTTTATGATTGCATCCACCAGGAGTTCATCTCCATCTGCACTCAAGCCATCTCCTATATTGTTTCATCACTCTCAGCTCTGGGGTATACCATGGAGCCATAAGCCAGGAGAGGGCGCTCAGGAGCAATCATGTAAACTGCCCGGGTCATCTCTGTATTCCACAGATCAATGAGGGTTTCAACAGGAGTGCGAGCCCTATCAGCCGGAAAACTCCCCAGAGACCTTTGGAAACCATCCAGATCCATTAGTCCCTGGGGAAGGGCCATCTTAATAGGTCCCCACCCTTGCAGAGGGGAAAAGCTGCTGTAAGTCTAAACTTCAGCAAGCAGTGATCTGTCCATGACAAATGGACAATAGGCGTAGTGACGGGTAGAGGGAGATATCACGTTGTGTGGAAGACAGGCCAGGTGAGGGGAACGCGGCCCAGGCAATTGCCGGCTATGCCGTGTTCCGGTCTTCCACACATCCACAGGTATGTGGGACGCCCTATCAGCCAGCTCTCTGATCTCCGGATGCTGCTTTTTAATGCCAGATCGGTACATAATAAGACCCCCCTCATCCATGATTTAATTGTGGATGAGGCAGCCGATCTGGCATGCATAACTGAGACCTGGGTGGGTGAGCAGGGAGTAGTTGGTCTCTCTCAGCTGTGCCCACCGGGATACTCAGTACAGCATCACGGTAGATCTGAGGGCTGGGGAGGGGGGGGTTGCTGTGGTCTATAGGAATTCTATCCCCATCTTCAAGCACCATGTCCATGTAACTACTGGCCTTGAGTGTCTGCATCTTGAGTTGGGCCAGAGGGACAGATTAGGGATTCTGTTAGTGTACCGCCCACCCCGCTGCCTAAAAGACTCCCTGACTGAGCTGACGGAGGTGGTCTCAGAGGTTTTGTTGAGATCCCCTAGACTATTGGTACTGGGTGATGTCAACATTCATGCCGAGACCATCTTATCTGGGGCAGCTCAGGACTTCATGGTTTCCATGACGACCATGGGGCTGTCCCAATATACCACCGGCCCAACCCATGTGGCAGGACACACTCTGGACCTGATTTTTGCTACGGGACATGATGATAGTGATCTGTATATAGGGAGCCTTACATCAGCTCCTTTGTCATGGACAGATCACTGCTTGTTGAGGTTTAGACTCGCGACAACTTTCCCCCTCTGCAAGGGTGGGGGACCTATTAAGATGGTCCGCCCCCAGAGGCTGCTGGATCCTGATGGTTTTCAAAAAGCTCTGGGGAGTTTTCCGGCTGATAAGGCTGGCGCTCATGTCGACACCCTGGTCGATCTGTGGAATGCGGAAATGACCCTGGCAGCTGACATGATTGCTCCTGTGCGCCCTCTCCTTTGTAGAGCTCATACAGCTCCATGGTATACTCCGGAGCTGAGGGCAATGAAACAATATAGAAGACGGCTTGAGTGCAGATGGAGGCGGACTCCTGACGAATGCAACTCTGCACTGGTGAGTGCCTATAACAAGACGTATTTTGGGGCAGTGCAGGCAGCAAAGAAACAACATATCACTGCCTCTATTCAATCTTCTATCTCCCGTCCGGCGGAGCTTTTTCAAACTATCAAGGGGCTTTTACACTCTGCCCCTAAGGACGTGATTGAACCTTCTAAAGCACGCTGTGACGGATTTGCCAAGCACTTCCAGAATAAAATATCTTGCATCCATCAGGACTTGACTCTAATGTTACAGCAATTGAACCAAATGAGGTCTCCGGAGCACAGTCTGGTCATGATTTGTTGGATGAGTTTCAATCGGTGCAGCTTGAGGATGTGGACAAGGTGCTTGGACAGGTGCGTGCAACCACCTCTATATTAGATCCTTGCCCCTCTTGGCTAATAAAAGCTAGCAGGGATGGCACTGCCAGCTGGGCCAGGGAAGTGATTAATGCCTCTCTATGTGAGGGGGTGGTCCCGAACTGCCTTAAGGCAGCGGTGGTGAGACCACTTTTGAAGAAATCTTCCCTGGACCCTGAAAATTTGAATAACTGCATGCCGGTAGCAAATGTGCCATTCCTGGGCAAGATTCTGGAAAGGGTGGTTGCATCCCAGCTCCAGGCTCTCTTGGATGAGACCGGTTATCTGGATCCATTTCAATCGGGTTTCCGGCCCGGTTTTGGCACGGAGACAGCCTTGGTCGCCCTGTATGATGACCTTTGTCGGGAGAAAGATAGAGGGAGTGTAACCCTGTTGATTCTCCTTGATCTCTCAGCGGCTTTTGATACCATCGACCATGGTATCCTTCTGGAGAGGCTTGCGGATTTGGGAGTTGGAGGTACTTGGCAGTGGTTCCGCTCCTATCTAGCAGGTCGTCTCCAGAAAGTAGTGCTTGGGGAGCACAACTCGACGCCCTGGGCGCTCCAATATGGAGTTCCGCAGGGATCAGTTCTGTCCCCCATGCTCTTTAACATCTATATGAAGCCGCTGGGTGCTGTCATCAGGAGTTTTGGAGTGCATTCGCATCAGTACGCTGATGATACGCAGCTCTACTTCTCCTTTTCATCTGCAGGTGAGGCCGTCAAGGTGCTAAACCGATGCTTGGCCGCGATAATGGACTGGATGAGAGCGAACAAATTGAAGCTCAATCCAGACAAGACGGAGATGCTGTTAGTGAATGGATCCCGACCAGATGATGGATGTTCGACCTGTTCTGGATGAGGTTACGCTCCCCCTGAAGGAGCAGGTGCGCAGCTTGGGAGTCGTTTTGGACCCGTCCTTGTTACTTGAGGCACAGGTGGCCTCGGTGGCACGGAGTGCTTTTTACCAACTTAGGCTGGTGGCCCAGCTACGCCCATATCTGGACAGGGAACATCTTACTTCAGTTGTTCACGCTCTAGTAACCTCGAAACTGGACTATTGCAGTGCACTATACGTGGGGCTGCCCTTGAAGACGGTTTGGAAACTGCAGCTCGTGCAGAATGCAGCAGCCAGATTAATAACGGGGACCAAGCGGTCGGAGCACATAACACCGATTCTGGCCCGCTTGCACTGGCTGCCTATATATTTCCGGGCCCAATTCAAAGTGCTGGTTTTAACCTATAAAGCCTTATATGGCACGGGCCCGCAATACCTGATGAAACGTCTCTCCCGATATGAACCTACCTGTACACTGCGCTCAACAGCGAAGGCCATCCTCCGGGTGCCTACTCATAGAGACGCCCAGAAGGCGATTACAAGAAAGAGGGCCTTCTCGGTGGTGGCCTCCAAACTTTGGAACACCCTTCCTGACGAGGTTCGCCTGGCGCCTACACTACTATCCTTTCGGTGCCAGGTGAAAACCTTCCTCTTTGCCCAGGCATTTTAACATTTGTTTAACATTTTTTAATATTTTAGTATTTTGCACTTAATGTTCTAACAGACAGTTAAATTGTAATTTGATGACCAGATCGTTTTAAATTGTATTTGCTGTGTTTTTACTTGATGTGCACCGCCCAGAGAGCTTGCTATGGGCGGTATAGAAATGGAATTAAATAAATAAATAAATAAATAAATGGATCAATGGATGTAAGGTCCCCACACTTTCAGATCACCATCTCCATGCCCAGTTGCTTGGGGCACAGTTCACTGTGCAAAGGTGGCGTATAAATAAATCGATCAATCAAGATCTGGCGCCCCAGGCCAAAAACGGTTCCTCACCCCAGAGCTTGCTGAACCAATGGTCTGACTTGGGATAAGGCAGTTTCTTATGTTTCTCACCTCTGCTATTTCCAATTGTTTAAAAAACCAAACAATTTCAAGTGACACTTTTCACATTCCATGTAGTTTGGCCCTCAGCATCACCAATGTTACTGTGCCCCTGCTCCTTTAGGAATGGTTACTGTCAGGTGACAATTGATGAACGGATCTGGGCTTTTTTAGCAGAGTTGATGATGTTCCTGCCTCTCCTCCTCCATCTGCTGTAGTCTGATGGAGTGGCTGCTGCCAACTTACCCATCAGGTTACAGCAGACTAAAGAGATACAGGGTCACTATTCACTCTGCGGAATTCATGAACGTAGGGAAATATCATTAAAAGAAAAAATCCAGAGAGAAATTTATGACTGAGGAAAACCTCCCCGGAAATTCATTAAATGAAGAAAATATTAATGGAATGCATTAATTGGAAAAACACAGAGAAATTCATTTCTGAGGAGAAAACATTGGACTAATTAATCTTAGGACTAACAGCTATATACAACACAGAGAAGAGTTAAGGGAACATTGACTGCTAATAAATAACATAAATAGAGAAAAAGATAAAGATATAACTCGCCCAGACTGAAGAGCAAGGCGAAAATCAGTACTGCTCAAGCGAGGCAGGAAAACGAACTAGCACTCCGTGGGAGGGGCCGCATTAACGGTTGTTTTGGAGTGTTAACTCTTTCCTGCCTCAAGCACTAGCAAGGAACACAATACCCACTTGGGGGTGTCCTGGTGCCCACTGGAGAAGCCATGCTTCTTTTATCACAATAGCAGCAATTTCAGGTTATAGTAGAAATTGGAAAAGAGATGCAAAGCCATTCCATTGATACAGCAGCCATTTTTTTTCTTCTGAAACCATTTCTATCCCAGCTGGTCGTTAGAACTAGTAACTATGAACTGATCCTTATTTGCTTATTTCCTCCTCCTTTCCAATTCGTTTTCCTTTTGTGCCGTGTCTTGTTTTTATTTATTGATGTGTAAGCTGTCCTGGGAACATTTTTTGGCTGAAAAGCAGGGGTGAAATTCTTTAAATGAAAACACTCACCCATAGCAGTAAGTGAAGCTTTACCTTTACTACCTCTCACTGCTTGATCAAGCTGTACCTATTACATTTCCATTTGCCAGGCATTCTTGAAAGCAGCAAGAGGGGAGACAAAGGTGGCAATGGACTGAAAGACTTTCCCATATGGCATCATCCAATGGTCCCTCTTTTCTTCAACTAATTGCCTGAGGAAATGTCTGGATAGTTCAGGTTCTTCTTTATTACATTACAATAACTACATTGCAAGATAGAAGACATGCGAAGTTTTACCCCGGTTGTATTCACTGCATGATACATACCAAAATACACCAATTGCCTACGAAAGCTATTGGGTCTATGTACAGAAAAGCAACTAAGTGGCTCTATCTTTTGTAATTGCAAGTGCACAAGTAGCAATCAATTTTAGATGCTTTGTTGACTTTCAGGCCTTTTCTCCACATATTTTTCAATATAAAGTTATGCTTATGCTTGCACTGTGCAAAAATGCCGTCTCCGTGGCTGCTCCAAAGGCAGTGGTAGCCCTTTCTTGAGGACTATTTAAAATTCTGCGGCACATTTCCAGTAATTTCTTATGGCACTGATGTAAAGGAGATAAAGGAGAACAAAACAACATTCTTACAAGAATATAGTTGCCCATGGCCAAGACTTCATCCATCTAATTTTCATGGTTACTTATCCTACTCTACTTGCCATCTGTCTGTGGCTTAGATGCCTTCTAAACTTAATCCTTGGTCCAGATCAGTGGTGGGGAACCTGTGGCCCTTTAGATGTTGTAGGACTCCAACTTCCATTAGCCTCAGCCCAGCATGGCCAGTGGTCAGGGATGAGTTGTAGTTCAGCAACATCTAAAGAGTTGCAGATTCCCTATCCTTGTAGTATGGTACTGAGTGTCTCACATTTGGGCTATTCTACCATAGTAGCCACTTTATACTATCAGTTACTAGAAATTGGTTAAGTTTCCTGCCTTCTATATGTGGACAAATTTCAAAGTTACTCAAGATGGTCAGACATAAGTAATTTTATTTATGACTTTAATTATCTGACATCTGGAAATCAGAAATTTACAAAATGACAAAGTTTTTTTTTAACTAAATTGACAAAAAAAGTCTTCAAAAAAATTAAATAAGGCAGCTGTTCTCAAGACATCTGCAGGATGATAGCTTGGTGAATGATACAAACACAGGCATTGGAATAGTCCACACTAACAGATCAGCAAACGTTAAGGGATCACACATAATTTAAGTGATGCTGCTGACAGAATCTGACAAGGGACAAATCCTTAACCCATGAGTTGGGCATCCACTAGTATATAAAGAAGCAAGTAGTACTTTGAAAAATGTTTGACTTTATTTTTACATACTCAAGGGTTGTACAAATAAACTTACAGTTTTGCTGGAAGAACTGCCGGGTAGATAAAGGACAATTAACTGATCATCAGAGATAGAATAACTAAACACACAGAAAACAGGAAATTAAGGAATTCTTTATCCTCAAAGTAAAAAAATTATAAATATAAAAAATTCACAAATTATTTGAATGCTAAATAAATATCTACTTAATAAAGTCAGACTGAATTTCTCCAACCAGCACTGGCACAGTAATTTAAAAGATATAAAATTGTACTAACTCACTTGTAGTGTCAAAAACTTGTGCTCAAGTGACTTCAGATATTTCACTTGTCCACTGTGTTGCAGATGATTATTTTAGCCTAGGTAGAACCCTCACAAGACAATGCCACAGCTCCTATTAGTTCTAAACAATATGACAATATTATCTGCTGCTGAGGAAAAATATTTCTGGAAGGTCATTAAAAGTACAAAAGCTACTGTAAACCAGTATTCAATGCATCTATCAAAGTTATTAGACAGTGAACAAAACTGTAGCAAAGGTAATCTTTCCTACATTCTCCTGAGTGCTTAATAAATTGAGAACATAGTGCAGGCCACACTTCCAAGGTGTGACAGGTGTTATGGCTTTCTATGGCTGCATGATTTAATTTTTTCATTTCCATGAAAATAGAGAATTCCCCTAATTGAAGTCCTTTAAACAGAAGAAGTTAGATTCGGGATTTCTTGGCTGCTGGAGCAGCATGGTCCATGTAACCAGAAGTGACAGGAAGTCCAAGCTTGTGAGCCTGAATACGGAAAAATGCCTGAAGTCTTGTTCCAGCCTTTGCTTCACTTGTATTGCGTGGGTTATACTCAAAGCAGTTTGAAAACATCAGTTCAATGTCTTCAATGAATTCTGCTGTAAGGAAGAAAAACAAATCAACATACCTTTAATGCATAATGTTATGAAGTCTGTAGATAATCCCAAAATCAATGGTTCCTAAAAAACCCACCTGCAGATTTCTTTCTGTGGTTGCAACACAAGTGGGTATTCCCACATTTCACCTAAAAATAAATTAATCTCAGGCATGTATTCAATATGCTGGACACCTACCTCTAAGCTCTCGCAATGCATTGGAGATTTCTACTCTACTGTTTTGGAATAACATTCCCTGTAGTGATTAAGGTGTTGGACTATGACCTGGGAGACCAGGGTTCGAATCCCCACATAGCCATGAAGCTCACTGGGTGACCTTGGGCCAGTCACTGCCTCTCAGCCTCATGAAAACCCTCTTCATAGGGTAGCCATAAGTCAGAATCGACTTGAAGGCAGTACATTTACATTTAAGCTATTCAGATGCCATGTAAATTAAACTGTTTAAAGCAATAAAAATAGGATTATTTTAGCAAACTGTACTTACCTGCTAGTTTGTATTCACATTTGTTGACTTTTTCACGGATTATGTTTAAAGCAATAGGCTTTTTGATTATATCATAGTAGTCTGGTACCTGCATTTAGGTAAAGAAGTACAATTTTTTTAAAAAATAGGGGGGAAAGTATACATACAGTCGTGAGGCTTGTGCACAGTAATGGGAACAGAGAGATTGGCTCTAATAGGGCCCAGTAACAGTCCTCAGAAAAAAGTAGTAAGGAAGCCATAAATCACATGGTCTTCGATGTCTATATACTAATGCGCAGAGCATGGGAAACAAGCAGGATGAACGTGAATTCTTAATACATGAGGGCAATTACGGCTTGATAGGTATAACTGAAACATGGTGGGATGGCTCCCATGACTGGAATACAGCAATTGAAGGATATAACTTGTTCAAAAAGAACAGAAGGAATAAAAAGGGAGTCTGAGTCGCACTACATGTTAAATATATCTCCCTGCACAGAAATTCAGGAAAATGTGCTTGGTAGCTCCACCGAGAGTAGCTGGATTAAAATTAATGGAGCAAGTAATAAAAGGAATGTGGTGCTTAGAGTCTACTACCGACCACCCACTCAAGGAGAAGACGAGAATGTAACTTTTGAAAAGCAAATTGCCAATGTTTCGAGGAATCATGATGTAGTAGTAATGGGGGACTTCAATTATCCCTATATCTGTTGGGAGACAAATTCTCCCAAACACGGCCCCTCCAAGAAATTTCTGATTTGTGTTGGAGGTAACTTTCTCCTACAGAAAGTGGAGGAAGCAACCAGAGGATCAGCTATCCTGGACTTGATTCTATCCAATAGAGATGATTTGGTGGATGAAGTGGCAGTTACGGGAACTCAGGGGGAAAGTGACCACACCATACTTGAATTCTTGATTTTAACAGAAGCAAAAGCTGAGAGTAGCCATACGTGCCCCCTGGACTTCAGGAAAGCTGATTTCAATAAACTCAGAACTGTAAGTATGGTTCCGCGGAAATTTGAAAAGCGCAATAGCAAGCAATTCCAACAAGGAAAAAAGGGGGGAAACAACAGAAGAAGCCAATGTGGCTTCATAAAAAGCTTAGAGATGACCCAAAAACAAAAAAGACACATGCATGAAGTGGAAAGAAGGCCAGGCCACAAAGGATGAATACAGGCAGGTATCACGGAATTGCAGGGATGGTGTCAGGAAGGCTAAAGCTGAGAATGAGCTGAGGTTAGTGAGGGATGCTAAAAGCAACCAAAAAGCTTTCTTCAGGTACATCCATAGTAAAAGACAGAGAAAAGAAATGGTGGCACAGCTACTCAATGAGGAAGGCAAAATGATAACAGATGACAAAGAAAAGGCAGAAGTATTCTATTCCTAGTTTGGCTCAGTCTTCTCCCGGGAAACATGAAGTAGAAGGGGCAGGATTGGAGCTTGAGCTTGACAGACAAATGGTCAAGGAATACCTAATCACTTTGAATGAGTCAAAATCTCCAGGGCCCGATAAACTGCATCCTAGAGTATTGAAGGAACTGGCTGAAGGACTCTCAGAACCGCTGTCTATTATCTTTGCGAAATTGTGGAGGACTGATGAAGTGCCGGATGACTGGAGGAGAGCTAATGTTGTCCCTATCTTCAAAAAGGGCAAAAAGGAGGAACCGGGGAACTACAGACTAGTCAGCCTAACATCTATTCCTGAAAAACTCTGGAGCAGATTATAAAGCAGTCAATCTGTAAGCACCTTGAAAACAATGCAGTGATTACTAGGAGCGAACATGGACTTATGAAGAACGCATCCTGCCAAACTAATCTTATCTCGTTTTTTGATTGGGTAACCTCCCTTGTAGACTGTGGGAATGCTGTGGACATAATATATCTTGACTTCAGCAAAGCTTTTGAGGAAGTGCCCCATGATATTCTGATTAGCAAGCTAGCAACATATGGGCTGGATGGAACAACTATCAGGTGGATCCACAGTTGGCTCCAGGATTGTACTCAGAGAGTGCTTATCAATGGTTCCTTCTCAAACTGGGTGGAAGTAATGAGTGAGGTACCACAGGGCTCGGTCCTGGGTCCAGTGCTCTTCAACATTTTTATTAACGACTTGGATGAGGAGATACAGAGCATGCTTATCAAAATTGAGGGGCATAGCTAATACCGTGGAAGACAGAAAGAAAATTCAAAGGGACCTTGATAGGCTGGAGCATTGGGCTGAAAACAACAGAATGAAATTCAACAGAGATAAATGCAAAGGTCTACTCCTAGGAAAAAGAAACCAAATGCACAGTTATAAGATGGGGGATACTTGGCTCAGCCACACGACATGTGAGAAGGATCTTGGAATTGTCGTTAATTACAAGCTGAATATGAGCCAACAGTGTGATGTGGCTGCAAAAAAGGCAAATGCTATATTAGGCTGCATTAACAGAAGTATAGTTTCCAAATTGCGTAAAGTATTAGTTCCCCTCTATTCAGCACTAGTTAGGCCTCATCTTGAATACTGCATCCAGTTCTGGTCTCCGCATGTCAAGAAGGCTGCAGACAAACTGGAACAGGTTCAGAGGAGGGCAACAAGGATGATCAGGGGACTAGAAACCAAGACCTATGAGGAGAGACTGAAAGAACTGGGCATGTTTAGCCTGGAGAAGAGAAGACTGTGGGGAGATATGATAGCACTGTTCAACTACTTGAAAGGTTGCCACACAGAGGAGGGCCAGGATCTCTTCTCAATCCTCCCAGAGTGCAGGACATGGGATAATGGGCTCAAGTTCCAGGAAGCCAGATTTCGACTGGACATCAGGAAAAACTTCTTAACTGTTAGAGCCATACGACAATGGAACCAATTACCTAGAGAGGTAGTGGGCTCTCCGACACTGGAGGCATTCAAGAGGCAGCTGGACAGCCATCTGTCGGGAATGCTTTGATTTGGATTCCTGCATTGAGCTGAGGGTTGGACTTGATGGCCTTATAGGCCCCTTCCAACTCTACTATTCTATGATTCTATCTGGGCATTTCCCTGATTTTTAGCCGAGTAAATCAACAAGTACTCATTGAGAACAATTGCACCTTTTTAACCTCCTTCTCAAGTTGGCAGCCCTATTAGCTATCTTTCTATGCAGCAATCACAATGGATGTACTTTACATACAGTAGGGCCCAACTTTTCGGTGTTCTGCTAATATGGTGGCAGCAGGGCGATCAGCTGGAGCAGGGGCTGGAGCTCCATGCGCTCCAGCTGATTGTGGCAGAGGAGGAGATCTGCTGTAGCACACTACAGCTAATCTTTCCCTCCTCCGGCGCGATCAGCTGGAACACTGGAGTCTGATCGCCCCTGAAGAGGAGGAGATCAGCTGTAGCACACTACAGCTGATCTTCCCCTCCGGCGCGATCAGCTGGTTAGCCAGACCCCTGTGCTACAGCTGATCTTCTCCTCCTCCAGCATGGTCAGCGGGTTAGGTTCCAGACCCCCGCGCTACAGCTGATCCGCTTTTTGGCAGGGTTCTGGAACCTAACCTGCTGTATGAGCCCTACTGTATTTCCAATCCATCATCCTTTATAAGCAGGTCAATAAATAGATCAAGCTACTTTTCAAATTGTGAAGTACAGAATCATGCCCTGAATGAGTACATCACTTTTTATTGTTTTCTCTCAGTGTTCAAGAGATACACTAACTACCAACAAAAGAGAAAGTGCTAAACCTGGAGTTAACAAGGCCTCTCTTCACACTGTAAACCTTTCTGAATTTCAGGACCTAATACTGACTTTGCTGAACTGTTCCCCACACATAATACTTACAGTTGATTTTACATAGTCTCACAAAATTCTTGGGATTTTTACCCACATTATATATCCATGTTAGTCTGATCACTTATTTACAATATAATACCACCACACTACTAACATTGAGATCCAAGCTAGTAACTTTTTGAGATCCAAACAGCTCAACTAGTGATTTTCCTTCATTTACTTTCACTACATTTTTTCTGTATCGCTCCAAAGCAATGTAAGTTTGCATAGCAAAAGCTACTTTTTCCTAAAGTAATATTAAAATACCATTGTTTCAATTTTATTTCAGGAATAAATGAGAGCCACAAAAATTGCATCCATTAGATTAATTAGATAGAACAAGAATTTTGTGCCATCCTTACATTGAAATAGCATTCAAACAACAATTGAAAATAAATCAATACCTCCTGTATTAGCATGAATAGTATATTAGTTATTCTGCAAGCTTTCCATATTGCAAAGGCTTTACTGAATAGATAAGTTAGACTGCGTGAGAGGCATATCAGAGTTATTGCAACATGTTTAAATTGGGAAACCTTTAGTTCTAAATATGACTCAAATGTAGAGACTGAATTTCAACTGCATTCTTCCTCTTTGTGACGATCCCAGGTTTGTCAGTCAATGCCAAATACTTTACTTTTTACTACTGTGGACTCAGTCTAGTTACCTGGATTTTGGACACTAGTTTCATAAAAGGCCAGCTGTCATCATGGCGCACCAATTCCACCACAAGCTGCTCAAAAGCAGACAGTTCATGAACTCCACCCTGACGTCCTGAACTCCTCCTGTTCACAGGCATTTGAGGGGGCTCTGGAAAAAACAGGATCACAGAATATGCAATGCTGAGTGTATAGAAACATGATAAGAAAAGCTAACACACTGAAGTGGTATGGAAACAATATGATTTTGTTCACTGACCATTTTTTCCATAATCACACAACACATTCCTACCCCAAGAGGTGCAACCCCGCCCACCAACCCAAGTGCCCTCTGAAGCAAACAGCCCTCTCATAAGACATTCATTCTGATATAATTGTTCAAAGAACTATACAATTTGTGCAAATGAAATGGGGGGGGGCACAAAGACTGTTTACCATTAAAGCTTAAACGAAGTACAGAGTAATTACTCTTCTACTTTATCTGAAAGGAGCTGGCGTCATTTTCGGAAGAAAAATGATTAGGAAACCAACTGGTGTAGTGCTACCTCATGTAATGGCATTACCAACTAATTCCTTCTGCCTATCAATTCACCAGACACTGCTCCCTCTTCTAGGGAAGCTGGGCTTACCAGTGTACAGCAGCTTTATTAACATCTGCTTATGCCTATTCCAGACATTTACTGACCCTAACTTTTGCTTGCTTCAAAGTAAGCTTCCATCCCAACTATCAAGTAATTATGAAGAAAAACAGAGTAATCTCAGATTTTATTTTATTTAACAGAACTTGTGTACTGCTTAATTGTAAATAAAACCTCTTAAGAGGTTTGCAAAGAATATAATATGTATATTAAAGTTGTCACTAAAGGTAATGTTAAAAATATGTTTAAAAATCAGAATATAAATAAAAACAGTAAAACCACACTATAAATTAAAATTACAGATTAAAATACATGCCAACTTTACATGTCTGGGTAGGCTTGCCTAAACTATAAAGCTTTCTATGGGTGACAAAAAGATTATAGGCATGGTACCTGCTTAATGTCAATGGAATTTGCCCTACCTTTGGTCTACCCCAGACTATCAAGGTAAAATGTGCCCTGCCTGATGTGTATGACAATTTGAGACATGGTTGCCACTGAGGCCATGAAGTCCCTAGCTGGCTCAATGGGAGTCTTGGCGTGGATATCAAAGTCACCCAGGACAGTATCATGCTAGAGACCACATCAGCCAGTTCAGTCAGGAAGTCTAGCGGGCATCAGCAGCATCTCTGTTCTGTCTCTCTGGCCCAGCACCAGATGCAAACCCTCTAAGCCCATTCCAAGATGAAATAACTCAGCCAAGATGAAATACTCCAATCCTGCTACTCTACCTTTACTAGACCAGACTAGGAAAGCCTTCTATGCTCTAAATCTTTCTTTGTTCTCCAGCTAGGTAGCCTCCCTACCTAGAAAAGTCTCAATAATTGGCAGGATGAGAAAATCGAAGAGGTTCTCTTGACTCAGAAAAATTGCAGGATTGTGAGCAATTGTGCTACTCCATACTTTTGCGTTCGCAACAGTAAAAGTCTGTAAAGCCACACAGTACAATACCAAACCTCCCATATTTTATATCCATTGTGCCATGCTTTAGGGCCAATTCACACTACCTGTATATGTGCTATTATAGAAACTGCTTTCTGCCTTGCATTCAAATGCAATGTCAAAAGCAGCCATTTAACTATTCCACAAGGCAGCCAAGATCTCTGGCACTCCAAATGAGCTGAATGCATTCTACTACCAATATTATTTTAAGGATTCAACATACCTGTAGATTGTCGTTTTCTACCCCTCTTTTGGGGCTCTGTATCTTGAGAATTTTTTACTATACGAATTGGAGAACTTTTCCTTTCCCTTGAATCTGTAGCATCAACAACTCTGAAGCCAAGAGAACTGGAAGGACTCTTCTCTGGAGTATTGTCTGCTGTCTTCCTTCCTCTGTGTCGCCTTCGGGGACTGGCTAACTCTATAAATGCATCTGCTTGTAGCAAACCTCGATTCTGACGAGTAGTACGACTATTATGTGTTGATGATTTTGTTACTGATGGAGAAGCAGATTTTGTCTTTCTTATGCCCTTCCCAGTAGCTTTACTTGCAGACCCAGTTTGCTTAGGTGTATTCTGCTGACTTCGAGAACTGTATCTTCCACTACCCTGCCGCTGGCTGTATTGACCTGAGAAGCTGGTGCCGAGTTTTGCAGCTCTCGTTCTTAAAGAAAGTTTTACTTGAGGTTTTCGTGATTTGGATAAGCTGTAAGAAGTTACACCAGAATCAATTTCTGTTATACGACTAATATCTTTACTCTTGTCTATTCTTCAGAATTGTAAATTCGGCACTCAGTTTCTGCTTAATATGATTTTTTTTTGGACAAATAAATTCAGTTAGCCCTCCCAATCATGGACTTCAATGGAGAATTGCATAATGAGTTTGTATTCATTTGTTTTAAAAATGAATATGCTGCCCTTCAGTATTATTCTCAGAACAACTTACATAATAAGAAATGAAACAAACATACTAGTTGTAGATAGTGAAAGGCACTCTGAGCCACTGATACTACTTGGGCCTTCAGTGACAGAAGCTGGATCTAGGAGCACCACAGACTGTGCACACCCTTCTGGGGAGTGCAATTCACAAGTTAAAACTCCATTTCCTGGGCTAGACAAATCATCCATCAACAGATTAATAGTAACAAACTTGCTCAGCATATTAGGTATATCTAAGTATGTTTACTTGCTCTTATTTTACATGCTGGTTGAATATATGAAACAATTTTTTTAAATACTTGTGATGTCTTAACTATTCGGGTACTACTTCTGGAATGACAATGCTTCTGTGCAATTCCATTCAACTCAGTGGGTTCTCATTTACTTCAGTGTTAACAGATGTTATTTGCACATGATAAGTATAGACGGAACTGCCCCTGACACTGAAGTTAATGGAGAAGCCCTTTGGGGTGAATTCTGTATGCAACTTCAGGGCAGGGTCAACTTAGTTGTTAATTTACCTTCCATCATCCTCTTCTTGAGAATCAGAGTTGTCATCCTCCTCCTCCTCTTCATAATCTTCTTCCTCACTATGTCCAATACCTTCATAACTGGTTTCATCCTCCTCTTCTTCAATCTGTTCTTCAGCTTCTTCATCACTTTCCACAGAAGGTCTCTGTCGGGAAGAGAGGCGTCTAGAACGCTGCTTTGGTCGACATTCTGGGCAAAACCAGTCTCCATCAGGAACAGCCTAACAAAGAGGCAGCATGCATTAGTAAAGTGTTACTATTGCTTAAGGCTATAATTAAAAAAAAAAAAACTAGTTACCTTGAGCTTTGGTCTTATACAGTAAATATGATAGCCT
Organism: Rhineura floridana; assembly: GCF_030035675.1. Classification (NCBI taxonomy): domain Eukaryota; kingdom Metazoa; phylum Chordata; class Lepidosauria; order Squamata; family Rhineuridae; genus Rhineura; species Rhineura floridana. The sequence goes on from NC_084481.1 coordinate 186,041,910, forward strand.
CGATCACAGCCATCACAGAGCACCATGCATTCAGCATCTCCTTTCTTTCTGCACATTTTGCAGCGAGCATTTAAAATGGATTTAGACCAGATTACACTTCGCTCTAGGGTTGAGAGGTGCAGGAAGATTTGGGAGAGGCTAGCAGAAGAAAGAAGTGATTCTCTCCAGCGGTCCAAGACTGTTTTGTGTGAACGGCCACCATCACTGGCATCTTACAACAGAAGAAAGAGTAAAAAAAAAAGAACAGTTACACTGACTATCTCACAATTATCATACAGTGAAACATCTAGCACTACATGCACAGTACAAAAACATGTAGAACATCAAGCCTTGCTGGAAAAAAAATCAGATGCACTTCTGCAAAGATAATTCCTGCTACACAATTGCTACACAATTCCTTGAGAGTATCAACAAACATATAGATGAGGTTATCAGGTAAAATATGGAACATTTGGACTTCCAAAAGGCTTTAATGAAGTGCCTAGCCAAAAGCTAAACTTAGCCATGGGGCAAGAGGACAGATCCTCCTATAAATCAGAAACTGATTAAAGAACCTGTAAAGGCAAGGGAAGATGGAGAAAAGGGTTCTGCTGCCTCTTTAATGGAAGCATGGGGTAGGAATAGAATGACAGTTCTTCCAATGAAGGGAAGAAAGGAATAAAAAGAATGGAGGGACCTCCCAAGGATCTAGGTTGGTGGATGCTATTTAATTGGTTCATAAATGATATGGAGTTCAGTGGGTTGTGAGGCAGATGAATTTGCAAGCTATCAAATGAAAGCTCATCAGCAGAACTCTGAGCAGCTCCAAAAGGGTCTCTATCCAAACAAAGTGAATAGGAAACAAAATGGCAAATGAGATTCTGTAAGCATAATGTGATGCATGCTGGGACAAAAAAACCCCTAACTTCACATATACATAGATGGGAACGGAAATGGCTGTTATGGATAAAAAGTCGACTTGCTGTGTGTCAGCAATGAAAAAGGTAAATTCCATGTCAGAGATTATTAGAAAAGGGACTGAAAAACAAAATGGCCAGTATTGATTTACTGTGCAAACACATTTTGCATACTATTTATAGTTGTGGTCACATCATTTGAAAAAGCATATTGTAACAGTAGGAAGATAAAAGGACAGCTAAAATGAGGGTTTGAACATCTTCGCTATGAAAAAAGGCAAAAGTGTTTGATACTTTTTAATGTATAAAATGAAACACTGACTAAGGTGTGGGAACTCAGGATCATCTAATGAAACTGGCAGGCAATTGATTTAAGACAAAAGAAAGGTCATGGAATGTGTTACCACAAAACACAGTGTCTACTGGCTTAGATGGCTTTAAAAGCAGATTAAGACACTGTGATGTTCCTATATTAATGTATATATGGTAAGTGTTGGTTGTTTAGAAGATACATGGTAAGTGGAGTGAAAGAGGAGGGGGAGTGAATGGGCAGTAGAATGCTAGATGATTGGCTGAGTGTTTAAAATGGCTGAACGTATAAAAGGAAGAGAGACAGTGGAATCTGGGGGGAAGAAGAGAAAGAGTGGGTTGTTTGGTGGGTTGGAGAGAGTGGTTTGTCAGGAGAGAGTGGAGAAGGAGGGGGGTGGAGTTCGGATTAGTATTGAGTAAAACCATATGCTTATGTGCCTTAAGAAGAAATCTTGTTAGCTTTGTTATCTTTAATAAATACTTAATTTGGTTTACCAAAGGCCTGATCCTTGGCTGGGGTTTCACAGACCAGAAGGGAGGGTAAGGTAATGACCAAGGCTGAAGGGAAACTGTAACAAATGGTGGCAGCGGTGAAGAGAATAACAATACCAGTATTCAGAGTCTCTGGGAATACTAGTATTAGGACGTGACTGGTGGTTGCCTAGCAGGGGGATCTGTTGAGATCTGTGCTAGAGCGGGGAGAGAAACAATAAAAAAGGACAGTCCGGACTGGTGGAGTCCCTGGTGGTGCCTAGTGACAGGCAGTAGCCACGCGCAGGTAGGAACCTGACAGGGAGAGCCAGGGAAGGGCGTCACAGACACCTCTATCAAGAGAACAAGAAATCAGGATAAAAAACTTATCACAAATAGGTCCTGCAACAAAATCCTGCAGTGCGTTATAACTTCCTAACAAAAGTGCTCCTGTCCAGATTTTCAGTGTCAGATATGCGCTCTTCCAGCAAGCTATTAAACTGTTTTCCATCTTTCTTCTAACTTAGATTTTATATTAAAAAAGATTTTTGTATTTTTGCAAACTTCAGGGTTCCCCGAGCATGCAGATACCTTCCTGTTGTTTCTCTGTGACCCCATTTTGGCTACAATCACATTGGCACTCACCACAAATTTACTATTAAAAAAACATTATTAAACCAAGAATAAGTCACAAAAAATAGAATCCATGTATAAATAAGTCATTAAGCATATCGCTTAAAGACAACTAGGTGTTCGTAGTAAGAACCCTAAAACATGAAAACTGATTACTAAAGTTACAATTCGCCCATTGCCTTCTGATCATAATGTCCTCACTCTTCCAAAGATAGTATCATCACTCTTCCTAAGATACATACACTGGACAAGCCTTTTCCTAGAAGTAATTCATCCATTTCAGGAAATGAAGTACAGCCCATTGGGTGATGAAAAGTTCTTTCTGAAGCCTCGGTACTCTCAAAAAATGGGTTTAGCTACATATGAATAAGACCTCCAATAATTACCAACTAGTCTTTATTAAATTAGGAGGCCTACTCTATTATCTCATAATGGAAAGGGAATTAGACTTGTTCATGAATTTGTTCATCAATTATTTAATAATTGTGGCCATTAATAGAGCTTCTATGTTCAAAGGCAGTGTGCTTCTGAACACCAGTTACTGACTGACTGAAAATCTAGAAGGGCTTTTGTCTCCATGCTCTGCTTAGAAGCAGTAACTTGGACACAGATGGTCAAGTTATGCTAAATTAGAATGTAGCCTTAATCTGATCTAGCAGTGCATTTCTCATGTTTCAAAAAGCAGGTCAATCCTTGTTGAACCACCATACCAGAGAATGATTGGAAGTTATTTATTTAAAACATTTATGTAGTGCTTAAGCATTTGCATGTCTAAGCAGTATACATAAAAACAAAACATAAAATAAATAGAACAATATCATTGTAAACCAGACATAAAACCAATAATTGTTCCTGCTGGAACACGAAAGTTTTAAGTCATACATCTGAAGTTCAACAAGGAGAGTACCTGACCAATCTCAGCTGGGAGTTCCATAAGCTTGGGCCCACTACACTGAAAGCATGGCTTCCAGTCCTTATGAGCCATGCATCTGAGCTATGGGGGACCAGCAACAGAGACTCCCCCAAAATCTCAGTGATTGGGCCAGGATATAAAGGGATCAGGAAGTCCTTAAGATATTTGGGATCCAAATTGTTAAGGGCATTATAAATTAATACAAAAACCTTGAACCTGGCCTGGTAACACATGGGCAGCCAGCGAAAGCTTTTAAGCATGCAGTTACATGCTGGCAGTAGTCTGCCCCTATCAACAGACTGGCCACAGCATTTTGCACCAGCTCTTGATACAGGTCATCCATCAAGGCAACCAAGGCTGATTCAGTCCCAAAACTACATGTGAACCCAAGCTGAAATGGATTCAGATAGTCTGTATCTTCCAAGAACTTTTCATTGCTCCACCACCACTCTTTCCACCACCTTGCCCGTGGTCCTAATAGGTCACAGGCTATGGTCTGAAGGCACATGAGGACAGCACCCTGCTGAAGCTAAGCAGGGTCAGGTCTGGTCAGTGTCTGGATGGGAGATGACCTGGGAACCATATGTAACCATATGTGCTAGGAGACAAGTGAAGTGTAGTGAGAGCCATCTGTGCTTTCATGGTAAACCATTAAGTATGGTTTACTTTGACATGCGAACACAGCTGTTGAGATCATAGAATGTTAGTACAAAGTGCAGTGTTTTAATTTTAATAGAGAATATTATTTAGTTTTAATAGAGAATATTCAATAGCAATAGTGGGGCAGATTCTGAGCAGGACTTGGAAAAGTTACTTTTTTTGAACTACAACTCCCATCAGCCCAATCCAGTGGCCATGCTGGCTGGGGCTGATGGGAGTTGTAGTTCAAAAAAGTAACTTTTCCAAGCTCTGATTCTGAGTAAGGGAAAGTTGTGTAAAGGCCATAACCATGTCTTTTTTTCTAGTCAAACACTGCCTTCCCAATGAAAATCAGAGGAAGGGGTTGATTTGATATCAGAAGGCACTCAACTGATTCATGATATATGGTTGGATTTCAGTTCAGATGCACAGATCGTCTCCACTTGGTTCTTTTCCATCGAATATGTGACTACAGGATTAGAGACTTTTTGATCAAGACACCAAAATCAATGCAAAAATTTGATAAAATGTTTTATCCCCTTAAGTTCTTCATGCACACACTATTCCTTTTTTAAAAAAACTTAAAAATTATGATTCTGTGGGATGGTATCCAACTATAAAGAGTTCTACCATCACAAGTACTTTTGGCTGTGCAATGGAACTTCCCCTCCCTGTCCTCTCTCTGCTCCAGAGAATTGGGGGAATACTCACAACAGATTTATGTAACACGTGGGGAGAGGAGAGGGAGGGGAAGTTCCATTGTACAGCCTAAAGTGCTTGTGCAAGGGGAACTCTTTAGTTGGATATTGCCCATGATTTCAAAGCTGCATTTGCTATGGCCAAAAGCTTATCATAAGACTAATACGTCTAACAAACCTACAGCAAATTACATGTAATTTTTAAAGTTTATATATGGAATTATGTCTATTTACCATCTTTCTGACTAGACTGATCTTCTCTTTTCCTCCTTTTATCCCCCTTTTGGTCTCTCTTATTTTCTTCTGCATCACCTAGTGTTAAATGCACACAGTTATTTCAAGCCTGGTTTAGAAATACAAGGGAACCTTTTACCAACATGCTCACCCTATTTCCCTACAACTAAGCAGATTATGTTGCCTTTTTGTGGAGGAGAGAAGAGAAAAAGGCAAACATTGTGACTGAGAATACCATGAGACTTACTTCACGTGCAGTTATATGTAGGAACTTTATTCCCCGAAAAAAACCCTTTTGCACTGTGTTGTTTTTTTAAAATATTTTGGCCACTCCATTATTTATACAATGTTTTGCCTTGATATCCAGAGCTATGTTACAGCACAAGCCCCTTGATATAATGTATCACTACATTCCCAAATTGGTGATGGTAGTCTGAAGGGTCAGAAAAATTCTGCATACCTTAGGGCTATGCTCGCATACACCTTTTGCTTTCTTATCATCATTCACCAAGTGGATCACATGGTGAATCTTGGGTTCAGGCATGGCCAAACACCCACACAATCCATTCATTCCATATTTGTGACAGGCTGATTGCAAATATGTCCCAGATCACCTGACCCCAGAGTACCAATTCCAGAGAGTCCAGAATAATCATTTCCATTATCATCAATCATCATCATTATTTTGGTTTATTACCTGTCCTTCACCATAAGATCCCAAGGTGGGGCACAACAATTTAAAATACAACATTAAAAACTGTTCAAAACAAATTTATACCCTTCCATTTGTAAAAAATTGTTCAGTACATTAACTGGACAATTTGTCAACACATCATTTGGACCTGGGCTACTCTTTTGTTCATAAATCAGGTTCAATTAGATAACCACAGGGTTCCAGATGTAGGTACTTACCAAGTGGAGCTTTGAGGAATTTGCGTTCAATGCCTTGCTGTATTTGAAGCAGTGCTGATGCTAAGTAATGGACTACATTATTCACGGGCTGTGGAGTGCTTGCATTTGTTGAAGCAGTGCTTCGAGGTTCAGGTTTTAATCCAATCAATCTAAAGGTTAAAATTCATCAGTTTTAAACTACATAACTGTGGTTTATAATTGTTATGTTGGTAGTGTGGTAGAACAAGAATTCACAAACATACATTCTGTGCACTTAGTTACAAAAAATAAGCACTTCATGAGAAAGCAGGTACTCAAATCAAGTTTAAGAAGTGTGTATGCTGAATAATACAATCATGGAAATCTCTCTTGGTAATTGCATTAATACATCAATATTAGATAAATTACTAAGAGCAGTTTCCATGGATTCTAGGCACAATGTATTAGTAACTTCTATATAGGCCTCATGAAAACAAATGAAACTGAAACGTTTCAAGCAATGGTTTTGCAGGAGCTATTCTTGAAAGAGCATAACCTGCAATATCTAAAATCACTGCAAACGCTCATGTTCCAAAATTCCTAACAAGGCCACTTCACATAAGATGAATTTCTTATACAGCATATACACAGTCATGTGTGATTACAACACACATTTTGCCACATGTATAAGTCACAAAAAACAGCACTAATCCCTGCTTTCTGCTAGAAGTACATGTAGGAAAAAAGACCTGCATACTTGTTTCACATGACATGGAAAAATATCTGTGTAAGAAATTCATCTTACGTGAAACTCATCTCAGCAGAGCAAGACTAATAAGCCTTCAAGAAACAGCACAATCCTGAGGCCATTTAAACCTCAAATAAGGGGTGCTACAATCTAAACGCTTTGTGGAGGTTTAAAAGGCTGCTTAAAAATGCTGTGCTTTCTGAATTTATTCCATAGAAGATTGATGGCAACAAATAGCATGTAATTATGAAAAAGTTAAACAAACTATGTTTCCAGAAACTAAAGTCAGTCAGTCAGTCTTTTGATTTATATCCCACCCTTCCTCCCAGCAGGAGCCCAGTATCTAATATATAGATTAGTATATCTAATATATCACATTCTGGTTGAAATTCAGAAGCCAGTTCAGCTAGACAACATGGAAATTCTAGAAAGAAAAATATAGCAAAATCAGAATTCCGGATTGCCCAGTTTTAAATGCTAGCGTCTAAAAATTCCATTTTTTCCAGAACATACGTACTAACTCTCTAATAGTTCCATGCTTAAGAATTTTAAATAAGCTAAAACAATTTTTTTCTGTGCTCTAAATTACCAATTTTAAATTCAGTACTATATGCACTGATACAATAGTTTTACAGCACAATCCTATGCATGTCTACCCACTGAATTCAATTGGACTTACTTTAGGTGGGCATAATATTGCAGCCTTAAACTTTTAGAATTCAGAAAATGCAGAAAATTCAGATGTAGCACATACTTTTCATACTGAAATAATGCAGTCATTATTTCACAAAGAAACACCTCTAATATTTTATTGTCACAAGGAACTGAAAAACTGAAATTGAGAGGAAAAATAGGATGTGCTATCTCTTGACATCATAATTTGGGGTTATCAGTGAGGCATCATTTGTTTAGCAATCTGCAGAGAAAGCCAAACTTTAAACATTCATATATGATTCCAATGTTACTACTACGACTGTGCCAAGTTTTTGTCCTCAAGCATTTTTTAAAGCAAACTTCATGCTTTTGAAGGAGAGTACCCACCCCAGCCCATGTTTATACAGAGATGTAGTTGCTAAAAATAGTTTACACAATGCATAGCAATGTTTTTAGTTAAGCAACCCCACCCCCTCCAAAAGTTCCATTCATTGCTGATTATTACAGCAAAGGATGAAAATCAAAGTAGCCATCCCAATATTAATTTTAAAACAATGCAACTAAAAACTTGAAGACATTACCTGTCTTTTGCAATGCCTCTTGCTTGATCTATTTCTATCTCTTCAACATCTTCAGTCACAGTTTTCATTATACCATTTTCTTTGTTTTCATCATTTAGCAACTCATATTGTCCACTTTCTAAGGCTGTCCTCCAAGTTTGCCTGTCTGTAACCTATAAAGCATAACACATTTACTGAAAAGGCTTAATGTAGAGATGAAAAGTATTTTAAAAGCTGCATTTTTCAAGCAAACTGAAAATAAAATGTCCAGAGTTTAGCAGGTTTAGAGGCAAAATACAAAGAGTAAATACAAAAATACAAAGAGTAAAATACCTTAAGAGAGCCCAAAGTTCCCTGATAGATTCTGTCTTCAATATCCAAAATAAAGTCTCGGAGCCTCAATTCAAGCTGCTTTTCTGCAGACAGTGGAGCTACGTCATATACATTCTGTGTTTTAGCCCACCCTGGATGCATCTTGATTTCATTTTGATGTTTCTCTGCAAAAAGTAACTAATACTGTAAGTAGCAGTTTACAACTGCACGTTTAAATGACCAGAAGATACAGCTCCTTCAAACCAGGACTAAAAGCACTTCAGTTAAACACATCATCTAAAGCTGTATTTTGACTTCAGTTTTAATAGACAGGTAGCTATCACCAAAACCAATTACCCATTTTTCCTCAAAACCAAAAAGCTGACATCAGTATCTACTCAAATGACAGCACAGAAGGAAAGTGTAAAAACCAAGACATCAACAAATTAAAAGGGTTCTATTGTATCAAACATCCATACACATTTTTTTCAGTTTGTCTTCTGTCAAAAACACTTGTTTCCTAGCAGAAAATGGGAATTTAGGCAACAGCCTGGTTTGCACATCACATTAAACCATTTATTATTTATTTAAAATATTTCTATCCCACCCTTCTACCCTATAATAGGGCACTTAGGGTGACTTACAATAAAATCAAATGTGTACGTGATAAAAATTGTACACAATAAAGACCACAAAAATATTAAAATAAGTTAAAATACATAAAATGCAATTAAAATACATAAAATACAACACACACACATACATATATACAGTAGGGCTCCGCTTTTTGGGGTTCTGCTAATATGGGGGCACCAGTGGGGCGATCAGCTGTAGCACGGGGAGCTCCAGCTGCCATACTCCAGCTGACAGCAATCAGCTGTAGCGTGAGACACGCTACAGCTGATTGCTGTCAGCTGGAGCACAGTGGCTGGAATTTAGTAGGGCCCCACTTTCCAGCGGTTTTCGGTGGGGGCCTGGACCGTAACCTGCCATATGAGTGGGGCCCTACTGTATAGGAAGTGGTACTGAAGGGACTATAGAAAAAAAAATTAACATAGATGTCATAAAGTCAGTGTCAGGCTCCCTCAGTCCCTCCCAAAGGCTCTCTGGAACAAGATTGTTTTCAAAAGTCTCTGGAAAACCATCAGGGAGGGCGCAGAGTGGGCTTCTTGGGATAGGGTATTCCAAAGCTTGGGGGCCACAGCTGAAAAGGCTCTCTCTCTTGTGCCTGTCAGTCTATCAACTTTCACTCCAGGCACGGAGAGGAGACTAGAGGCAGATGATCTTAAATCCTGGGCAGGTATGTATGGGCATAAGCGGTCCCTCAGGTGCATTGGTCCAAGGCCGTTTAGGGCTTTAAAGGTCAGAACCAGCACTCTGAATTGGGCCTGGAAACAAATTGGGAGCCAGTGGAGTCGATAAAGCACAGGAATGATATGCTCCTTGCGCCTTGCTCCAGTTAACATTCTGGCTGCTGCATTTTGAACCAACTGTAATTTCCAAACCATTTTCAAAGGCAGCCCCACATAGAGTGCGTTACAGTAATCAGGCCTCAATGTCACCAATGCATGTGTCACTGTGGCCAAGTCAACTGCTTCCAGGAATGGACGCAGCTGGCAGACCAGTTTGGGCTGACCAAAAGCACTCCTGGCTACTGTAGCCACCTGATATTCAAGCAGCAGGGCAGGATCCAGGAGGACTCCCAAACTGCGGACCTACTCCTTCAACGGGAGTGCAACCCCATGCAGAATAGGTTGCAACCCTATCCCTGGCACAGTTTTTGTCTGGATTAAGTTTCAGTTTGTTAGCCCACATCCAGCCCTTCACAGCCTCCAGGCACCTGTTTAGGATGACCACTCCCTCCCTGTGATCAGGTGGTAGGGAGAGATAGAGTTGAGTGTCATCAGCATATTGATGACATTGTACTCCAAATCTCTGGATGACCTCTCCCAGCGGTTTCATATAAATGTTAAAGAACATGGGAGACAGAATGGAACCCTGCAGTACCCTGTAGGCTAACGGCCAGGGGTCGAGCAGTAGCCTCCCAGCACCACTTTCTGGGTCCTGTCCATCAGGTAGGACCCGAGCCACCGTAAAACAGTGCCTCCCAATCCCATCCAAGCTAGACGGCCCAGAAGAATACCATGATTGATCGTATTGAAGGCCGCCGAGACAAACCATAGTTTATTTTAATGTGAATGACCAGGTGCATACTGCTCAAAAGTTCCCATGGCGTTCCTTCCTTGCTTCTGCGGTGCTGTGGTTGAAACAAGCCATACTCTGGCTTATAGTGTCATCTGAATCTGGACTTATGGTTTGTTTCCTCCAAAACAAACCATAAGTGGTAAGCCAAGAACAAACCTTGGTTCTTGATTTACTGCTCATGTTTTGTTTTGGTTGATACAAACCATGAGAACAGGTTCAAACACAACAAGCCAGACTCTGGCTTCTTTCCTCTGTGGCACAGCAGTATCAAGAGTGGGGAATGAGCATTCTCTCATGGGCACCATGTGATAAGGCATATCCTGAAATCAAATAATATTAATAAGTCTTCTATTAAGGCCACAATCTCAAGCCTATGTCTAGTTTTATGGATTGTGAGAAATTTCATTGAATAAATTCTGCTTAATATCTACAGGAGAGGAGACAAACTAAATCCAACAGCCAATAATAACTAGAGAACTCAAGAAAATCTGTAATATTTACCTGAAATATGGAATTTTTCTACAGGAAAACTGTTCAGTTGTTCACATATTCTGTGTTTTTCGTGCAAAAGCATTTCCTTTAAGGCACTCTCCCTGTGTCCTCGGGAATTAAGAGCTGCTAGAAGTTGGTTCAGTTGTTCCTGGGAACTGTAAAAGCACCACCGGTTTGGCTTGTGTACTGGCAGTGGCACCTGTACAGCACCACCAGCATGGAAATCTTGGTGACTGTTAGAGGTAGATTCTGTCTTGAAAGACTCTCCAGTTTTAGTAGCAGTCTGAGATTTATCTGCAATGTGACCTTGTATGTTATTTTGAAATGAAGATGGTTGAGGCAACAACATATCTTCTGTAAGACCAGAATAGTCTTCTTCCACAAATAATCCTGGAACAGATGGGAAAAGCCAGTAGCGTCGGTATAGGCGGTCCCGGCCCAAAGGAGAAATATTGGTACAGGCTGTGGCTTTTTGAATCTTTTCTGTAAGTTCCCTTTCTTTTGTTTGCTGTTCTTGTTTTAAAGCTTCCTCCTCCTCTGGAGTAAGTGGCTCACGTTTTTCACCAATAGTCTCTACTTGTCTTGCCAGATCTTTAAAGCCATTCTGTCCTCTTCTTCCTAAAAGAGCAAGCAAGAACATTTAATTTATTTAAGACTATTTTGGACTACCCACCAACCACAGCACACATACGACATGCAGCTTAGAATAACAGAAGTGGACGTTTGTCCAGTCAAATTATACAGCTTAATTTCATATAAATACTAGTAAGATAGTAAGAGACCTTCCTCTTTCAACAAGCTTTTTATTTATTTATTTATTTATTTATTTATTTATTACATTTATACCCTGCCTTTCTTTTCATGATAGAAACCCAAGGCGGCTTACATATGGTTCCCAGGCAGTCTCCCATCCAGGCACTCAGCAGACCTGACCCTGCTTAGCTTCAGCAGGGTGCTGTCCACATGTGCCTTCAGACCAAAAGACCTTATCCCAGTTTGTGTCTGTTCTGAAATTGCTTTTCAAGATGTTTTATTTTTAAAATGTTTTAAAGATGTTTTGTTTTTGAGATGTTTTGAGATGTTTTTAGTCGTTTGTTCTTTGCCACCCTGGGCTCCTTCTGGGAGGAAGGGTGAGATTAATAATAATAATAATAATAATACCACCTAGATTTTTAACCCTGTTCTTTATGTACCATAAATCACCTAATGGCTTTAAGTTATAGGTGCAGTTTATGGCTTCATTCACAATTTTTATATGGAAATTCTTTCTTCTGTGTTTCTGAACTAACATTGGCTACCTTTTTTGTTTATTTCTCACATTTGTATCCCACCTCTCAAGGCAGTATACATGGTTCTTCCTCCTTCCCATTTTATTTTTTACAAGAACCCTGGGAGATAGGTTACACTGAAAGATGGTGACTGACCCAAGGCCATCTAGTGAACATGATCGTTGAGGGGGGTCTCCCCAGTTCTAATCCATTACTCTAACCACTACTACACCATTAGCTCTCTTTACTAGCTAGTACCATGAATTTTAAATAGCCAAATGAGCCAGTCTAGAGGAACAAGAGATAGATGTATAATATCCATCCCTTGTTCCAGGTCTGCCCAAATCCAGAAGACAACTGGGAGACGCAGGATTCCTACCGACCTTCGACTGTTGTTGTGTAATGCCAGGTCTGTGTCACAAAAAACATCTATCATCCATGATATGATTTTGGATGAATGCGCAGACCTGGTGTGCGTTACGGAAACTTGGCTGGAAGAGGCCTCAGCTCCCATTCTTGAGGCCATGTGTCCGCCGGGTTTCCGCTGCGCCCAGCAGCCGAGGGTGGGAAGGCGGGGAGGGGCAGTGGCAGTCATCTATCGGGAATCTTTGGTTTTTACCAGACCTCCGCTCCCGAGGACCACGTCTGTTGATTGCATGTATTGGAGGTTGGGCCCGAAGGGCAGTTTAGGGATTCTGCTTGTGTACCGCCCGCCCCGCAACACAGCAGACTCCCTGGCCGAGGTGCTCGAGGTGATCTCGGATGTACGAGTGTTGTCCCCAGAGCTATTAATTCTCGGGGACTTCAACGTGCATGCTGAGACCACTCTCGTTGGAGCCCCTCGGGATTTCCTGGAAACCATGGCTTCCTGGGAACTGCACCTTAATAATACTGAGCCCACCCACGTAGCCGGTCATGCTCTCGACCTTGTATTTGTCCTGGGAGAGGAGGGAAGTGTTCTGAAAGTGGGGGCTATTTCTTATACCCCTGTGTCATGGTCAGATCACTATCTGGTGAATATAGATTTCTTGTTGCCACACGCCCTCCGCAGGGGCAAAGGACCTATTAGAATGGTCCGCCCCAGGCGCTTGATGGATCCAGATGGATTCCTGACTGTGCTTGGGGAATTGGAACCTGTTGAAGGTCGCTCGGTCGAAACCCTGGTGATGGAGTGGAATGAGGGGATCACCGGGGCATTGGACCGAGTTGCCCCGAAACGTCCTCTCCCCCTGAACAGAACTCAGCGCCATGGTATTCACCACGGTTGCGCAATCTGAGGCGGGAGGTGAGACGACTAGAACGCCGGTGGCGGAAATCTCGCTCCGAAGGTGCTCGGACACAGGTCAGAGCAGCAGTAGCTGCCTACCAGGGGGCAGTGAAGGCAGCAAAGAAGGATTTCTTTGCTGCCTCTATTGCATCCGCAGAGTGTTGTCCCAGGAGGTTGTTCCAGGTGGTCCGAAGCCTGGTCGGTCCAGTTGCTCAGGTACCCCTGGAACATTCTAAGACCTCCTGTGACAAATTGGCAAAACACTTTGCTGATAAAATCGAACTCCTAAGGAGCTCGATTCTGTACGCCGTGGATGCAGTGAATGAACCAGAGTTGACCATTTGCAATCCGGTCCAGTGGGATCGGTTTCGGCCTCTCCCTTCTGAGGAAGTGGACAAGGTGCTTTCATCTGTGAAGCCTACCACTTGTCTGATTGATCCTTGCCCATCATGGCTCCTTGTGAATTGCAATGAGAAACTGGGTGAAGGGATTAGGGCGGTGGTAAACGCATCCTTAGTGGAGGGTGTGATGCCACTGGCCCTCAAGGAGGCAATTATAAGACCTATTTTAAAGAAGTCCTCCCTGGATCCCCAAGTTCTGAACAACTTCCACCCTGTTTCGAATTTACCATTTTTGGGCAAGATCATTGAGTGGTGGCTAACCAATTGTCAGCACACTTGGATGAAACAGATTATCTGGATCCATACCAATCGGGTTTCAGGACTGGACATGGAACTGAAACAGCCTTGGTCGCTCTGGTAGATGATATGAGGAGGGCATTAGATAGGGGAGAATTCACCTTTCTTGTCCTCCTAGATCTTTCAGCGGCTTTTGATACCGTTGACCACGGTATCCTGATGGATCGCCTGGAAGGACTGGGAATTGGAGGCACTGTTTTACAGTGGTTCCGTTCCTTTCTCTCTGACAGGCACCAACAGGTAGCATTGGGAGATGAAGTTTCAGACCCTTGGCCCCTCACTTGTGGAGTGCCACAGGGTTCTATCCTCTCTCCCATGCTATTTAACATTTATATGAAGCCGCTGGGATCTATCATCAGGAGATTTGGGCTGCGGTGTCACCAATATGCGGATGACACACAGCTCTATCTCTCGTTTAAGTCTTCACCAGAGTTGGCTGTGGAGACCATGTCCAAGTGCCTGGAATCCGTGAGTGGATGGATGGGAAGGAACAGGCTGAAGCTAAATCCTGACAAGACCGAGGTACTGCTTGTGGGAGACAGGGGTAGGCTGGGTCCTGTTGACCTGAGGTTTAATGGGGTACAATTGCCCCTGAAGGACCAGGTCCGCAGCCTGGGGGTTGTTCTTGATTCCAGGCTGTCCATGGAGGCTCAGATTTCGGCAGTGAGCCGGGCAGCCTGGTACCAACTACACCTCATACGCAGGCTGCAACCCTACCTCCCTGTTCATCAGCTCCCACTGGTAGTACATGCCCTGGTCACCTCTCGATTAGACTACTGCAATGCGCTCTACGTGGGGTTACCCTTGAAAATGGTCGGGAAACTTCAACTGGTACAGAATGCGGCGGCTCGTTTACTTACAAACAGCCGTCGCCGTGATCATATTACACCAGTATTATTTAATCTACACTGGCTTCCAGTAGTTTTCCGGGCCCAATTCAAGGTGTTGGTGTTAACCTTTAAATCCCTATACGGTTTCGGCCCGGTTTATCTGAAGGAGCACCTCCAGCATCACCAACTATGCCGCCCGACAAGATCTGCCACGCAGGGCCTTCTCTCAATCCCACCAACAAAAGTAGCTAGGTTGGTGGGGACTAGAGACAGGGCTTTTTCGGTGGCGGCCCCCACTCTCTGGAATTCCCTCCCGTTCGATCTTCGACATGCCCCTTCTCTGGATACCTTCCGCCGAGCATTAAAAACTTGGCTGTTTGGTCAGGCCTTTGGGACTATCGGGATGGGCTAATTATATACTCAATGCCCATTGGTATGTATTACAATTGCTGCTATTTTGTTACTGTTGATTGTTTGTATTTTATTGTATTTATTGTATTTACTGTATTTTGTATTTTATTGAATTTAATATGTACGCCGCCTAGAGTGGCTTCGGCCAGATAGGCGGCCTAAAAATTAAATTATTATTATTATTTAGTTTGTGATCATATAACTTATAACTATCTCAAACAGCGTCTGATATTATAACTATCCTTCCAAGAGAAAAATTCAGGAAAATCAGCAGCTACAGTCACTGACACAGAAAAAGAAGGAACAGTTTGTTCTTACCGTGAATGGTGTTTCTTCATGGATGACAAGAGGTCTCCAAGCAGGTATTGTAGCTCTGCCTACAGCCCAGAGACAGGAAACGCCTCAGCAAACATTTGCTCCTCCCCTCATGCTGAGGCTCAGTTCTTTTCTTGTAAAGCTCTAGATATCAGCCTCAGTACCAACTCAGAATGGAAGAACATTTAACCAGAACATGAACAGAGAAAAAAAACAAGGTCAAGTGACCTGGAAGACAATTCCCAGAAAGGAGTCATGGCACCTAAAACCTTAGTCTCATCCACCACACCAATTACTGCATGGGCGGGTCTTGGAGACCTCTTGTCATCCATGAAGAAACACCATTTATAAGAACAAACTGTTCCTTCTCTCATGGATGACAGAGGTCTCCAAGAGGGACGTACTACAGCTGCAGACCTAGGGTGGGCCTAATGAGATAGTACCTGTTGTAGAACCCTATAGCCTAATGAGGCCTCTGCCAAGGCTAAAAGGTCAATCTTGTAATGGTTTGTGAACGTACTAGGTGTAGACCACGCTGCTGCCCTGCAAATGTCTGAAATGGGAGCATTTGTGGAGTACACTGCTGATGTGGCTGCAGATCTAGTGGAATGTGCTGTAATGTGTAAAGGGGATGGTATATTAAGTGCCTCATAGGCTAACGATATGCATGCCTTAATCCATCTAGCTATAGTGGCCGCTGACACTTTTCCCGCATGGTGCCTGGGTGAAAAGATATAGAGAGTCAGATTGCCTAAATGGTTTGGTTCTATTAATACAGACTTTAAGCGCACATCTAGCATCTAGAGAGTGCCATGCCTTCTCCCTGGGGTAAGAAGGATTAGGGCAGAAAGAAGGTAATATTATTTCCTGGTTTCTGTGAAAAGAGGTGTTGACCTTAGGGATGAAATCAGGTCTAGTGTGCAGCACTACTCTGTCTTTGTGAAAGGTGCACAGGTGTTTTTGAACTGACAAAGCCTGCAGGTCAGACACATGTCTTGCCGATGTGATGGCCACCAAAACAGCCATTTTGAAGGACAGCATTTTTAGAGAAATAGTGCCTAATGGCTCAAAAAGTTGTTTTTGAACAGCAGAAAGAACTTGGTGCAAACTCCAGGCTGGAAAGCGATGGATAACCGGAGGACTAATTAGAGTGGTGCCGTGAAGAAATTGCTTTGCCAGAGGATGGGAAGCCAGGGACACCGTTCCTGGAGCTGATCAAAGATAAAGCCGTCATCTGTCTTTTCAATGTGGCTGGGCGCAGACCCATCTGCAGACCTTCCTGAAGGAACAGCAGCACATCCTGAATCACCGTCGTTTCCGGATTGAATCCCTGCTTTGCGCACCACTGTGAGAAAACCTTCCATGTGTTGGCATTAGGCCGTACTGCCTAAGGATATTTTCATCAGGTCTGGAAAGTTACAAGCATGTGTTTTGAGAAGCAGATAAGACTGCTTCTCAAAACACATGCTTGTAACTTTCCAGACCTGATGAAAATATCCTTAGGCAGTACGGCCTAATGCCAACAGCCCCCCTTTTTCATCATGTCTGTAAATCCATTACAACAATAACACATTTCTACAATACATCTTGCAATACATTTCAGTACATTGCATCATCAGTTCAGTACAGTTCAAACTTACATCTCAGTACATAGCAGTACATTTCAGAAACTCTCTGTACATTTAGCTAAAACGTTGTTCAATCAAACTTTGGTTCAACACATGTCAAATAAAGTGTCTCAGGATCCATGTCCACAACTTTATTCATTCCAGGACTTGTTATTAATCCCACAGTAAATCTGTCAAGCGGTTTGCCTAAATTCGCTCTTGTGGAGCGTCTTAAAGGAACCAGAGCCTCGGCTCTCTCTGCCCCCCCATTTGTGCTTGTGCTTGGCACAACCTGCACAGGAGCTTCCATTTCCTCTGCTTTTCGTTTCTTTGATCTGCGTTTTCCAGAAATGAGCTCATTCAAAGCATCTCAGAGATATTTGTGTACCTTCCACTTTAATGTCAACATCTGGCTGAAATTTCTGTGATTGTGTTCGTGTTTCATTTGTTCCTGTAAGAAGGACCGTCTCCCCCTGAGCCCAAGGCTTTTCTGAGACTTTAATGCTTCTGCTCAGAATTAACTGCTGTGTTTCTGGACACCAAACTCTGAAATATGCATTCTCTTGTGCTCTAGGTGCACGTTTGCCACGTCTCTTACCCTGTGGCTTGTAAACTCGGCTGCGATGCACTCTTTCAGGCATCAGCCTGACTGCATTACATGAATACTGTGGCTGTGTGCTTTTAACAGCTGTCTTCTTACAGCTCTGGCGGTCATTCCCTTTCCGCCCCATTAAACTCAAGGCATCAGCACACTTCACACCCACGGTCATTTTAAACTGCCCTTGTGTCATGAAACCCTGACAGACGTTTTCTCCTCTTTGCACCCAACATTTTCCTTTATCAAACCAGACTGAAAATTGACAACTCACCAGTTTGCCCACTGATAAAATATTATGAGCCAAGTCCGGAACGAACAAACAGTTTGTCATTAGTCCTAGTTTGTCAAATTTAACCAGACCACGTGCTTTTACGGATTTCCGTGATCCATCAGCAAGTAAAACAAAGTCCTGCTCATCTGTAGACGTGTAAAACAGACTCCTGTCTTTAATTAATATATGGCTTGCTCCGCTGTCGACAATAACGTTAATTTGTTCCAAGTCTTTAGACTTCTGTTTACAAACAAAGTTCACACTGCCCTGCTTCAAGCCTCCGTCCCTGGAGTTTCGCTTGATTGCACAATCTTTACGGAGATGCCCACGGGCCCCACAGGCAAAACAAGACTTCAGCCGCTGCTGCTCCCGCTTGTTTCCTGTCTGCTTTCGGCAGCCTGCTCCGGTTCGGCATATTTCTCCTCCTTGCTTCTGACAGCCTCCACCGGCTGGGCTCTCTGCGCCTCCTGCCTCCGCTGCCATTCCTGGGACAATTCCTGCAACGCGTCCCACATCTTTTTAGCCAACGGCTCATCTCTCACACACATCAGTTGAGAATCCGATAGAGCCAAGATTATAAACGCCTGCGCCCTCTGGTCTCGACGCTTCCAGGCCGCGGTCAATACCGCCGGGTTTTTTTCCTCAATCACGTCCCATAAATCCTCTGTTATCAGCAAAGCCCTCATCCTCAGCTTCCAGCTGCCAAAATTCATTTCATTAAGTCGTTCCATCGGCAAGCCTCCCCCAGACAGGTTTACAGCCATGTTGCTCACCTCCGTCTGGTTCAATCAATCAAGCTGCCCTCTCTGGAACTCCGTCTGCCTTTCAGACCAGCAACTTACTCCGGTGTAATGCGCTGTGGAGCGTAACCATTCTCTGCTACCACTGTTGGCTTGTGTGCGTTGTTGTGTGAAACAGCATACATTACGTTGGAGTTAAGTTGAGCAAGAAACATCCTCAGAGCACACAACAACGCACACAAGCCAACACCATGTGCACTGGTAGCTGCGAAGCGTGGAAGGCCTTTTTGCAGCCAAAATGGTGTCTACCACTGATATAGCCATCCCTGACCTTAGCGGCCGTGAGCATTCAATTTCCAAGCGGCTAAACAGAAACACTGCGGATCCAGATGAAACAGAAAGCAGATCATGACATACCGGGTGATGGAACTGTCGAGACTCAAGACAACTGGATTATCTCTGAGAACCAGGGACGTCTCGGCCAATATAGGGCTACCAGCACCACTCTGGCCTTTTCTAATCGTATCTTCTTTAGGACTCTAGATAGCAGCGGAGTCGGGGGAAAGGCATACAGCAGCCCCTTCGGCCAGGGAGCTCCAAGAGCGTCCACTTGTTCGGCCTTGTGACTCAGATAACAAGAAAAGAAACGGCGTAGCTGATGATATGTCTCAGATGTGAAGTGATCTATCTTGCACCTGCTGAATCTTGCTTGCAACGTACGAAACACAGCCTTGTTGAGAGCCCATTCTCCCAGAAACATCTGCTGCCGACTTAACCAGTCTGCTGCTATGTTTAAGTTGCCTTGAATGTATTCTGCCGTGAGGGATGTTACATGGGACTCTGCCCAGGACAGTAGTGCCATTGCTTCCTTGTGTAGCTGCAAACAGCATGTGCCACCCTCCTTGTTCAAGTGAGCTTGGATTGTTGTGTTGTCGGTCCGTATGAGGACATCCGGATGTTGCATTAGACTGGCAAAATGATGGAGGGCTAGATGTTCAGCCTGTAGCTCTAACCAACTGATGCTTTGGTGAGCTTCCAGAGACGACCATGTCCCCTGCACGTGGTATCCCTGACAATAATTTTTTTTATTTCTTCACAGGTATCTTTATATGACATGAATGTTCTCATTTACATCAGACACCAGTATAATATCCCTGACAATGTGCTCCCCATCCTTTGAGGCTCGCATCTGTGGTGATGATCGACCAGGAAGGGTCCTGCAATGAAACGCCCTTCTGGAGATGGAGTGGAGTCACCCACCAGCGCAACGATTCCTTCATGGAGGTTGTGATGAGAACACACCTGTGTATACAGCATGCAATGTCATGTTGGAACCAAAGGAGAAGCCACTGCAGCGGCCGAGAATGAAGACATGCCCAAGGTACAATGCCTATGGCTGAAGTCATCATGCCTAGCAGTTTGGCAAGTAGCATAACATCTGCCACTCGACTGAGAAATTGCGGCCATCAGGGTCAGTATTTTTTCAATTATCTAACCTGACAAATAAATAAATTGAGTGATTGTGTCTAGCGTTGCCCCCTGGTGCTGGATCCTCTGTGACGGGCTGAGTTGGCTCTTCTGGTTGTTCACTAAAACTCTGGTCTTTTAAGTGAGCCAACACTATCTGAATGTCTTCTTGTGCTTGAGTAAGCAATTTGGATCTTATTAGGAGATCGTCCAAATAAGGATAAACATGCAGTCCTTGTAGCCGGAGGCTGGCCACAACCGTCACCATGATCTTGGTAAACACCCTGGGGGCTGACGATAGGCCAAAAAGTAGTGCCTAGTAGTGAAGGCCATTGAAATAAAATCACAGTAGATGGCGATGTGCAGGGAACATTGGCACATGTAGATAGGCCTCCTTGAGATCTATAGAAGCTAGAAAATCATAAGGTTGGAGGACCTCCCTGATTGATGACAGAGTCTCCATCCTGAATCTGCATGGGGTAACAAATTGAGAAATTTCAGGTCAAGTACCACATGCCAGGATCCATCCTTCTTGCCCACTAAGAAGACAACTGAGTAAAGCCCTGACAAAGACTCCTCTAAAGGCACTTCCTCTATCGCTGAGATATTTAGCAAATGGAGAATCTCGTTGTAAACTGCCTGAAACTTCAGAGTGGATCTGGGTACTGGAGAAGGAAGGAACCTGGAAGGCGGATACTGCAACAGCTCTATTTTGTAACTCTCTTGAACCACTCGCAAAACACATTTGTCCTGAGTGGTTTCCCTCCATCGATGGGAAAACTGACCTAATCTTCCTCCCACCGATGGTAGTCGGGCTGAGTCAGAAGCGTTGCTGATTCTGATGCCCTGGGCGTCCTTGGCTGGGAAAGCTACGGGAAAAAGAGGATTGAGCTGCTTTTGTTGGGAATCTTGATTTGTTCCATGAAGGAAGGGTATTTCTGAAATCACGTCCTCTCCCATTGGATCTGAAATGCTGTTTGCAGCTACACAAGGAAGCAATGGCACTACTGTCCTGGGCAGAGTCCCTCACAGCAGAATACATTCAGGTCCCTTTGTTGTGATGGCATGGTTTTCTTTTTATCCCTAGACTCAACTAGGATGTCTTTTAATGCAGTCTCTCCAAACAGCTTTGAACCAGAGAAGGGAACCGAAGCCAGGTTTGCTCTAGAGAAAGCATCCACGTCCCAGTGTGAAAGCCAGAAATGCCTGCGGGCAACTACTGCTGCTGCCAAAGCTCCGCACAAAAATTGAGTAGAATCCATAGTCGCATCAGCAATAAGCATCAATGACTGCGAGACCTTCAGCAACATCTTCCGAACCCTAGCAGGATCTTGATTCATGTTGTCTAGATCTTCCACCCACAGGAGCATTGCCCTAGCAAAAACAGAGGCTGAAACAGAGGCTCGGATTGCCAGTGCATTAGCATCATGCGATCTTTTAAGGGCTAAGTCCGATCTACGCTCATTAGGATCCTTCAGTTGCGCATCCCCGTCCTGGGGGAGCAAAGCGCGTGAAAGTAAAGCGGAAATGGGACCATCCACTGCCGGTGTGCGAAGCTGTCCTATCAAATCAGGTTCCAGAACATAAAATTTATTGGCATAACTAATTCCTTTTCTATACTGAAGAGGAATATCCCATTCAGACTTCATTAAGGCCTTAACTGAGGCCGGAAGGGTAATGCCCCTATTTATCCTAGTGGTGGCTGGCAAGACCATAGCACTTAGCCCAGATAGTGGGTTTTGCCATTGTGGTTGGTGCCACATGAAATTGGGGGGTGCAGAGAGACTCAGAGGTACTGCCCTGTCAGGTATCGATGGCCTCATCTCCTCCTCCTCAGAGGATAGGGATTCCACATTTTGGAGCAACACTTGAGGTCAAGCGCGGGGGATCTGGTGAATGGTCACGCTGAATCTGCCTGCCTGCTTCCATTAGTCCCATAGTGGGGGCTACCGCTCCCCTTCAGGATAAACACATGGTAGAGTGACCCAAAGGTCCTATAGCGGGGCTACTGCTCCCCTTCGGGACATTAGTGGAGCCTCTTGTGGCTCAGAAAGCTGAATAATGGCAGGAGCTACCGCTCCCCTATCAGCACTATTTTTTTCCAAGGTTTCCGTAGCGGTGGCTACCGCTCCCCTTTGGGATGCCAGCAGGTTATTTAACGCCTCAGAATGGTGGGGGCTACCGCTCCCCTGTCATCAGAAACTATTGAAGTTCCCTCAGGTTGACCAGAAGCTACCACTTCATAATGGCTGGCTGTGGTAAGCATTGAAGTTCCCGCAGGCTTACAAGGAGCTACCACTTCATAATGCCTGGCTGTGATAGAAACATCCCGTGTCTTAATTAGAGCCAAGTCTGGTGAAGGTACTGCCTCTCTATGAGTGGCCATGGTAGGGGCTTGTAATGAAGAATTAGCCGGTGGGGACTGAACAGAAGCGTTCAAAATGGCGGGCACTGCTGGCGGCAATACGTTCAAAATGGCGGGCGCTACTGACGAGCTACCCCGAGCTCGCTAGAGATTTTTTAGAGTGCTTCGATGAGCGGGCACTGGTTGCGGCTACCGACAAGCCGTGGCTTGACTTTTTTAAACACTTTTTCTTTACCGCTTTCTCCATAGTAAAGTTAACAAAAAAATCTTTCTTTTTTTTAAGGTAGTAAATGAAGAGAAATAAAGGAGAGAAGCAGAGAAAAACCCAGGAATCAAACAGTAAAGGTAAGAATTAATACAAATAACATTAACAGGAATTAGTAAAGAGAGATCTCACAAAATGATGTACTCTGAGCTGAGACAGGAAACGAACTGAGCCTCAGCACAAGGGGAGGAGCAAATGTTTGCTGAGGAGTTTCCTGTCTCTGGGCTGTAGGCAGAGCTACAATACCCACTTGGAGACCTCTGTCATCCATGAGAGAATGATCAGGCTCTTTCCTTGCTAACCACAAGCTGTAGCCAAGAACAAACAATCTATCAAGATAAAAACACATTGAAGTTTTAACAGTCTCCCATTAAAAACTCTATGAACAAGAGCTTACACCAATATAAAATCAATACTCAGCAATTAATATACATTAAAAATGAAATTACCACTTCTCTTTCTGTTTGGTACCATGTCATCTTCATCATCTGTCATAGCATCCAAGTTTTGCTCCTTTGTTTCAGCTTCTTTGCTCTCTGTGCTTGTATCGAGGTCTTCCCGCTCCTCCTCCCTAATATACATACCAAAAATAGAGAAAAACACCTTCAAATTTTAAAGAGTTATAAGGAATTGCATTTGCATAGCACATTGGAACACACTGTAGAGCATAGTTGGTAAAAATGGACTGTGCACCATATTCAAAAGACTCCCAGAAGAATACAATCCCAAGTGTTGCAATGTCCACATATGCATGTTTACAGGAGAGGAAAGAAGATCTAGCTGGGCTGACTTTTAATAGGTTAATTATCCAATATATTTTGTATTACAGATGAATATGCAAGATTTTTCCTATCTGTTTTAATATGTTATCTCACACACGTTTGTGTTTTATCTTCCTATGAGCATATTAAGTAAACATTACAAGCCAGATAGCAAGGTAATCTGACAAGTTTTTATTACGATGGAAAGATTTGTATTGGAAGTATGTACACTAATGCCAGCATGTAAGGCTAAGCACTAGAATAACTATATGAATATTAAGTAACAGCTAATCATACCCAACAGATATGTCAATTGCAGAATTGTTCTGTTCTTCTTTCAATTTCTCCTGTTTCTCTTTCATCTTTTGTTCTTGCCCTTTTAATTTTTCTTCTTTTCTTTTGCGGATTCTGTAATGATAAACAGATTGTTAATTTCACCTTGCAGTACCTTCAACCATTTCCTCTAATCACACCACTGTGCTGAAAAGAACAGAAACCAAACATGCAGGAGATCCTTATGTACATCAGTTTACACAGGGATCTCTGGACTAAGGCCATAGTACAAAATAATAGTGCTAAGCAATCACTGTTGATGGGGAAGGACCATGGTTCAGTGGATGAGGTCATGCTTTGCATGCGAGAGGTCTCGGCTTCTTTCCCTGGCATCTCCAATTAGGACTGGGAAAGGCTTCTATCCGAAAGCCTGAAGAGCTGTTGCCAGTCAATACAGACCACTTTTCCCCAACAAAGCACCTGTGGATTAAGAACATAAGAAGAGCCCGCTGGATCATGCCAGTGGCCCATCTAGTCCATCTAGTCCTGTTCTCACAGTGGCCAACCAGGTGCCTGGGGGAAGCCCGCAAGTAGGACCTGAGTGCAAGAACACTCTCCCCTCCTGAGGCTTCCAGCAACTGGTTTTCAGAAACATACTGTCTCTGACTAGGGTGGCAGAGCACAGCCATTCCATGGCATTCCCAGAGATTTTTCACTGTGTCCACACAAGGCTGTCCACCCCCCACCAATGATGTACTCAGTTGTTGATTTGAGCACAGGAACCAGGCAGATAGGATCCAGCCACCCTGGCACCAGACATCACCATCTTCATTGCAGGAGTGCTAGCAATAATGAAAATGGCAGCTAGAGATGCCTGTTGCTCAGCAATGCCAAGAATGTCTTCGGCATGTTGCTAAGATGTCAGGGTGTCCTGAGGGTGTTTGATTAGATGTACCATTGTGAGTGCATTCTACTGTTATAGCCCTAGATATGGTATCAGAATATTCCTGGGAATAGCAACAAGAGGAGGACACTGTCTGCTATGGGGCTCAGAGGGCATAGGAGCTTTCATCAGGGTACTGGGCCACAGCCCACACTAGCCAACCCTTCCAATTCTACTATCCTATATTATCAGACTTCAAGGACTCATTCAAGCCAGGCAAAAACACTCAAGGAGGATACAGAGAAGGGCCAGTAAGGGGTTGTGGCCTGGGAAGAGTACCAAGGATCAGACAGAGAGGCTTGGAGAGCCAGGTTCATTCCCAGGCCTGAGAATCTCCACCCCTAGTACAGACCAACAGTGGGGAACCTGTGACCTTCCAGATGATGTTGGATTCAGGCTCTCATCAGGCTCTCATCAGCCTCAGCCAGCATGGCCAATGGGTAAGGATGCTGGGAGGTTTACTCCAGAAACACCTGGAGAGCCACAGACACGCCACTTCTGGCATAGACTGTACTGGGCTAGCTAGTCTGGCTTGGTATAAAGGCAGTTTTTAAAAACTTTTAATTTTATCATAAAGAACGTACATATACAAATGCATAACAAAGAAAGAAAATCACATCAAAAGTTACAAAAGGGGGGAAGAAATACTACGTTTACATATATATATGTAACAAGCATTTGTTGAAAATGAAAATAATTTGTACATGTACTTATTCTCCTGATAACCTTGATTCCATGTTAATATAAATATTGACCAAATTTGTATTAATTCATTTGCATGTATGTTCTCCTCCTTTAAATAATAAGTACATTTTATTAGATTAACTATATCCCACATTCCAATAAACAAATTCAAAGCTACAGGAGAATTAGATTGTTTCCAATTTTTTGCATTTTCTATTTTTGCAATGTTAACATTGTCTTGACCATTTCTAAATCTGTATCTAATACTATATCTAATATAATTCAACAAGATTACCTAAGAGTTCTGTGGTAATCTGTTATTTTTCATATATATATATCTGTAAAGGCGGTTTTCTATGTTCTTGTGGGAAGCTTCCCATTTCAGAACTATAGTTTTATATGGAAGATACATGGAGGAAGAATTGTAAACAATTGTTTCAAATAGGGATAATAAAATAAACCATAAATATGTTTCTTTTTCTAAACTAGATTATGACAGAGGAGTTTTCATATTAGCTTTCCAGTGGGCTCTCTTTCAACAATTAGAAGCTTTGCTTCTGGAAAAAACTCCAGCTTAGCTTTATCATGCTCATATTTGGACATCTGTGTTCTTATCACCTTGCTGCTGCAGCTTCTCTTTCTTTCCGATGCTGTTCTGCTTTTAACTCTCTGAATTCTTGTTTTGCCTGTCGCAATACATCAACAGAGTCCTCAATGAAGTCTCGAGTAGAAACAAGAGTCAGAAGCTTCCCACAAAGGGCATGAAGAATCTTCATCTTGTCTCCTAATGAATGTAACATAAAGAGGGATGCTTCATTTCAGAAGTCAGAGAATAATCATTTCAAATGTCAATTGGCCTCATCAATAAGGCAAAGTATCTCTCCTTTATCTAGAAGTGACATTTGGCTCATTAAGTCATACAAAGATTGACAGGTTATAAGCCTAAAGTGGGGAGGATGGGAATCTATGTATGTGGATGATTATACCATTTCAGACTTTAGCCAACTTCTTTATGGTAGATTGTTTACATAGTCTTCAAGATGTTGTTTAAATATGTGTGTATTACCTTGTCAAAGTCTACATATATATCTGATCCAAAGAATCATGCAAATGTTCCATGTACCAAGAAGTTTGTGTTTGTTGAGTATGAATCAACCCACCCCATGTTATGTGGCAAATCTGAAACATTTAAAAGAGAGGACATTCAAAAGAAGTTTGTGATGAAGCATGGGGGAATCTGCTGATCAAACACACAAGAGCAACTAAAAAATACCTCTGTGCACCCTAAACACTGATAGCTGTTTTGATCCTGGCCACTGATTATTAGAAAGTATGAGACGTCAAGCTCATACTGAATATTGAGAGAGAGAGAGAGAGAGAGAGAGAGAGAGAGAGAGAGAGAGAGAGAGAGAGAGAGAGAGAGAGAGAGAGTTCTACAAGATATGAAGTGCAATCCTATGCACGTCTACTCGGAAATAAGCCCCCTGCCTTCAATGGGGCTTGCTCCCAGGTAAAAATGTATACGATTGCTGCCTAAATCACTTACTTAACCTTCAATCTTTAATTATAAATTAATACCCAATTCTGTCCTCACTGTTCTTATAAAGCTATGCCCTGTCTAACTTTGATGTAACCCTTCTGGGTATTATATGTAGTACCTACACAACTTCTAGGGCAAGTATGTTAAACTATTAGTGATTATGCTTCAAAAAAAGGTTTTTCTTGCTTGAAAATCTGTGCCATGTAGCTTGACAAATTAATTTGGTTCTATTACCCGGTGACAAATCATACACTGAAGTACACGAGAGTTTCTTCAGCAACCCAGGATTACTCAGTCTTAGCTCCATGCAAGCATCGTCTGTAGCATCAAATCCTCCTCGCTTCTGGTAACGATATTTAGCATTGGCTGATGTTACATCTGCACCTGATGCTAGGATATGAAGTCTGAGAATCTCAGAAAGAGTGCAGCTATCAAGATCCAAGTTTTTCAAATTGCAACCTACAGTTAACAATAGAAGTGAGATTAGACTATTTGGCTACTAAGAGTATTTAGCAAAGAATGTGAATTATACTTTTTTGTAAAATATAGCAAAACATAACAAAAAAGTGAAACCCACACATACCCTGATGTAACTGGGGCCATGCAGCTGCCAAAGATGCAACTGCAGATAGTGCAGATTTTGTGGGGTCTGCATCTTCATCCAAAGCCTCTGTTAAATCTTTAAGGAAATAAAGACTTTATTCTAGTGTAAATTAACACTTGCATTTCAGAGGCGATGCAAGCAAGTCTTTTTTAAGCAATGCAAAGACAACATATAAACTCAATATTTTTTAAGTTGCAACGCAACAAATACATACTACCTAAAGCCAGAAAGCATGCAACACTCACTAAGAGCTTTGCGCATTGCACACCACTTGACTACAAGAGCATAAGCACACACATGCAAAGAAAGATAAACCCAAGAAATGCTCTTATAGAAAAGGTTTAATGCAAGCAATCAAATAGCATCCTATTACTACATTCCTTATAGTTAATCACCTCATTATGATTATTATGTAGTGAAAGACCTATAGAAACAAACACGATGCCAGCAGCCAGTCAGTGCTGATCTGCCATAGTACACAAGAGATTCCAAATTCTGGACAGTTGATCAGTGACTGATGCACACCAATAAGCCAGCAATAAAGCAGGTTCAGGAAGTTTATAGGAAGCAGCATCACCATTATTCAGAGAAAGAAAACACAGACATTTCCACATATCACACTTTGCCACTGAAGGTAGACCAGCAAGTACTCCTCCTTAACAGTGAGGAACAACAAAAGTAAGACCTCTGCTTGAGAAGTAGATTCCTTATTTACTGAAGGATTTATTCTTTGAATTTTTCCAGGCTGAGGTCCTCAAACATCCCTTCTTCAGGATGACTGTCTAGAGAGAAATATTAATCTCCACAAAGCAGGACTGAACTATCATTTACTGAACACACGTCTCAATTCACAAAAGTTAACATGTTTTCTCATTAACAGCTCCTACATAAGAACCTTAATGCTTTTATTCATGGTAGTGCAGCCTAACCAAACTATATGAACTATAACATAGACTTATGGACATGCCTATACTACAATCAGGAGTTTGGAATATCTCAGTCAAAACTATGGATGATTCAAACAAAAACCTGACTTTACAGTTAAGCAAATGAGTGTTCCTTCTATAATCTTACAGCAGGAGGTTTTCAGAGTATTAAATAATTTATCTTTGAGAGGGAAGGAGAGAGACAGACACACCCTAATGATGTCAATAGGTGCTAGGAACAGTCTACATACAGCTAACATACTCCAAGCAACAGTAACTGCCCTGTGTGCGAGTCCAATGAATCTCATATCCAACTATGACAGCTGGTTGAGTGTTGAAAACACAGTTCCCATCCACAACTGATTTGCAAGGAAGGAGAAGTCATTTAGATTATCTCTCAACTAATGACTACACATTCTGTGCACAGTAAAGCAAACATATGCTGCTTTACTTTCAACCAAAAAACCCTAAAAACCATACTTCCCTAAATGATGCAACAGAACAAAATTGACAAAATTTTCAATTGATGCAAGTAACTCTCCCATGCACATCATAGCAAAATATATCTCTTTGATGAGATCCACCCCAAATCCCTTGCTGCGCTATACTGCAATTGTTATTGCATTGGTTCCAAAGAAGAGATATACCTTTTTTTTCAGTTAGAGAAATGTGAGTTACAGTTACAGATGTGAGAAAGCTATGACCCTCCAGATGTTGTGGAACTACAACTCTCAACAGCCCCAGCAAGCATGGCCAATGGCCAGGGATTATGGGAGTTGTAGTTCAGCAGTACCTTGCAGGCAAAAGGCAACTCACACCTGAGTTGGGGCAAGTTATTTGTTCTGTGATCCCCTCGTCCCCCCTCCACACATAAGTAAACAAATGAAAAAAACCAACGACTGAGCTACAGCAGATCTTGGGAAGAATATTCAAATACTGCAATATGCAGTAATGCAACGTTATTTCTGTTTCATTTGTTAAGAATGACATATTCTGGGGTTTAAAAACAATGCTATTCAAAATTACTATTATGTTATCCGTGTAATGATACCAGTGAAAAATACCACCAACACCATCTCAGGAATTTGACATCAAATATCCTAAGAGCTGCTTCCTTGCTATTTGTAATGTTTTCCTAAAGGCTAGAATCCTTATGAAGAACTTAGACCTTAACAATTCCATGTAGACTACCATGTAAGACACAGTTCAGCATTCACAATGCAGCCACATAACAGTGGCATGAAGATGAAAATATGTGGTTTGCTTTGTTAGCAATTTAACCAAGAGTCAGGTTTGTGCATCAAACCACATTGCCAAAACTACACTAGGCATTATTCCTCTAAAAACTAGTTACAATGTATGTCTCTAGATTTAGAAGTGTGCCCTCTGGCAAAATAATTAAGTTAACCAAGAAGTGTGCTATTAGCATACAAAGCTGGACCAGGTATTCCAGCATATGGATAACAATACTACTTGCCACTGAAGGTAGGAATAGTAAAACTCTGTGCTTTATGATGACCGTTTAATATTTAACTGAACAAGAAAAAATCTTATAGCACTTTCAAAGATTAACAAATTTATCATGGCAAGCTTTCATCCAATTAGTGGACTCTATAGTAAAAAAAATATAAGCTTTTATGAACTCTTTAACTGTCTGTTGTTTTTCCCGGAAGAGACCAACACAGCTACCCCTCTGGATGTTATTTAGCTCATACAAAGTACTCTGGAGTACTGAAGAAGTTTTCAAATGAAAACGTGCTAAATTTTGAGACATCTTGAAAACTTGTCAGTGTGAAATTCTTGATTTGTATAATGGTAAGGTTTGCCTTTTTTAAAAAAAGCATGCACAAAATACACTAGAATCACCACTGCAGCTGGCACGTAATACATCCTTTTTCTATACCAATCATGCACACTGATGCGGAGGAATGTTAATTAAAATATTCCCATGCATGCAGATTAGTATGCAAGCGCTGTTTTAAGCAGCACAGTTTAAGTCTGACCTTTGGTCTCAGCATCAGCTATTTGGTCTTTGGCTACTTCTTCTTCTTCTTCAGCCATGGCTTGAAAAATGGCCGTCAGGAAGAAAAACAGCAATTCACATAGTGGGCCTTCGCTGTCATTTCCTACAAGAGCTTCCTCTAAAACCTCTGTAAACAAGATAAAGTGCACTTTTTCAAACTCCTACAAATACAGAGTGCAAAAACTGAAAGCTGTTCCCCTGCCATGTGATTCTCAAATGTTTATCTAGCCATAACATGGGATATTTACAGGTGAATAGGATAAACACTTGCCCTGATCCAGCAATTTATTCCAGGAGCAAGAGCTTAGACATACAGGTGCATAATTCCACTTGAAAACTTCCCCATTTGTTTCTAAGGTGCACAGTTTATTTTACATAATCCCATAGGATAGCATATGCACTCCAGTGTTGAAACAGACCATTGGGGTGGTTTTCCCAGATATCCTGCCATCATGTGGGTAATAGCGCCATCCAGCGTCTGAAGGCAAGAATGTATTGTAGTCAAGACCTGGGGCATCAAGCCCCTCCCACTCCAGTTCATTCACGACGAGTCCAAAGTGAGATATCTGAGAAAGTACAAAAGGCCAACAGGCCTACCAGCAAGGAAAATAGAGACACTGTCCCAAATAATAACACAGAACAATATTAATTTTGAACAGATCTAGAAAGGTCTTGACTCGACTACACAGTCCAAAACAGTACAACTCTGAACAGTAACAATTTGAAAGGTGGTACAAAATACCCAGACATCCTCCAACAGGGAGGGTCGTGATGGCATGATACCTGGGAAAACCACCCTTCAGGTGAGACCAATGGTCCTTTTTCCCCAGGTAGCATGCCATTACGTGGGATGTACCAAAGCAGCCCCCAACAGGGAGGGACCACCCTCTGATTACTTGTCAGAAAGAACCTGTTGCAGAACACACCTCCCAAAAGCAGCATCGGCAGAGGCGTAACGGTCTATCTTATGTTTTATAAAAGAATCTGGAGTAGACCATACAGCCACTCTGCAAATATCTGCAAAAGGTGTGTCGGTTGTGAAAGCAGCTGTAGTGGCTGCTGACCTAGTCGAATGCGCCGTTATCTTACTAGGCACTGGAAGCTTAAATGATTCATAGGCCAATGCAATGCAGGCACGCATCCAACAAGACAAAGTTGAGTTAGAAACCTTTTCCCCCCAGAGTTTGTGGGTGAAAGGATACAAACAATGAATCCGTTAATTTTATGTCCTGGGTTCAAGACAGGCAAGTCTTGAGGGCCCTCTGGACATCTAGCGAGTGCCAGGCCTTCTCCAGTGGATGGACGGGGTTCAGAAAAGCTGAACTGACTTTGGGGCAAAAGGACGGGTCTGGATGCAAAACCACTGAGTCCTTATGGAAGATGCAGAGATGGAGAGCTGAGGACAATGTGTCCAACTCTGAAACTCTTCTCGCCAAGGTGACCGCCACCAGGAACAGGACCTTGAAGGACAACAGCCGTAATGGCACCGATCTAAGGGGCTCAAAGGGAGGACGCTGCAAGGCTTGCAGGACCTTTGATAAATTCCACAAAGGAAAACGGTGACATACTGCCGGCGACAATAGAGCAGCTCCCTTCAAAAAGCATTTGATAAGCGGGTGTGAGCCCATAGAAATGCCAGGAGATGGAACGGAGAGAATAGAAGATATGGAGAAGGCATGGAGGCGCAAGGTATTTGATTTCAGTCCCATCTTCACACTTCTATGTAGAAGCTGCAACACCTGTTGCACAGTAGCTTGAGAGGGTTGGAAAGTCATGGGATGCACACCATTTGGAAAAGGTAAACCAAGTACTCTGGTAGATGCAAGTCGTAGACGGCCTTCTAGATGCCAGGATTGTATCAACAACCTCCTGAGATAGCCCTGCACGAATCAACTGTCCCTGTTCAAACACCAACCTGTCAGACTAAGCCATTCGAGGTCCAGGTGCCATATCGGACCCTGTGACAAAAGATCTGGCCTGACTGGCAGCCTCCAAGGATATGTTACTGACAGAGAGAGCGGGTCCGAGAACCACAGCCGGCGAGGCCAGTACAGGGCTATCAGGAACAGTCTGGACCTTTCGCATTGCAGCTTTCTCAGTATCCTGCCCAGTAGCGGTACCGGGGGAAAGGCGTACAGCAGGCCATCCGGCCACGGTGTCAACAGTGCATCTACAGATTCCATGGTCATTTCCAGATACCTTGAGAAGTACCAGGGCAGCTGGCAGTTGTGACTGGAAGTGAACAGATCCACTGAGAGGATGCCTAACTGCTGTTGGAGAAGGCCGAACACTACCAGGTGAAGTTTCCATTCTCCTGGAATCACCTGTTGTCTGCTGAGCCAGTCGGCCGTCCCATTCAAAACTCCACTGAGATGTTCTGCCCTCAGTGACTTCAGATACATTTCGGCCCAGTTGAAGAGTTGGGACGCTTCCATCTGGAGGGAATGGGACCTGGTTCCCCCTTGCCTGTTCAAGTGTGATTTCACACAGGTGTTGTCTGTCCGAATCAATACATGATCCCAAAGGAATATAGGGCCAGGTGGACAGCTCTCAGTTCCATCCAGTTGATGCTCCGACTCTCCTCCGAGCTGGACCAGACACCCTGAACAAAGTGGAAATTGCAGTGAGGGCCCCAGCCGGACAGCCTAGCATCTGTGGTTATTACATTCCTGTCTGGTTCTCGGAATGGAGTTCCCTTGCTGAGGTTTTGGAACATCGCCCACCATTGGAAGGAAAAATGCAGTGCAGGATCCAGATGGATTACCCAGTGGTTGGAACTGGCAATGTCCTGCTGGAAAGGCAATAAGGCCCACTGGAGGGGTCAAGTATGATGCCGAGCCCAGGGTACAATGTGAATGGTGGAAACAAACATCCGCAGAGCCTTTGCCAGAAGCATTACATCTGCCCTCAAGCAACGCTACAGAAGCAGTGCCATATTTCTGATGGCTACAATGCGATCTGGTGACAGGAAGACCGTGGCCTGTATGGTGTCTAATATCGCTCCCAGATGCTGCAGTCACTGAGTTGGCTGTAGTTCACTTTTGTTGATGTTGACTAGCCAACCATGGGTGCGCAGAACCTTGAGGGTACGGTAAACGTGATAGCAGGCCTAGTCCCTGTATCCCACCCAAACCAGCAAATCATCCAAATAGGGATAGATATGCACACACTGGAGGCGGAGGTAAGCCACAAAGGTGAGCAACACTTTGGTGAATACTCTCAGGGCCGACGAGAGTCCAAACGGCATTGCCTGGTATTGAATGTGATGGGGGCTGGGGGCCAAAGGCGAATCGTAGGAACCTTCTGTGAGCAGGGCAGGTAGATACGTGGAGGTAAGCCTCTTTTAGATCGATGGAGCCCAAAAAGTCCCCTTCCTGTAGAGCTTCTATAATGGATGCTAGGGACTCCATTTTGAATTGTCGATACTTCACAAAACGGTTGACAAACTTGAGGTCTAACACCGCCCTCCAAGACAGATCTCGCTTGGGAACTGCAAACAGGAGAGTAAACCCCTTCCGACCTCTCTACTAATGATACTGGTTTATTGCAGCTATGTCCAGGAGATGAGCTATAACTTCCTGCATGATCCAGCGCCTGTCTCGAGCTCTGGGAAGAGGAGAGGGAAGGAATCTGTCTGGAGGGGTTAACCAACTCTAGTTCGTAACTGTGAGAGAAGAGATCTCTGACCCAAGCAACTTGTGTCAAATGCAGCCAGTATTGTCTGCACTTACAAGCTCCTCTATCATATGGGGAAACTGAGGAACCTTGACGTCCCTGGTTCTGAACTTTGCCTTGAAAACGCTGTTTGTGCCAGGTTCCCCTGGAGGAACGGAATTCTGTAGAGCGAGAATTGCGGCCCCGGCCCCCAGGCTGTGCTCCTCGAAAGGGCTGAAACGAGCAGTATGGAGCAAGCGTCTGAACAGCCTGCGATCATCCTTCTTGGACGTGGCCAATACTGGCTTTCGATTATCTTTGGGATCTACCAAGACTGCTTTGAGGGCTTCCTCTCTGAAAAGTAACGATCATGAGAAGGGAACCCTCGATAAGTTGACCCTGGCCGTAGAACCCGCATCCCAGTGTCTCAGCCAAAGCATACGCAGCGCTTCCAGCTGAGTTGCATCTAAGGTGGCATCAGCCACAAACGCTGCCACCTTGTGTAACTTCACCAGGCCCTTTCTGAGTCTGACCAGATCTGGATTAGGATCATCTAAGAGTTTGTCCAGCCACATCATAGAAGCTCTTAAAAAGATGGAAGCTGCAGCAGAGGCCAGAACAGCAAAGGCAGCAGCCTCGTGATTTTTACGCAAAGCGTAGTCTAGCCGTCGCTCAGAAGGATCCTTAAGCTGCGAGTCCCCTTCTTTTGGCAGGAGGGACCTCGAGACCAAACTAGAAATCGTCTCATCTATCCCTGGGATGTTCAGGGGCTTCATGAACTCCAGAGCCAAGGCATAAATGTTGGCAAGGATAGAGAAATGGTGTCCCTGCAGAGGGCGAGCCCATTCTTCCTTGGTCAGTTTGACAATGGAGTCTGGAAGGTAGAACTGCTGGAAGGTAGTGATCTGCTGATCTGGGAGATTTGAGAACTTTGGCCCCCTTCACAGGAGTAGTGGTAGATACAGTTTGCAAAGGTTGGAGGCCTAAGGTGTCCAGAACTCTATGAGCAAGGTGAAGAGAGTCGGCCAAATCAAAAAGGCGATAGGACAAATCCTCCTCCAGTTCTAAATCACCGCTCAACTCATCTTCCTCAGCTTGAAGAGAATACGGCGCATCCTCCAAACCAGTAATCTCATTGCCAATCCTGCCTCTAGCGACATCAAATGGGTTTGGTGAGGGTGGTGGAACTACATCATTGCAGCCACAATGACCCATTGCGCCAGATTGTCGCTGTGCAATCTGCTGAAGCAATGGATTCGCCTGTGACTGTGCTTGTGAGAAGAAGCCCAGTATGTCCTGCAACTGTGAGAGAAATTCCGGAGCCAACTACAGCCCCAGTAGTGGGGCAAGAGTGGCCATCTGAGGACACTGGCTGCACTTGGCGGAGCAGAGGTGGTTGCCCTTGTTGAGGCAGAATTGCAGGGGTCTCATCAGACTGGTGAGACGTATGAGCTCTAGTCATCGTCATGGGTTGAGACGGACAGTCCAAAGCTGGTTGGCTAGGGAACCCCTCAAATTCGTCCTCAGACGACCCAGCAGGCGAATGAAAGAGGGCTGTTAATCTCTCTTAGCCAGCATCCTCTGAAGCCGGGACAGACACATATCGTGCTTGCTTGGCAGCGCTGTGGCTAGATATGTGTTTGGTTTTAGTGACAGCCTTGGAGTGGAGTCTGGGTTGCTTGTGCTTAGTAGACTTGTGATGCGATGGGGGCTTGCAAGTTTGTTTTGCCCCTGTTGTATGAGCTGTCTCTGGCTGTTGATCCGCCATCTTATACATGCACAAAGGTGGGGTGTGTGGTATCTGTCATCAACACACGCACAAAGGTGGGGGGTGCGGTGTGGAGAGGGGCACTAGTATCGTCCACAGATGGGGGAAGTGGTACAACCCCAAGTGTACAAGCACACAGCAGGAAAAGTGCACTTATATATGCAGAGCCTCTCAATGTCCTGGGCCTCCCGTTTACTTTCTGTTTTATTTTTATACTTATATTAATTTAAAATAGTATCAGAAATAGTATAAAGCCTTATACGGCCCGGGACCACGATACCTGTTGGAACGCCTCTCCCGATACGAACCGGCCCGTACACTACGCTCTACTACGAAGGCCCTCCTCCGGGTTCCGACTCATAGAGTGGTGACAAGATCTAGGGCCTTCTCTGTGGTGGCCCCCGAATTGTGGAACAGTCTCCCCGAATAGGTGCGCTTGGCGCCAACGTTGTTTTCCTTTCGGCGCCAAGTTAAAACCTTCCTCTTTTCCGAGGCATTTTCATTTTCATTTCATTCAATTTAATTTAATTTAACTTAACTTAATTTTGTTGTAATTGATCTCAGATTGTTTTTTATTATGTTTTTGCTGTATTATATTGTGTGATTTTATTGTATCTTCTGTGTTCACCGCCCAGAGAGCTATTGCTAGTCAGGCGGTATAAAAGTCTAATAAATAATATAATAATAATAATCAGTCACTCTAAAAAGCCCCCCTGACTAAATGAGAAGGTATGGGGGGGGGGGAAGAGCTTTAAGCCCAATGCCTGCGCAACAAAAAAGGGCAGGAAAAAGATAAACAAAAATGGCGCCCGCCTAGAGTGCTGCTGAAAAACGCGGGAAATTCCAAAACAAAATGGCGCCCGCCTAAAGAGCCTGTGCTTTGTCCCACAAGGAGCACCAGCGGCTGTCACAGGTAAAAGGTAACCACCTTGGGGGGGGAGCAGCAACATCCAACTACACCGCCAAAAAAGAAAGGGAGCCGCTACCGCGAGCTCCAGAGAAAAAGAGCCACCTGCCTGAGCTCTGTCTCAGCAGCTGGCGAGCTCTTGACTGCCCCCGCTGTGAAGAAAAAAAGCACAAAAAGAACCGCCTCTTTGAGCTCTACTCCGGAGCTGGGAAGCTCCGAGCGGCCGCAGTAGCAAGCCACGAAGAAAGTAGCCACTGCAGAGAGAGCCGCCACTGCAGAGAGAGCCGCCTCAGAGAGGTCTACTGCCGAGCCTGCAAACCCCAGGCGGCCGCAGTTGCAAGCCGCAGGGAGAGAGCCGCCTCTGCAACCTCTACTCCTGAGCCCAGAAGCTCCGAGCGGCCACAGTAGCAAGCTGCAGTGCTGGGGGGGGGATGAAACAGCAGCCGCGAGTATCCGACTCGCCCCAGGAGAGAAGGGGAGCTCCACCGCTGCAAAAGCAGAGACGGCAGTAGCAGTCTCCTCTGTCCCTGACCGGGAGCGCAGGCAGGGAACAGAGTGAGCAAAAATTGGGGGGGGGGGAAACAATTGACAAAATAAGCACCCCCAGAGTAATAAAAGAAAGCGAGGGAAAAACAAAAAATCATAGCTCCAGTCCCAACAAGTCTCACATACATTTTCACACAGACTTAAAATAAAACCACTACACTACACTACACTAGCTTAAGTCCTTACACTACAGAAGATAACAGCCTTGGACGAAGGCAAGAATGAACTGGAGTGGGAGGGGCTTGATGCCCCAGGTCTTGACTTCAATACATTCTTGCCTTCGGATGCTAGATGACGCTATTACCCACATGATGGCATGCTACCTGGGGAAAATGAAAGGGGTACCTGGGCACCTGGAAGATCCATGCATATATCTGGGCACATACAGATCTCAAAATCAGGATGGCTATTGACAAACCACATATATGCAATAAAGAAGAGAGTGAATAAGATATACTAACAGTTATGTTAACTGAAGGCACCTGAGCCACTGAGGCCACTAAGCCAAACTAGACCCACAGCTACCCTTGCAACAGCCCACCATT
Source organism: Rhineura floridana (assembly GCF_030035675.1). Lineage (NCBI taxonomy): Eukaryota > Metazoa > Chordata > Lepidosauria > Squamata > Rhineuridae > Rhineura > Rhineura floridana. The sequence goes on from NC_084481.1 coordinate 186,079,820, forward strand.
CATCTGTTATCAACATTCTGGGAGGGAGGGGAAACGGTTTCTATCTTTCTTTGCAAAACAAAATCCACACACAGGATGTGCAACTCATGTTTCTTGCAGATTCAGTTTTCAATTTAGTGGGGACAGCATGGAGCTGCAGCTTTCAACCATAGCAAATTATGAATATGCTGGCAGAAGCAAATGGTGGCGGGGAAGTGGCAACGAGAAGAGAGAAGCAACCTGGCTCCCTCCATCAATCTATTTGAGAATTACGGTAAAGTGTAATATACATATTCAATGATGCTTTGGAAATCTTCATAATTTTATGCCACACTATGCATACATGGTATACATGATGCACATACAGGATTGCACAGAGAAGCCTCAACATGAACTGGGCTGTTCACAAAGAGTTCACAGGCACATCACTCATGGTGGCACTTTTCGTAGTCACCATCATCATGGAAATGGATGCATGCTGTCTTTATATAGTTGGTTCATAGAGAAACTTTCCCATGCAATCCCATATTCATTAAGGAAAACATTTTTCAAAGACACAGCTAGATTATGTATGTGAACTGGCTCTATGTTTAAAGGAAACCCCATACTTCAGAAAATAAACACAAATGTCCACGTATCAGACACACGTCAAAATTCATATAGCTTAAAGCAAAAATACCAAGAAAAACTTGCCTAAAGTCACTCCATCAGGAAACTCATCTTGAAGATCAAAGAGTTCCCCAAAAGCATGAAGAAACTCCAAGACCATTACAGCATCACCAAAGATCTCAGGAGGTAGTCTGGTTTTCACTGGAGTTGGAGCTGGAAGTTCCTGTGATGCAAAGTAAACAACTACTAAATATTTATGTTATACTTCAGCTATACATAGGAGGTGAATAACCAACAATATAAATCACAACAGATTTGGCTTATGTTTATTGTGCTGGACAGATAACCAAACATACTAAAAACCTATTCTTGAGCTAGATATAGCTATAAACTCTTTAATTAAGAATTCTGAACACGAGTCAGTCCTAAAGTGTGTGGAACGTGATTCCTTAAAACGAAGGACATGAGGAATGCAGCTGTTTTATCAGTTCCCATGCACCAATAAACAGGTTTTGCACTCTGTTCTATGTACAACATGGTTAAGACAGACACTCAGTGAACTGAACAGAAATGCAAGTTTTCCTAAACAAAACCTAGCTCTGTATTTAAGTTACAGTGCACTGAAATGAGACTGATAATTTGTCTTTTGATAAAATTACATCAGCTGAATGAAGCTTAGGCATTTTAGACATTATCCATCTATGTCTCTCAACAACTTTTTAAAGCAACAAATGTTTGTCTTATCACACTACTTAGGGAAGAGGCGGAATATCCCTCATTTCAGCAGCAAGCTAACCATACAACATCTCTGCTGGCCAACTAGCTGAACAGTAGCTTGGCCTTTGGTCTGGTACAGAACTAATTCTGGATCTAATTATGTTTGATAATTTGATCCTTCCCCTGTGATTTGAAGAAAAACAAGTCTGAAACTCAGCCTTCTAAGTGCAAGCTAAAAAAAGGACCAAACTACAAGTCTGTCTCCCTTATGAAGCTGTGTAAGAACAGGTTGCAAAGTTCAGCAAAAACACGTTCTTTATTCTTGAAGGCGCATGGGCACAGTGAATACACATACCATGCTCACACTAGCCAACTGCAAACCTAAAATCAGGCAAACAATACATGCTAGACTTCTGAAATCAATTTTCTCTTCTTAAAAAAAAATTAAGAGTGTAATTCCATACTTGACATCTGCAAAGTGTAACTTCTGCGACATTCTCCCCACACCTGCAGCAACAACTCAAAGAAAGCATGCAGGTTGGCACTGGGTTGCCCCATGGGGCTACAGACGCCCATGCTCCCTGGCCTCTGCTTTGGGACTGTGAAGATCCTCATTAGGGTTGGCTGGTGTAGGCTGTGGCCCAGTTCTCTGATGAAAGCTCCAATGCCCTCTGGGCCCCACAGCAGACAATGGCCTCCTGCTGTTGCTGTTCCTAGGAATTTTCTGGTACTATATCTAAGGCTATAACATTAGGATGCACTCACAATGGCACACCTAATCACACACCCTCAGGTCACCCTGGAGACGAGTGATGGCCATCACTTTCTTGGGGGACATCTTAGCAATGTGCCCAAGACATTCTTGGCATATCTCTAGCTGCCATTTTCACAATAGCCTATGCTCCTACAATGAAGATGGCGATGTCTGGTGCCAGGGTGGCTAGATCCCCATTTCCGTACACGCATGTGGCCTAGTTAGCATGCCATGGCTCACCAATCTGCTTATTCATCTTGGCCCAACAACATGATGCCTATGACTGCTCTCTCATTCCCCACCCAGCTGTCCCGTTCAGAGTGAGATCCATGAGGCTGAGACGCAGGTGTAATTAATTCTTGTTTTATTAGAGTAATGGATACATCAAAAGCAGTACGTTTCATAGAGAGCACTAAACTCACTAGAATTCCCTAGCTGCACTCTAGACATGCTCTGTAACATATAAAGTTGACTCAGCAGCTTCTCCCCTGGAGCCGCAGGTTTAAGTACGGAAAGTCCTTGATCTTAATCTCTGACTCCTTCTCAAGTCCTGCCTCTGACCAGTCCGTTTCTCGCAACGACGAGCACGGGGTGACGGGCATCCAATGGCTTGTCCGAAAGGGCCTCGGTAACAGGCTCGATGTCAGGGGGAGATTGCTCTCCTGGCGCCTCCCGAGAACCTCTAGGCAGAGGGGGAGGGAGTGCGCCCTCCGGAGCAACTTCCAACGGCTCGTCTTGGTCTGGGGCACGCTCTTCTTCAGAGAGAGCGCCATCCGTGGGAACTGACCCTGGCTCCAACTCACTCCCACATCCCCTATCCTGGAGACTCAACAACTCCTGTATCTACCGCTCCTTCTGACAGCTGGGGACCCTGAAACTCATGCCTTCCCCCTTCCTGGCCCCCGCGGAGGAGCTGAGGCCCAACACCAGCAGTTGCATGCCTACCCTCAGTCCCTAGAGAAGTTCCTGATGACATGTTCCTAGAAACAGATGTGTCAATCATATTTCTCCACAACTGTAGTGACCATCACTTTTTCAATGAACGGCTACCAGGTAAGAAAAAAATCCCATGTGGATTTGAACCAGCAATCTCCTGAGATCACTTGTGCCTGCTGTGCAGACACATTATGGATTTGCTTGTTGATTTTTCAGTGGGGCAGGGGAAATGATTTGCTCATGGAGAGATTTAAACCAGAAACCTCCTGCATATGTTTCTCACTGCTGCAGTGGTGCCACAGTGCTCTATTGGTTCTGCCTCTGGCTGCTGCCTAGTTTTCTGTGTTCCTTAAATGGTGAAGGCATCATGATACGATGAGACATGCCCCCAACTCAATTTTTGCTGGTTGGCTCCCTCCATGTCTGCGTATGTCAGCATTGTCAATGGCACGGTTCCCAACTGGTGGAATCAGGTGATGTTGCCAAGTAGGCTAGGGGGATGTCTTGTTTTTATGCCATTTTTGTATTTTCTATATTGTGTGGTTTCCTTTCCCCTTCCAGGACGAGCATGCATTGGGTACGGCAGCCATTCATACGGCACAGTGGCAGCATATCTTCCCTCTCCTCATGTAATGCAAGCATAGTATTGTTCAGTAAGTTATTAAAAGTAGCTATGACTGTATAAAAAATTCTGAAAGTGACCTGACAATCACTATAAGATTTCCCCCCCAAAGGCAGTTACTAGGAATGTATGCGATAATCACATGCTGGATTTACAGCTACAGCAGATCCCTCAGGCAACTTTTTCTGTCCACACAGAAGGTCTGAATGATACTGTCATGTGGATGATCTCAAGATTTATTTATTTATTAAATTTATATCCCACCCTTCCTCCCAGAAGGAGCCCAAGGGGAACAACTAGGAGATGCTGACAAGAAATGGATATACTCCCAAACACAGATGACTATTTCCTGCTTTGTATCTCTTAACACGCCAAACAAAGCTCAATGATGCGACACAGTTCATGAAAACAATGCGCAAGGATAAACATATAAATGTTCCTGGATTATAGGCTAATCCATCTCTGAAGCGACATTACCTTAAGATCATCACATTCCATGTCTTCCCTACGCTTGCTCCATTGTTTTAGGTGTTCCAGATATTTCCTTTTCTCTTCACGCAGTTTTTCTCTTTCCTGCAATTACATAGAAAATGACTACCAAGGTAGTTAACAAGAACTGTATTTATTCATTCATTTAATTGTTATATTTATATCCCACTTTTCCCCTCAAGGTAGTGTACATAGTTCTTCCCTCCCATTTTATCTTTGGTAAACTTCATGGCTGAGTGAGGATCTGAGCCCTGGTCTCCCATGTTTCCATTATTACACTAGAAAAGCTCTCAAAGGATATGAAGATAGAATTCCTATTTCAGTCCGTATAAAAGAATAGTTTGCATTTAACTAGACACAGGTAACCTAATGTTGTTAATGTCTCAAGATAGCATTGCATATATGAACATATGATTACACCAGTAATTATTCTGCAATTTTCTTGAAAATTAAAACCTGTAGATGACATCACAATTTAGAATTTTCACCTACACTAGCGAAAGGGCTTGGGACAGTGATGCAAGACTCCAGATAGGAAGCTATTTATCTGCAACCAAAAATTACTAGTTTGCAGATACATTGTGCTTTGCCACACAAGTGCTCATCGGAAGAGACATATCTGCTGCCTTCTCTCCCTTGTGCCAATATTGATATTCCTAGGTACTGGGAACCTCTAAATGCAGCTATAGAATATGACTGCCATTTCAAATCCATAACTTTTATGAACCAGGATGGGGAGTATCTGACCTTTTCTTTTTCTATTTTGAGTCGCTCTTTCTCTTCTTTCTTCTTCAGCCTTTCTTCTTCCACAATCTTCTTTAGTTCTTCCTTCCTTTTTTCCTTATCTTCTCTCTCTTTTTTCTTGGATTCTATAGCATTTGCCTTTTCTCTTTTTAAATTTTCTTTTTACAAAAAGTGGACAGAACTAGGGTTACATTATTTTTAAAAAGAAATTACTTATACAGACCACACTCCAAGTTAATCAGACAGATCTGGCCACCTGTGGCTGATACTATTCCAGCCAGAGAAACATCCCCAAACACACATGCTCTGACTATAGCCCTAATCATAATTTACTAATAGGCAAAAAAAATCCTTGCAGTTTAAAAACATACCTATAGCCAACAGGTACTTTTATCAAACTTTAAAAAGCAGGGAAATTGGGCAGCTATGGTGAATGCACCAGAGGAGCAGGAGACAATCCACTTCCTGTGTAGCTTGGAAGAATTTGGTAACATGTGCCTCTGAGCATATGGTGAGTGGTGGCAATACCTGCAATCAGGCCAAATAACAGAAACAAGACATGTGCTGTGCTGATCTTGTTTTAGCAGGGAGGAAGCAACAATATTAAGACAGTTAATATAGTTCAGATAGCCACTTTAAATATGTGATTTACTTTGCAATTTTAGTGATGTTTCCTTTAGTAATTTTCTTTTGCTTCTGTTTGTATGAATATGTAGAGTACAGCAACACTTTGCATAATTTACACTAAAAAATCTCCAAAACCAATTGTGGAATAATGACGATTCTGCAGAATAGTCTCCAGACATGAGGAGTGTCTCAGTTTGCATAAGATAAAACAGTGGGAGGTGAAATATATTCTAGCAAATTTCTAGGTGAGCTCTATGCTTTTAATTAACTATGCCCATCCTTTCTTGAGTAAAACATGAATCTTGGACAGGCCAAGTTTGTTTTTTCCAACAGCTGCATTCATTGCTTAAGTAGCAACATATTGTAATCAGTCTAATTTTACACTGAACTGCAGTTTCAGATTCAACTGTTAATGCACCCGAAATAGAATATAACTCCAGTTTGAAACAAAAGGTTGTCTTCACCATCACATGACATTGACCAATAAAAAGGCTTTGAAATTAATAAAAATAAATTTGACACAGATTTCTAGGATGAATAATGAAAGAAATATAATTTTCTAGGTTACATAGTAACACAGGAAAGAAGCAAAGAACACCAAACATACAAAAATGTAATTCTCCATCTTTGAAGATGGAAGTCCAGATTGCAGTTGTTGTGCCTCTGAGCATATGGTGAGTGGTCTTAATATTGTTGCTTCCTCCCTGCTAAAACAAGATCAGCACAGCACGTCTTGTTCTGTTATTTGGGCTGATTGCAGGTGTTGCCATCATTCACCATATGCTCAGAGGCACATGTTCCCAAATTCTGCCAAGCTACACAGGAAGCGGATTGGACTGTGAAAGACCAACCCAAATTGTGTTTGCATTTTTACAAACTTGTAGGGCAATACAATATCTCAGAGGTGGTCAGGTCTCCTGTTCCCCTGGTGCATTTAGTAAATGCCATTTACTATAGCTGCCCAGTTTCCAAGCTTTTTAAAGTTTGATAGAAATATCTGTTGACTATAGGTACTTAAACCGCAAGGGTTTTTTGCCTATGTGTGAATTTCTCTGCTTTTTAATCTGGGAGGTAAGAAATGGGATCCTGTGCAAGTTTGCTAAAAATGGATCGATCATTTGCATGCTTATTGAGTACGATGGGATTTATTCCCCTGCAATCATGCTTAGGATAGGTGAAACTGACCATGGGGGGAGGGAGGGCTGGAGTGGGCAGGGGAAGAAGGAGGAAGAGGGGGAGGAAGGGAGGGCAAGAGAAGGCAGTCTGATCGTTTCCATGCTTATTGAGTTCAATGGGATTTACTCCTGTGCTTAGGATGGTGAAATTGACCTCGGAAGAGGGAGGAGAGAAGGGGCAAAGGGATTGGAAGGGGAGGGGGTGAAGTGGTGGGAAGGGGGAGGGAAGAAGGTGGAGAGGGATGGGAAGGGAGCAGATTAGGTAGGTGGGTGGGCTCTGGGCAGAGGGAAAGCCCCTTTTCCTTTCCAAAAGGTCTGATCAGTTGCATACTTATTGAGTTCAATGGGATTTACTCCTGCACAATCCTGTTTAGGATAGGTGAAACTGACTAGGAGGAAGGATAGGGGTAGGGAGGAAGGTGGAGGAGGAGGAGGATGGGGAGGGGAGGAGATTGGGTGGGTGGGCACTGGGCAGAGGGAAAGCCCCTTTCCAAAAGGAAAACATTGTGAGCAGTTACCATTGTTTTTCAGGGTTTCCTCTACCTTTTTATTCTACAGCATGCACATGTAGTCTCCTGCCCAAATTTATACCAAAGCTGTCCCTGGCCACATCCACTCCAGAAAGTTACTCCACTTTAAATATTCATGGCTTCCCCCAAAGAAGCCTGGGAAGTTAGTTTGTGGAGGGTGTTGAGAGTTGCTAGGAGATGCCCTATTCCCCTCACAGAGCTACAATTACCAGAAGAGAGGCTGACTGTTAAACCACTCTGGTCACTGAAGCTCTCTCAGGGGAAGAGAAGCCAGTGTGGTGTAGTGGTTTGAGTGTTGGACTACGACCTTGGAGACCAGGGTTGGAATCCTCACACAGTCATGAAGCTCACTGGGTGACTTTGGGCCCTTCACTGCCTCTCAGCCTCAGAGGAAGGCAATGGTAAACCCCCTCTGAATACTGCTTACCATGAAAACCCTATTCATAGGGTAGCCATAAGTTGGGATCGACTTGAAGGCAGTCCATCTCCATTCAACAACTCTTAGCACCCTTTACAAAATACACTTCCCAGGATTCTTTAGGGGAGGACAAGACTATTTAAAGTGGAATAAATGTCTGGTGTGGATGTGGCCCTGATTAGCCCAGCAAAACAGGTGTTAGTCTGGCTTTCAGAACACTGGCAGCTGGTTCTTACTGAGCATGCCTGAGCTATCATAGACTACAATGTTAAATTTCTTAAATAAAAAAATGTATGGCTGATTTTTAATTAACTTTTAAACTGCAAAAGATGAAGGCCAGAATGTGGGCCAAGGTCAGTAATAGAATTATACTTGGTGAACATGGCTGATTTTTAATTAATTTCAACAAATTATGAGACTACTGACAGAAAAAAGTCTAATAGGGGTCTGGATTTTTCCTCGTTTTACACTTTGAACTCTCGATCTCGAGTGTTTTGTGTATCACCAGGAAAACTTAGAGGATTATTAAGCAAGCATTTCTGAGTTCAGGACCATAGGTTTTGTTTTGAAATGCACTTATGGGAAGCAGCAGAATGGCATGGGGGGTATTTTCAATTTCACATGGTGGAATGTGAAAAATCCATGCTGGCTATAGTATACAGCCATCCTTGTGGCTGTATAATTACTTGCAAGTAATTATAGTTAGGGCTGTAACCATAATTGTTTTCAAGCTAATATGGTTTATTTATTATGATAAATTATATCCCACCTTTCCAGAAATTATAGTGGTCTATACGGCTAACACATAAATAAAAATTTATAGTAATAAAATATTATAAAAACAACATCAAAAAATAAACACTAAAGGAGTAAAGCAGCAGCTAGTTAAAACATTCATATCAGCAAAAAAAATTACATAGGCTAAGAAGAAAAAGGAAAAAGACTGCTTAAACAAAGTAGTAAGAAACTAAACAGCGAAGGGGCCAAATGAACCTGTCGCAAAAGAATTCCACAACTGGGGCATAGCCTCAGAAAATACCCTCTTTGAGATTGGGCCACAACAGCTTCTTTCTTTGAAAGGTAAACACACTAAAAACTGTGGTACTAGTTGTTCAGATTCAGCAGAAGCTAGCCCCAGGTGCAGGGCCGGTTCTAAAGGGCAGCCAGGTGGGGCACTGGCCCAAGGGCCCCTGGAGCTACAGTGGGCCCTCTGCTCTCCTTCTGCGATCCACGGAAGCATCCGCGGACCACTACCCCCCACTTTACCTACTTTTCTGTTGTTTTTTGCGGCGCACATTGCTGCCATCAACCAAGATGGTGTCAGAGGCTTCAGACCCTTAGGGAAACCTCAGCCGCCATCTTGATTGATGGCAAACCTGCTGGCACTGCAAAAAACAACAGAAAGGTAGGTGAAGCGTGGGGATGGTGGGTGGCGCAGAAGCTCCTGTCTTGCGGTCCACGGATGCTTAAGTTCCACGGATCGTGGAAGGGGAGCGGAGGGGCCCAGGGCAGGCTGGTACTCAAGGGCCCCGACATGCCTGGGGCTGGCCCTGCACAGGTGCATATTTTTACATCTAGGAAAAAGCTTATTTGTCATATGAGCTTGAACTTACCCATGGCTCTCATTTCATCTTTTTCTTTTTGGAGTTTTGCCCTTTCTTTTGCTGCATTGCTTACATTTCTAGAACTAAGCTGTTCTTTTACAACTGTATCCTCCTAGGGTACAAAAGGAGAAGCTCATGAAAGGGAAATAATCTTTTTACAGCTTTATAACTAATGACAAGTTTTACTTTTAATTCATAGTGAAACCTATCATCAAGTTGGAAGGTGTATGACGAAGACAATTGGAAATATGTTTTATTTTGTGCCAATAGCAAGCTTTGATTATTGTCATTCCAAATACAAGCACTAGTTTAGTTAAGCATTCTTGAATCTAGGCAGCCAGGTTTCAAGTCCCACCTCTGCCCAAAAACTTCCAGGGCCATGCTAAATTACGATCTCTGTGTATTGTATTGGCAACTGTAAAAATGGAACAACAGTGCCTTACGTCAGATAATTATAGCAAAACTGAAACACACAAAGATAGCAAGACACTTCACATGTTTGAATTGCTATAGGATGCGATCCACTAACATTTTTTATTGGAAAGCAGATTAACCAAGTACTGCATTACTTACATGACCATCAGATGCCATCTTTGGAGGTCTCCTTTGTCGTTTGCTTGAAGGACTGAAGACAAAAGTGGGTGGATTATCAGGAAAGAGGTAGGAAAAATTCTGTTCTGCTATCTTGTATTTTGCAATTGATATTGCCTTGGTAGAGAAAGATGAAAAAACCATTAGTTGTGAAGGTTGCCTGTTCTTGCATGTACATACTAGCTAATAAGTCACTGTTTTACAAAGAAATACCACTAGCCATTATTTCCTAATCCACATCAGAGGAAGGAGGTATTGGAAGTAAATGGAACTGCTCTTTAGCAAGCACCATTGAAATAAATAGCTCATGAGTACATTTATGGGGCTGGGAATTATTTTTCTTCATTTCACACAAATGCAACATTACAATGAGAACACATACCACTGGTGACTCAAATTAGACTCCAATTTACATGAAACTATAGCAGTACTGTTCAATAGTTAGAAAATGAGGTTGGGCTAATAAATAAAAGAAACACTAGATACTACCACTAAATATTTTTTTCAACAAGTTTCTCTCATCTCTGAAGTGTAGTGCTTCAAGATTTCAAGGCTGGCTCATAAAAAAAAACCCAGCTGACAGAGTCCAAAACTTGGGTTTGTGCTCTCCCAGTGTGATGTCGCCCTGGCTCCTACTGGGAGAAAGGGCGGGATATAAATCTAATAAATAAATAAAATAAAATCATAAATAATGTCATGCCCTTTCTAACTTCAGGTTTCAGAGAAGCCATAATTTGCTGGTTTAGATGCAATAGTAAGCTATAGTTTACCTTATATATGAAGAAGGGCATTGGACCACATAAGATCAGGAGGGTCCATGCAACAGCCAAACCATGGTTTGGCATTACATGTGATCTGCTGCTATATACTATTCTTTGATTTGAAATCTTTCAAGGTAGATCACAAAATCATATTATACAACTAATAAAAACAAAACAATTAATAGCACTAAACATTTTAAAAATAAAGATAACTAAACTAGCCATCATGATAAAATGAGAAATTGCACAAATTTCACTGCCATAATGCGATCAAAGCTTTGATCCTGACTTGTTTCAAAGTATTTTGATTACCTTAATTTTAACAATGCCATTATGCAGTTCACAGTGTTGCTTCAAAAAGAGCTTAACTCTGTCCCGATAAAAAAGATGTTTCCTCCGGCTATGGTAAAGGCCAAAGAGATAAGGAACACACATCATTATCAAATATCTTACCATTGTCAACCAAACTGATACACTAAAATAGTTCCTAAATTTAATTTTCCAGAGATTTTATATTTAGTATTCTTTTCAGCAAGCTACTGCTCCTGGCAGTTCTAATGAAGTAATATAAATATCAAGTCACCCATGAAACGTAGAGCCAAGATTAACCAAGCGTTATTATATTACAGACCAGAGACTGCCAATCTGATGCCCGCATGCACCAGGTTGGTAGCCCTCGTGTATTATTTTTGTATTTGGGTTTTTTTGGGGGGGGGATTTGAGGGGATCAGAATGAAATAGCAGGCACTTCCTTCACCTGTGGAGGGACTTTTCTGAATTGGGGTGGGGGTGCTCTGTGTGTGCAATTCTGAGAGATGTACTCGGGCAGAGAGAGAAAGAGAGGAAAGATGTATGTATGCGGGGGAGAGAGAAAAAGAGATGAGGAAGGGGGTGGTGTGTGTATATATATATATATATGCATGGTCTGTGAGAGACGGAGATGTGAGGGTGTGAGTGAGAGAAAGGGGGAGGTATGTATGTATGTATGTATGGCTGTGTATCCATACATAGCTGGGCTCCTGCTGGGAGGAAGGGCAGAATATAATAATAATAATAATAATAATAATAATAAAAATAAAAATAATAATAAAAATAAATAAAAAAGCAGGCCCCCTTGGTCACACATAATGCTAAGCAAGGTTTCTAAAAAGTTAGACTAAGCTGTGGAGAAGGAAGAAAGGGGAGCACACAAACCCAGCACTTGCTCAGGCTCACTCATGTGGCACTAAACCACAGTTTAACGTTACATGCAAATTTATTTATTTATTTTTTATTTTATTTATTTTCATTTCTAGACCGCCCATAGCTAATAGCTCTCTGGGCGGTGTACAAAATGAGATTAAAATACATTATAGAATAAAATCAGTAACAAAGGAACACATTAAACTAAAAACATAAACATAAAGCATTAAACATTAAAATGCCTGGGAGTATAGCCAGGTCTAACCTGGCGCCTAAAAGAAAGAACCGTAGGCGCCAGGCGTATTTCCTCCGGTAAGCTGTTCCATAATTCGGGGGCCACCACAGAAAAGGCCCTAGATCTAGTAACAGTCCTCCGGGCATCCTGGTGAGTTGGTACCCGGAGGAGGGCCTTAGATACTGAACAAAGTGAACGGGTAGGTTCATAGCGGGAGAGGCGTTCCACAAGGTATTGCGGTCCCACACCGTGTAAGGCTTTATAGGTCAACACCAGCACCTTGAATCTAGCTCGGAAACAAATAGGTAGCCAGTGCAAGCGAGCCAGGACAGGTGTTATATGCGCAGACCAATTGGTCCTCGTCAACAGCCTGGCTGCCGCATTTTGCACTAGCTGAAGTTTCCGAACAGTCTTCAAGGGCAGCCCTACGTAGAGCACGTTACAGTAATCCAGTCTAGAAGTTACCAGAGCGTGAACAACCGAGGCGAGATCATCACTGTCCAGATAAGGGCGTAGTTGGGCTACTAAGCGCAGATGGTAAAATGCATTCCATGCCACCGAGGCCACTTGAGCCTCGAGCAACAAGGAAGGGTCAAAAAGGACCCCCAAACTACAAACCTGTTCCTTCAAGGGGAGTGTAACCCCATCTAGAACAGGATAAGCATCCACCATCTGAGCAGGGAAAGAGCTCACCAACAGTGTCTCAGTCTTGTCTGGATTGAGTTTCAGTTTATTAGTTCTCATCCAGTCCATTATCACGGTCAGGCAACGGTTCAGCACATCAACAGTCTCACCTGTGGAAGGTGAAAAGGAGAAGTAGAGCTGCGTGTCATCAACGTACTGATGGCAACGCACTCCAAAACTCCTGATGACGGCACCCAGAGGCTGCATGTAGATGTTAAAAAGCATGGGGGACAAAACCGACCCCTGAGGGACTCCACAATGGAGAGTCCAAGGTGTCGAGCAATGTTCCCCAAGCACTACCTTCTGGCAACGATCCGCTAAGTAGGAGCAGAGCCACTGCCAAGCAGTGCCCCCAACTCCCAGCTCCGCGAGCCTCCCCAGAAGGATACCATGGTCGATGGTATCAAACACCGCTGAGAGATCAAGGAGAATCAACAGAGTCACACTCCCCCTGTCCCTCTCCCGACAAAGGTCATCATACAGGGCGACCAAGGCTGTTTCAGTGCCAAAACCGGACCTAAAACCGGATTGAAACGGATCCAGATAATCGGTTTCATCCAAGAGCGCCTGGAGCTGGCCGGCAACCACCCGCTCCAGAACCTTGCCCAAAAAAGGGACATTCGCCACCGGTCTGTAGTTGTTCAAAACATCTGGGTCCAAAGAAGGTTTCTTTAAAAGAGGTCTTATTATTGCCTCCTTGAGACTACCAGGGACTTCTCCCTCTCTCAAGGAGGCATTTATTACCTCCCTGGCCCAGCCGGCGGTTACAGCCCTGCCAGTCTTCACTAGCCAAGATGGGCAAGGGTCCAGAGCAGACGTGGTCGCCCGCACCATTCCAAGCACCTTGTCCACTTCCTCGAGCTGCACCAACTGAAATTCATCCAATAATAAAGGACAAGGCCGTGCTCTGGACACTTCAATGGATTCATCTGTCATAACAGCAGAGTCTAAGTCCTGACGGATGCATGCAATCTTGTCCTGGAAGTGCTCCGCAAATTCATTGCAGCGGGCTTCCGATGTTTCCTTAGTATCATGAGAGCCAGAATGTAGAAGCCCTCGTACCACCCTAAAAAGCTCCGCTGGGCGGCAAAGGGATGATCTAATGGTGGTAGCAAAATAAGACTTTTTTGCCGCCCTAACCGCTTTTATGTACAACTTAGTGGAAGCACTTACCAAGGAATGATTACATCCGTCAGGAGTTCGTCTCCACCTGCACTCTAGCCTCCTTCTCTCTTGCTTCATCACTCTCAGCTCCGGGGTATACCACGGTGCTGTATGAGTTTGGCACTGAAGGGGGCACATGGGAGCGATCATGTCAATGGCCCGGGTCATCTCCGTATTCCACAGATCAACCATGGCCTCGACAGGAGCACCAGTGCTATCAGCCGGAAAAACTCCCAGAGCCCTCTGGAAAGCTCCAGGATCCATAAGCCTCCGGGAGTGGACCAACTTAATAGGTCCCCCACCTCTGCAGAGGGAAAGGGCTGTCGTAAGTCTAAAACTCAGCAAGCGATGATCTGTCCATGACAATGGTGTAGATGAAAAATACCCCACCTTCAGATCACCATCTCCATGACCAGTGGCGAAGATCAGATCAAGAGTATGTCCTGATACATGTGTCGGGCCAGTAACAATTTGAAACAGCCCCATGGTTGTCATGGAGGCCATGAAGTCCTGAGCCGCCCCGAGCAAGACAGCCTCGGCATGGATGTTGAAATCCCCCAGTACCACGAGTCTGGGGGACCCCAACAACACCTCCGAGACTATCTCTGTCAGCTCAGCTAGGGAAGCTGTTGGGCAGCAAGGTGGGCGGTACACCAACAGTATTCCCAGTCTGTCTCCTTGGCCCAGCACAAGATGAAGACATTCCAGACCAGTCGCCGTCTGGACAGGGTGCTTGGTGAGGGAGAAAGAACTCCTATAGACCACAGCAACCCCACCTCCCCGGCCCTCAGATCTACCACAGTGCTGCACCGAGTACCCAGGTGGGCAAAGCTGGGAGAGAGCAACTCCTCCCTGCTCGCCCACCCAGGTTTCGGTAATACACGCAAGATCGGCACCTTTCTCCACGATCAAATCGTGGATAAGGGGTTTTTTTATTAGCAACCGATCTAGCATTTAAGAGCAGCACCTGGAGATCCGATGGCTGGCTAACAGTACAACCAACAATCCTGTGGATATGAGGAGAACCAGAACAAGGCACAGACACAACTTGTCTGGGACTAGTTCCCCTTACCTGGCACGTTCTCCTCCCAACACCATACCTCCCATTACCCGTCACTACGTTAATTGGGCCCCCCGAAAATCCCCTTACTAGGGCCGGAGTATGTTCTCCCAGGCACATCTTAAAATAAATCTAATATGACAAACACTAAGAATAGCAAACAACACAAATACTCACACACATCCACTCAATCTCATTCACACAACAACCAACAGACGAACAGCAGCAATTAAATACAACCAAAAAACAACAATAAACAACAACATTAAAAACCCTCCTCCATAGCAAGCCTTGACTACAGGAGATATCGTCAGCACTGCTGGAAATGTCCCTCATACGTTCTCCTGCCGCCGCCGCCAGCCGGACCACACCAACAACCTGGCCTTCCCCTGCGGTGCTCTCACCACCGCCAGGCCAGGATGTCTATGATAGAACCGTTCCGTGCTGCGGTCTCTCATAGTCGTCACTCCACTCCGGGCTGTCCTAAAACGCACCCAGAGCCCAACCAGCCCCGTCAGTGCTCTCACCACCGACGGGCTGCTACACGGCCCCTGGGCATTCGTTCGAGCCTCCACGGCGTTCTCCACACCCCGACCGTCTCGCTCCACCGACGTCACTCCACGCAGCGTTCTCCACTCCCCAGCCGAGTCTCTCCCCGTCTCCCCAGCCACTCCACGCGGCGTCTCTGTGCTGTGAGCCTGGACCCCTTCCGTGATGCTCTCACCATCACAGGGGCCAGGCTCACCGCGGTGCCCCAGCCGGCTCGTCAGCGCTCTCACCGCTGACGACAGGCTGGCACTCTTCCCAGGCCAGCAGGCCCGGCACCCAGAACTCCAACGGCGTGTAGCGGCGGCAGCACAGCAACGATGACACCCTGGCCGCAGCAAAAATGGACGAGCCAACGACACTAGCCACAACGACGGGCGACGACGCAGCCCGAGGCAGACAGGCAAAGGAGAGAACGACCCAGCCACAACGACCCGGGCAGCAAACAAGGCAGCAGCGGTCCACAACGACAGCAAACGGGCGACAGCGGACGACAATGGAAATGCAGCCTATTTCAACTGAAGTCATTCTGTGCCTTCAGAATCAGACTACCACAAGTGTTACTTTCTTTGGGAGAGAAAACATGCTTTTTTCCCTCATTAAAAATATTTTCAGCATCATTATTATAGAAAATGTCTGCAATATGTTTCAAAGGCTTCCATTATCAGAAAGAAAAGGAACAAATCGTTTACTTTTTGTCATTATTGCCACTTCCATAGCATCATTCTAATGTTCTATCCCAGAATGGCATGGTTTGTATGTCACATTAAACCACAGTTAATAATAAAATATAGTTTACCATATGAGTTCTCAAACATTCCACCCCCAAGGTCTATTTGAGAGGACTAAACATATAGACTAAACCTATTAGTCAAAAAATTGCAGAGCAAGGGCATAGCCAGGAATAAAATGGAGGGAGATGGTATTGTGACACAGCCTCGACATTTTAGGCAGAATTGGCTGACCCTGAAATCCTACGCGGAAAAGGCTTTTTTATACTGTATTTTCTCTTCTCCCCACATGCTCCTCAAAGTATTTGTACTCATCTCATCATTTCTTCTCCTCTTTTCACATTTAGCTTATAACCCATGCCTGAACTGCCGGTTTCTTGGTCTCTCTTACATTCACTTATTCCTCCTACGGTATTTATTATTTATTTCATTTGTTGGTCGCCTCATACTGAACGGTCTCTAGGCAACTTACAACAGATTTAAAAACACACAATAAAACAGATTTTAAAGCATGTATCACAAATTTAAAAACATACAATATAAAAACTTAAAATCTAAATGAAAGAAGCTAACTAAGACAGCGCTCCTCAAGGGCCAAAGGCCTGAGTGAAAAGGAAGGTCTTTGCTTAAAGATGGATAAAGAAGGCGCCAGACATGCTTTCCTTGAGAGAGCATTCTACAGCAAGGAGTTCATCACTGAAAAGGCCTGTTCTTGTGTTGCCATCCTCCAAGTCTCCCATGGAGGGGCACGCGAAAAAGGGCCTCTGATAATGGGTGCAGGGTCTGGGGCAGTTCATAGGGGTAGAGGCAGTCCTTGAGATATTGAGGTCCTAAGCTGCATAAGCACTTTGAATTGAACCTGAAAACTAATTCATAGCCAGTGCAGCCCTGCCAGAACTGGTGTTATACATACCAACTGATTTACCCCAGTCAGCAATCTGGCCGCCGAATGCTGCACTATCTGGAGTTTCTGAACCATCTTCAAAGGCAGTCCCACGTGTAATGCATTGCAGTAGTCTAACCTATTTATCTCATTCCTCTGATTTCCTATTTGATTAACTACTACTGTACTTTTGGAGCTGGTGCAACTAGCTTGTGCTCAATCAAAAGGCTACTACATGACCAGGAGTTGGGCTTCAGTGCTGAGGCCTGATGGTGGTCCCCAGCTTAAGAATGCTGGTTTACCCCAAACCAACAGCACAGTGGTACATGCTGTTTAATTGCACCCACTTTGCTCCTTCCCTGCTCCTATCTGTCCCTAGCCAGGAGGAAAAAAACCACAGCTCTGCTTAGTATAACATGTAAACCAGTGCTTCTGTTTTGTTTATCTCCAAACGAACCACAAGTGAAAAGCCAGGGTTATGACTTGTTTCTTCCTGAGTAGGGAAAAGCAGCCATGATTGAGCAGCAGGATGCTCTTTCACAGTACATCATAGTTCATTTTTAACTATGATTTTAACCATGTTAACCAATATCAGTATTTTGGGTTGTATTCAACATAGCGCTAAGGAAATCATTCTATCAGCGTAAGCATTTCTGCTTGCCCAACAAATCACTCCTTTCTTTTCCCTCCACAGTGTTCTGAGGGTTCTTCCAACCCTCCAGAGTAGATTTGGGGAGGGTGTACGGAGAAGGGAGGGGGAAAATTCCATTGTGCTAGCAGAAGTCCTTGTGCTGGTTTCTGCTAGTGCAACAAGTTAGTTGAAAGTGGCCCTATGCTGCCAGCTGTGAAGTTTAATATAGCAACTTTCAGGTGAAAATAGGCTGCCTGCCTCCAGCATTGTACAATTGTTATTCATATCCATACAGAGACAGGACTATGACCAATAGCACTTACCATATTTGAGAAGCTTTCACTGTAACAGATTCATATAACTGTTTCTTTATAGGCTTCACTTTGTATTTGAACAAAGAAGGATCAGTTATGGCTTTTTCCTTCCTAAAAACAAATTAATTAATTACTTTTCCCCTTCAGAACAAAAACATCTCTGTGCACCATTTGGTGTCTTAAGTGGAATTAACTTGTTGATGCTTGCAGCACAATCTCACATAGAAGTGAGAATTAAAAAATATTTTTAAAACCAAATCATTACCCTGAATATTAACAGGAAAATTTATTTAATTGTATTTCTTTTCACACAGACACAACACACCCAGGCATAAATGCTGACATGCTTCAAAATATGCAAACAAATCCACATGATTCAAGTTACCTATCCGATTTCCACCATAGGCAAAATGGCTGCACAGATTTATATTAAGAGGGTTTACAAAAAGCATTAAGGAACTATTCTAGTTTTTGCAACCTTTTAAAACTGTATCCATATTTTCAATACACAAAACTCATCTTTCACCCATTTTGTGCGGAACTGCCATCCAAATCTGAATCATCACTATCGCTAATGACGATGGTGACTCCATCTGCATTGTTAGCATGGCCATTAGTCATTCCATTGTGATGCAACGGTGCTTTAACTTCCAAAATCTTACAGTGCAATCTGAAACAAAACAAACATAAGAATATACATTATTATTGAAGTGCAGAAAGATTTAGTGAACTGAATATATGCCTAAAAATAGTTTGCAATCCAGTATCATTTATGCTAACTAAAAGAATATAATAAAAATCGGACAAAGTGTTTCAAGATCAGAGTCATATACATAATGTGCTCATTCTTTTAAACCCGTGGACTGTTTATGCACGGCAGGTGCCAGATGTGACTGGGCCCTTGGGCACCAGCCGGCCCCGGGTCCCCCCGCTCCCAGCCCCCCCCCAGACCATGCGGGACTGCTCCACCTATCTCTTCTTTCTATGAATACCCTGCTCGCTGGTCACTGCCATCAACCAAGATGGTGGTGGAGGCTTCGCTAAGGGGCTGATACTCCCGCCGCCATCTTCACTGATGGCATACATGTGTACTACACTGCATGAGTGCACATGCCTGCCATATATTAAGATGTCGGTAGGGGCATCAACCTCTTAGAGGAGCCTCTGCTGCCATCTTGCTTGATGGCAGCTGCGTGCACAGTCCGCAGGGCATTCACAGGAAGGGAGGAGAGGTAGGTGGAGCAGGCGGGCACCGCGGGCCTGCACAGTCTGGGGGGGGCTGGGAGCTCCATCGCTGTGATCTACAGGAGTTGACCCTGCCGAGGATTGCGGAGGGGAGCGCGACTCCCACACCGTAAGGAATGGCCCTTCAGGGCCCCCCAGCCAGGGCCCGATCTGCCCACCCTTTGGCACAAACCCTATGAACTTAAATTTAGCTTTACCTCCTTTACCTTCTTATGACATATACATGTAGTTTCATAATTTATTATGGGATGGCTCCAGAAAGGTAAACAGTCACTACTGCTATTCTGCAAATGCACAAGCACTAGTGTAAGAGTTTGCACAATGATATAATAGTGGGTGTTGTAGCTGTTCTCGTGCTTTTTGTAAGCTCTTGCAAAGGTGGAAGAAAGTCTTTAGATTTATTTTCACTTTTCTCATGCAAAGCTCCAGCAAGAGCATCACAGCCCTTCCATGAGTGAAAGACTATCCGCATACAGATTAATCTTTTTATTAAAGAATGTTTGATTACAAATAAATATATAGGCAGTGAAACAGCATATCATTCCCGTGGAAGTTGGGTGCATGCAGAGAGCAAATAGTAGTAGTAGGAAATATATAATAAATTTCTTCTAGATCCAACCCACTGCAAGGTTAGGAACAATGAGCCTTCAGCATGTTGCCAGAGTGAATGTATGTAGTAAGATATTTATCCCACTGAGAATGTCTTCTTGCAACAGTCAAGCTTCTAAATTATTATTTGGTAAGTCATTCATTATATTAAATTATCTGTTTGGTTATTGACATTAATACAGCCTCTTGTTTTATCCAAATAATAAGTAAACAGCTTAAAATGAATGTCTATTTTGTTACTTAGAAACAAGGCATTAAACACTCTTTTCATACAAAAGAGGAAAAATAAAAGGTTCTATACTGCTTGAGCATCTACACTAGCAAAAGATTATCCTTTATTATAGTTGATGACCCAAATAAACAAGGATAACATTATTGTCTAATCTTGTCTTAATAATGGCCCATTTACTTCGTGACACATTTTAAGACTTCATTTGTTGTGAGTATGTCACTTATGCACCACACACACAACTACACATGGTTGAGGACAAGCATAAAATTGTTCAATGTATGCAATGACTCCTCTTGTCTTAAATGCTACACTTACAAACACATTGCTATTGCTGAAAGGACAGGGCAGGCCTTACCAATTGTAGAATTGTATAAGAGACCAGAATTTGTTTTGCATGTTAGAGGTCTCTGTATCGAAACAGCTGTATGCATGAGTTCAAGTTTGTTTCAGTTCAGCTACATTCTATGTAGTCAATGCTCATTGACTAGCTCAGTAAGCAAGGATGTGCGGGATGGGAGATAAGGCAGTCTATTAGACTGGGATGAGGAGAAGAATGTGTCCAACAATGACTTCGCTTGTGAGCATCGCTCATTCTCTTAGGGGCAAAATACCTAGGAGCATCAGTAATGGGATTACTTCAAATCTTACTGAGCTAGTCAATGAGTTCTGACTACAGACTGTAATAAAGTATGTGTGGATAGACAGCTTGGTGCACAGCTAAGGTCCAACGGCTGAAGGAATAGGAATGCAGAAGTAGACAGCAAACACTGGACAGTAGAAGGTAGCAGGTTAAGACTCTGCTAATGAATGGAGGGTTATAATGAAATTTTGTTTACTTATATGGAACCATGTCTTTATATTTAGAAACGTCATGTGTTTATTTTGTACACTTAATTATACATTTCCTTCATTCACAACTGGTCCATGGCAATTTCTTAGGGAATATCATACCACTGGATAAGTGCTTTAAAGTATTTTCATACTTATGTCCTAATAGTTTTTACCATGAACAAAGACTCAGTATGGTGTCAGCTGAAGACTCAGAAAGCAACGAAATAAAAGCAAAATTAAGCTGAGTCACATGAACATGAAAATGAACTTTCTGAAGTACTACCTTTAGCTATTACCAAAGTTTACAGATAAAGCCACCCTGATTTATTTAAAATCCACATAAGGATGGATTTTAGAATGGCACCCAGGTATGTGCATGCATGCATTAATATGCCATGAAGAGGTTAAACTTTTAAACACTTTAATTCAAATGGAGTTAACATGCCTCCCATTATCATCTTAGCAAGCTGTCAAAAGGCAGCCTTGTATGTCTGACAGACTTCATATATGTAAATGTGCTTAAGAGTAGCAATATCATGTTCTAGGTCTGTGTCGGAATTGCATTTTAATTTGTTTTTAAACCTTTTTAAAAATATATGTTTTTCAACCTTTTTTTAAAGTTGTTTTAAAAGATTTTTAAAAAAATGTTTTTAAAGATGTTTTGTTTTAATGTATTTTAAAATCTGTTTTGATGATGTTTTAAAATGTTTTTAGTGCTTTTGTTTGCCGCCCTGGGCTCCTACTGAGAGGAAGGGCAGGATATAAATCAAATAATAAATAAAGTCAAAATGCTGAATTACTTTAACAATATAGCAAAACAGGAGAAATATGCTAAAAGATAATTGGATCGGCCTTTTCTCTTGTTCTCTCCGGAAACATTAACAGCTACTTTCTTTATAAAGAACCACGTAAGATAATATGGCTTTTAATACTATGAATGCTGTGAAGAATGTGAAGAAAAAGACTTTCTCTCTCCCCAAATACTAGAATTCTAGTTCATCCAATAAAATGGAATGGCAATAGGACTCAGGGACAAGTAAAACAGAGGTTTTCTTCATTAATTTATGTCATGAATTGCCACACACTACAGTAGGGCCCCGCTTTGCAGCGCTTCGCTAATGCGGCAGTCTCAATTAGACGCAATTAGACTAAAGCCCCACTCATATGGCGCTTATTCCACTTTTACGGCAGTTTTCAGGCGTCACACACCATTCTATTCAATGAGTTCTGCTTTTCAGCGGTTTTCGCTTTTCAGCAGAGGTCCGGAACGTAACCCGTCGTATGAGTGGGGCCCTATTGTATTGAGATGGTCACTATCATAGTTTTTTTACAATATATATATATAACTAAACAATTTAATGGAAAAATCTATGACCCGGCTTACACATCACATAAAACTAGTTATGAACAAACTTAATGGGCATGCAACTGGAAAGGTTTGTAGATTGTTTCCCCAAAAGAAATCATGAGCTGTAAGCCAAGAACAAACCCTGGTTGTCACTTGTAGTTTGTTTGGAAAGAAATAAACCACGAGCCCAGGTTTGGACATCCCAACAAGTCAGACTTTGGCTTGTTTCCCTATCAGCAGTGGGAGCAAGAACTTCCAGCAGCATACACCAGCACACTGCACTTTCACATTGCATCATAGTTTGTTCCAAACTATGGATTAATGTGATGTGTGAACTGAGCCTATGAGACATTTAAGATAGAACTGGAACTTCCATTTACCTCTAAATATCCCAGGTCTGCTGGTGAACTTCTCAGGGGAATTTGGCCATTACTGGAACAGAATGCTAGACTAGACTGACTTTTTGGTTTTATCCATAAAGACAATTCATATATTGCTTCCAGTTCTAAATTAACCTATTGTAGATCTGAAGTTCCTGATCTACTAAGAATGGTGAAGAAATCAGGAATTCCTCCTTCCATGCCATGGTGTCATTTAACCATAGAGTAGCATTATATCTGAACGGTCCTGGTTAATGCTACAAATGGAACCATTTTACTCACCAGAATGGTGTTTCTCTGTGGGCACCAGGACACCACCAAGGCCCACCCTGGGATGCAAATGACAGTAAACATTATAATGAAATGGGTGGAGACTGAAGGGTCAATGATCAGACCTAGTGCATGTATAAGTCAGTTATAGTCAGTCTGGGTGGAGACTGAATAGTTATTTATTACAACTGAAGGTGTGCAAGTTGTTTCATGTTATTTATGGTTAATATTGTCAATGTCTTTATATATGTGTATAAGTTTACATTTTTTAAGCTTGGCCAGACAGCAAACTAGCACTCCATGGGAGGGGCCGCAGTAACAGTCTGTTTGGAGCGTTAACTCTTTCCTGCCTCAAGCACTAGCAAGGAAGACAATACCCACTGGGGGGTGTCCTGGTGCCACTGGAGAAAGATCTCTTCAAGACATTTTGAAAGCAATATTTCAAGTGGGTTTCCAAAGTTATTACAAGATAATCTAGTTAGCATAACTAGAGTTAGTGCTGATGTAGACATAATGCTAAACATAAAGAAGTGGGGTTGGGGCCATAGAGGGGTGGATGCAGTCCAAATCTGTTATAAATTCCTACTTACATAATCATGGCAAGAAAATGCTACCTTGCCAAAACTACCTAAAATTAAACTGTTCACAAGTTAACCTTAGATTTTGTTTTCTTTTTAAAAGATATATCAATACATCTGTCAAAACTAACACATATAAAAATGCTTATCAAAGACACTTACCTGTCACCATTATTTCTAAGTACTTCAACAATTTCACCAACAAAATACCGGTCCTTGACATAAGCAAAGATGTCATCACAAACTTCATGAAGTCGTGAGCGCTGAGTGAGGGTAACTAAGTATAGGATTGGAATAATAAGAGGCTCTGGAAAGTTTTGGAGATTTTGTCTGGCTTTCTTTTCTGATTCTAGTGCTTCTTGATAGGTGAGCCCAGGTTTACCTGTAACAGCACAACTCCACACAAGGCTGTTACACAGAATGGTTCGTTCAAAAAAGTCACTGCAACAAAGAAAGTTACAATAACTGAACTCTACACATCAGATACTGTTCACATAGTACAAGATCCAGCCAAACCAAAACAGTCCTGATTTAAGTGCTTAATTATTTCCCACTATCATAAATTGAATATAGAGGGTTACTTTTACTTATACGATCTATCCTTCCTCTAAGGCAGTGATTCCCAACCTGGGGGTCGCGAACCAGTAAAACGGGGGCCGCGGGCAAGAGAGCAGACCGCAGAGGAAATGCGGCTGCCGCCGCCACCACAAGTATGGAGGCGGGGGGAAAGAGCCTGCCTGCCTACCAGGGGGTTGCAGACTGCACCAGGTGTGACACCATCAGAGGGGTGACACCCAGAGCCGCCCCTAGGCACCGGGAAGAGGGGCAGGCGGAGAGCTGCCCTGCCCGCGCTAGCACGTGGAAGGCGTGGGGGAAGAGCAGGGAAGGGCACCGGGCTGGATCTCCCACGGGGCGGGGCCTCGAGCGGCGTTGCAGCGGGTTACCAGGCAGGCTAGGCTAGAGGCTGCTGCACCACCACCACCACCAGGGGTGGCTGTCTTGCCCGCCACGGGGAAGGGAAAGGCGAGTTCTGGAGCCGGCCAGTCGTTCCCAAGGTAACTTTTATCCAAATGCTGTGAGAACCTGTCTTTCTTTTGTGTAAGGTCATTGGACGGTGTTGTATATTTTGTTTTTAAGTTGCTTGCTCTTTTACTTAGTTTGTATTATAACCTTACATTTTTAAACTTAAAAAACCTGTTAAATTATTAAATTAAAATACTTCCGAAGCATTTTTCATATATGACATCCAATTGTTCTTAAATTCCCTGCCCCACAGTACTGTAGTGGTAATTTCAGACAGCTGCAAAACAGCACCAGCCTTCTCATTAACTCAGTTATACCATGGATTTAAGAGCCTGTCAACACTTAATCATTTGGTCACCTGGACACTCTTGGGCTGCATTCATACTGTACATTTATTGCACTATTATTCCACTTAAAACGGTCATGGCTTCCCCCAAAGTATGCTGGGAAGTGTAGTTTCTTGAGGGTGCTGAGAGTTGTTACAAGGCCCTTGTTCCCCTCACAGATCTACAATTCCCAGTTTCCTGGGAGAAAAGAGTTAGAACGTTAAACCACTCAGGGAACTGTAGCTCTCTGAGGAGAACAGGAGCCTCCTAACAACTCTCAGCACCCTTGATAAACTATACTTCCCAGGCTTTTCGGGGGGAAGCCATGAGTATTTAAAGTGGAATAATAGTAGAATAAATGCATGGTGTGAACGTGACCTGGTTTCACTCTTCTTCAGAATGTGGGTTTCAGAAGTAATTATCTGAGCAGATTCATTTGGGGAGGGACCTGTTCTGGTGGGTGGGTGGGTGAGTGAGCGAGTGAGTGTGTGTGTGTGTATGCATGCGCACCTGCACGCGTGTGGGGCTGGGAGTCCCTGGGTATGGGTATGACATTACTTAACACTTCATGATGTTTTTTTTTCAATTAACAGATACTAAAATTACAACAATTAGCATGTGGGTGTCACAAAAAAAATTGAGTTTAAAAAGGGGGGTCCCGTACTCATAAAGGTTGGGAACCACTGCTCTAAGGAACTTAAGACAGTACATAGCTCTCCCCTATTCCATGTGATGCTCAAAAACAACACTGTGAGATAGGCGAATTGCCATCACTCAATCTAGCACAGATTCACCAGTAAGCTTCATGAACAATTGTAGACTGGAACCCAGGTCTCCTCAAGCCTAGTCTGACACTCTAAGCACACTAGTTCTCATAGCCTGATCATATTCACAGTTTATTTTAAAACAAAGAAAACAACTAAGAACATAATATTTCTGCCTACAAAGCATTTGTCTACCTGTAAGCTATGGTCCCCTCACAAGTTTTCACTTGTTACATGCCACAACGTACCACTAGCCCCCATAAGTGTAGTGGCAAATTCAGAAGTGCAGGGTCCCTTCATGACAGTCACAGCCATGCCTCCTTCTAAAACTGTCCAACCTTCTAAGATTATAGAATAACATGGCCAGGCTTGAATGTTGCTTTCTGCTTCTCTATTACTGGCAGCATTTGACCATCCTTTAAGAACTAATAGGAACTCCTTCCACTTTGATTGGCTCCAATCAGCAGAAAAAAACAAGAAAATAAGTTAGAAGACTCTTATTGGCTAACACACTCCCCCTTTCATGCAGATAGGATGCTGGAGACATAGGGACCCTTCTGAGACCTAGCTCCCAAAATGTAAAGAGTCTAAGATCCCCCAAGACCCTGGACAACTACACCCCTACCAGCCTCCCATAACCATGCCATATCTACCAGTCAACAGTCACTGCCTATTTTTCCATGGTTACCTATATTCCCATTTAAGGACTACGCTTCAGTCTAACTAATAGAAAAAATCAATTTAGTTACAGGCCTCTGAAAAATACTTGTACACAAGTCCATCCGCATACATTTTCACTTATCACTGTTTGCCAAGTAATTTGTTTTAAAAAAAGAATAGTTTCAAAATGAGTGTTAAATAAGACCTGTTGATCATTTTTCAAATCAAACACTTCAGAGCTCAAAACCTATGACATTTTTATTCTCTTCCAATTTGAATCAAGTGCTATTTTTATAATAAATTGTTAACTCATTGTTCTGTTCTTAAGAGATGCAAAAATATTTTCAAGTGGTGACTCTTAACTCCATTTTCAATTTTGGCCATTTCTTTCTTTCTTTCTTTCTTTCTTTATTTATTTATTTAATTCGATTTTTATACCGCCCAAATCCAGAGGCTCTCAGGGCGGTGTACAGCATAAAGTAAATACAATGCAAAAATACAATAAAATGACAATAAAAACACTAAAAACATACATTTTAAGCATTTAACAGCCTGGTATATATTAACAGTAAAATATGTTAAAATGCCTGGGAGAATAAAAAGGTTTTAACCTGGCGCCGAAAAGATAGAAGTGTAGGCGCCAGGCGCACCTCGTCGGAAAAACTATTCCATAGTTCGGGGGCCACCACTGAAAAGGCCCTAGATCTCGTTACAACCCTCCGAGCCTCTCTGTGAGTTGGAGCTCGGAGGAGGGCCTTTGATGTTGACCGTAGTGAACGGGTAGGTTCATATCGAGAGAGGCGTTCCGCTAGGTATTGTGGTCCCGCACCGTGTAAGGCTTTATAAGTCAAAACTAGCACTTTCAATTTAGCCCGGAAACAGATAGGTAGCCAGTGTAAACGCGCCAGAACAGGTGTTATATGTGCGGACCATCTGGTCCTCGTCAACAGTCTGGCTGCTGCGTTTTGCACTAGCTGTAGTTTCCAGACTGTTTTCAAAGGCAGCCCCACGTAGAGCGCATTGCAGTAGTCCAATCTAGAGGTTACCAGAGCATGCACAACTGATGCGAGGTCATCACTGTCCAGATAGGGACGTAGCTGGGCTACCCGTTGAAGACTGAAGTGCTTCAGCAAAAACACCCAAGTCTCTTTAATAACTGATCACAATAACTGAAGGATATATTCTGTTCAAAAAAACACACAGGGAATAGAAAGGGAGGTGGAGTCACACTCTGTGTTAAAAATATGTATCCCTGCACAGAAATACAGAAGGATGAGCCTGGTATCTCCACTGAGAGTATCTGGATTAAAATTAATGGGGCAAGGAATAAAAAGAACATGGTGGCTGGAGTCTACGATTCACTACAAAAGACAATAATGCTGGGGAAAACAGAAGGGAGTAGAAAAAGAGGAAGGCCAAACAAGAGATGGATTGATTCCATAAAGGAAGCCACAGATCTGAACTTACAAGATCTGAACAGGGTGGTTCATGACAGATGCTCTTGGAGGTCACTGATTCATAGGGTCGCCATAAGTCATAATCGACTTGAGGGCACATAACAACAACCACCTACCACCCCATCAAGGAGAAGACAAAGATGAACCTTTTGCAAACCAAACTACCAATGTTTTGAGGAGGCATGATGTAGTAGTAATGGGAGACTTCAATTACTCCAATTATCGGGAGAGAAATTCTACTATGGCCCCTCCTTGTGTTGGATATAACTTTCTCCTACAGAAACTGGAGGAAGCAAATAGAGGATTGGCTATCCTTGACTGGATTCTAACCAACAGAGATGACTTGGTGGATGAAGTGGCAGTTACGGGAACTCTGAATGTAACCACACTATTCTTGAGGCCTTGATTTTAAAGGAAGCAAAAGCTGAGGGTAGCCATACACGTACCCTGGACTTCAGGAAAGTCAATTTTAATAAACTCAGAACAATGGTAGGTAAGGTTCTGTGGCAAGCGATCCTAATTAGAAAAGGAGTCCAAGATGGGTGGAAGTTTACAAAAGAGGAAATTCTAAAGGCACAACGGCAAACAATTCCAGAAAGGAAAAAGGGGGGAAGACAGCAGAGGAAGCCAATGTGGCTTCACAGAAAGCTTAGAGATTATTATTATTAATTTAATTTGTATCCCACCCTTCCTCCCAGCAGGAGCCCAGGGTAGCAAAGCCCAGGGTGGCAAACAAGGCACTAAAAACACTTTCAAACATCATAAAAACAAATCTTAAAATACATTAAGACAAAGCAGTGTTAAAAACATTTTAAAAACTTGTGTAACAGATTAAAAACGTTATTAAAAACATATTAACACTGGGATAGCTCTCAACTTAAAAGGCTTGTTGAAAAAGAAGTCTTCAAGAGGCGCCTAAAAGATAGCAGAGATGGTGCCTGCCTAATATTCAAAGGGAGGGAATTCCACAGGGTAGGTGCTGCCACACTAAAGGTCTGTTTCCTATATTGTGCAGAAGGAACCTCCTGATAAGATGGTATCTGCACGAGGCCCTCACCTGCAGAGCACAGTGATTGACTGGGTATGTAAGGCATAAGATGGTCTTTCAGATATCCTGGTCCCAAGCTGTATAGGGCTTTGTACACCAAGACCAAAAGCTTGAACTTGGCCCGGTAGCAAATGGGCAGCCAGTGCAATTCTTTCAGCAGCGGGGTGACATGTTGGCGATACCTTGCCCCAGTGAGCATTCTCGCTACCGCATTTTGCACCAGCTGCAGCTTCCGGACCAACCTCAAGGGCAGCCCCACATAGAGCACATTACAGTAATCCAGCCTGGAGGTTACCAGTGCGTGGACAACAGTGGTCAGGCTATCCTGGTCCAGAACGGCTGCAGCTGTCTCACCAGCCGAAGCAGGTAAAAGGCACTCCTAGCCACTGAGGTCACCTGGGCCTCTAGCAACAAAGATGGATCCAGGAGCACCCCCAGGCTACGGACCTGCTCTTTCAGAGGGAGTACAACCCCATCCAAAGCAGGCAACTGACCAATTATCCGAACTCGGGAACCACCAACCCACAGCGCCTCCAACTTCCTAGGATTCAGTTTATTGTCCCTCATCCAGCCCGCCACCGCGTCCAGGCAGCGGTCCAGGGCTTGCACGGCCTCTCCTGATTCAGATGTTATGGAGAAATAGAGCTGGGTATCATCAGCATACTGCTGACACCTTGCCCCAAAGCTCCTGATGACTGCTCCCAAAGGCTTCATATAGATGTTAAACAGCATGGGGGACAAGATGGTACCCTGTAGCACCCCACAGCACAGCTGCCAGGGGGCCAAAAGACAGTCACCCAATGCTATTCTCTGAGAACGACCCTGGAGGTAGGATCAGAACCACTGTAAAACAGTGCCTCCGATACCCATCTCACCAAGTCGGCCCAGAAGGATACCATGGTGAATGGTATCAAGCCGCTGAGAGATCAAGTAAGAATAACAGGGTTGCACTCCACCTGTCCTTCTCCCGATTACGGTCATCCATCACAGCGACCAAGGCCGATTCAGTCCCATAACCAGGTCTGAACCCAGACTGGGATGGGTCAAGATAATCTGTTTCACCGAGAGTACTTGTAGTTGCTGCGCCACAACCCTCTCAATCACCTTCCCTAAAAAGGGGGTATTTGCAACCAGTCGGTAGTTGTCACAAACCAATGGGTCCAGGGTGGCCTTTTTCAGGAGTGGTCAAATAACCGCCTCTTTCAAGGCAGCTGGAACCACTCCCTCCCATAATGATGCGTTGACCACACCCTGGATCCACTCGGTCAGACCCCCCTCGGCAAGCTTTAATAAGCTAAGAAGGGCAAGGGTCAAGAAGACACGTTGCTGGCCACATCATCACAAGCACCTTGTCCACGTCATCAGGCCGCATCAGAGATGACCTGAAATCAAAAACAGGACACATACAGAAAGTGCAAGGAAGGTTAGGCCACAAAGGAAGAGTACAGGCAGGTAGCACAGAATTGTAGGAATGGCGTCAGGAAGGCTAAAGCTGAGAATAAGCTGAGGTTAGCAAGAGATGCCAAAAGCAACAAAAAAGCTTTCTTCAGGTACATCCATAGTAAAAGACAGAGAAAAGAAATGGTGGGTCAGCTACTCAATGAGGATGGCAAAATGATAACAGATGACAAAGAAAAGGCAGAAGTGCTCAATTCCTACTTTGGCTCAGTCTTCTCCCAAAAGAGGGTCTATGACACTCCTGGGAAACATGAAGTTGAAGGGGCAGGATTGCAGCTTGCAATTGATAGACAAATGGTCAAGGAATACCTAATCACTTTGAATGAATTCAAAGGACCCAATGAACTGCATCCTAGAGTACTGAAGGAAGAGGCTGAAGAACTCTTGGAACCACTGTCTATTATCTTTGCTAATTTATGGAGGATGGGTGAAGTGCTGGATGATTGGAGGAGGACTCATGTTGTCCCTATCTTCAAAAAGGGCAAAAAGGAGGAACCAGGGAACTACAGACCAATCAGCCTAACATCAATCCCTGGAAAAACTCTGGAGCAGATTATAAAGCAGTCAATCTGTAAGCACCTTGAAAACAATGCAGTGATTACTAGAAGGCAACATGGATTTATCAAGAACAAATCCTGCCAGACTAATCGCATCTCATTTCTTGATCGGGTAACCTCCCTGTAGACTGTGGGAATGCTGTACATTTCAACTTCAGCAAAGCTGTAGACAAAGTGCCCTATGATATTCTGATTAACAAGCTAGCTAAATGTGGGCTGGATGGAACAACTATCAGGTGGATCCACAGTTGGCTACAGAATTGTACTCAGAGTGCTTATCAATGGCTCTCTCTCAAACTAGGGGGAAGTAACAAGCAGGGTACCACAGGGCTTGGTCCTGGGCCTAGTGCTCTTGGATGAGGAGGTGCAGGGAATGCTTATCAAATTTGCAGATGATACAAAATTGGGAGGGATAGCTAAAGCTTGTAAGACAGAAACAAAATTCAAAGTGATCTTGGTAGGCTGGTGTATTGGGCTGAAAACATCCCTGTTAAAATTCATTCTCTTAAGTTTGAAGTTCTACACCTAGGAAAAAGAAGCCAAATGCACAGTTATAAGATGGGGATACTTGGCTCAGCAACACTATATGCAAGAAAGATCTTGGGATTGTTGTTGATCACAAGCTGAACATGAGCCAACAGTGTGATGTGGCTGCAAAAAAAGGCAAATGCTATTTTAGGCTGCATTAACAGAATTAACAGAGCCAGTGTGGTGTAGTGGCTAAGGTGCTGGACTACGACCTGGGAGACCAGGGTTCGAATCCCCA
Source organism: Rhineura floridana (assembly GCF_030035675.1). Lineage (NCBI taxonomy): Eukaryota > Metazoa > Chordata > Lepidosauria > Squamata > Rhineuridae > Rhineura > Rhineura floridana. The sequence continues at coordinate 186,111,358 of NC_084481.1, forward strand.
CACAACCATGAAGCTCACTAGGTGACCTGGGGCCAGTCACTGCCTCTCAGCATCAGAGGAAGGCAATGGTAAACCACCTCTGAATACAGCTTACCATGAAAACTCTATTCATAGGGTCGCCCATAAGTCAGAATCAACTTGAAGGCAGTCCATTTCATTTTCAACAGAAGTATAGTTTCCAAATCACATAAAGTATTAGTTCCCCTCTATTCGGGACTTGTTAGGCCTCATTCTCTCATCTTCGGGACTTGTTAGGCCTCATCCAGTTCTGGACACCACACTTTAAGAAAGATGCAGACAAACTGAAACAGGTTCAGAGAAGGGCAACAGGGATGATCAGGAGACTGGAAACAAAGCCCTATAAGGAAGACTGAAAGAACTGGGCATATTTAGTCTTGAGAAGACTGAGGGAAGATATGATAGCACTCTTCAAGTACTTGAAAGGTTGCCACACAGAAGAGGGCCAGGATCTCTTCTCGACCGTCCCAGAGTACAGGACATGAAATAATGGGCTCTAGTTGCAGGAAGCCAGATTTCAATTGAACATTAGGGAAAACTTCCTGTTAGAGCAGTATGACAATGGAACCAATGACCTAGGGAGGTGGTGGGCTCTCCAACACTGGAGGCATTCAAGAGGCAGCTGGACATGCACCTGTGGGGTATGCTTTAATATGGATTCCTGCAATGAGCAGGGGGTTGGACTCGGTGGCCTTATAGGCCCCTTCCAACTCTATGGTTCTGTGATTTATAACAGCAACTGACACGTACATTTAAAAATCTTCAAAAACCCCAAGTAAGGTGGCTGCCTTTGCTTTTTCACTTGCTCTGCCATCTGCTTGCACTATATGGCAGGCCACCAATATATGTAGTATGAACTTCAGAGAAAATGAATTCAAGATTTTAGTGTACACAGATGTTGCAATTCTGTATTCTAGTCTTAGTTTATTTATATACCGCATTTTCTACTCAAAATGCTTCACAGAAAATCGACAAATAATATCCATAGTACATAATAAAATTATAATGCGATTATGATACAATATTGATAGTCCAAGAATTGAGAGTTCATTTTAAAGCATATCAAAAAAACAATTTAAAAACAGTTCTGGAAAGTTATCATTAAATGCAGCTAAATGGATGACTAACTATGGGTTTATGGGGTTGAATACATAGTCAGAAACTTGAAATTGTAATATCCTGTAGTTTATACATGCCTTTCAAGACTTACCTATTCATGTCCCTCAATGTTATTTTATTTTAAACTGACACTGTTTTATACATTTTTGGGAGGACCAAGAGAAACATCAAAAATTTATTTTTTAAAAATTAAGATTGTGGGGATGGACTCAGTCTCTCACACACATTTCTTTTGACAGAAGTTCAATACTGGATGCTGAGTGTGGAAATTGTGGTGCCTAAGTGGGCTGTGATGGAGATAAGACAGTTAACTTCCTTGGCGAATCTTTATATTGATTTCCCACTCCTCTTATTCTACAACATTGGCAACTAGAACAATTTGGAAACTAGTTAGTATCTGTTTGATACCCTTACATATCTGGAGCAGACCCTGTGGACGAACCAGGTGATATTGGAGGCAGAATGGCAATATGGAGGGACGGACCCGCGGTCTGCATGTGACAAATTAGTCTCTTTATTATCTCAACTTATTGGCAATGGTAATATTTAATTGGGAAGTTTTCCCCAACTAGAGGATATTTGGCTTTTTTTCTTTGTGTCAGCATGTTCAATGAAAGCACTGTCTGGTTTCAAAACTTAGCCTGGAGGCCAGCAACAATACCTTGGAACCACTTTCTCTTGTATTTAGTCTTTGGGTAGAATCTCACATTCTGCTTTTGGGATATTATACAGCCACAAGAGTGGCTGTATACTATAGTCAGCGGGGATTTTTCACATTCCGCAATGTTAAATGGAAAATATCCCCCCATGCCATTCTGAGGCTTCCCATAAGCTCATTTCAAAATAAAACCTTATAAAACTTATAGTTCTGAACTCAGAAACGCTTGCTTAACAACCCTGTATATTTTCATGGCGATACACAAAACAGTCAGAGAGAATCGAGAGTTCAAAGACTAAAAAGAGAGAAAAAAACTCAGAGCCCTTTTGGACTTTTTTCTGCGAGTTCTCATAATCTGTTGAAATTCATTAAAAATCAGCCATGTTCACAGAGTACCTGTAATCCTAATACTGACCTTGCCCCATACGCTGACCTTCATCTACTGCAGTTTAAAAGTTTAAAAAATGCCTGGTTGATTTTTAATTAATTTAAGAAATTTTGGCTGGAAGCCTATTATAATGCAGGACATGCTCAGTAAGGACCAACTGTCAGTGTTCTAAAAGCCTCACAGCTGCTGGGCTTGGCTAATCAGAGGGCCACACCCACACCAGACTTGATTTCACTTGAGACAGTCATGGCTTCCCTCAAAGAATCCTGAGAAGTATAGTTTGTGAAGGGTGCTGAGAGGAGACTCCTATTCCCCTGAGAGAATGGTTTAACCGTCAGCCACTCTGATTAAAGGTCTGTGAGAGAAACAGGGCATCTCCTAGCAACTCTCAGCACCCTTCACTAACTACACTTCCCAGGATTCTTTGAGAGAAGCCATGATTGGCTTTGAGCCATGGCTTTGAGAGAAGCCATGATAAATTCTTTTAATAATAAAAATAATAATAATAAAATTTTATTTCTAGGCCGCCTATCTGGCCGAATTAACGGCCACTCTAGGCGGCGTACATAGACTAAAATATAACATAGAGTAAAATATAACATATAATACAAAACAAAACCCCAGTAGTCTATAGACATCCCGAGCAGCAGGTTCACGCACACATACACACACACGGTCTCTGGCCCCTTCAGCAGTTGCTGCTTTTGTAGCTGGAGAGAGACAGGGCCCCGCCCTTCCAGGCCAAATTGCTTTTAAAAGATCTGTTTTTAAATTTGTATATTTGTTTTTAATGTTTTTAGTTATTGTAAACCGCCCAGAGAGCTTTGGCTATGGGGCAGTATATAAATACACTAAATAAATAGATAAATAAATAATGATTGTCCAAAGTGTAATAGAGGCCTGGTGTGGATGTGGCCAGGGACAGCTTTGTTTTAAATTTGGGTGGGAGGTAGGGTTGCCAGGTTCAGGGCCTGAGACTGATCCTGTATCTTTAGGAGAAGAGAAAGTCAGCCAAGTACAGGTGTTCTTGCAACATTGTAATGGGAAAAACCACAAGGTAGAATTGTCCCTTCCCCCTGCCCAACTGTGAAAGATACAGAAGACATCTTGGTTGGCAGGCCCAGCCTGGTCAGTTTTACCTATCCTAATCATGATTGCATAGAAGTAAATCCGATTCAACTCAATAATCATACAAATGATCAGACCTGCCTTTTCCCTCCTCCCCTTTCCTCTCCCTTTCTCCTCCCCTCTTCCTTCTTCCGCCTTCCCTGCCCACTCCAGCCCTCCATCCCTCCCCCCATCAGTTTTACCTATCCTAAGCATGATTGCACGGGAGTAAATCCCACTGAACTCAATAAACATGCAAACGACCACATCTGTCCTTCTTCTCCCCTCCCCCTCCTGCCTGCTCCCATTCCAGTCCTTCCCTCTGCTTTTCCACTCCTCCCCCTCCTCCCTTCCCCATCCCCTGTGGTCAGTTTCACCTATCCTAAGCATGATTGCCTGGTGTGTGTGTGTAAATCCCACTTAACTCAATAAGCATGCAAATGATCAATCCATTCTCAGCAAACTTGCACAGGATCCCATTTCTTACTTCCTGGATTAAAAAGCAGGGAAATTCACTAATAGACAAAAAACCTTGCGGTTTAAGAATGTACCTATAGCCCACAGATATTTCTACCAAACTTTAAAAAGCAGGGAAATTGGGCAGCTATAGTGAATGCACCAGGGGAGCAGGAGACCTGAACTCCTCTCTGAGATATTGTACTGCCCTACAAATTTGTCAAAATGCAAACACAATTTGGGTTGGTCTTTCACAGTCCAATCCACTTGCTGTGTAGCTTGGAAGAATTTGGTAACATGTGCCTCTGAGCATATGGTGAGTGGTGGCAACACCTGTAATCAGCCCAAATAATAGAAAGAAGATATGTCCTGTGCTGATCTTGTTTTAGCCGGGAGGAAGCAACATTATTAAGACAATTGATATAGTTCAGATGGTCACTTTAAATATGTCTGATTTACTTTGCAATTTTAGTGAAGTTTTCTATAGGAAACCATTTTCTTTTGCTTTTGTTTCTATGAATATGTGAAGTACAGCAACACTTTGCAAAATTTATACTAAAAAAACTCCAAACATAATTGTGGAATAATGGCACTGACTTCTGCAAAACAGTCTCTAGTGGACCTCAGAAGTGTCTCAATTTGCACAAGATAAAACAGTGGGAGGTGAAGTATATTCTAGCAAAATTCTAGGTGTGCTCTATGTTTTTAATTGATCGTGAACACCTTGCCTTAAATAAAGTGGTTTAAACATAGCAGGCTGAAAACATGCATCCTCTTTTTTCCAACAACTAGAGTCATTGCTAAAGTAGCAGCATATTGTAATCAGTCTGATTTTACATTAAACTGCAGTTTCAGATTCAACTGTTAATGCACCCAAAATAGAAATAGACCATAACCTCCAGTTTGAAACAAAAAAGTCTATCTTCACCATCATATGACATTGACCAATAAAAAGGCTTTGAAATTAATAAAAATAAATTTGACACAGATTTCTAGGATGAATGAGGGAAATAAAATTTTCTAGTTTAGATTCTCTGTAGAAACATTAGTAACACAGGAAAGAAGCAAAGTAAGAAGAACACCAACAAACATACAAAAATATAATTCTCCATCTTTGGAGATGGCAGGTGTTGCCACCACTCACCATATGCTCAGAGGCACATGTTACCAAATTCTTCCAAGCTACACAGGGAGTGGATTGGACTGTGAAAGACCAACCCAAATTGTGTTTGTATTTTGACAAATTTGTAGGGCAGTACAGTATCTCAGAGAGGAATTCAGGTCTCCTGCTCCCCTGGTGCATTCACTATAGCTGCCCAGTTTCCCTGCTTTTTAAAGTTTGGTAGAAATATCTGTGGGCTATAGGTACATTCTTAAACCGCAAGGTTTTCTGCCTATTAGTGAATATAATCTTATTAGGGATAAAATGAAATTAAGAGTCAATATATCTTATATGGGACATGGATTATGTGATGCTACTGTGACTAGGCCTCAGATTTTGCCAGATTCATCAGAAACTTCTTATTACACTAGTCTCCTACTTTCTCAAATTTGGGCTTCACTTGAGGGCCAGTGTTAGAGCTGTGGGACCCCCAAAGGCATAATTTTTTGCACACTCCCCGGAGCTGCCCTAAATTTACCAATTTTACTTTTTTCTCCTTCTATATCATTTTTGTTTATTTCATTTTCTTTTCAAGGGGTGTGGAATCCCAACCAAGACATGCTGTCTCCTATTTCCAGATCAGCCGTTGTACTGATCAGGAGCACCTCTGTGTTGTCTAAATTTGTTTGCCCTCATTTAGTCCATTACCAACCACAAGCACCGGTTTAACAGCTCAACAGCATTGCTAGAATATGATGAAGAAGAAACACATAAAGAAAACCACATCTAATGTGTGCCCACCTGAGTGGGACCAGACACTACATGGGACACACTCATGGTTGCCATGCAAGCAATAAAATACTGAGCCACTTCCAACAGGAATGTTGAAGTTCCTCAAAACTACAATACTACCCTCAAGACCACCCTGGCTAGTTTAGGTAGGGAGATTGTTGTACACTATGGACTGTATATCAACAGAATTCCTATTCTCCTATATGGACTGTATACCAACAGAATACCCACCATCAAGAACACACACTCAAAACTATAATGAATGATGTAATGAGTAACAAAAGTCATAATGCTAAATGAGGCACATGACTAAGGGAATAGAATCACCATAGATCACCAATCCACCTGCTACTGTACAGAAAAACTGGCAGACAAATCTGGAAAAGTTTTACATATAGCCATGTCTTTGTGATATATGCCAGGTCAGCATGCTCATTCAGGATTCAGTCCTGGATGGCAGCTGTCTTCCCATGAACCGACCTAGCATTCAGCAGTAAAACTTTCAAACTCAAGGGGCTGTCAACAAAACAACCAGGATCCAATTGGTTTAGAGATAATAATATGGTTATAATGTTAATCATTTGGTTCCAGGGTTTAGTACATATTTATGGGCAATTTCTAAATATTATGGGTTCAATGACCTTCTTAGGAGGCAAAAGAAGTTGATGCTTCTATGCTGAAAGGCTTGCCACTCTCTTACTACTGAATGGGGAGCTGAGAGGTTGCTCAATCTTCTGGTGCTATAAAAGTGTATTATAATAGAAGAGACACTCCTTAAATGTTAATTTGGCAGAATTTATTAATTTGTTTTGTGGATAGTACTGAACCTTATGGGCTTCCATTATTTTATTTTTAATGCTGCTTTTCTAGGCAAATGCACATCCAAAGTGGCTTACAAAAAAAAGATAAAGATAAAAGCATAAAATCAAAAGATAATAGTACAAAGTCAACAACATTTGAAATAAAAACTGACCCAGAGATAAAATAATTTAGACAGACCACTGTCCAGCTAACGAACATCATGCAGGTTTGCAATTAACAGAAAGAGTAACTTACCTGGGAAAGCATATCTGACTCATTATTTCCTTATATCACAGAACATGGTGTCCCTCCAAACCCAAGAACTAGCACAGCATAATGGATACTGTTGGATTTGGCCCAAAACACCTGGTCCAAATCCCTGCTTAACCATGAAGTTTGCAGGGTAATCTTGGAACAGTCACTTCATCTCAGCTGCGCAGAGTTGTTGCAAATATATAATTGGAACACAATATGTACGCTGATTTGAGTTACTTGAAAGGTGGAATGCAAATATGATAAATGAGAGATCAGCCTAGTTCTTATGTCATGGTAAACTATAGTTAAATGTTGTACTGTGAATGCACTGATCTGGACTGTTCTGCCTCTTCCCACTAGTATGCAGGAGAAACAAACCAGGTTCCCTGGGTTCAGGCCCTCCCTTAGCATGTGTGGGGCCTGGGGCAAAAGCATAGTTGGGGGGGCCCCACATTTGCTCCGGGTCACCGTCCTGGTGTTGACCAAGTCACTGTAGGTGCACAGGCACCAGTCCCAGAACTGCCGGCCCAGCTCGCTGTCCCTGGGGTGGCTACCGCTCACTGACCGCAGCAGGAGCAGCGGCTTCGGCATGGCGGGTGGGCAGGCAGGTGAGCAAGCCCCTGTCCCAGGCGGAGAGAAAGAGAGAGAGAGCGCTGCGCCCTGCCTGGCGAAGGCGAGCAGGCAGGGAGGGAGGAGCCGGCTGGTGAGCAGGTCTCCAAGTGCGGGGGGGCCCCAAAGCACGGGGCCCGGGGCAACTGCCCCACTTCCCGGTGCCTAGGGGCAGCTCTGCCTGGGTTAGTCATACAAGTGAATCAGGGACTCTTGATGTTTCGCTCAAACCACAGTCAATAAGTTAAGAACCTTGGTTACAGACGGTGGTTTCCTGGGAGCAAAACACCATCCCCGATTCAGACATAACATTGACCAGGGATCATGGTTTATTTCCTCCCACACTAGAGCAACACATCCAAGAGCAGTGCAATTAATTTTAAACCATTAATTTTGGTTTACCATGATGTGTGAATGAGGCTAGCAAACGATTTCATAATTCCTTCCAAAAAACCACAGATCTTACTGAGAGTTACTGTAAGAGTAACAGAGAACTGTTAGAACAGTCCATGTTTCAGTAATCTTTCAAACAGAAAAGATTGGCAGGTCTACTTTCTTGTGCAAGTGCATCAGTGATAATCTAACCTGTCCTATAAACAGTAATTAAAAGGAATGTATGTTTTTCATCACTAAAGAGTACTTTAAAAACTAAAATAGCGACAAGTTTGTTTACACACCCACAACCCACCAACTATTAAGTAAGCAAGTGTTCCGAGAAGATACTTCAACACAGAAAACTGCCTTGTACAAAATAAGCCAGCAAAATAAAATGCACTAACCTGCTAAGAGGCTAGTAGCCTCCATTTCCATACTGGACATGTGAAAGGAAAAACCCTCCTCCATGTGCAACATGCTAGTAAAAATCTGTTGACTTCTACCAAGTTGGCTGGTGGACAAGAGATTTATTATTATGTCTCTCCTGTGCCAGCCCACTACTTTTCTATGCTGGTCATGGAAGAAGAGACTTTCCTTCTTCTATCGCTAGTATGGAAAATAAGTGGGCTGTCAGAGGAGAAATCTGTCTCTCCTCTGCAGGCCCACTCATTTGCTTGCATGGAATTCATGGCCACCTTTGAGAGGAATTGTTAAATAGTAAGCCGCATTAAGAGAGTCCTGCTTTTAGCAGTCATATATTCTTATCTTAGAATTTCTAAATTCAGTTCTATCCTTAAAGGAAAGTCTGAAGATTTCTTTTCTTGCTGCTATATTCTAAATGGGAGAAGTCAGTACTCATTTCCTTGGAGATTACACACTCTGCTCCCAAATCCCTTCTCCTACTCCAGCAGATGGAGTCTAGCAATGATTTCTCAATGGTGAGGGAAAGGTGCTCTGCACATGCCCTGAGATGTTATAATCTGTTCGTGGGAGGACACTGTTGCTGACATTAACAAGGTTCTGGACTTCCTTCCTTTTGACAATTGAACAGAGCCAATTAAAAACAATGGGATTTTTAAAGGACAAAATAGCCACTTCAGTACTTTGAAAAGCAATGGAATATCCTTCGCAATATGATCTATTCTAACTCCTGAGCTATGTTACCAAAAACAAGTCTAAACAAAAGAAAAACAAGAGGTGTTCTTGTTCCAGAGTTTACTTTAAAAAATCATATTAAATTTTGTAAAGGCGTGTACGTTAAAAATATGCAAGGGCACAATCCAGCCAATAAACACTTTTACGTCTGATTGATGTCAATGGGAGAATTATGCATGGGCTCATCTCTCCAACTGAAATCCTTGGGACTTCAAAGTGCCCAATTTTGACTGGATTATGCACAAAGTGTCATGAACAAAGAAAGAATGAAAAACACATTCCCATTTCTTAGTTACCAGACTTCTGGATCAGAATACTTTTGTTATTTCTCACACACACCCAAATATTACATTTAGTATGTAGGGTTCACATTTCTCTACATCATCCCTATGCTAAGAACAGGGATGAATTGGTAAAGTTCATGCATATATTACACATTAAAGCTAAATGAATACTAAATTCAATTAGCATTCACATTGTCCTCTGTGAAAAAAAGTCCTGAAGGCATCTCTAAATTGGAAACTATTTAAAATACTTTCCCCCAAATATGAATATACAAGTTTAAGTTAACTCTTATCTTCATTAAAATCTCATCAAAATATTTCTAGTACTCACATATTTACGATTATTTGATTAACCAAGGAAATATACTAGCACTTTTAACTGATTAATTAGTTAACAGCCCAGCATAAGAAAGAATAATTTGTGGACCAGGCTGTCCCACTTTTTCTTTAGGTCAGTGACAGGAAAAAGTATTTTTAAACCCCAAAAAGTCAAATTAAAAAGCCACAAAATCTCGGGAACTCTAGCACATGATAATTATTAAAGCACAATACCAGGATATTTTTATGTAAACAAGTACATTCAAATACGTTACTACCTTCGCTTGAAAGCTCAACTATTTTGTTTCTCAGGACTGGGGGGGGCTGTTGAGGTTTTGTACTCCAGTCCAGCCGAGGTGCATTTAGGAGCAGGAGGGAGCCGCTGGGGCGGCTATAATAGGCGGCGCGTTTATTCCTCATCCTGCCAGCTGCTGGGAATACAATAGTGCGTGTGGGGCGGCGAGTAGCACCCTTCAGGCAGCTCCTCTAGCCTCAACCCAAGCGGGGCCTATACGACACGGATGGCCGTTGACTCTGTGGCGGTTTCCGCGCCGATTCGGTCAAACGTACCGAGCCATTTCCACAATCGAAGACAAACACAAACACATCACCAAAGGCCTACATAAAAGCCGCACTAGCATGTGGCGGGGGCTCGGGATACGAGCAGAGTCTAGAGTCGGCTGCCGGACCAGACAACTCACTTCCTACCAACTTTCTTTCCTTCCCCCTTCTCCGGTCCTGAGGAGAGAAAGAAGCGCAGAAAGACGAAGAGCGCTCTTAAGACACCGGCCCGTCACCGGCCGGCTGCTCAATGCCCCCTCCCCTTCCTTCCACGCCTGAGTAACAAGGGCGGTCAAGGGGTTTCCCCGACCTCTCGGAGGGGATTCCCTCCTCCTTCCCCGGCCAGGTGTCAGCCAGCCATTTGCCGCCGCGCTTTCCTGTTCAAATCAGCCCGCCAGAGCCCACGAGGACGGGTTGAGGGGGGGAGAGAAAAAGAAGTAAGTGCTGCCTCTTACTCGTAGTCCCTGAAGATCTCGTTGGTGACCTTGCAGTAAAAGACGTGCTCGTCGGGCCGCAGGTCAGCGGGGGGTTTCTCCCTCACGAAGGGCTTTCGGTGTAACAGTGGCATCGCCCGGGTCCCGTTTCTAATTGGAGGGGGAAAGGAGGGCGTTAAGTCAAGGCGAAGAAGAGCCCGGGTTGTGGCGGCAACAGTAGTAATAGAAGTAGAAGACAGTTCCTTTTGTGTGGACGCCTGATACGCCGCTTTCTTGCCAGGGACTGAGCGAGCTCTGTGTGTGCGAGAGCGGATCCCTTCTTTCCTCCCCCAGCTTCTCCCCCTTCTTCCTCCTCCCTCCTCCCCTAGGCCGCCTCACAATGGGGCCATGACGCCGAACAGCGAGCGGGCGGGCGGCTGGGCGGCAGCAACGACTCCTCTCCTCCTCCTCCCCCCCTCGTCGCCGCCACACAACGTGCTCGACCGACCTGAGGATTCCCCTCCCCCAGGTCTCGAAGGCCACGCTTCGACTCCCCTCCTCCGGTCCGCCCACGGGGGGGAGTCACCCTCCGACCTGCGCACGCTGGGCCGCACACCTCTTCCCCCTCCTTCCAAAATGCCAAACAAACAGGGAAGAGATGGGAAGGAGGGCAGTTCTTTGATCACTTATCAGCTTCTGTCGGGACTCTCTCCTCCTCTTCCCCACACCGCGTCTGCTGTTTAATGAGAGATCCCCTCCAGCTGGAAGACTACCTTCTCTTCCTGCTGTCAGGATGTACACGAGAGTGCCTTTTTCTAGCTTCCCGGAAAAGTCTGTAAAACAGATCAACCCTCTTAAGACAGACGGTAAAGGTGCACCATCTCCTCCTACCTGATTTGTAACTCGATTGCCCCTTCCGGCTGGATGGTATCTGATGAGATTCCCTTCTTTTATTTCCCTTGACCCGTTCTTGTTCTTTTCTTCCCCCCAGCTTCTCGGAAGTTTTTGATCTACTACTTCAGCTCTCAATGAGGAAGAGCTGTTGGGAGGAGCTTTCGACTTCTTTCCTCTACATCTTTATTGGCCGATCACCGCCTATCCAGCTTGTGACACACAGGAAGACAGAGAGCTACATTATTAATTAATAGATGAGGCGCTCATCCTCCATTTTTGAATTAGCAGCCCAAAAGATCTGTGGTGTATGCCGAGGCTCTTAGAGGCCTGCTTGCATAGGGTTCATCATTAACCCAGGTACCCAGGGAGCAGGTTGGCAAAGGCTTATTGGCTTCCTAGGAAAATATAGATGAATGCTAAGTAGTACATGATGTGTGTATCCTAAGAAGAAAATAAAATATTTGATACAGGATATACATTTTCTTATCTCTTACTTTAAATATCATTAAGTATTTGTAAGGAAATGGAGAATAAGAGACCCAGAGCAAGACTAAGTCCTTAACCTGGGTTACACAGGTCATTTTATCTTGAACACTTTGTGTGTGGCGGCTTTTTACTTTTTATGAAGAGTCACCAACTAGGTAGGACATTTACAGAGTTTATTCCATGGCAATGTTATATTGCAGTATGCACATACCACAATTGTTTCATCTTCCATTTTAAACACCCTTCTATCCCAAGATGTGTTCATAAACGTTAGTCTAATAAACATATTTATTTTTTAGGGTGCTTCCACACAGCAGTTTATTATGGAGCTGATGTAGCTCACGCATGTAAGATTTTCCCAGTGTCTCTATAGTGTTCTCATGAAAATGCCATCCCATATCCTCCCATCCCTATTTATTGCAGCTTTTCAATTTCCAGGAGGTATTACTGGATTTTCTGCAGAAACACTACATTGAGATTACATGGGACAGCATTTTAATTAGGACTACATTGTGTGGAATTGTGCAAAACTTGCATACAGGAGCAACACCTGAACACCTAAAAATAACAACCTGCCCTGTGGAAACCCTCTGTTCATATGTGACAGGAGTAAAAAGTAGGGAAGCAGTAGTGCATACTCTGTTGTAAGGAGGAGCATGTTTCCTGTTCCAAAACTGTTCTTCATGTAAATCAAAATTGGGCCACTTTCCAGGGTTTTTGTTTGTAAGAGTGAGTACTAGTTTTAAAAAAGGTATGCTCGCATATCTGTAGGAAATGCCCTGTTGTACATAAAGTTCATATTATCATCATCATATTTATTTGTATGCCTCCTTTCCACAGCTGAGCCATGCTCAAGGGGCTTACAACGTCAAAAAATTACATGATTCATTCTAACAGTTACAAAAATAAAACAAAATATAGTCAAGCCACAGTCATAAGCAATAAACTAATGAAAGCACCTCTGACTATTTATCTTAATATGAACAGAGGAAGGGCAGGACATAAGAATAAATAAATATTAAATAAAATATTCACCAAATACCACTGAAGCCTGTGAGACGTTACTTCTGAATCAATAAGATTAGGCTTAGGCTGTCTGTCAGATAAACTGGGATGACAGGTTAATATTGTTTCAAGCTACTTACTTTTCTGAGTGGGAGGAAGTTTCAGGGAAGCATGTAGTTTTTCTTAGTACCTTATTTAGAAATAGGTTGAGCATGTAGGTATACAGGCAGGCACTGCTAGTCCAAAGGCAAAAGCAATCCCCTCACAACTGGTTCTTCATACATTTCCTACGTTTAGAACAGTTTTCTCATTTTCTGTTAAAATCTCAAACTGTACAAAGTATTCCTTTCAGTTCTCACCCTGCAAATAGGTCTAGCTATGGCTTTTGACAAGTTAGGTATATACAGTGGGATTTTAGCAAAATACTAGCCTGATAGTCCATTAAAGAAACAATTATTGTTCCACATCTGTTCAACGGCTATACCAGAGAGGACTATTTCTTTTCTTGGAACAATAGCATGGCCTATTCCAGTGTGATGTTTAAATCCAAGTATTTAATTAGCAAGGAGTTGAATGTTCTAATGGTGCTGCATATGCATTAAAAAGGCACAGCCCCTCCCCTATCCTCCTTTTGTCAGTTCCATTGAAATGGATTCAGAGTCATTAATTGTGTTATGTTGGTCATAATACAACTGTAGACCTTTTTTGTTTTACACTATTCACCTTGTTCACTTTATTAAGTTAAAGAGTGGGCCATACCTGTCCTGACTGGATCTTTTATTCATTTTCTCTATTTCTAATTCTTGCATCCATTTGGCCTCACTTTGTTCTTTTAAAAAAAAAAAAATCTCTGCACTGTAAACACACCATTCATTATGGCAACCATTTCATGCATCTGATGAAGCGAGTTCTGGAGCACAAAAGCTTATACCACAATCTATTTGTTAAAATACAGATAAGTCTTTATTGTTTTTGCTGCAGCAGACTAACACATCTGGGATCCTAGACATACACAGCTCAAATTCAAATATACAATTTCTACAACCACTCAGTGGAGCACTTGCGACAATTTATGTACAAGACTGATGCCTTAAATGAGAATTTTGCATAGGACTCGGCTATTTACAAACTAAAACCATGTTCATACAAAGACATGAAAAAAATAAGTCCTGTGTGAATATGCACACAGGTCACATTTAAGCAATATGTTTATTCCACTGTTATTCCACTTTAACAGTCATGGCTTCCCCCAAAAGAATCCTAGGAAGTGTAGTTTGTGAAGGGTGTAAGAGTTGTTAAGAGAGCCCTGTTCCTCTCACAGGACTACAATTCTCAACAGTTCTCTAGGAAGAGGGACTGATTGTTAAACCACTCCAACAATTGCCCCTCTATGAGGGGAATTCGGTTTCCTAACAACTCTCAGCACCCTTAACAAACTACAGTTCCCAGTACTTTGGAGGGAAGCCATGCCTGTTTAAAGTGGAATAAATGTATGGTGTGAATGTGGCCTTAGTTGCAGGTTTCTTATTTCAACAGGACTATAGTCCTGGCATGGCTTGCAAATGGTTTCAGGACTGTGGGCTCTAGTCACATGAAGCTGCAATTCTGTGTACGCTTGCTTGGAACTTAACACCCTGCTGTCTCCCTCAAAATAGATAACTGAAGAGCTGGGGTATGAAACTGTACCCTGCAGAACTATGATCTGATGTGTTTTAAATCTATCAATATGATATCAAAGGTGTGATTAGTCACCAGCCTTCTTGCCTGGGACAAGCTGCAATATGCCCCCAGGCAAATAAATAGGATCACTGATGAAGGATCCTTACTCACATGACTGTCTTACTTTCAGCTGGGATAAAATGCATGATGTAAGTACTTTGCGACCGACTACATTTTACCCCACCACTTACAACGCTTACCAGATTTGCCCTGACGAATGTGCTGCTGATTCTCAACAATCCTTTGGAAAGAATCTGATCCATTACAGCTTTGATTTAAGGAAAAATATAGACAGTCATGTGAGTAAGGAATAATATGTACTCCCGCCCCATTGTTTTTTAAAAACAAAACTGTATGATGATAGTTTGCAAAAAATGTAAAGTTACTCCCGTATATATTTGTTTCTTACAGCCCCTGATGAAGTCTATACAACATTAGCCAAAACACGTTGGGCTTTTTTGCAGACCATTTTTATCCTTGAAATTGGAATAAAAATTTGTGAATTTAAATATATATTTTCACTCAAGCTTTCTTGTCATCCTGGGGTGCCCCCCCCTTTTTACCTATTTGCCTTATTGGATGACATCCACCTTTTCCTCTATCTCATTCTACATGGCTGCCCTGTCCCACTTTCCAGTGGTCTTGGGAATGCCCTGGCTGTTTCAGCACAACCCCACAATTTTCTGAGATGAAGCAGTGGTAGCACTTACCTCAGGCTATTGCCATCAGCACTGCCAACCGCGGAAGGAGACTCCCCCCACTGCCTTGGCCGGAACTGTGTTGCAGGAGGGACCCACTTTGCCTGAAAAATATGAGGAGTACCGGGACATCTTTGACAAGAAGGAAACCAACCAGAAGCACATGTTACCAAATTCTTCCAAGCTACACAGGAAGTGGATTGGACTGTGAAAGCCCAACCCAAATAGTGTTTGCATTTTGACAAATTTGTAGGGCAGTACAATCTCTCAGAGAAGAGGTCAGGTCTCCTCCCCTGGTGCATTCACTATAGCTGCCCAATTTCCCTGCTTTTTAAAGTTTGATAGAAATATCTGTGGGCTATAGGCGATCATGCTTAGGATAGGTGAAACTGACCACAGGGCATAGGGAGGGGGGAGGAGGAGGAGGAGGAGGGAGGGGAGGAAGGCCAGAGGGGAGGAGGGAGATGGGAGCAGGCAGGAGGGGGAGGGGCAGAGGACAGGTTTGATCATTTGCATGTTTATTGACTTCAGTGGGATTTACTCCCTTGCAATCATGCTTAGGATGGGTAAATCTGACCATGGGGGAGCAGGAGGGGGAGAGGGAAGGAGCAGATTGGAGGGGGCAAAGGAAGGGGCAGGGCAGGTTTGATCATTTGCATGCTTATAGAGTTCAATGGTATTTAATCCCATACAATCATGCTTAAGATAGGTAAAACTGACCATGGGGAGGAGGAAGGGGAGAGGGAGGAGGGGAAAGGGGAAGGGGAAGGGGAAGAAGGGGATCGGAAGGGGATGGGGATGGGGACGGAGGGGCAAAGGAAGGGGGAGGGAAGGGGCAAGAGGGAGGGGATAGGAGGGAGGAGAAGGGATCCCGACTTATGGCGACCCTATGAATAGGGTTTTCATGGTAAATCCATGGCCTTCCTCTGAGGCTGAGAGGCAGTGACTGGCCCAAGGTCACCCAGTGAGCTTCATAGCTGTGTGGGGATTTGAACCCTTGGCTCCCAGGTCGTAGTCCAACACTGACCTGGGGGAGAGGCAGGGAGGGTAGGAGGAGGGGGAGGGGAGGAGATTGGGTCAGAGCTTGGAAAAGTTCCTTTTTTGAACTACAACTCCCATCAGCCCCAGCCAGCATGGCCACTGGAGTGGGCTGATGGGAGTTGTAGTTCAAAAAATCATTGGGTGGGTGTGCACTGGGTAGAGGGGAAGCCCCTTACCATTCAAAAAGGAAAACACTGTGAACAATATCATTGTTTTTCACTGTTTTCCCCACCTTCTAATTCTACAGCAGGCAATGTAGCCTCCCACTCAAGTTCAGCATAGCTTAGTTAAAGCTAAACTATTCATGTACGAATATATAAGTAAACACTTCAGGAGCAACAGCCTCCTAAGACAGGCAGGAAAATAAACTGTTAATCTTTGAAAAATTCCCTAAGAAAGAAACTGTACCCTAAAGGGAAGAAATGCTAGTTTTATCCAATTCCACCTAAAAATGTTGGGCTGTTTGTATCTAAATTTAAAGTGCAAAATAAGTTTTTCTGCTCCTCCTATAAACTAGAGGGCATCCAGGCTCTAGACCTTACCATTTGATAGAGGAAGGCAGCTGCCTCATGTTGCTAACTGTGGTTATCGTTAAATGGCAGTAAATTGTTAGTTACTTAATTATTCTATTTTTATTGCCAAGGATGGTGAGAGGCACTTTAGAATTTTCTACCTCAAGTGTCAAAATAACTTGAACAGCCTTTGGGAACTATGCAATACCACAGAGAGTGAGGGTGAGGAAGATGTGTGGTGCTCTGCTTTAGGCAAAATGTTTTGCGCTGTCCCTGAGGACATCACTTTCCAAACACAGAGAGATTTTAACCCTTCAAAGAACAACCAATATTTTTGTTAAGTCTCTCCTAATCCATGAGGCGTGTCAAGAAAAGGCATAAAGATAAGCCCATTCATTCTAATCAGCTTTATCAAACTCATACAATAATTAATCATAAAATGATGAAAGTGAGGTTGTCATGCTTTGGACACATAATAAGAAGACATGACTCAAGTGGGGAAGCTTTTAACTCCATGAGCCTTTGCTATATAAAGACGTTGGTTAGGGAGGCAATTGAGCAGTTTACAGCTACAGCTGATGGATACTACAAAACTCCTAGAATATCCCTAAACAGGATCAAGTCAGTGGTGATTTTGGAGATAACTTTTCAATCCTTTCCCCTCCCTGTTGAAGACTGAAGTGCTTCAGCAAAAACACCCAAGTCTCTTTAATAACTGATCACAATAACTGAAGGATATATTCTGTTCAAAAAATCACACAGGGAATAGAAAGGGAGGTGGAGTCACACTCTGTGTTAAAAATATGTATCCCTGCACAGAAATACAGAAGGATGAGCCTGGTATCTCCACTGAGAGTATCTGGATTAAAATTAATGGGGCAAGGAATAAAAAGAACATGGTGGTTGGAGTCTACGATTCACTACAAAAGGCAATAATGCTGGGGAAAACAGAAGGGAATAGAAAAAGAGGAAGACCAAACAAGAGATGGATTGATTCCATAAAGGAAGCCACAGACCAGAACTTACAAGATCGGAACAGGGTGGTTTATAACATGCTGTTGGAAGTCTCTGATTCATAGGGTCGCCATAATTCGTAATCTATTTGAAGGCATATAACACACACAAGGGTGAAATGAGCAGAGCAGTCAGCAAGGGTCACCTAACTCCTATATGAAGCTGCCCTAATGTTCTTCTCCTAAGGTTCTGGTTTTGGTGCCTTCATTTTCAGAGGTGAAATGAGTAGCTATGAGGATAAAGTCTTTTCTGAGGTAGCTCCTGGTCTACATAATATCCTCCTCAGGCACATTTTTTAGGTTTCTGCATTATCATCTTTTAGCCGCCAAACCAAAACTTTTTTTTTATTTGCCCAAGCTTTTGGCAGCACTATATATTTTTAATTATTTTGTTTATCTGCTGCCTTTCCTGTTTTTTCTTATCATTTGTGTAAAAAGGCTGCTGGATCAGGCCAGGGACCCTTCAAGTCCAGCATCCCATTCTCACAATGGCCAGCCAGATGTTGTAAAGAATAGTGTTTTTAAACCTCGTTGAGGACTGACAGTAGTGGACCTGTAGCATATAAATATTTTAAAGATAGAAAGTTGGTTGGCAATCTGACTCGTCTATACTTAAGCAGATTTGGGAGGGAACAAAAGGTCTGTTAGAGAAGTAAAATGTTTTAATATTGGTAACAGAATGGTCTTAGGCTATGAGCACACGAGTTGCCTATAGCACGGTGTTTCTACTCGCCACACCTGGAGGGAAACAGCTTTATCTGCCCGTCACTTGCAAAATCTCTTTGAAGCAATTTTTTTAAAAAACGCACTCGAGTTGATCCCACCAGGTTTCACAATAAAAGGGGGCAAGGTTTGACTAGTGTTGTGTGCCCGTTTTCAGAAAAGAGCAGTGGAGACACACTGGAACCGGCAGAGCAGTAAGTGTGTCTCTACGCTTAAAATACATTATATATAACAGGGACGGCTCAAGACATTTTGCTGCCTGAAGCAAAGGATAAGATGGCAGCCCCCTTTCCCTAAAGAGTTGAATCTATCTTCAAAGAGTGGTGATGGGACATCGTCCACTACTGCACTGAGGGCACCAGGCAAGCTTTGACGGTGTTAGAGAGTGGCACCCACAGCTCTGTCCTCAACACCTCACTGTCACTCCCCACAGCTAGCATCGGCCATCTCACCCTGCTTAATGATAGGTCCAGTTCTGGTAACAGAACATGAAAGTATTCTGTTGTCACAAGCCACATAAGCTGTCTTCCACACCAATACACTATTTGAAGGTATGTACAAGGCAGTTATCTGGGCTTCAGCCATAGGCTTAGCTTTTTACAAGTGCACCTCAGCTGAAAGTTAATTGCGGTTTTCCACTCAGAGAGCTACAATTTCCCAGCAGTCTTAACAAACTACAGCTCCCATGTTTCTTTGGGGGAAGTCATGTGCTTTAAATATGAGTTGGCTTTGTAGGTCCATACCATACATTTAAAGCACATTCAACAAGCATCCAAAGGCTAGCTGGTACTTGTGAAAAATTGGACCTTAATGTTTTGAATGCCATCTAGTGGTAATAAATACAAGAAATACCTGTTGAATAGCTTTTCCAATTCCTAATCACACATGTCTGGGTTTTAGGTAATAGTAAAACAATAAAGTTACAGTATGGATTCTTGGTTGATAAATGCAATATTGTTACCATTCCTTACAAAGAGAACACATATCAAACACTACACGTCTTGGAATTTACCACTCCTCATGAGCACAATTCAAAACAGCTTGGGTTATATAAGGGCCAAACTAGATGTGCTGACCTGGGATTCATCTGGGGCTTTTACTTTGGTCAAAAGTAGTTGTGGAGCAGGGTAGTTTCTCAGCCAACACTATGAAAGTTCCTTGCTTTAGACATAATACAGACCCCCAGCATAATATAAGCCAGGATCTTCATATTATTTATTTATTTATTTATTTCATAAAGAAGCTGCTGCATGAGGAAGAGGTGTTCTGCTGCAGTAAACTGATTTGGGCCTGTGCCATTTTGGCTTATTCTTTAACAAGAAGTGCAGACATATTTTTCATCCACATTGAGCCTGTGTTTCAGGCACCTTCTTATACCTGAAATATAGGATATATTTTGTTGCCTTTTTTCATTCAAAATAACCTTTACTTAGCCATGTAGAAGAAAATCAAAATAGGAAGAATAAATTGAGTTACACCTCCATCCATTCATAAAGCTCTACCAATAAATAACTTTCTTTCTTACTTTTTCTTCCTGTGGAGAATGCATGCATGTTATTGCATGCCTCCTATATCCCTCACACCTTTTAAGTGGTAAAAACACACTATCCGTTCTGCATAGTTCAATAACAACCTACATTCAACAGTCTCATGACCATCAGACATTTGCTGAAGGGAAAAATCAGGATGCTTCCAGATGGGAGTTTATTGCAGAATCAGTGCTACTCATGCACACAAGTATTTGCAATGTTCACACCACATTGTAGTTATCAAAATGCCAGCCCATTTCCCCCAATCCAATTTTAATCCAGATTTCTCCTTATTGTGGAATAACTAAAAGTAACCCGTTATACATCTGCAGTCACAACTAGTGTGGAAAGCTCTTTAGTATATTTTTTTTGGAGGCAATTGTTCTGCATGTGGTGCCATTTCAGTGCCTAGTTTCTAATGCTACACCCCCTATTTCCGTTTGCTCCTCACCTGAGCACAACCCAGCCATGCTGTTTGTCTGGCAGTCCAAATATTGCAAGCACATTTATTTCCACCTATTTCCCCATGCTGAAGACACATTAGAATATCAACCATCTGGTAAAGAGGAGCTGTTCTCTCAAGATCTCCATGCAGTACATGCGGGAGGTTATGTCAAAAACTGTGATTGTAGTACATACATCAAGGAGTGGGTTTTTTGGTGGGGTTTTTTCATTTTTTAAAAACCCTTTAAATACTTTTTAGTTCTTTTACAAGTTCTCTTTATCTCTCTTGTACAGGCTTTAGTCAGGTATTACTCTTGCTCAAGACTTCAGTATTTTATTTTAAAAAGCAAATGGGCTCCTACTGGGAGGAAGGGCGGGAAATAAATTTAATAAAGAAATAAATAGATAGAAATTGCCCCCTCCCCCCAAAGCAAAAACCTTCATTTTGCTCATTGTGAAACATTGTAACTAAAGCAGTAACATTTGTGCTTGCACTCATGCATACTTCTGGGGATTTTTTTTTAAAGGTGTATATCACAGAACAGAAAAAGGCAGTGGAGGGCAAAGGAGGAGTAATTGAAGGGATGGTCAGAAAACTCCAGCAAATAGTTCTGCCAATAGGCGTGGATGGCAAACAGTGGAATAGCAATGAATATCCATGACTTGGGGGGGGGAAGGAATGTGTTTCCACATATGTGCACAAAAGTCAGATCTGAATAATCTGTTTGCAATATAAGCTCCACCAACCAAATCAGGGAGCAAAACAATAATCTTTAGGTTCTGGGCTGATTGCTGAGAAACTAGTGTAAGAGGTATGCCCTACAGAAAATAAATTTGTACCCCTTTAAGGCAAGATGCAACGAACAGTAAGGGCCACCCTGCTAAGAACCATATATTTAAACACCAGGGAAAAGTGATTATAATTCTAGACCAAAAAACAAGAAATATATTATACAGCTTGGTACATGTAGAATTTTCTTCAGTAATTAATAATCCCCACTTGAAATAAAACAGGCAGGTTCTCTTTAAATTCTTCCTTATTTACATAAACAAAGAATATGTATCTTGTTTTCCACATATCTTCTCTGACACAAAGGGCTGCTCCCCCCCCCGGTGCTCTCTGAAGGTTTATAGAACTGCAATTAAATGCAATTGAAATTTATTTATTTATTTAATATTTACAGGCTCCCTTTTCATAAAAATACAGTAAGGCAGAATACAATATATAAAATTACAGTAACTTTGATAAAAGCAACAATAAAAGCCTCAAAAAAAGCTGGTTGGGGAAAAAATAATGTCAGTACATATTTATGTTAGAGAATTTTGTACAAGTAAATTTGTTCAAGTGCTTCTCTATCAGCATCTTCTTCCAGAAATACATCATAGTCCAATGGCAGAGCTTCTACCCACTGGTTGAGCTGAATGTCCACCTGAAAATAAATTAAAACAAAATGTTTTCATATCTGTGCCTGCCTCTTTTGCATGCACTACTGATAAAAGCAGGTAATAAAACTTGTGATTTTCTGAAAGCTGTATAACTTTCCTATTTTGTTTCCTGATAAAACTTAAAGGTGTGAATTATTAAATCACTGTACAGAATTCTTGGAACTGTAGTTTGTTAAGGGTGCTGAGAGCTGTAAGGAGACTCCTATTCTCCTCACAGAGCTGCAAGTCCCAAAGTGGTCTAACAATTAATCTCTCTTCTCAAGGAACTCTGGGAATTGTAGCTCTGTGAGGGGAATAGGGGTTTCCTAACAACTCTGGTCTCCTAACAATTCTGAGTGCCCTTAACAAACTACAGTTCCCAAGATTCTTTGGGGGAAGCCATGACCATTAAAATGGTACCATAGTGTTTTAAATATATAATGCAGATGGGGCCAATTTGTTCACCTAGTCCAGTATTGTTTACCCTGTTTGTCTCCAAGGTCTCAGACAGAAGTTTTTCACTATTCTTAGCACAGCAAGGGGAAGCTTTAGAGAGGTCCCCCTCTTTTTGAAACAGCCCTATTGCAGTGCATAAATAGGATTGCAAGACTTGTTTCAAGCTTGCTGGAGCCCCCAAAAGGAGCTGGGGATACACTGCAACATTTTGTTGCAGGTCCCACTAGTACCTACTAATTTTACTTGGGTACTGCTTTTCTATTTCATTACCATGAAGGACTCTTTATTTAGAGTCCTTTGACCGGGCAAAATAGCTTTGTGTGTGCCTTTCTGGGTACAATGAGATCTATTTATATATTAGGCCTGAGATTGGCTGTAAAGGTGAAAACAATAACTTATTTAGTTATTTGTTATGTGTTGATAGTACAATTTCTTGGAGTGACATTCCATGGGGCTCTCACACCAGCTAATGTTTGCCAAATGTTTTTCTGGCACAGAGAAAGAGAGAAACTTTCTTTGACTAGCCCAGCCAATGCCATCAACATAATTTATAACTGATAATTCTCAACTACCCTCTAATGCAGTATGTTCTGTGTCTCATAACAGGTAGAAGATCAAGAATTTCAGCTCAGAGAAGGCAACAAGAAAAGAAGAGGAATATCCATGTACAGAAAACTACTCTGGTCTGTGGTAAGCAAATGCAATTGCCCCCTCTTCCTGTCTGTGTAGGTTTAAGTTGCATCATTTTGAAGAGGGACAAGCTGCAGACCAAAATACAGCATTAAATCCCCGTGGACATAGCTGTTTAGTTGGATGAAGCCATATTGTCTCGGTACCTTCATACCCGTACCTCTGCTTCCTCTGTCAATTCCCACTTTCCAACTGACAATAAGCATACTTGGGTGAGCCAGTACACTACTATTTATTGTTGTGTTTATAATTTTATTTAGTTTTGGTTACTCCTTTAGCGATCATGCAAATCTGCTGCATCAGTTTGCTACAATCATGCTATTTTCATATGAGAGAAGCAATTAAAAACAAAAGTAGGAACCCATGAGAAAACACGGCAGTGTATCCCTAGCCCCTAACAAGAGTTCAGGGCTTCAGCCAGCTTAGAACAGGAACTTTGTAGTAGTGTTTAGGGCTTGGAGGTGAGGAAATTAGGGACAGCACCAGATTTCAGTGGACCCTCAGCATGGCTCTGCCAATGGGCCCCTGGCCAGCACAAACCTGGGCCTTCATTTTTCCCATCATCCCCACCCTCAGTGGTACTACCACAACAGGCGTTACCATAGTGGGTACTAGCAGTGCCAGACACTCCTCTCCTCTCCTCCACCTGACATCTCTCCCTAGTGGGCAGCAATAGCACTTTGTAAAGGAAGCAGAGTCAGCCTTTGGCTCCAATGCATGGTGGTCACCCGCCATCTTATATTACACAAAATGCAATGCTCACTGTTGTTGAGCACTGCATTTGGGAAATCTAAGATGGCAGCTGGCCATCATACATGGGAGAAAAGCACCAGCGTAGCTCCCATTCCAAAGTGCTGCTGCTTCCACTTAGGGTACTCTGTAGGGTATTATGTGAGTGACAGGAAGTAGCAGAGATGGGGGCAGCAGCAGCAGCTGGGATATGCCCTTGTGAGCTCCAAGGCCATCAGGTAGCCATGCCACCCTACAGATGTACCCATGCCAACATCTTGGAGACACATTTCTGGGGGGAGGGATAATGCCCCCTTCTTACTCAGCAGTAACGTGCTAAAGAACTAAGACATCGGGATGGCTATCAATTCCAAACCTAAGTACTTTATTGCTGTGTATATGTGTATGAAGGTTTCTGGAGAGTGAGAAAGGGAAAATGTGTTCCTTCTCCTTTGCCCCATCTTGAAACCTGATAAACTGCAGGAAGAGAAGGCTTTTAACCTCATCACATGCTTCTGCCCATATCTGTGTCCAGTATATGATAAGCTTAGAACACAGGTGGGTGACTGGCAGCCTGCACGTAGCCCTTGACCACTCTCCTTGGGGCCTGCCGAGACCCATGGAGCCCTGCCCACGTTTCCCCACTGCCATCAGCTGGGCAGCAGGGAAAATATCACTGTTCCCATGCTGCTAAGCAGTGTAGGGACAACAATTTAGTCTACATCAGAAGCATTTGGGGGGGAAGGTTAAAGACTTCACACCCCGGTGCTCCTGATGCAGGCAAAATTTTATTTTATTTTATTTTATTTTATTTTATTTATTTATTTATTAAATTTATATACCGCCCGACTAGCGATAGCTCTCTGGTACAAAATCACTGGTACAACAACATCTCCTCTGTGGTAAGTGCATTACTGATCATTATTGATCAGCAACCATAATATTTCGCTTTTTACCTACACAAAACATAAAATACTGTATATAAAAAGGAAAGCCTTGGCTGCTAGATAGTTTGAAAAAAAACTACTTACCTGAAGCTCTGAAAGAGATTTCTCAAGGCTTGGGACTGTCACTAATAAGGAACTTTTTTTAATTACATTTTGCCTGATAAATTCCCAGGATCTAGGAAAAAGTATGTTTAGATTTCACATGAAGCAACCCTTCCAGAAAAATGCTTGCTTAGTACAACCTAACATGTCCAAGTGTAGTTATCATCTATCATATGGCCTTTGGTACTGCAAAACTGTGCTTAAGCTGCATGTGAAAGGGAAGGACCTGCAAATCCTGAGCATAATACTAGAAGCCCGCATGAACATTACAGTTTGTTTAAAAAAATGTGCCTGACGTATCTACACATTGGTTTTGTAGTACGCGATTATTATGATCTCAAAAGTTTTTTTTTTATTATAGAATGTACCCGTCTGTTTGGTGGAAATATTATTCTATCAGATTTAGAAAAAAGAGCAGGCAAATCTTTGAAAAATTCAAAAAAAAATCTTACCCAAGTAAATAACAGGTTGAATCCACTACTGTACAAGTAGAAGGCATATCATACAACAGATTTTTCCCATCTCCTCCTCCATCCTGCAGCCCTGTACCCCTTCCCCCCCAAAGCCTCTAGGGGGCTGTGGGGCCTACCAAACATTCTTGAATGTGCCATTCACAGTTTGTTTGTGTGCAGGGCCGGTTCTAAAGGGAGGCCAGGTTGGGCACTGGCCCAAGGGCCCTGGAGCTACAGGAGCCCCTGAGGGGCCCTCAGCTCCCCTTCCGCGATCTGCGCCTCCCCCAGGCCCCCCATTTACCTGTCAGCCGGCTTTTTAGCATTGCCCTTAATGAAGATGGCGGCCACAGCTTCCCTAAGGTACTGAAGCTGCTGTCGCCATCTTAGTTGATGGCAGAGATGTGCGCACGTAGCCATCAACAAAGATGGTGGCAGAGGCTTCATTCCCCTTAGGGAAACCACGGCCACCATCTTCATTAAGGGCAATGGTAAAGACTAGACAGGTAGGGGGGCTGTGTGCACACCCACCCACCCACCAGGGGGCCAGGGCAAGCTGATGCCCAAGGGCCCCTGCATGCCTGGAGCCGGCCCTGTTTGTGTGTATGTGTGTAACCTGAAATTGGGCAGAGGAATCTTGCACTATGGATAGCTGCAATCCCACCATCAGACAACATCACATATCTTTGAATGCCACTGTATAACACAGAGGAAATTGACTGGCTCCAATATGAGGTGACTATAATCATAGCTTTTGCTAGAGCAGGGATGTGGAACTGTGATTCTCCAGTTGTTGTTGGGTTACAATTCCTATCATCCCTAGCCATGCTGGCTAGTGTTGATGTAGTTCAACAAAATCTGGAGGGCCATAGGAATCTTCTACTCCCTGTGCTAGAATGTGGACCATTTTGATATGTTGCCTATTAATTTCAACAAGGTTGAAACAAATGATATCTCTAATAATGTTTAGAACTTATGTTTTTCTTAAACATACATTTCCGTTCCGGCTTTTTTAAAGAGGGGAAACACATGCAAGGCTAGGTTTATTCTCTGGAATGTATTCCTAGTTTTCAGAAATTTCAAGAACACACATCTTACCTGGCCTGTTCTGATCTGTCAAGGAAATATTCAAAGACATTATTCATTACAATAATGTCAGCATTCTGAAGAAGTGAAGCCTGAGTACAAATGTCTGCATTTATCACCTGAAGGGAAATAATTTTGTAGCTTTTTAACATGCAAGATTATCTGACAACAGTCTCAATCACTAAAATTTAAAATTTGGAAGAATTTCTCCACTTTGACCTCACTTCTTATCATTTTTCATAAATGTTCATGACTCCACCTCTTGACTAATCCATTACATTTTTTCCCAGCAACATGGGTGCTGCCATTCATAACATTTTCAGATTATAATGGGTAATGATTAAAAGCTGAGAAAGTATGAAGTGAGCTGCAAGGAAGCCCAATGCCATATGCTTTAGCTAAGGTGAGGCAGAATGAGGAGGAGAGAGGAAAGTTGCTTCATCCCAGCAACCCTTTAATTCAATTAATGGATAGCACTGATTGGACAGCACTTCATCAGTGGAGATCCAAGAAGTTATAATAAATAAGGTATTCATTAAAGTCTACTGCAATGGACTTCCGCGATGGCCTCAAGCAAGCCTCTCACTCTTGGCCACAAACTCCCCATTTCCAATAAGGATGTAAAAATACTGAACTTTCTTACAGAATTTTTGTAAGGATTACAACAAGGAAATGAATATTAAGCGCTCTGAACATCAGAGTATACAAATGTGAAATACTATTCTTTACCATTATTCTTTTTGGTCATGGCAAAGCCTTAATATCATCTTAATTAAAACCTTTTTCATTACTACAACATCTCTTCAATATTTTGGATATTTTATCATATTCTTCCAGTCACCTTTTAAGTCTAGAAATGAGTGTACAGTACAGGATTGAGGCTTCCATACAGTCAGTTTGAATCGGCTAACAGTTTCAGCCAAATTCATTTACAAACTTAACTATTTGAGGTATTATACTACTTATCTGCATGACTGGGAAGATACTGCAACTCCAGAATTTATTTATTTTTGTGGGAACATAGATTTCTGTAAATAAACAAACTTTCAAATGTGTCATTACCTTTAATCTTTCATGAAGCTGGTATTTTGCAATGATAACTTCCTGCAACTGGCAAAAGTCTGTATTCATTTCAACACCATAGATTTGAGATGCTGAGCTATAAAAGTAGCCCTAAAATAAAAGAAAAAGGAAAGGAAAGCTGAGTAGTTTGTTGTTTTGTTGAAGCTTAACTTTACTGGAAGATTTATATCTCATTTGTCAATAGGACTACCTTCTGAAATGATGTGCACAGGATCAGGTTGTAAGAATCATAAGACGTTTCAGGCCTTGATCCAGAGAGCTAGATAACTAACTCATTGATCAAAATAGTACTTAACCCAATAGCAGAAGTCTATCCCCCACCCAAACTATTATCTACCAATAATTAGAATTAGGGTGTAATCAAATACATGTCTACTCAGAAGTACACTCCATTGGGTTCAATGGGACTTAGTCCCAGGTAAGTGTGTATTGGATTGTAGCCAATGTCAGACAGGAAAGCTTGGTAAAATATGTGGCTTTAACTATGACAAATGGTAGAAATGTGATGGGAAATGAAAAACACCTCAAACCTCTGTGATAAAATATATAAACCTGTGTCGAATGGTGGCTGTGGGCTGACACAAAGAAGGATATCCAATTTTTGCCAATCCATCCTTTCTCCTGGTGTCTCTGTGCAAACCCCTCCACCCCCGTTTCGAGAGTTGTAATATCCACAACAGTATGAGATACAGCACAGAAGACAGCAGCAGGCAGGGGTGGTGGTGAAAATTGGGTGCCATGGCCTACATAAGCAGCACCACCTTCTGCCAGCACAAATCACCATTGGATACAATCCACAAATTATTAACATTTCCTTACATGATGAGTCTGCTCTTATAGCTTTCTGAAACTCTTAACCATCTGGCCAGAAAAACAGTCTTTGCTGATTAAATATGGCAAATTGCCACTTCCATAAATAGAAGCCAAGAATATGATGAAAAGAACTATTTTTAAAAGTATGGGGGTGTTTTATCTGGAGGATGTATTATCTGGAGGATGACTATAAAGTGTTTCAGATTTCTATTAATAAGTATAATAATTTTTAAAAATTGCTAATTTATGACAAAATTAAGCAAAGAATGACACTGCATCTGTTAAAATAATTCCAGGAAAGAAGATAATGACAGGAAATAACTGGATCCTTTATGGAAGCAATCAGAGCATCTATATAGGTCTTCCAAAGAGAAGAAAAAGCTCCTTCCTTGTCAAGACTATGCCAATGGAGGCAGCCTAATTTTTAAAGAGCTCTTTGTCTCCTTAAGGCCTTTTAAAAACATGGTATGGTCCTATGTTACTTGTATATCTATGAAGGGATTTCTATCCTGCCTTCCAAAGTCTGAAAAAGCACTCAAGGTGCCAAAGTCAATTAATCAAACCATATGACACTACAAGAAGAGGAGTGGTAGCTGTGTTTCTGCTTTCTCTGTGGTCTCAAATAAGGAAGAGTTTAGTCAGTTACGCGATTGTTGGTTTTTCTATTGGAAGTGTTGGGATGCAACTCAGCTTGCTGGTGGATTTGCATGGGGAATGGTAGATGGCCTAGGTACACTGTTTTTCAGCCGTGGGTCTCCAGATGTTGTTGACTACCACTCCCATCATCCTTGGCCATCAGCTAAGCTGGCTGTGGTTGATGGGATTTGTAGTTCAACAACATCTGGGGATCCAAGGTTGTAGAACAGTGGTCTAGAAAGCATGGAGGTTCCCCTCTGTTTTTTCTGACCTAACCTGTGCTGACCTTCTTTCAGATGCTAAGCTGATACTCTTAGGATTGCTGAACTCATTTCCTGCCCCTCCTCTTCTTTGCTCCTTCCTTGGAGAGGAGAGTTTTTGGATTACTCTTCTCTAGAGATGCAGGAACAAGCATGCCCCTGGTTGCCTCCTCCTTAGTTAGACAGAACTAGGAATCGTTCCTATCAAATATGTGTTTCCTTTAATAAATGACAGTATTGCTTTCTCAAAGCCAGAATCTCAGTGTGATTGTATCCAGCGTAGCGTGTGCTCCTTCAACAGGGATCCTTTTACAGTTCAGCTTCTGCCAGCATTCAACTCCATTGGTAACATTTTATTAGTAACAAGGGGAACTTATTAAAATATGAGGCTGCCTCATACCCGTCAATCAGAATTACTACCCTGCCTCACAGGAGCTCTTCAAGGTCTGAGGCAGAGTTCTTTCTCAGGCTTGCTACCCAAGAGTCTTTAAAATGAAGATACCAGTAGTTTAATTTGGGGCCTTCTACATGCAACGCTTGCACTGTTTCATTGCACTCCAGCCCCCTCCCTAAGGCTATAGCCTAGGAGGGCATATACAAAGTCTGAGAACCAGTTTACACAGATTTTGGCTTTGTGGTGAACCAAAACAATGATTGCAAGACTAAACCTGAGTAAGTTTCCTGATACATATCTTCTATTTTCTATATAACTCCTGAACAGAAGTAACTCTTTTAACAATTATAAAGAAGTCTGAGTAACATAATCGGGTTTGCCAAAAACTCATAAAATATATGGCCAGAGCAACACCAGGCCAAACCCCTAGCTGTCCAGAGACTTGCTGGGCAGTAATAAAAGCAAAGTAACTGTAACATGCAATTGCACCCGGGTCTTTATGGTTTAGAGAAGTGAATGTACACATCATATTACTTCTCTGCATTTGGAGAAGGAGGTTCCCTAATGCACCTCATACTATGATTTTTTTTGAGCAAGATAGATCATAACAGAAAACAGCTTATCTGCAGACAAAACATAGCATAAAAGAAAGAGAATAACCGCCATGAACAGGAAAAAGATACATCACAGAAAAATGGACTGCATTTTACCCCAAACAGGACTGCACCAAGTCTGGAGCCAACGTCAACCACAGCTTTTCCTGTCAGGTCAGGCAATACATGCCGATAGAGAAACTTCAGTTCCATGAGGGAAAAAGAGTGAGAAATGAACTCTAGGAAATAAGAGCAAAATAAAAAACATTGCTAGAATAATTATCAAACACTGTCAAATGAGCCTACATGCATACAAGTGTTGATAAATTTGCAAAATAAAATGTAGTGTTAACAGTAGGAACTTTCAAAAAGGTTTAATTCTTATGTTTTGTTGTTGGTAGGGTTTTACCTTCAAGTATTATAGTACCCCTAATCCAGCAAGGAATCCTGCTACAAAAGTCATGTTAAACCATAAATCCTGGTATAATGTGAATGAGCATCATGCTAGCCCAATATGCACCTCCTCCACTACATTTACTGGGGTCCCAGAGAGCAACAAACCACAGGCTGGCTTACATTACATGCAAACTACCACTCATGGTGTCCCTCAACTCCAAATAAACCATGAGTGGAAGACAAGTGTTTCTTTCCTGTGGGTTTTCTTTTGGGGGGGGATGGGGAGAAGAAAAAGAAATCCCACAAGTGGTGGCTTTGACATAACATGAAGCCTCTGGTTTGTTTCCTTCCCAGTGGGCTAAAGGATGGAGTGGGAGAAGTATACTTCTCATTCACATTAAACCATAGTTTACATTTCATCTATGGTTTAACATGATGTCTGAACCAGAACAGTGTGATTGAGCAGCTCCAGTACATAAACAATAAATCCCTGCATGTGCATTGTATTTTATTTCACACAACATTAAGCCCCTGTGAATGTGGGGCACTGAATCTTGCCATCACAAAAAAATAAACCCCAGCAGAGTCATATAGGATTTGTTTCCAACTAATGTGTTTAGGACTGGGAAATTAACCAAGGCTGAAGATACTGCCTTTTCTCCATTAAGAAACACTGCAATTATTTATGGCTAACACATGTTTAGTATACGTCATTCACTTTAAAAATAAGGGCATCCATTTAGATGAGTAAAATATATGTTAGCTCAAGAGAATGGCTGCTATCTAAGGCAGTATCTGTGCATCAGATGGAGGTTATTTTTTTATTTTTTTATTTTTTTATTTTATTTCATTCCATTTCTATACCGCCCTTAGCCTATGGCTCTCTGGGCGGTTCACAGCAAGGAATAAAATACAATACAGTGAAATAAAATCAGGTAAAATCACTAAAAACATACAGCTTGAGCATTTAACCACTTGGTATAAAATTAATTTAACAATAAACATTAAACATTAAAATGCCTGGGAGAATAAAAAGGTTTTAACCTGGCGCCGAAAAGATAGAAGAGTAGGCGCCAGGCGCACCTCATCGGGGAGACTGTTCCATAATTCGGGGGCCACCACTGAAAAGGCCCTGGATCTAGTAACAGCCCTCCGAGCTTCCCTATAGGACGGGACTCGGAGGAGGGCCTTAGATGTTGAGCGTAGTGAGCGGGTAAGTTCATAGCGGGAGAGGCGTTCCGCAAGGTATTGTGGTCCCGCACTGTGTAAGGCTTTATAAGTCAAAACTAGCACTTTGAATCTAGCCCGGAAACAAATAGGTAGCCAGAGCAAATGCGCCAGAACAGGTGTTATATGTGCGGACCATCTGGTCCTCGTCAGCAGTCTGGCTGCTGCGTTTTGCACTAGCTGTAGTTTCCGAATTGTCTTCAAAGGCAGCCCCACGTAGAGTGCATTGCAGTAGTCCAATCTCGAGGTTACCAGAGCATGGACGACTGAGGCGAGGTCATCACTATCCAGATAGGGGGGTAGCTGGGCTACCAACCGAAGATGGTAGAACGCATTCCGTGCCACCGAGGCCACCTGAGCCTCAAGCGACAGGAATGGATCGAAAAGGACCCCCAAGCTACGAATCTGTTCCTTCAGGGGGAGTGTAACCCCATCCAGAACAGGTTGAACATCCACCACCTCGGTCGAGAAGGTGCCCACCAACAACGTCTCAGTCTTGTCAGGATTGAGCTTCAGTTTGTTAGCTCTCATCCAGTCCATTATCGCGGCCAGGCAACGGTTCAGCACATTAACAGCCTCACCTGAAGAAGATGAAAAGGAGAAATAGAGTTGCGTGTCATCAGCATATTGGTGACAACGCACTCCAAAGCTCCTGATGACCGCTCCCAGCAGCTTCATATAGATGTTAAAGAGCATAGGGGACAGGACTGATCCCTGCGGGACTCCACAATGGAGAGTCCAGGGCATCGAGTAATGTTCCCCAAGCCCTACCTTCTGGAGACGATCCACCAAGTAGGAGCGGAGCCACCGCCAAGCGGTACCTCCAACTCCCAATTCCGTGAGTCTCTCCAGAAGGATACCATGGTCGATGGTATCAAAAGCAGCTGAGAGGTCAAGCAGAATCAACAGGGTTACACTCCCCCCGTCCCTCTCCCGACATAGGTCATCATACAGGGCGACCAAGGCTGTTTCAGTGCCGAAACCGGGCCTAAAACCGGATTGAAATGGATCAAGATAAGATTTGTTTTCAAAGTTCACCCCAGCCATTCCTCAAACTGCACATGTGTTGGAGGCACTTGGAATGTGTGTACACTCTGTTTGAAGAGAACATCATCTCACCACCCACCCACTCACTCACAGTGCTCATATGAAAACATGCACATTTTCATAGTACTTCATTCTATTAAATGTGCATGTGTTAAGCCTCATGGACCCTCCTTTTCTTAATGGAAAGTTGCAGCACTAAATATAAGCTTAAGATTCAATGTACTTGCTGACGTGCTCTAGTGCAGAAGGAAGAGGAAGATGTGGAGACTGCCATCCAATATGATGCACTGAATAAGCAGTTCCTCAGTCGCTGACTCTTTTGATCACTTTTAACACTGTGGGAACTGTATTTTACCTCATTTCCCATCGCGTTTGGGAATCCAGTAACTTGCAGACAGTTTCAGAGCTCACTCCGAAGAGCACAGTCCTGCATCTGACTAAACCCTGAAGCTACTCCATATTTGATTTAGGAACAAACAATTGAATCTACTGCATAGACACACATCAACTAATGTTGTCATTTGGCTTGCAAGTACATCACATGTGTACTTACCTAATGGTGCTGTCTGATGTGAGCCACATGTTAGACAGTAGTTTCTGCTCATCTTCCCTTCTTCACACAATGAGTCAATACAGTCATCATCATAAAGAAATGCATCAATATGAACTGTGGGTTTTGTTTGCTGATGTAGCTAAGGGAAAAAAATAAAACTGAACAAGCATTTCAATATGCATAGTTTCCACAGTACTAGCTGCATGCAATTTAAGTCCTAGACCTTGTGTTCCATTGCTTCTTCTTTATATTTGTCATGCCACTGTTAAAAAGTGAAATAGTGGAAACAATTGGTCTACTTTGATGATGGTGACAGAACTTCCTCCACAAAGTCCTTCTTCTACCGAGGTGCAAAGGTCCTTCTTTCAGGGACGTCACTACTGGGGTGCGGAGGGTGCGGCCCACACCCGGGTGTCACCATGAGGGGGGTGACACCCAGAGCTGCCCCGCCCCGTGCCGTTGCCCGGCAAGGCTGCTCCAACTCCTCGGAGGCGGGCGGGCGGGCGAGACCGGGAGCAGCGTCGGTGGGGCAAGGGAGGCGCGCCGGCGTTCCCAGGCCTTCTCCGGCTGGGTGCCCCTCCTGCACGTGCCCTCCCAGGGGCACGGACGGGGTGGCTGGCCTCGAGTGCGCATGCTTAATGTATCATGCTTAATGACATCACTAGGGCACACCCCTGAAATCTCAGGGTTTGGGTTGCTTCTGACCTGACAACCCTACTCCCATGTCTAGCAAAGAAACATGAAAAGGGTTTTACCCCATGGCTGCTTCTGAAATGTCAACATGCATCTTTGTCCCTCAAGAGCCTGAATATGGCTCCTGTGATTTTCACTTGAAAATGCTACTTTGTCAAATACTTTCCAGGGAAAAAGGGCAGTCAGGTAAATGTAGCAAATAAGCTCAAAAGAAAAGGGAGGGAAGTTTCTTTTAAACCTTTTACTGCTGATCCTAATTCCCTTTCCTGTTCTGTTGTTTGGAAATATTCAATTAAAACTTATAGAAAAGGAAAGGGAGGGAAGAGATTGAATTCTGGAGAAATAAGAGCCTGGCTATGCAGAGTATTCATGTCTAGGGCAGATATGAGTAAACTAGCTAGCAGATTTTTTTTATTAAAAATACAGTAAACAATTGAGGGGGAGGGGACACACTTACTAAGGGACTAAGCCCCATAGAACTCAACAGGACTTACTTCTGAGTAGATATGGTTAGGATTGTGCCATTGGTAAAGCTTGACCAGGGATCCTCTGCAATGATATCCATATCAAAGCATGGTTGGCAACCCCCTGCCTGGAATGCCCTGCCTGGCTTTTAATGTGGCTGTTCCAAACTTCTTTACAGACTTGACCCTTCACTGCAGAGAGAGGTTTGAGAAATGAGTAAGAGTTAAGAAGATTCTCTTCTCTTTCCTGCCTACTCTGTGGGCTGCTATAAACTCACTTTGACACCAACCCAATTCCAGTGAGTAATAACTGACAGAGAGAAAACACACATGGTTTGGTCTACCTTCACAGGCAGTAGATTGGCAACAACAGCAATTGAAGCCACGCTTCCCAGTATGTGAATTCTCTTTTACCGCTATTGGGCAAGAAACAAATCATCATGCAAATAACAAGGTGCATCATCAGTGGGTTTAAGGGGGTTGAGCTGACCACATGGAACCACTGTTGTTGCTTCTATGGATGTAAGGGAGTAAGGTCAGAGGCAAATGAAATGCAAATAGAAAAACAAAAACAAAAGGCAGTCATGATTTCCTAAATGCAATATCATACCAACCACAACAAGATTCTTATGACTAAGGCAGAAAACTCAGCATCCCACAACCAGTCAGGGTTCCTAACAAAAACTAAAATAATCCTGGCAGCCAAGGTCACAGAAATCCTCATGCAGCACAACCTGACCCAGGGGCTGCAGTTAGTGCAGAATGCTGTGGCATGATTGCTGACATGAGTGAGACCCTAGCAACACATAATACGTCTGTTCTGAAATCTGCATGGGTTGCTAATTTGCTACCAGGCCAAGTTCAAGATGTGGTTTCCATGTTAAAGGTGCCACATAGTATTTGTTCTGCTCCTACAAGGAATCAGTCATTTAGTGTGGCAGCACCTATACTTTGGAACTCCCTGCCTATTTACATTAGGCAGGCACCTTAATTGTACTCATTTTGGCACCTGCTAAAAACATTTTTGTTTAGGCAAGCCTACCCAGGCATGTAGAAGCTATGATTTTTTTATCTGTTTTTAACTTGTTGGTTTTATTATTTTAACTGTTTTGAATACCTGTTTTTAACTGTTTTGCCAATAATTTTATTGTTTTAATTCCTTCTATAAACTGCTTTGAGGGGTTTTATTTTTACAACAAAGCAGTATATAAATGTTGTAAATAAAATACATAAATTAATTTTGGAGCCACTGTGGGCCTTGGGTCTCTTTCCTCTTTTATACTGAGTCAGGCCATTTGGTACCATCTAGCTCAGTACTGATGACATGGACTAGCATTGGCTCTCTTGGATTCCAGGCAGTAGCCTCTTCCAGAGATTGAATTTTGGACCTTTGCATGCAAAGCATGTGCCCTACTACTGAGCTACAGCCCTGTTTAAAAAAGTATCTTTTAAAATTGTTCTTTTCAATTCACTAATGAATACACAGTGTACAAGG
The DNA here is from genome assembly GCF_030035675.1 of Rhineura floridana. Lineage (NCBI taxonomy): Eukaryota > Metazoa > Chordata > Lepidosauria > Squamata > Rhineuridae > Rhineura > Rhineura floridana. The sequence goes on from NC_084481.1 coordinate 186,147,371, forward strand.
GCAGATCCACACCATGCATTTAAAGCACAGGCAACATACATTTGAAGCACATGAATCCCACCACAAAATACGGTTTCGGCCCAGTTTATCTTACGGAGCGCCTTCAACGCCACCAATTATGCTGCCCGACAAGATCAGCCACACAGGGCCTTCTCTCAATCCCGCCGACAAAAACAGCCAGATTGGCGGGTACTAGAGAGAGGACATTCTCAGTGGCGGCCCCCACCCTCTGGAACTCCCTCCCACAAGATCTCCGGCACGCCTCTTCCCTAAATGTATTTCGGAAAGCCTTAAAGACCTGGCTCTTTCAACAGGCCTTTGGGATCTCCGGGGAGGGTTAATTGTCTTGATTGAAATGCCTCCTGCCCTGTTTTAATATTGTTGTTACAGCTGTATTGCTTTTATACTGTTTTTATATTGTATTATTGTATTTTATTATATTGTGTTTTAATGATTTTGTACGTCGCCTAGAGTGACCATTGGCCAGATAGGCGACACAGAAATTAAATTTATTATTATTATTATTATTATTATTATTATTATTATTATTATTATTATTATTAAAATCATGGGAACTGTAGTTTGTTAAGAGTGGTGGGAACTGTAACTGTGAGGGGGAAACTACATTTCCCAGGATTCTTTGAGAGGTCATGCACTTTAAATGAGAGTTGGATGTGCTTTAAATGTACTATATGTGGATCTGCATTATTTCATAAACTTTGCCTGCATATAAATAATTTTGATTAAATTTTAAAATGGAAATAAGCTACCAAGTTTACTGGGTAACCATGGGCTACTCACCATCTCCTAGCCTAATCTGCCCCTCAGGGTGAAAACTACAGATGGGGACCATGATCACCCCAAGGAAGAAGGGCACACTTAAAATGTAGATGAAATAATAATTTGTAAATAATAATTTACAACCATAGTGTGAAATCAGAGACATATCAAGACATAATATGAAGAAATATTTATATAAGCATGAATGTCAAAGATGTTTATTATTTACACAACCTGTAAAGATATTTATAGTGCAATCCTATGCATGTTTACTCAGAAGCAAGTCCCAATGTATTCAATGGGGCCTACTCAGACAGGGAAACTGGCACAGGACTGCAATTCAGTGATAAGCAACTTCACTCACTCAATCCAGAATTCAGAAACATGCCACATTAAGCTGTTTTGCAACTGTTTTATACTTGTTTTATGGTTATTGGATTTTAAATGGCTTTATTTCTTGTTGTAAGCTGCCTTAGTTTCCAAACCTACCTCACAGAGTTGTTGGAAATATTCCATATACACACACGCTGTAGATATAAAAATATATACATCCCATATGATAGTTTATTGTCAAAACCAGTTGGCCATTGCAGACCTTTTTTTAAAGTATTAGTTTTCTGCCAAATATAAGCACTGACACCTAAGCCCTGTCAAACTGTTTTTTAAAAAAAGGATCGGAGAGGGAGAGAAAGATTTACAACACAGTCCTTTTCTATGTTCACTCAAAAGTCCCATTAATTTTCAGCACAATCTAACCATGTCTACTCAAAAGTAAGTCCTACTGACTTCCCAGGAGGATCCCTACGCCTGTGCAGCCTCTGAGACGAGCTCTCGTCTTGGATGAAACTTTTCCAGTTTAAATTCAGTCAGAAGGCTCTTTTCTGACTGGGAATAATTTCTTCCGGTTAAAGAAGAAACGTGAGATTTCCTACATAGCTTTGTTTTGATTGTTGGAGTCTGGAATTCGTCAGAATTGTCTGTCTTCCAGCAGCTCAGACAGAGCGAGGATTTTTATGCTAGCTCAGCTGGATAAGTGACCCGTTTTTTTATACGGATTAACAGGCAAACATCCTCCTGTCTACATTCATCATTTTCTTATCTATACAGCTAAAGAGATTTGTCAAAGTAACAGCAATTGAGATAACCTAGGTGAGGTAAGACTTTCCTTTTTTTATTCACGGAACTAAGGGGGAAGAAAATATAAATAGCGTATCTTTTTTTTTATTGCAAAAAGCTGACATGGAAAATAGCATTCTAAAGATTAAACGGATGAGAGATTTCTGATTGAAAGAGATAAGACTGGGACTATTTTTCTTGATCTACTTTTTTTTTTCTTTTTGACGAATCTGCTCATTCTCTCTGCTACTAGCTATTTCGACGCTGTGAACTAAAGCCGTTCTTACACTTCTGGGCAGATAAGAGATAAGGGCTGTCTAGCGTGTGACGTTAGTTTGCTGGAAAGATTAACTCCTTTGTAACTGGTTAAAGAAATAAGCTGCTCTCTGTTTGGGACATTGAAAATTGAAGGAGTTTTGTTCCTTTGGTTTTAAGAATGACAATTAAGAAGATCATGGATGTACAAGAAGGGACTTTATCTCTAGACATGTTTCAGAAAATAATGAATGGGATTAACTCAATAAAACAAGAACTGAGAAATAATAGACAAGCGTGGAGAATTGAATTTCACGAAATGAGACAGGAGCTGAAAGAAACTCAGGATTCTATGAGAAAGGAGAATAAAGATAGATCTGGAAAACAAAAAAAGGATGGAAGAGAAATTAAAGGCAAGGTTCAAACTATGGAGATTGGCTTAATTATGGACATGAAAAAAGATTTGGATTTTCTGGCTGTGATGGATCCTGGAGACAAATATTATAGTTTGGAATTCAGCGCTGTCCTTGAAGGAATTGAAGAGATTGGAGATAAAGATATTATCGGTTCAAGAAAATTCTTGGACTGGAAGGATTTGATGGAACTTGAAATGGAGAAAGTTAACAGAATTAATCCCTGTTTTGTGTCAATGGAAAAACCTTCAAGAGATGTACTAGTGTATCATGTGGAAAAGAGGAACAGAGATGCGGCTTTGCAACAACACTTCAGTGATACGTTTGGATTTGATGGTAAGAAAACATCTGTGATGGAGGAAATTCCTATCAGACTTTTATTATATGACTATGACAGCAAGATTTTTGGGTGCGTAAAGATGGAAGATGGAAGATGGACCCAATATGGATAATGACAGAAGAGCGATTTAAAATTACTGGACTTAGTAGATTTGATGAGTTGGATTAATTGGCATGTTTATTTAGAAAAAAAATTGATTGACATATATCTCAAGGATTGGAAACTTCTCTTTGACTTTTTGTGGAAGATTAAAATGATATGATGTTAATGAGATTTGAAACCAACTAAGATAACCGTTGGAGGAAGGTGATTTTATAATCTATTAAGAGATAGGTTTGTTATATATTATAGATTTATAGCTGAACTATGACAAATCGGAAGTCAATATTCTTTCTTTTTTATATATATATATATATTTTCTTTCTTTTTCTATTGTACTAGTTATTGATTTGTGTTGTTTTCTTTTGTATTGTTTTGGTTTTGAAAATTGGAATAAAAATTAATTGAAAAAAAAAAAAAAGTAAGTCCTACTGAATTCAATGGGGTTACCTCCCAGATATCTGGAGTCAGCATTGCAGCTTTACTCCCAGAAAAACTTCATATTGGGAAGGTTTTCAAAACAGGTTATGAATAAGACAAATCAACTGCTCTCTTCAACAGTCCAGTAAAATTTAAACTTGTATGACTCCTTAATTAGGACAGTATTACACTGCAGCATGTACACTTTTAAAACCAGTTCAGAAATTTGAAAGATAAAATGAATAATATGCAATTTTTGCAAGTAATTAAAAAAACCCTGCATGTACACTTTTATGCCTACCAAGATCCTGCTGTGATCTGGTGTTATAGTGCAATCCTATGCATATTTACTCAGAAACAAGTCCCAGTCCTGTACAGAAAAAGTACTCTTTATGCTGTTGAGAGCTATATATTTACTGAATTCCTGATGTGAGACAAGCAGGAAAAGTGTGGGTTTAGGTATTGCCTGGGGGTCAACAAATCTTGGCAATCACAACCCTGACTTCACTTATTGGCTGAAAACATGAAAGGACAGAGAATAGAGCTGCTGGAACTAACAGAAGTTGCGAGGAGGGGTGACTGACATTTTGGGTTATATCTTTTGAACCAGACCACCTAGAAACTTAATTTTATAAAAAACTGAAAGCTAAGAGTCCAGAGATAACGGTGACTCCCCCAGAGACCCAGAGAGGACCCCCCAAAACCGGAGGCTCCAGGCAAAACCCGGAGACCTACCAACCCTGCATGGGAGTAATCTTTGCAATCACTTCCATAACATGTCAAAGTGGGAAACAAAACTCAGTCTAATACTTCTTTGTCATATATTAAATAGGCTGTCAGTGCTGAGCAATGGGCAGCCATCATCTGGGAGCTGAAAACTAGGGGTCAGAACTAGGGAAGAAGCTAAGAGCCAGGAGAGTTTACTGATGCTCAGGAAGACTTTATAGCACTTCCTTTTGAAAAGAGCCAGTGGCCAGCCTGGGTGGAGTGACTCTCATACTGGGCAAGCATTTGCTACCTTGGGAGACATTCCATCCTGTGCTCTGGTGGCTCACCATATGAGGCAGCTATACATAAAGTCACAGACTCCAGTTTCCAGCCCCAGAAGCTCTTGTCAGTTTCATAAATTGCATATACTGTATCTGCATTCACATGAAGACAGGAAATGCACACGCTATGAACGAGATGATCTATCAGTAATCCATGCTTCCACACAAGAGTAAAGACAAAAACAAAAGATAGATAACACCCAATGAAGTGTGGAAGCCCACAGGGGAAAAGAACTGGAAAAGGAGAGCCACACAGCGCCCAAGCACGCCACCAACTGTGTGCAGTATAAAATATTGTCAGAATACAATACCACCACAAACCAGACACAAGCTCCCATGCCAAAGTATACCACAGTAAAATTGCCTATGCTGCACTGTGAGTTATTATAAATTACTATAGTTATGGCAGTGTTCTTCAACATTGGGCCCCCAGATGGTGGCAGACTGCATCTCCCATCAACCCCAGCCAGCTTAGCCAGTGGCTGAGGATGATAGTTGTAGTCCAACAACTCTAGGGACCCAAGGTTCAAGAAGAGTGTGAGAAACAAAAGAGGAATAATTTCATAAACGTTAGGGCGGCCTTTGGAAGATATTCTTTGTTGCCCACCTGAGGTTTCTTGTGTGTCCATCATTTGTGAACCAATACAATGTAATATGGATAATGAGCCTTTTTCATAACCTGCCTCGTCTTAGCATGTGTCATGCTGAACAACTGTCTCACATTTTAATACTAGCGACAACTGCCTTCCCTTGCTTGTTTTATGTTTGTCCACAGACAGCTAAGCTATGAAAAATCTAAGTACGAAAAGCTGTGATGCTATGCTTTGCCACCCCTCCACCCCAGCTCTATACTTGGATTGCTGACAGAGCTCAAATATCAAACTACTGCAATTTGAACTTTCTGTCAGACCTAACTCCTATGCATCAACAGGCTGGGGAAGGTGAACTAGCAAGCAGCAAGAGAATATATTTGTGTTGTTAAAATAATGAACTCGCATGCCCTGGAAGCTATTATAGGGGGCAGGGAGCATCATCTGGCCTGCACTGACCCATCAGCAGAAGGACATGCTTTTGGCTTTTAAGGCTTATTCCCTGAACACATTTTTTGGGGGAGCGATGCCCTGAGCTCAAGTCCTAATGGTGACTTAACAAGGTCATTCCGCCCTAGCGTCCTACTGGGAGAAAGGGAGGGATATAAATCTAATAAATAAATAATAAATAAATAATTCAGCAACCTGCATCAGAACAAAGCCTTAGGCAGCCGTAGTGGAGGACCCAAATCACAAAACCATCTGACACTCCCTGATGCACAGGAAGGCCTGAAAAGCTAAACTTACTTTCTGAACAGCAAGGTGCTCTGAGCTAAGCATTGCTTCAGTGGGCAAACGATGTCTAAGATCTTCAGCAATATTTCTGAGAATAATATCATCATTACTGGATGTAAATTCATCAAAGTCATCTACAAAAAACCAAAAACAATTAAATGATAATGTGGGGTCATATTTAACACAGCTGTGATTTCTAGATGTTCAGGATTTTGATTTTAAGAATTGTTCAACTTTTGTTTCTTATCTTTCCTGCAACTGACAGATTTACATGCCAATGACCTTTCAAAAAAGTTCTCTGTTATTTTAAGATGTATAAACCTACCAACACAGCAATTCCAACCCCCCAAAGTTATATTATTTCATTCCATGATATATTAAAACATCAAAGATGCTTCGGAAGTATTTGAAGAAGGACAAAAACATTCCATTGCTCGCCGTGTATATTTTTCACATATATTATGTTTTTTAAAAAGACATAAGGTAAGGTTTGCTGGAACGACAATTGAGAAAATCAAGGATGAATGGAAAGCATAGATCAACAGTGACATTTATGAGGCATCTTCAGTCATATGAAATATCAATGTGATTAAGACTCCAAAAGCAAGAATTTGACCTGTAGGCTATTATTACACATTTTCTGCAACATGAAGACTTCTTCAACCCATCTTAGCTTCCATGTCTTTCTCTCTTAAAATCTGTCCCTCTAATAGCAAACTCATCTGGTGAGTGCCGACCAGATTGGAGCTAAAATGGGGCCACTGAGAAACAAGATGGAGGCAACAGTGTGTGTTTGGGAGAGCCCCGATTTGCAAAAGCACAAAAACCCTTTTAACAAAAAGATGACCTTAGGGGGCAATTCTCCCCCCAAAAAGCCCAAAGAGGACCATGCATGTTCAGTAGCTACAGAATCCTGGGAGCCAGTTGGAAAAGAAAAACAGACAACTGGGGGGGGGAGAGAGAATGCCCAGCTTCAGCTTCTTACAGGTTATAGTATCCTGAAGGTAGGCCTGGCTAACAGTCAGTGATTGGCTGAAGACCTAAACGGGTGCCATCCTCTTAGGAGTGAGGATACATTGCAACAATGTGTTGCAGGTCCTTCACAATGCTGACTTTCCTTTCACCCAGTTACTTAATGCTCAGACATATAGCATTCTACTACAACACAATCTTAGATGGCAGTAGAAATATCTTAAATCAATTTCTCTTGGTTCAATAACTTCCCAAAGTAGCCCCAAGCACATTATTTGGAGTTATTTTGGGAATGAAGGTGAAGGCCGGGATTCCATTGCAAAACTTGTCCTACAGGCCCATCCAGCTTACCACTTAAAGGAATGTCTTGAGGAGAAAAAAAATGTAAAACTTGGGATTACCCCAAAATTAAAGCAGCAGACAAAACCCAGCAACATGGAGCTCCCATTTACCCTTCATCCTTGAACACAATGTAGAGCCTAAAGAGCTCTGGACTCTAGAGACAAAATGTTATTTCGATGAATACAAGTATTGGCACATGAAGAGAAGGGAGAAAAGGAACTGGAAACAAGAAAAGCAGAGCAAGGAGAATGTTTTCTCTTTACCCTCCATCTCCTACTCAAGTGTCCTGACTCCATGGAGACAGTTTTGGCTACCGTCACCAAGGTACCCTTCCAGAGATGGGAAGCACCTGGCTCAAACAGAGCGGTTGAGCCAATTTTCCCCAGAGCTGGCTCCATGGACCTGGCTCTGAAGACAGAAATTGCCTTTCAAGGACAAAAGGTGGAAGCAGAGAACCATGAGAAACTTTCATAGTGTGCTGTTGTCATTCTTAGGCAAGAGAGAAACTGGCCCCACTAAGGAGATGCAACACTGACATTTATCCACAGGCTAATTCCCCATGAAGGCCATGGGGAGGTCCATTTGGGCCCTAAGTGGGGAGGCAAGTAGCAGGCCATCTGCTTTCCTTCAGCTTAACTGCCACCCCAAGCCAGGTGTTGGCTCATGCCTCTATGCTGCCAAAATTCACTAGTAGCCTGAGGGCAGCAGTGTACATGTGCAATGGTTGGTCTCCATAGGTTTTGATGGGCTTTACCCCTAAACTATTATTTTACTACATACATCAGGGGTCTTCCTCTGTTGTATATAATAATCCTCACCTGGCCTGGCCTTTCCCTGTTGCTTACCAGTAGATCCTCAGGCAGGACACCCATTTCATTAACTGGAGAAGCGGTATGACAAAGCAAAAGTTATTTCTCTCTCTCCCTCAAAGGGGTGCTTCATACACTGCTGAAATGTAGGTGAATAGGATGGGGCTGGAAGTGGCCTACATATTCATTTAAGATTGACTGCAGATATTTTTAGCCTGCATTTCATCATGTAATCCCAGGGCAGGTTTTGTCATGATTTTAGGTTACAAACAACATAGGAAGTTGCCTTATACTGAGTCAGAACCCTGGTCCATCTTGTTCAGCACTGTGTATACTGACTAGAAGTGGCTCTCCAGGATTTCAGGCAGGATTCTCTCCAGGCCAATCTGGAGATGCCGGGGATTGAACATGGGACCTTTTGCATGCAAGGCAGATTACCACTGAGCTATGGCCTTTCCCCAAGGGGAAATTGTTTTTAATGTCCTATTTTAAAATTGTTGTAACCCGCCCTGTGACCTTTGGGTGAAGGGCGGATAATCAATCAATCAATGAATCAATCATTAAAACAAGAACAATTCCAGACAATTAAGAGCAGGTTAATAAACACAGCATTTCAAAGTTCAGTCAGAAACACCCAGAGTTTCAGCAGCAGCTCAACTTCCCATAAATGTCTAGGCAAACAACAGGTCTTTCCAAAGGCACTGAAATGCCAGCAGTGTTAATACTAGTCAAGTTTCCAGTGGGACGAGATTCAGCAGTTGGTGCAACACCACAGAAAACACCCTGGAGATGGGACAAAAAGGGACTCCCCCCTAGACCAAAGGATCTGAGTAGAAATGTATGAGGTTCAACTCCAACTTGTGGGTTGAGGCTGCATGGGGTTAAAAAGGGTAGCTAGAAAGGAGACCTCTTGGTTGCTAGAATATCCCTATCCCTTTGATCTCCTGTTGTCTCTCCTTTCCTGCTAGACTCATATGCAAAGGATGTTGATCCCAGTTCCTTCCCTCCTTCCCAGTCTTCTTCTTTCTCTCGAGAGGGGAGCAGACATATTCCTTTATCTCTCCCTCTCCTCCAGCATGAGGGCGAGCACTGGGCTCAGTGCTTGCTGCTCCAACTGAGCTAGTTAGCTAGATATAGGACTCTTTCCTATCAAACATGTACTTCCAGAATAAAGTAGTTATTTCTTATTTTAAAGCTTAAAGCCCCTGTCTGACTAATTTGCAGGGAAGGTAGAATCTTAGCAAAGATTCAAACACACACACACAAGCTCGCTCAATACTCTCTGTTCCGCAGCGCAACTCTGCAGGGTCCTACAGGACATTGGGCCCAGTGTCCTATATTCCACACCTGCAGAGGGAATCTGTGGCTGTTAGTCCAAACCTTACCCAAGAAGTGGTCTGACCACAACAACGGGATCATTACACCCCTGCAACAATTCCAGACCATTAACCCAGCAGTAGAGACCAGATCCAGATAATGACCTGCTGAATGCAGGCCAGTGACATACTGAAACAGCCCCATGGTTGTCATAGTCATCATGAAGTCTTGAATTGGCCCTCCCAAGGTGGGCCTGGCACAGATGTTAAAAGTTCCTCAGTACCAATGCCTGTGGCCTGTTCAATTATCTGTTTATATCTGTCCATCCAGTGTGGTGTAGTAGTGAGAGTGTTGACTAGGAATTGGGAGACCAGAGTTCAAATCCCCACTCAGTCATGAAGCTCATTGGGTCACCTTAGGCCAGTCGTCGTTGCTTAGTCTAACCTACCTCACAGGGGTTTTGAGCAGATAAGATCAGGAGGAGGGGAAATCATGTATGCCAGCCTGAAGCTCCTTGGAGGAATGTAAATGTAATAAATAAGATGTTGCTGACTGAGAATTTTGGAGTGTTATTACCAAACTTTATTTCTGCAGTATTTGAACATTTGTACCATAATGAGAAAAATGAATTTAAGCCACCAGTAAATTTAGCAACATTTCATAGTACATGGAAAGAACACACCAGCTGTTTAACAGTGAAAGCAGGGTTGCTAAGCAGCTGTCTAAAGATAGCAAGGTCTATTTCTATTATAGTATAAAACCATGGAGATTCTGTAATTTGGTAGAAGTTTGATAGTACATCAATTTTATTCTATGTGTGGGAAAAGGAAAAAGCACATTAACATTTTCTAAGCAAGACTTGTCACAGAAACCCTTACTGCAGTAACCGCTCAAGAATTCTTAACAAAATCACCAAGGTGTTCAGAAGTTCTGGCATTGTATGACAGTACTGCACAGATCCAGATGCCAGTTGCCTATGATAAAAACATGTCACACCAGCAGTACTTAAGAGTGCAAAAGAGGAACAACTAGTACAAGAAGGGTTTTTGTTGATGTTGATGATTCCATGTTTTTTATTATGTAATGAATTCAAATCCACCAGGTGACAGTCTGCATTCCCTGGGCAATTTGAGTTAATATGTATCCAAAATGGCAGACTGTAATACTATTTTAATAATTTAAATAACATTTGATCAAAAGATTTTTAACCATTTTATTTGACAAGATTTAACTACTGCTTGATTGTGGAAAACCTCTAAGTGATTTACAAACAATATTAAAATTATCAATGAAACAGTTAAAAATATTATTAAAACAATTAAAACAGCAACAGACTAAAAAGATTAAAATGCATCAACATCTATGAGTCTCGATAGGTTTGCCTCCCCAAAAAAGTTTTAAGCAGGTGCCAAAATGAATATAGCAAAGGCGCCTGCCTGATGTCAATAAGCTGGGAGTTTCTGAAACTGATCAATGCATCATTGCTTCCGGCATTGGGTACTTCATCTGAAATTGCAACAGGAGATTCAAGGTCACTCCGAAGTCAAGCGACTTTAACCTTAAAGTGTGTAGCAAATTGGTTACAGCAGGTCCTTGAATATGCCAGAGGCCCCTCCCCCACAGCGGGAGTCAGTAATCTCTGGACCATTCAAAATAACTCTTTTACATCAAAGATATGCCCTGCCCAATGTATTGGACTGATGACCATTTGAGACAGCCCCATGGTTGTCATGGAGGTGGAGGCCATGAAGTCCTGTGCCAGCCCAACATTAGCCTCCAGATGCATGTTAAAGTCACTCAGAACTATAATTCTGGGGTTCTCCAACACCACGCCAGAGTGTTTAGGTCAGGGATGCCACTGGGCAACAGGGTGGCCAGCAGATCAGCAGCATCCCCAGTGTGTCTTTCTGGCCTAACACGAGGTACAGACCCTCTAAGCCCATCCCAAGATCATGGGGTTTTATGGTGAAGGAGATGGTGGTTCTATGGACAATAGCAACACTCCCCCTTGACCCCTCAGTCTAGCCTTGTTCTGTATGAAGTACCCAGATGGGCACAGCTGAGTTAGACCAGGTGCAACCAGGTCACCCATCCAAGTCTCAGTGATACATGCCAAGTCATCCCCTTCATGCACTATCAAGTCGTGGATGAGTATGGTCTCATTATAGACTGACCTGGCATTCAATAACAGCACCACCAGACCAGAGGAATCCGTGGATAAGCTACCAGTAACTTCTGTAGGAGAGGGCTAAAGCCAGGGACAGGGACTAAACATGGTGGTCTAAACAGATGGTGGTCAGCCCCTCCACCCTGAGTATACCTCCCCCTGCCCACTGCCACTGAAATGTGTGCAGCATTTATTTATTTATTATTTATTTATTTATATATTTATTGTGCTTTTATACTGCCCTTTAGCAATAAGCTCTCAGGGCGGTGTACAACAATAAAAACAGGTTAAAATACAAGTGAGTATAAATAAAATGCATCTTTGCAACTCCCTGCTACCTACTCACCCAGACACATCCTAGCACCATCAACTGACACAATATACAGTTGGAAGTTAAGAGCCACAGATAACAAACTAAGGCCCAGTGGTAGGTGCTCCCCATGCTGTCAGGTGGAAGATAACAGTACCACTCCAACACTCTTTCCTCCGTCTCTCTCTCAGGGTGACCATCACCAAACCAAACTTTTTAATTCAAGTGTTGAGTGCTAAGCCCTTGTTTTCCATCTCAATACTTTCATTTCATGAGTAAGGGCCACAGGCCTGTCACCCACAATGCCTGACCTACAATTCTGTATCCTGACTGACAGACTTGATCTCCAAACCTGTTTATAACATATTGAAGTAATTAAAATTATGTATACCTGTTCATTTGGCCAATGGCAGAGCCTGGGATTGCCCAAACCATGAGCAGCTTGAACAGCGTTCTTTCTGGCAGGAGGACTTTCCCCACTACTCCACGGCTGAGGCCAAGCCCTTGCCGTGGCATTCCTGAGAGAAAGTGCTACCTCCTAGCCTCCCCCCTCCCTTGCTCCTCTGCCCAGGAGCAGAGTTCTTTCAGCATAATGGCTTCCAGCTGCAATCCATGTTATTTGTGTTAATAAACAAGACTGTTGTAGCCACTTGACACAGTGATACCACACTAGATGACGAATCACTATAGTGATGAAACAGATGGCAATGGCTTTCCATAGTGTGAGTGTGCTAACTGATGCTAAATCACTGAAATTATGTTCATAGATATTGTTGCATGCCACTTCAATCTTCAAGCGGTGAGAGATTTCTAGGGGTCCCTGCGCTTGCCCACGGTTTGGTTTCCTTGGAAAGAAGGTCAGCAGAGTCTATGGTGTCTTTATGAAATATGGTTTATTTATTTACACACATTCCAACCTGAGCTTAGGATGGAGGGGTTCAAGGCATCAGCAATCCAATAGATCTTGCATTTTTCCTTACAGGGGACACCCCAGAGTCATGGTGCAGAGAGCCAGCCTCTCTGCCTGCCTCCACTCCCCAGCCTTTCCTCAGACTCAACTCCAAACTCAAGCCTCTCCTTGGCCTCAGGAAGGGGAGGGGGCTCTCCTGAAGAGTTTCAATAACAATAGGATCTCCCTGACTCATTCACCAGTTAATGGGCACTTGATAGGCCTATTAACTCACCTGGCCACTCTATTAGACTAACAAAGGGAGATCTGGCCAGTGGAGCAGATTTCTCACCACCAGGAGCAGGGTTCCAGGTGATAGGCTGAAGGGACTATCTGACCCCAAACCCATAACAATATGTACTAAGAAGCTAAGTGACAAGTTATTCATTTCTGCATGCACATAGTTAAGTGCTCCTCTAACCATAATCAAAGTGGTGATCTACAAGTTTTCAAGTCCATTAACAAGTGTCTCATTACTATTTTCACCATAATCTTGGTGCCTACTACCAAGCAAACTATGCTAAGGCCTACAGTAACAGGATAGGCATTCAGTCTGTCTCTTTGGTTTAGATCAGGTGTGGGGAACCTTTGGCTCTCCAAATGTTAATGAACTATAACTCCCATCAGACCCAGCAACCATGGATAATGACCAGGGATGAAGAGAGTTGTACTGAAGCAACATCTGGAGGGCCAAAGGTTCTCTTATCCCTGGTTTATTGTTTATGTGTTCTGTTAACTTTTTTTTTTTACGATACAGTTAAAGCTGTGGCATTTTTTTTTGACAGGTCTTTTCATCACAGTCAATGTTGGTAAGAGGCATAATCTTTGAACCTTGCAGTTAAAGTATATGAGCAGTCAAGAAAGCCACACAGCGTGCAAGAAATGCACACTGCGTATGAACAATGTGTTATTTACGTCTACATTGTCTTCTAAAAACAGCAAATAGTCCATAACTGCCTAGCTGTCTTTCTTGCAATGGAAACTTGAAGAAAATAATGGCTTAAAATTGAAACTCTTCTTGTCCCAGGCTATGGTCTGAAGGCACATGAAGCCACCACCTTGTGGAAGCTAAGCAGATTTGGGTTTGGTCAGTGCCTGGGTAGGAGACTGCCTGGAAACATGTATGCCGCCTTGGGTTCCATGGTGAAAGAAAGGTGGGGTATAAATGTAATTAATTAATTAATTAATAATAGTAAATTGTGATGGGACCAACTACAAAGAAAGACAACAGGCATTTAGATTGGAGGTTAACAGACTGGAGCAAAATACATTTATTTAGGTCAGGTTTATAAACCCACCTCAGCAGCAGTTTGAACTTGAACAATAGACTGAGACGTCATACTACATGTGGGGGAATATAACTTTTAAATGTTAAAGTACTCCCTGCAAGTAGAAAACTAGCACATTAGGAGAAAAGGTTCTATCTCAGTCCTCTCCCTAATATGCTAGTTTTCAGTTTATAGGGAAGTATTCCAAAATGCTGTTGCCCTCACCTTCAGCTTTCAGTGGCACAGTCCATTTTCATTTTCATCTAATAAGGATTGTCCTCAAGTCTGGATTGTCAGTCCTATAACTGCACAAATTACATAGTTAACAGTTAGAACACAAGAACATAAGAACATAAGAAGAGCCTGCTGGATCAGGCCAGTGGCCCATCTAGTCCAGCATCCTGTTCTCACAGTGGCCAACCAGGTGCCTGGGGGAAGCCCGCAAGCAGGACCCGAGTGCAAGAACACTCTCCCCTCCTGAGGCTTCCAGCAACTGGTTTTCAGAAGCATGCTGCCTCTGACTAGGGTGGCAGAGCACAGCCATCACGGCTAGTAGCCATTGATAGCCCTGTCCTCCATGAATTTGTCTAATCTTCTTTTAAAGCCATCCAAGCTGGTGGCCATTACTGCATCTTGTGGGAGCAAATTCCATAGTTTAACTATGCGCTGAGTAAAGAAGTACTTCCTTTTGTCTGTCCTGAATCTTCCAACATTCAGCTTCTTTGAATGTCCACGAGTTCTTGTATTATGAGAGAGGGAGAAGAACTTTTCTCTATCCACTTTCTCAATGCCATGCATAATTTTATACACTTCTATCATGTCTCCTCTGACCCGCCTTTTCTCTAAACTAAAAAGCCCCAAATGCTGCAACCTTTCCTCGTAAGGAAGTCGCTCCATCCCCTTGATCATTCTGGTTGCCCTCTTCTGAACCTTTTCCAACTCTATAATATCCGTTTTGAGATGAGGCGACCAGAACTGTACACAGTATTCCAAATGCGGCCGCACCATAGATTTATACAACGGCATTATGATATCGGCTGTTTTATTTTCAATACCTTTCCTAATTATTGCTAGCATGGAATTTGCCTTTTTCACAGCTGCTGCACACTGGGTCGACATTTTCATCGTGCTGTCCACTACAACCCCGAGGTCTCTCTCCTGGTCGGTCACCGCCAGTTCAGACCCCATGAGCGTATATGTGAAATTAAGATTTTTTGCTCCAATATGCATAATTTTACACTTGTTTATATTGAATTGCATTTGCCATTTTTCCGCCCATTCACTCAGTTTGGAGAGGTCT
This sequence comes from Rhineura floridana, assembly GCF_030035675.1. NCBI lineage: Eukaryota > Metazoa > Chordata > Lepidosauria > Squamata > Rhineuridae > Rhineura > Rhineura floridana. Next base: position 186,162,602 of record NC_084481.1, read on the forward strand.
TTTTGGAGCTCTTCGCAATCCCTTTTTGTTTTAACAACCCTGAACAATTTAGTGTCGTCAGCAAACTTGGCCACTTCACTGCTCACTCCTAATTCTAGGTCATTAATGAACAAGTTGAAAAGTACAGGTCCCAATACCGATCCTTGAGGGATTCCACTTTCTACAGCCCTCCATTGGGAGAACTGTCCGTTTATTCCTACTCTCTGCTTTCTGCTTCTTAACCAATTCCTTATCCACAAGAGGACCTCTCCTCTTATTCCATGACTGCTAAGCTTCCTCAGAAGCCTTTGGTGAGGTACCTTGTCAAATGCCTTTTGAAAGTCTAAGTACACTATGTCCACTGGATCACCTCTATCTATATGCTTGTTGACACTCTCAAAGAATTCTAATAGGTTACTGAGAAAGGACTTTCCCTTGCAGAAGCCATGCTGGCTCTGCTTCAGCAAGGCTTGTTCTTCTATGTGCTTAGTTAATCTAGCTTTAATAATACTTTCTACCAGTTTTCCAGGGACAGAAGTTAAGCTAACTGGCCTGTAATTTCCGGGATCCCCTCTGGATCCCTTTTTGAAGATTGGCGTTACATTTGCCACTTTCCAGTCCTCAGGCACGGAGGAGGACCCAAGGGACAAGTTACATATTTTAGTTAGCAGATCAGCAATTTCACCTTTGAGTTCTTTGAGAACTCTCGGGTGGATGCCATCCGGGCCCGGTGATTTGTCAGTTTTTATATTGTCCATTAAGCTTAGAACTTCCTCTCTCGTTACCACTATTTGTCTCAGTTCCTCAGAATCCCTTCCTGCAATTGTTAGTTCAGGTTCAGGGATCTGCCCTATATCTTCCACTGTGAAGACAGATGCAAAGAATTCATTTAGCTTCTCTGCAATCTCCTTATTGTTCTTTAGTACACCTTTGACTCCCTTATCATCCAAGGGTCCAATTGTCTCCCTAGATGGTCTCCTGCTTTGAATGTATTTATAGAATTTTTCGTTGTTGGTTTTTATGTTCTTAGCAATGTGCTCCTCAAATTCTTTTTTAGCATCCCTTATTGTCTTCTTGCATTTCTTTTGCCAGAGTTTGTGTTCTTTTTTATTTTCTTCATTCGGACAAGACTTCCATTTTCTGAAGGAAGACTTTTTGCCTCTAAGAGCTTCCTTGACTTTGCTCGTTAACTATGCCGGCATCTTCTTGGCCCTGGCGGTACCTTTTCTGATCTGCGGTATGCACTCCAGTTGAGCTTCTAATATAGTGTTTTTAAACAACTTCCAAGCATTTTCAAGTGATGTGACCCTCGGGACTTTGTTTTTCAGCTTTCTTTTTACCAATCCCCTCATTTTTGTGAAGTTTCCTCTTTTGAAGTCAAATGTGACCGTGTTGGATTTTCTTGGCAATTGGCCAGTTACATGTATGTTTAATTTAATAGCACTGTGGTCACTGCTCCCAATCGGTTCAACAACACTTACATCTCACACCAGGTCCTGGTCCCCACTGAGGATTAAGTCCAGGGTTGCCGTCCCTCTGGTCGGTTCCATGACCAACTGATCTAGGGAATAGTCATTTAGAATATCTAGAAACTTTGCTTCTTTGTCATGACTGGAACACATATGCAGCCAGTCTATGTCCGGGTAGTTGAAGTCACCCATTACTACCACCTTTCCTAGTTTGGATGCTTCCTCAATTTCATATCTCATCTCAAGGTCTCCCTGAGCATTTTGATCAGGGGGACGATAGATCGTTCCCAGTATTAAGTCCCTCCTGGGGCACGGTATCACCACCCACAACGATTCTGTGGAGGAGTCTGCCTCTTTTGGGGTTTCGAGCTTGCTGGATTCAATGCCTTCTTTCACGTATAGAGAATCACCACTCTATTACAATGTTCATGAAAATGTACTTTGAAAGTTTGCCTGGAAACTGGAGATATTATGAACACCTCCTACTGATTGATCTCATTAGGACATCACTGATCTGTTCTTCCAACTTGACTGAAAAGCTACAGCCATTGAGGTGCGCTTTTACTGTCTCTCAACCTTTCTTGACAGTTCTGCTGTCAATTGACAGACATTTTGTGTCTAGATTCTAAAAGAGCTCTTATGGATGAGATAGGGCCATCTAGTCCAGCATCATGCTTGTCACAGGAGCCAACCAGATGCCTGTGGCAAAGCCCTACAAACAAGGCATGAATGCAACAGTCCGCCGCTGCTATCTCTCCAGTCTAGTATTCAGAGGTGGCTCTGAACATGGCTTGGGAGAACCCAATCTGTGCGGAAGAATTGAAAACGCGGAGGGGGCGCAAAATAACTGATCGATTACTGCGCTTGTTCAGCGGGAGCAGAATGTTGACCAACTATTGCGGGTGACAGCATGGGGTGTTCTGGAAAAGCAGCACAGCAGACTGGCATCCTGAACAAGAGCACCACTAGCAGGAAACATAAGCACCACGTACGACAGCGCTCTGAGAACTTAAAGCAAGCATAGGACGAAACAGGCAGTGGAGAGATTGAAAAGGTCTGCGGAAAAACGTTGCTTACTTGTCGTTCTCATCCAGCGAAGGAGGCGGGGCAAATCCTCCGCGCACACACCCTGTAGTACGCTCAAAATAGCTAGACGAGCCGAAGCAAAATCCATGCTTACAGACTTAAACACACTGAACATGCACCCGAAAGCGGCCTTCTTTCACAACTCTGACCAGTGGAATCGAGATACGTCAGCAACAGCTCCGGCCGGGGCGCTATGATAGGCATGGCATGGACACTACCCAGGATCAGAACCCCGCCCCGTTCGCTGCGTGAGGGTGACGCCCTTCTTGGCAAAGAGCCTACTTGCCGAAGGATTTCTGAAGCCCAAGAGGAACAGTCGTAATGGTTCTTTTATAAGATTTCTGGTTCCCACGTGCAGTTAGTAGAACCCTCCACGTGCGGGGCAAATGCATGACAAATATAAAAAGTTACTTAAAAAGAAACGCAGTCCAACACTACGTCAGATATAGCAGTCGGTGGTAGAGGTTCCCTTTCACTGAAATAATGCTGTAAAGAAAAGCTAGAGAAGAATGGATTCGTACTCCCCCCGCCCCCGACAAACCACCTTGCTTATATTGCAGACTTTGGTTCAGTGTTTTGAAAGGATAGACTCTCCTATTCAGAAAAACAACAACTAGAAAATGAGCAGTGCATAAAAGCAACAAATCTTGCCCTTGACCAACAATTGTTAGTACTATATCAGAACAGTTTTTTTTAGCTGACATGACTACTAGCTGTTGTGTTGATGTCCTATTCGGGAAAAACAGGCTTAAGCACATCCATTAAAAATATATGTAGGATACAACAATATCTTTCTTGTTTTTCTATCTAAGCCGACCATTCCCCCCACCCTTAAGTAATTGCCTAGTTTTTATCTCTGTGACAAATCAGGTGCTCCTAAATATGTTAAATTCTGTTGGACAAAATTATATTGAAAAAAAGCTGGAGCACTGACTTTCCAAAACATATTTACAATACAATCCTACATATATCTACACAGAATTAATTCTTGTTGAGTTTAATGGTATAGCGTGTATAGAACTGCAGAGCTACTCTTTTATTTTTCCTTTTCAGTAGTTAGACATTTGACGAAATGATATAAACCTTCTTAAATATATTAATAGTTTACAAATAAAATTAAATAAAACCCTCATAACTCATTTGTAAAGATAAAAATTAAACTTGTATGCTGTATATAATGTTTGATATTATCATACGCTTCCTTCCCACATTCAGTAACAGCTAAAGCTATCATTTTCCCTTTAAAGCCCCTGAAAAATAATTCTTCTAAAGCAGGGACCTCTAAACTGTGGTCACAAGCTTTATTCGGGTGGCCCGCAGCATGTCCGCATTAAATATTGATATTGATTTTTAATGGTATTTCATTGCTTCTTTTATTTCTTGTATTGTATTGCGATTTGAATTCTATGGAAAACAACCAAAAACAATATAAGAAATAAAAGAAGCAATAACATTTTAAAAATCACATAGAATCTAACGCAAACAAATGTTACAACAGGCAGAAAAATCATGAAATGGTCCACCAAGATCATGAACAACTTTCAAACAGCCCATTCCAATAGGGAAGAGAAATAGTTTAGAAGAGCGGTTCACCGTTCCTAAACTTTAGAAAAACATTTTTTTAAAAGCCTCTTTAACCCAGCCTAGCATTTATTCCCATGATCCTGTCCCATTCTCGCTCCATCTATAGAAAATTCTATTCAGACCCCAAAGCAAGAGGTTTAAATATTTTCCGGTCTTCACTCGGTGTGGGTGGAATCTTAGAAATGCCCCGGAAGAGGAAGTGTGAGGTGGTAGGTTTTTTTTCTAAAGGAGAATGGTAACTTCGTAAGCTCCGTGTAGTGGTGACGTGACATTCTTTCTGGTTATGTTGGGGGAGACTGGAGGGAGAGGTAGTTGTTATCGGTGCTGGGCCTGACATAACGGCTTCGTGAGGGTTTCCTTAACACCCCATTGTAGCTGTCGTGTGGCTGTCGCAGCGGGGCCTGCTGAGGCCACCGCCGCTGCTTCAGAGGCAAAAAAGCTTCTCGGTAAGTCTTGTGATGGGGGAGTGGATGTGTGGTGTACTGTAGCCTGGCGTTTGTCTCTGTATTGAAAAAATGCTCACATCTCTTTTGAGTTATGCCTAGCTATCGTCCTTGACAACTTTAAGGCTCTGAACAGCTAGGCTCGGGAAGAACACATCCGAGGTGCTGTCGGTGAGGTGAAACTTGTCAGGTAAAGCTGTTGTGGTGAGGCCGTAAACTGCGCAGTCTGAATTGGTAAAGGCACCGTTGTTGATAAAGCCTTTTGTGGTCGTAGAGTAACATGGAAGCTTTTATTTTTGTTTGATGGTAATTTCTTTAGTGGATACGCTCTTTCATTTTTAGATCACGCATGGTAGGGCTGAGTTATTGAACAATGAAAGCAGGTTCTGAGCTTCCACTCAGATGAAGTCCAGATAGTTCAAAGAACTCCATGTAACTTTAAAAAATATTTTCGTGAATGTGTATGTTATGTACAAGTGTTCTGTTTTACCATAAGTGTTCAGTTGAGTAATTCTTGTGGGCAACACCTTCCCAAGGCACATAGTATTTGCTGATTGTGTTGCATTTCAGAAGTTCTTTCTTCATGTAGATTTTAAGGGTCTTGGAAAACATCACATGTGAAGTGGCCTTAAGCTGTTTAGCTGTGATAGATGAATTTAAGATATCCGTCAATGGTTAAAGTATTTGGGCCAGAATATAGTCAGGTCTGGGGTTTCTTGTTACCTGACAAATCTATGCCTAGTTCACTTAAATTCTGTATGTGACCAGACTATTTAAAACATTTAGTTCTCAATGTTCTATCAAATGTAGGCCTCCAAGGCAGTACACAAAACATAATACAAGTAATTTGTTTACAATGAAAACGAAAAACTGGAGCCACTGGCAGTGCAATTGCAAACATGGTGACTTATAAGTAAGTCTCTAAGTTTGTTAGAATATAAGTGTTTTTAGGAATGCAACCTAAGAAACAAACTAAATAGTATTTGGTCTCTCTCTCTCTCTCTGGGAGATCTTCTACTCCCTTTTAGTTTGTTAAAGTATGTTAATCCTTATCTGTTACAAGGAGTGAGCAATACCTTCTTTAGTTCTTTCAACTGTGGTCCAATATTTTAGCCATGCTTGCAACAGGGTTTTCCTTCCCTCTCTCCCAGCTGCAGCTCCTATGCCTTCCCTATGCTCTTAGGGAAAGTTGCAGGGGGAGGTTAAGCAAGCACCTCTTGTGTAAGTGGGGGACCACAACTGGATATCACCATTCATGTTTGCTGGTAACAAGAGGGAACTACATCACAAAGAATTACTATGATCCATGGAGATTGTTGCTGGCTGTTTTAACTCAAAAGTATAGGGCAGGAGCTGAAGCAGCTACCTGGAGATAGAAGTAGAGATGAACTGGGAACTTGTTAATGCAGGAGGAAGCAATCTTTTGCCAGTTTAACTATTTGTTTTACTCATATGAGTTGAACAAGTTGACATGATCTGCTCTTAAAGTAAGGTTGCACATTTTTTCTGCCAGTTTTTATTTCTGTTACTGGTAAGAGACTCCTCCTATGGCTACTGTTCAGAACTGTTGAGGAAACGCAAGTACTGTTGGTTTTTAAACATTTTCCTGGAGCCCAACCATACTCTTTGGTGAGCATGACGAGCTTGCTTCCCAACCTTGGACCTGGAAAGGTGGATGGGATCCTTTTTGGCAGCTGTGCGATGCTCCCTGTCCCTTTCTTCTCAGCTTCAAGGTTGGGAGAGTGGTGTGGTTTGGTTCCTTGGTTGTTGAAGCTTGTACTGCTCTTGCTAGCAAGGGAGGATGTCAGGGGCTTCCTTGGCTGCTTTGAGGCCAAGGGGTCTGGAGTTACGAAGAGCCAAACCAAGGCCTTTTCACCACAGGTTTTGGTTCAGTTAGCAAGGCTACCTAGCAAGACTCCTGGAACCAATGGCTGGTTACCAATCCCAGCCAGCCTTTGTGATCTCTGATTATACAGTAAGCATAGACTGCTCTCTTAGATGTTTCATGATAAATGAAATGGCTATTGTAATGGTACCAAAATTTTGCTTAATTGAAATTATTTTAAAAATGTGCTATTATGTATGTATGTATTATGTATGTATGTATTATGTTTTAAGTGGCTAAAATGGAATCAAATCTGAATGTACATGCTTTATACATGAGATAAAAGAAATTGGTCAAACTAAGATGCAGTTACAGTAATCTTAGTTTGATAGTTTGTTTCAGGTTGTGAAATGTTCCACATTATCTCCACAGATGCCTGCCCATTTGAAACATAACAGACTGTAATTAGGCAGTTCAAAACAAATAAATCTACCTTTGGCTACAATTCCATGCAAAATTACTTGGGAGTAAATCTATTTCAACTTTTTAAATTGCTCAGATAAATTTCTAGGTTGTATTAATTTATTATTAATTTGCTCTTACAAATTGAGAACTGATATAATTGCAACATTGGGCTTTGCCAATACAGATTTGAATGCTTGATGCATAATCCAGAACTTGTTAAGCATTTTTCATTCCCATAAAAAAATAATGGATGTCATGTTTGTTAGCTTTCTTTTGTATCCACAGTTTGTCATTTATCTAGTAAAGCAGAGTAATTTAGATACCTTCTGTTTTTAAGTTTCTTATGTTGAGGTTTGATTCATCTCACATTATCCATTTTTAGAAATTAATAAAATCTGTTAGCTGAGGAATAGCATAGGTTGGGTTGGGGTCCAAAGACCTGTGCATCCATTCCTGTGTGCCCACTGAGGCATTGGGCATGTTTCTGGAGCAATGTCCCCCAATGCTGCATTACAAACCACTTTTGAAGCAGAAGGAATTCTCAAACTAGTTTGATTGGTATGCAGGGAGTGGGGTCCTGTTGTTGAAAGAAAAAGATAAAAACCCCACTTGACTGTGAGCAAGCCCTCCAGTGTACTAAAGTAGCTTTTTGGAATCTGGCAGTAGAATTTGCCTTCCTAAAGAATACTAGTTCACAATTTTAAAAAACCAAAGGTAGAAAATGTTTGAGAAAGTATTTCTAATGTGCACTGCAACCCACTGACTTCAATGGGACCTTCAAGGAGTCTTTGTGTATAGGACTGCAGCCTAAATACTCCTGTGAGTTATTTGCCCAGTGGTTATGGAATGTTGGAACTCAAAAAAATCTTTTGACAAGTAGAAGCTTAGGAAACTCTGCTAAGAACGTCTCATTGTTTTGCAGTTATAAAAAAGAGCTGTAAATATTTATTATTATTTGATTTATATCATGCCCTTCCTCCCAGCAGGAGCCCAGGGCGTCAAACAAAAGCACTAAAAACACTTTAAAACATCATAAAAACAGACTTGAAAATACATTAAAACAAAACATCTTTAAAAACAGTTTTTAAAAAGCTATCAAGACATCTTTTTAAAAAAAGGTTAAAAACATATTTTTTTTAAAAAAAAGGTTAAAAACATATTGTTTTTTTAAAAAAAGGTTTAAAAACATATTAAAAAGCAATTCCAACACAAATGCAGACTGGGATAAGGTCTCTACTTAAAAGGCTTGTTGAAAGAAGAAGGTCTTCAATAGGCACTGAAAAGATAACACAGATGGCGCCTGCCTAATATTTAAGGGGAGGGAATTGCACAGGGTAGGTGCCACCACACTAAAGGTCCATTTCCTATGTTTTGTGGAACAGACCTCCTGATAAGATGGTATCTGCAGGAGGCCCTCACCTGCACAGTGCACTGATCAACTGGGTATATAAGGGATAAGATGGTCTTTCAGATATCCTGGTCCCAAGCTGTATAGGGCTTTGTACACCAATACTAGAACCTTGAACTTGGCCCGGTAGCAAATGGGCAGCCAGTGCATTTCTTTCAGCAGCAGGGTGACATGTTGGTGATACCCTGCCCCAGTCTCACCGCCGCATTTTGCACCAGCTGCACCTTCTGGACCAATCTCAAGGGCAGCCCCACATAGAGCACATTACAGTAATTGAGCCTAGAGGTTACCAGCGCGTGGACAACAGTGGTCAGGCTATCCTAGTCCAGAAATGGCCGCAGTTGTCTTAGCAGCCGAAGCTGGTAAAAGGCACTCCTAGCCACTGAGGTCACCTGGGCCTCTAGCAACAAAGATGGATCCAGGAGCACTCCCGGACTACGGACCTACTCTTTCAAAAATATTGAAGAGTTAAACACTAGCATAATTTAATATGCAAAATAGAATGGTTATAATTATTTATATTCAACATGTTAACCTTTACCATGAAATATTAAAATATCAACAGGAACAACTTTCAGAGCATGTTTATTTTTCAGACTCTTGTTATTGATTGTATTTGTGTGTTTGTACCATATCTAAAAAAGTCTTCATAGGCTAGTTCTAAAAATATTTTTATGTTCATAATACTGACAGATTAGCTCACACATAAAGGATAGTATGTCATTAGTATTTTAATGTTTCTTTTATAGATCACATTTGAGCTGTCTTTGAAGTTGCCAAAATGGTTTTAGCAGATCTTGGGAGAAAAATAACTTCAGCATTGCGCTCACTGAGCAATGCTACAATTATCAATGAAGAGGTATGCATTATTTCCATATGTGATTGTTAACTAGAAGTTAAAAATCACAGTCTCTTTACTGTTGCATCTAATTCGGTTTTGGAAGAAAGTGGCCCAATCTTAATGTTGGATTTATACAGATCATTAAACACATGATTGCTACTTAAAACATACCATGTGGCAGCTTTCACTGCATGGGGATTATTATGCAATGAGCTAGTTCAATTTGCTAATTAAGTGAGACTTAATTCATATTATTTAGTTAAAATACTCTTTATTTTTTTATGTATTGCATTTTTGCCCATTTTTACCTATTTCTCAATCAACCTCATGTTTATACATTTGAGCAAATGAAAGTTTATAATTTTCTGCTTTATTTTCTACCTAGTAAATGTCATTACTCTGAAATATTAGACTGACAAAATATTGCAAGTTTCTAGTTTCTGAATTGTACTTGTTTTTCCTTGCAAGGTTTTAAATGCTATGTTAAAAGAAGTATGTACAGCATTATTAGAAGCTGATGTGAACATTAAGTTAGTGAAGCAACTGAGAGAAAATGTCAAGTAAGTGAACCAACCCAGAAAACTTCATACCTCTCAGTTTAATATTCATCTTGAATCAGTTCAGTTTATAGCTTTGGAGGAATAACTGATGTTTATCCAAAAAGCGTTCATCTATCATAGTAGATCTCTGCCCCCCCTCAAAATATGGTGTGTTGCAATACAGTCCTTATAAAAATATTGGACTGTATTCAATGCTGTCTATATGTAAATGGAACAGACTTTGGCTTGTGCAACAAGGCTTCTCCATTCTCCTCTCCCCAATGTGGCCTCAAAATGTGCTCCAGAGGGTTGGGGGGTCATCCAGAGGAGAATTTGAGAGTGAGTGGAGAAGAAGTAGAGATTTTGTTAGATTCTGCTTATAGAAACATTATAAGTAGTCTTAACATTCAGAACCTTCAGAATAATTTAAGATATAGCACTTCTGTGACAAATTGATAGCTGGGAAGGAAGGGCAGGAAACATGAGTAGTTGTACATCTGGGCAAGCTGCCAAGACCAATAGCGAGCTAGAATCCTGCTTGCAGTGAGATATACTCGGTACATGGAGTATGTATGACCTACACATATAATATATTCAGTCTGGTTGTATATGTGGATTAGTACAACAGTGTTCTGAATATGACATAAAGATACACAGAAGCATTTTTGTACAAAAGCATAGTACGTTGCTATGAGCTATCAGTGTTTACTTAATTAAAATTAATGTTCTTAGTATGCTCACTTCCTGCTCCTTAATATGCCACTGGAATGCACATCCCATTGAGTTCAACATAACATCTTCATTGGTTTTGTATTGATTATTCTATTTTGAACTATAGATCTGCTATTGATCTTGAAGAAATGGCTTCTGGCCTCAATAAAAGGAAAATGATCCAGCATGCTGTCTTTAAAGAACTTGTTAAGGTAAAATATACTAAACAGTAGCAAAGTTGCTTTTCCAATCCATATGTTCCTTTTTTAAATAACAGCCTAGCACTTTAATCAAATATTCCTTGTTTCTACCTCGCATCCCTGTTCTCATATGAACATTGTTGCCATGTTTCATATAATTATTGAGTGGCCTGTTGCAGTCTTTCTTTTCTAATCGTGGGTATGTGTAATCTTACTGAAAAATGGAACTACCAAAAGCTGGCTATTGACATCCCAGCAATGCAAATTCTGTACTTATCCAGCTATTTTAAATATTTCCCTTTACTGTTGTTATGTGCCTTCAAGTCGATTATGACTTATGGCAACCCTATGAATTGGTGACCTCTAAGAACATCTATCATGAACCACCCTGTTCAGATCTTGTAAGTTCAGGTCTGTGGCTTCCTTTATGGAATCAATCCATCTCTTGTTTGGCCTTCCTCTTTTTCTACACCCTTCTGTTTTTCCCAGCATTATTGTCTTTTGTAGTGAATCATCTCTTCTCATTATGTGTCCAAAGTATGATAACCTCAGTTTCATCATTTTAGCTTCTAGTGACAGTTCTGGTTCTAACACCCAATTATTTGTCTTTTTCGCAGTCCACAGTGTGCACAAAGCTCTCCTCCATCATATTTCAAAGGAGTTGATTTTTCTCTTACCCGCTTTTTTCACTGTTCAACTTTCACATCCATGCATAGAGATTGGGAATACCATGGTCTGAATGATCCTGACTTTAGTGTTCAGTAATACATCTTTGCATTTGAGGACCTTTTTTAGTTCTCTCATAGCTGCCCTCCCCAGTCCTAGCCGTCTTCTGATTTCTTGACTATTGTCTCCATTTTGGTTAATGACTGTGCCGAGATATTTTTGACAAGTTCAGTGTCCTTCTTGTCAACTTTAAAGTTACATAAATCTTCTGTTGTCATTACTTTAGTCCAGCCTTTCCCAACCAGTGTGCCTCCGGATGTTGTTGGAGCACAATTCCCATCTCTCCTGACCGTTGGCAGTGCTGGCTGAGGCTGATGGGAGATGTGGTCCAACAACGTCTGGAGGCACACTGGTTGGGAAAGGCTGCTTTAGTCTTTTTGATGTTCAGCTGCAGTCCTACTTTTGTGCTTTCCTCTTTAACTTTCATCAGCGTTCGTTTCAAATCATTAGTTTCTGCTAGTAGTATGGTATTGTCTGCGTATCTTAAATTATTGATATTTCTTTCCAATTTTCACACCTCCGTCTTGATCCAATCCTGCTTTCCATATGATATGTTCTGCGTATAGGTTAAACAAACAGGATGATAAAATACACCCCTGTCTCTCACCCTTTCCTATTGTGAACCAGTCGGTTTCTCCGTTTCTGTCCTTATAGTAGCCTCCTGTCCAGAGTATAGGTTGCGCATCAGGACAATCAGATGCTGTGGCACCCCCATTTCTTTTAAAGCCTTCCATAGTTTTTCATGATCTACATAATTAAAGGCTTTGCTGTAATTTATAAAGCACAGGGTGATTTCCTTCTGAAATTCCTTGGTGCATTCCATTATCCAACGTATGTTTGCGATATGATCTCTGGTGCCTCTTCCCTTTCTAAATCCAGCTTGGGCATCTGGCATTTCTCACTCCATATATGGTAAGACCCTTTGTTGTAGAATCTTGAGCACTACTTCACTTGCATGGGATATTAAGGCAATAGTTTGATAATTACTGCATTCCCTGGGATCCCCTTTCTTTGCAATTGGGATGTATATTGAATGCTTCTGGTCTGTGGGCCATTGTCCTTTTTACTACAGAAACCGTAATGGTTTGTTTGATTGATTTTATTACATTTATATTTCACCTTTTCTCCCAGGAGCTGAAGCTGGTGTACATGGTTCTTCTCTCCCAATGTGATAATACATCTTTTGTAACAATCTGTTGAGTGTAGTAGGTTAATAGCCAGCATTGACAAGATCCACCTTTGATGCAGTTGTCATTAGCTCAATTCAGGCTTCATCCTGAGCCAAAGTTTGTGCTACCTGAGATCTAGTGTAGTGTCTGAATTGACAAAACCATAGTTACAGTCGTTGCTCTGCCTCTGTTCTGTGCAGAGGCAACAGTGCTTAGCAAATAGGGAAGAAACACATACAAATGGTTTTAAACCATTGCTCGCCTATACATTTGGGAGTTGACATTATGGTTGAATTCTAAACTATGATTAGCTTGAGCTGTGATTACGTGTGATGTTTGAAATGAGCTATAATATAGCTTAAATGAGTAACTGTATTTTATAACCCTATGCTATGGTTTCCTAATTGTGCAGTGGGGCTTCAGTCCCCTTGATCCAAAAGGAGCTGTGTGTGCTGTCTACCTGTCAATCACCTGACATCACAATGACATCAGGTGGTGATTGTTGGAACTTCAAAGCACTATACAAGGCTTGCAAAGAGCCCTGCATGGTGATTTGAAGTGCTGCTGATCAGTAGGCTTGAATTTTTCAGTGCAGTCAACCCAGTAGTCTTGAAGTCACTATTTATCAGCTGATGAGCAGTGACTTCAAGCCTACTTTCTACAGGGATCAGCAGCATGACTGAGTTTCCCATGGGGTACTTGGTTTCGCAGCTGATCCAGGTGCATCTGTACCTGCCCTGCACCTGATGTTACATATGATATCAGGTGTAGGGCATATGGGTGTAGTTTGAGGAAAAGGGGCTTGTGGGTCAGATTGGGACCTGTGCTGGGCCAGATTTGGCCCGTGGACCAAAGTTTCTCCATCTCTGACTTAAAGGCTGTAAGGATGGTCTTATACTTCACTGGGCAGCACTGCTCCATTTATTTCTGTAGGATTCCATTGTAATAGAGGATAGGATAGGGCTCAATCTTAACTTTCAGGTGTTTTAATAAAGTTAAGAGAAAGTTACAATAGTGATGCTGGAAAAAAAACATATATTGACTCTTCAAAAAAACCCTTTGCAAATCTTACTTGTACAGGGAGTAATTGTGATTCTAGAAACTTTTGATTCTGAAGCTTGGCTTTCCAGCACACATGTATACTTTTTGCTTAACAGCTCGTAGATCCTGGAGTCAAAGCCTGGACACCAACAAAAGGAAAACAGAACATCATAATGTTTGTAGGACTGCAAGGAAGTGGCAAAACAACATCATGTTCAAAGGTAACTTGCATTCTTCATAATGTTTAATGCAGATTATTTTCTTTGAAGTACGTATTTGTGGCTCAGAACAGAATTACATATTAGGGGTGCGTGCAAGTGTTAGGCAAAAGCAGAGGCTTCTGCTTTGGGGGAGAGGTGACTTTTGTCAACTTTCCTCTTCTCTCTGCAGCCCCTAGCACCACCTCCCACACTATTCTCTAAGGTCCCTCAACTCCCTGGAGTAGCATTTAGTTAGTGGAGTTCCACTCTGGGCAAGGATGGCTCTAACTGGCAACAAATCATAAAAAGGAGGTCGCTATTTCATTGTTCCTTTATAGGGCCTATATCTTGTATATAGTCATCCATTGCCAAAACATGAAAAAACTGTTTTCTGTTTCCAGCCTACATGTGACATATAGTGCAGATCACTCTCACTACACGGTAGTAAAATGTCATACAAAGACACCAGACTCGTAGAATTACTATCTTCTGCAGTTCAGGATTCTGGGGCTGACACAGTGCTATACTAAAATACAGATGTGATGTGTGTTTGTCCAGAGGTTTACGGTGTCAGCAAGAAATAAATAAAAGAGAATGAAAGAACTTTAATCTTCTCATGGTTCGTATTAGCTACATAGTAGGAAACAAACCAGATCTAGAATTTTACACTAGTAATTGAGGTTTGTGCCATAAGGTGGCAGAATAAAGACACATATTTCAGTCTTGATATTGGCTATTGCAAAATAATGAAAACACAGTGTAGTGTTCTTATGAGCTTTTAATTTTAAACTTGACTTTGTAATTATATCTTTGGATTTTTTATTAACAGTTGGCATACTATTACCAGAGGAAAGGCTGGAAGACATGTTTGATATGTGCGGATACATACAGAGCGGGTAAAATGAATACTTGATTTTTAGGTATTCCTCTTTAATTCAGTGTGCATATTTTACATGGCTAACCAATAGTGTCTGCATTATACAGGTGCTTTTGACCAGTTAAAACAGAATGCAACGAAAGCAAGGATTCCATTTTATGGGAGGTATGTATCCTTAACTAACTTTTGTAGGAAAAACTGTTATCAATTTTGAGAGGGTATTTATTGAACAGGGGTCGCCAGTGTGGTACCCTTAAGATGATGATGTTTCCTACTCCCATCGTTACTGATAGTGGCTGAGGTGGATAGGAGCTGAAGTCCACAAATTTGGAAAGCACCATGTTGGCTATACTCTTAGAAGCTTGGTGAGCTAAATAACACATTTTGATAAAGCTAGAATGTCTGTTACCCTGTTCTTGATTTTTAAAATACTTCTCATGACTCTACAGAGAAACTTAGTAACTTGGAGTCAATGTCTAACAGTCAGAAAGGAGTCAGTTTGGGTTCTAGTAGTAGTAGTAGAGTTCTGTATGAGAATGCCACCCTGTTACTTGCACTTAATTACACTGTACATTCCTGTCATCACTTACACTATGTACCTGTGTTGAGACTGGATCTTGTAAGCATAGCTGCACAAGTCAATTCCTACAAGTGTGTTAGCATGCCCATTAGTCGCACTCAGCTTAGCAAACCTCCATTCTCCAACCACAGCATTTTCTCTGGAGTAATTACATGGGTATGCTATTCCTTTTTACTTATTTACTAAATCTATATGGACTGCCTTCAAGTCAATTCTGACTTATGGTGACCCTATGAATAGGGTTTTCATGGTAAATGGTATTCAGAGGGGGTTTACCATTGCCTTCCTCTGAGGCTGAGAGGCAGTGACTGGCCCAAGGTCACCCAGTGAGCTTCATGGCTGTGTGGGGATCCGAACCCTGGTCTCCCAGGTCATAGTCGAGCACCTTTATCATTTTTTAAAAAAGCAGCTCACACGAAAGAAAACCAAATAGAAAGCAATAATCAAATGTATCATTGCAGACATCTGCTTTTGCAGAAGAAAGCAGCTGCATGCTACCTTGTAATGTTGTTTGTCCCAGAAAGCTTGAAAAAACAAACTTGTGTCCAAAACTACCATAGCTGAGGTTGTCCAGAGCTGTTGGAGAAAATGCTAGCCTGCCCCTAGTGGTTAGCAAAATAGCAGGACCTTAGCATAACTTGGTTTCCAAGCCCTCTTCTGTTGTGCTTCCACACACACCGTACCTAGCACTGTGTTCCTTTCCCTCTATTGTTGTAGGTTGAAATACAAGGAACTTGTGCATTTGTATGTTGTAAAAAAAAAAAAAAATCATTTCCCTTTGGGTGCTTGGGAACAGCTGCAGCACTGGGGGACTAAAGGAGACTTGCCCTGTGAGCGAGTATCTGAGGGCTTGCTTGCTCATTCCTCTGGGCTGCTGTCTCTTGAGACAGCTGAAGTCCCTGGTAAGTGCTACAAGGGCTGGGACCCCCTGCCTGACCCTGACTCCAGAGAGAGGCTGCAGTCAATCTTGCAGCCTTACATCAGTTCCTGGCTGGGTCAGGGGGCATAAAAACCTGGCTGCCCTTGGATGGTGGGTCTGCTGCTGATGGGGTTGCCACCGAAGGGGCAATACCAAAGGGGATTGCCCCTTGGGGAGTTCCGAGGGTGAGGGCCCTACCCCCTTGTGTTTTTTAATACAATCTAGAGGAGATTGGTAGTGGGATGGGTGTATGGTGCATGTGTAGTTCCTGTGCAGGTTGGGAGCTTGTACAGTGAACTGAATGATAGGAGAAAGTCGCCAGATGCCTTCAGATTGAGAGTCTGCAACTGGCACAAGGCTGGCCTTCCCTGGGTGTGAGATGGGGGGGGAGTAGATGTGCCCTGTGTGAAAGATATTGAGTGGGCGTGACTGTTGCCAATTCTCTCGGAGGCCTCCTGGGATAACTGGTTCAAGTAGGTTTTGTTCGTGGGCTCTTGTTGGGTCTATATCAGGTGTTTAGGAGGAATCTTAGTAAGGAGGGACATGGATGATGCCACAACAATTTCAGTGATCATGGGTAGAGGGAGGTATAGCCATGGGGAGGTGGTAAATTACCATAGAAGATGAGGGCGAGACTATCTAGGCCTTGTTCCTCGCTCTTCCCTTGACGGGTTCCTCATTGCTCATCTGCTGTGCCCACTGGCCTGTGTGTGTTGTTGTTTAATGTCAGATTGGTACACAATAAGACCACACTCATGCATGATTTGATGGTGGATGAAGGTGCCGATCTGGTGTGCATGGGTGAGCTGGGAGGAGTTGATCTGACCCAGCTTTGCTCACCTGGATACTCGGTGCAACACCAGCACAGACTGCAGGAACGGGGGGGCGGGGGGAGTTGTTGTTCTATAGAACTTCTATCTGAATCACCAGGAAACCACTCTGTCTTGGAGCTGGCTGTGAGGGCCTGCCCTGGTGTTGGGCCAAGGAGACAGTAAACAAACTAGGGTTGTTGCTGGTGTACTGTCCACACTGCTGCCCAGCAGCTTCTCTCGCTGAGCTGGCAGAGGCCATCTCGGCTATTATATAGGAGGAGCCCAAAATGATAGTCCTGGATGATTTCAATGTCCATGCTGAGGCTGCCTTTAGTGTTCCAACTCAGGACTTCATAGCCTCCATGACAACCATGGGTCTGTCTCAAGTTGTCACCGGCCTGACGCATAGGGCAGGGCACACCCTCATCTTGGTTTTTGCTCCAGATGCAGGAAGGAGTGGTCTGGATATGGGGGTGGGGATGTCACCCCATTGTCATGGTCAGACCACTTCCTAGTTATGTTTAGAGTTATGGCTCCAATCCTTCCCTGCAGGGGTGGTGGACAGATTAAGATGGTCTGCCCTGGTGACTAATGGAACCCATGGGATTCCTGAATGCCCTGTGGGAGTCCCCAGGAGATAGTGATCCTGTTGAAGCCCTTGTCACGCTGTGGAACAGAGACAAGTTGGACTGTGTTGCCCCCAAGTGCCCTCTCCGGCATTGTGGAGCCTGGTTTGCACCTTAGTACACCAGTGAGCTAAGGGCAGTGAAAAGGCTGGATGACGGGTAGAGCGCAGGTGGTGAAAGGCATGCTGTGAGGCTGATCGGGCACGAATAAAACATCATAACTGTGCCTACTATGCGGAGGTGAAGGTGACAAAGAAGGCCCACTCCTCTGCCACCATTGCATCCTCAAGTATCTGTCCAGCGGAGCTTTTCCGTATTGTCAGGGGTCTGTTGACATCAACTCCAGGAAATGGAGTTTTAGATCCTTCAGAGGCCCGCTGTGAATTGTTTGCAAGGCACTTTGAGGGTAAAGTTGCTCGCCTCCGTAGCAATCTTGATGCGCCATTCACATCTACTGTAGTCCCCAGTGAGGTGTCCAGTGCAACGTCTGCTGCAACTTCTTGGAAATGGTTTCAGTTGATGTGGCCTTATCATGTGGACAAGGTGCTTGCAGCCACCCTGAAAGAGGCGATGATCCAACTGCTCCTGGAAAAAGCCCACTCTGGACCCATTGGTTTGCGACAACTGCTGTTGCAAATACCCCCTTCTTAAGGTGATTGAGAGGGTTGTGGCGCAGCAATTGCAAGTACTCTTGGATGAAACAGATTATCTTGACCCATCCCAATCTGGATTCAGGCCTGGTTATGGGACTGAATCGGCCTTGGTTGCCCTGATGGATGACCTTTATTGGGAGAAGGACGTGTGTGACCGTGACCCTGTTATTCTTATTTGATTGCTCAGTGGTTTTTGATACCATTGACCATGGTATCCTTCTGGGCCGACTTGGTGAGATGGGTATTGGAGGCACTGTTTTATAGTGGTTCCGATCCCATCTCCGGGGTCATTTTCAGAGAATTGCGTTTGGTGATTGTCTTTTGGCCCCCTGGCATTTGTGTTGTCAGGTGTCACAAGGTACCACCTTGTCCCCCATGCAGTTTAACATCTATATGAAGCCCTTGGGAGCGGTTATCAGGAGATTTGGGGCAAGGTGTCAGCAGTATGCTGACGATACCCAGCTCTATTTCTCTGTAACATCTGAATCAGGAGAGGCTGTTTAAGCCCTGGACCGATGCCTCTACATGATGGTGGGCTGGATGAGGGCCAATAAACTGAGTCTGAATCCTAGCAAGACAGAGACACTGTGGGTTGGTGGTTCCTGAGTTAGGATAATTGGTCACTGGCCTGCTTTGGATGGGGTCATACTCCCTCTGAAAGAGCAGGTCTGTAGTCTAGGGGTGCTCTTGGATCCATCTCTGTCGCTAGAGGCCTAGGTGACCACAGTGGCTAGGAGTTCCTTTACCAGCTTCAGCAGGTAAGATGGCTGTGGTTGTTTCTGGACTGGGATAGCCTGACCACTGTTGTCCATGCGCTGGTAACCTGCAGGCTGGATTACTGTAATGCACTCTGTGTGGCTGCCCTTGAGGTTGGTCCGGAAGCTGCAGCTGGTGCAAACTGCAGCAGCATGACTGCTCACTTGGGCAGGGTATTGCCAACATGTCACCCCGTTGCTGAAAGAATTGCATTGGCTACCTGTTAGCTACTGGGCTAAAGTAAAGGTTGTAGTTTTGGTCTACAAAGCCCTATACAGCTTGGGACCAGGATACCTGAAAGACCGTCTTATTCCTTATATACCCAGTTGATCACTGTGCTGTGCAGGTGAGGGCCTCTTGCAGATACCATCTTATCAGGAGGCTCGTTCTGCACAACATAGGAAGTGGACCTTTGGTGTAATGGCACCTACCCTTTGGAATTCCCTCCCCTTATTAGACAGGTGACGTCTCCGTTATCTTTTTGGCACCTGCTGAAGACCTTCCTCTTTCAACAAGCCTTTTAAGTAGAGACCTTATCCCAGTCTGCATCTGTGTTGGAATTGCTTTTTAATGTTTTTAAATCATTAAAAATATGTTTTTAAACCTTTTTAAAAAATGTTTTTGAAGATGTTTTGTTTTAATATATTTTAAAGTCCATTTTTATGATCTCTTGAAGTGTTTTTGTTTGCCGCCCTGGGCTCCTACTGGGAGGAAGTGCGGGATATAAATTAAATAAATAATAATAAAATGGTCAATAACTGAATTTTTAAATGGGTTTGAAATAACTTGATTGTGTGCAAGAAAATTTGTAGAATGCTGTATTCATAGCAAATAGTATTTGAGTAAGAATAGTAATGATTGGTGAAGTAGTTCTCTGGTGGAAACTATGAGCAGCTGCTGTGAGACAATGTGGGAGCCCATCCTTATGGGTAACTATCAGAAGATTGTGGCAGTGGCAGGTGCCTGTCTCAGCATTGTGCAAGCTGGTTGCTGATATCAGCAGATGATGCTTGACAATTATTTGCACAGTAGTTTGAGACACCTGCTGTCTCCTGATAGTTTTGAGGAAGGATGAGCTATCCCTCACCACTTGATTGCCCATAGTGATGGTAGGTGTTTCCTGCCAGTGAATCATCTCATTAAAAGCTGCTGGGTAACATTGTCCACATAACTTTAGCATGTGTATGCCTCTTGGAACAGTTACACAGAGATGGATCCTGTGATTATTGCATCGGAAGGTGTCGAAAAATTTAAGAATGAAAACTTTGAAATAATAATTGTTGATACAAGTGGTCGTCACAAGCAGGAAGACTCTCTGTTTGAAGAAATGTTACAAGTTGCCAATGCAATAGTAAGTATTGTACAGTTAATAAAATTGTATTTATTTGACCAGATTTACATAGCACTTGAACGTAAAGATCTCTAAGCAGTTTACTAATACATAAAAGTTATCAATACCACAGTGTTTAAAAAAGCATATTTAAAACAAAACAGCTACTAGCTAAAAAGATTAAAGCAGATCAACATCTATGTGTTTGGAGCATTTTTGAGCAAAGGCTGTTGAATGAGTCAACTTTTTGGAGTGATATAATAAATGCTTGGTTTTAGGTGTCAAGAAGCAACATCACTGTTCATGTTCTGCTAACTTACGAAAGTTTCATGCTAAAACTAGCCATGCTACAATTCTGAGTATTTTCTCAAAATTATTCTAAAAATGTTTCCAGTTTTGAAATTTCAATGACTGTGTCATGGGCCCTGTGGAGAGTTCTTGGTGATGAGGAGGAGGAAGACTGGGATCTAAGGATGGACCCAGTGGACTGAAACAGGGGAAGACTTCAGCAATTTAAGACGGTGACTGCTGCACCCCATTAATTCCAGTTACATGTAGTGAAATGCTGCCTGACAGCAAGCTGGCCCCTGTCCCGCCTCTTCAGCCCTTCATAGTCACGTGAGCTGTCCCTTGCGCCTTCCTCTAAGGGAGAGGATTTGGAGGCTCAACCAGAGGTGGTGTCAGAGGAGCTGGCTGAAGTCCCTCCATCCCCGTCACCAAGGATGTACTGGCAGATGCGCTGGAGTGAACAGACAGTGCCAGCTTTTCAACCTGTTCATAGGTGTGTCTGCTTGCTAACCCAGTCCCTTTCTGAGAAACCTTCTCCACGTAAATGGAGCCTGCCCTGAGCCAACTTAAAGGATCTAGGAGCATGTCCAATTGCTGCGACAATGTCTTAGCTTGTGTTGGCATGTCTAGTTATGCTATGTAGAGGTGCAGAATCCTGTGTAATACATAAGCAGATCTATGAAATGCTCTAAGCTGAAATTTCATATTAAACATGAGAGAAAAACACACCAATGAGTCTCAGTGTGAATCCATTGGGGTTGGCCAGGACACTTAAGGTCTCAAAAATACAGATGATATCATAGATATATATGCATACAATGTGATCCTAAGTGTTTACTCGGATATATATACAGGCATACCCTGCTTTAACATACGCAATGGGACTGGAGCCTGTATGTAAAGTGAAAATGTACTTAAAGTGAAGCAATTATCTATGCATGTACTGCACGGCAATCGCCACTAGATGGCAGCGGCGTCATGCCATTAAATGTCCGTAATTGTGAAGCTCGCGTACGTTAAGCGGGGTATGGTGGAGTATGGAGCATATACGTTATAGCGAGGCGATGTTAAGTGAAGCGATGTTAAGCGCGGTATGCCTGTATAAAGTCTTCTAGATTCAATGGTATTTAATAAGCATGCATAGGATTGTAACTTTTGTGTCTGTACATAAAATGGGTCAAATAATCATGAACAAATTGCCTTACTATTTGGGTCAAGGACTATCTTGAAGGAATCTTGAAACCAAGTGTCTCAGCTTGGCCATTAGTTATGCTGTAAGTTGAGTACAGAACTAAATAGACTGATGCTAGGCTACATTTATGCAGACTATTATCAGTAGGGCTGGTGTGTGTTGGAAATGCAAGAATTAATGACAAAATTATCTAGTCATGCTGAATCTGCTGTGAGAGCATTTGCAAACAAAAGGCAAGTTTTCCAACCTTTAGAAGTTGGAAGTTGGTGAAATGTTAAACTGGGCTTCCATGTTAAAATTAGATATATGTCCAGAATAATAGTTGGTTATGTAATTACTACTATTGTAAACTATTTATAGTATCCCTTGATAAATTCCAAAAATCATATGCTGCTTGTAGCTGCTTAACAACATCTTCCTGCTTGATAATAACAAAGCAATTGTAAAGAGAGATCATTATTTCCACTTGCAGCAACCAGATAATATTGTTTATGTGATGGATGCCTCTATTGGTCAAGCCTGTGAAGCTCAAGCAAAGGCTTTCAAAGATAAAGTTGATGTTGCTTCTGTGATTGTGACAAAACTTGATGGCCATGCAAAGGGAGGTGGGGCACTCAGTGCGTAAGTATATTTTTATTTAATTATGGAGCAAAGTAGCACTGTACTAGCTGAATTGTTAAATAAATTAAAGCTGTTGTGAAAGTTCAGGCTAATCCTTGCTTTATTTTGATATGTCTTTCCAGTATTATTTTGAGGAAACTTTATTTTTCCTCTTGAGGTAATAAAGCATTAAGAATAATTGCCACCTCTTAGTACATTGGGGTGTGCGTTTGGCTCTCTGCTAAACTGTCTGTATCTAGTGTAGAATCAGTTTTCAAGTAACAAAATCCAGTGGCCACAGTATTTAAAACTGTGCCATAAGGCTACTTCAGCAAGTATATGAACACATATGCATTTAAGCAGGTATATGCTACATCAACTGTGATCTAGCTCACATCATTTTTTAAAGAAATTTTTCATATTTACAATATTAAATTTTATCCAAGTCTACCTTGCTCACCACAAGGCTTTCCTTGCCGTATGTAGGTAATTTCTAACTAACTTAGAGTTGAATTTCTACTTCATTGCAGAGTGGCTGCCACTAAAAGTCCAATAATTTTTATTGGTACTGGAGAACACATAGATGACTTTGAACCCTTTAAAACGCAGCCTTTCATCAGCAAGCTTCTTGGTATGTATTAATTACTAATGGTGCAAACATTTTCTCTAAATTGTGATTCTTGTGTGTTCAGAATGTAAAAGGTCTGTAATACAGTTTTTATTTTAGCTACTGAATATCTTTTGTATTCCAGGTATGGGAGATATTGAAGGACTTATAGATAAAGTAAATGAATTGAAATTAGATGACAACGAAGCACTCATAGAGAAACTAAAACATGGTAAGCTTTGCCAAAAGTATTGCTAATATTATGTGTAGCAGCCTATCCATAAAAGTGTTTTGGAAAGATGGGGGCTAGCAGTCTAATTTTATAAATGTAATTATTTAACTATCATTGACCATCTACTTCTTTTGCACTTCAGGTCAATTTACATTGAGAGATATGTATGAACAGTTTCAAAACATCATGAAAATGGGACCCTTTAGTCAAATCTTGGTAACTATGGCTGAAACTTTTAATATCTTGTAATGTGACAAGATGCTCTTTTTCCTGAGTTCAGAAAATTTGGCACTAAAATATTAAAATTCAATCTCTATTCAAAAGTTGCATACACTTGAACATGGAATTTAATATTTATAATTGTTGTAGGGTATGATCCCGGGTTTTGGAACAGATTTTATGAGTAAAGGCAATGAACAGGAATCAATGGCAAGGCTAAAGAAACTGATGACAATAATGGACAGTATGAATGATCAAGGTAACACTTTCTGAAATTTAAAAATGGAATGAAAGATGTGTTGAAGTATACTCATTACATTGTCAGAGTAATGAAAAATTCTAAATGAATACCTAATACTTACACTTTATAAAACCAAAATTTTAAGATCTAAGTTGTAATTACGTAAGCAACCTCTGCTTGATGAAGTCCTGATAACTTGTAATAAATATATTTAATGGTTGCTGCCTTGTATATTTTGATTTGGACTTGTTTTATTGAATGTTGAATGGTTATGCTCTTGTACCTTGCCCTGGATGATTGTGAAGGGCAGGCAAGAAATTCTTTAAAAATAAAGGGGTGTTTCTATAAGAACATAAGAAGAGCCTGCTGGATCAGGCCAGTGGCCCATCTAGTCCAGCATCCTGTTCTCACAGTGGCCAACCAGGTGCCTGGGGGAAGCCCGCAAGCAGGACCGGAGTGCAAGAACACTCTCCCCTCCTGAGGCTTCCGGCAACTGGTTTTCAGAAACATACTGCCTCTGACTAGGGTGGCAGAGCACAGCCATCTCACTCTAGGAACTACAGAGGTAAAGCAGGGGTGGCTAGCCCATAGGTGGCATCTGCCCTCCCAAGAGTTTTTGTGGCTCCCCAAAATTTGACCATCTTTTAAAAAGTTGTTCCCTCCTGCAAATCCTTTGATGTGATTCTGTGATGCCGAAAGGTTTTTGTGACCTAGCCAAGATCCCCAAAATGTGTTCTTTTTATTTAAAGTCAGTTTGACCCATAAAACGTTAGGCACTCCTAATGTTGGTCACCCCTAAAGTAAAGTTTAGTATCAATATTGCCTACTGTTAATTGAATACAAGGCTGTGGGTGTAAATTCTGATTTGTTGACCTTAAAAATATATATCTGTAATTGACTTATTAGCATTTTAACAGTGCAGAATGAATGACTTCTTTTTTCATTGCTTCTCTGATATAGAACTTGATAGTACAGATGGGGCCAAAGTTTTCAGTAAACAACCAGGAAGAATCCAAAGAGTGGCAAGAGGTTCTGGTGTTTCAACTAGAGATGTTCAAGAACTCCTGACACAGTACACAAAATTTGCACAAATGGTGAAAAAGATGGGAGGCATCAAAGGACTCTTCAAAGGTGAGAATAATGAAAATTGCATGGATTTCATGTTCTCAGTAAAATCAATTGTATAATTATTGGAACATCAGTTCTAGGCTTATTTTAAAAACCATTATTGCCATAGATCCCCTTGTATTGTAATGTTTTGTGCTTATGGATTTGCATTCTAAAAATAGATCACACGAGTATCATCATGTAGAAAACTTCTATGTGAATCTGGTTTTCTATGTAATTTCTAGAACTGATCCTGTTCATAGGTGACTCCTGGGAAAGTCACAAACAATATTTCTGTACTTCTCTTGGAATCACTCCAGAAAATTGTGTGTTTCTCCCTAGCTGGGAGATGAAACTGAAACATGTGGTAGAGATTATAGGCCATGATTGTCCTTGAAAAGAAAACACTAAAATTCATTGTTAATTAGGATAGTTCAGTTTAATCCAAGACTTAACTCAATGACAAAGGTAAAAAAAATGATAAGCCTGATAGCTACTGCTTCTATCCTATATAAAACAATCTTAAAGATAGCAGTTTCTTTGTAACACAGTTTTTTAACATGGTATCTCATGCTTAAACATGGGCTTGGACTTTAAGCTCCTGTTCATGGAACAGGGCTTTCCTGCTTTCTTCGGAAGCCCCTAGAATCTGTTCCTCAGGGTTAGGGGATTCTTAGAAATGGTGTGGAATATGGTGGGGTGCAGGCTGGTTGAAATTCCCCTCCCCCTAATGTGAATTGAGGAGAAATTTAGGAACCAGGTCCTTGATTCTATGATCAAATTTGTCAGTCAGCTG
This sequence comes from Rhineura floridana, assembly GCF_030035675.1. Classification (NCBI taxonomy): domain Eukaryota; kingdom Metazoa; phylum Chordata; class Lepidosauria; order Squamata; family Rhineuridae; genus Rhineura; species Rhineura floridana. The sequence continues at coordinate 186,188,123 of NC_084481.1, forward strand.
TAATTTTAAGTTGCATTGATCAAGTCATGGGTTCATGTTTTTCCATGCTGGTGGGGGCTTACAATTCTCTTTGCTTAAGAATGGTTCTTTTTTGCCTCAGTGTGGAACCATTTATACAAATGGACCTCATAAGAACATAAGAACATAAGAAGAGCCTGCTGGATCAGGCCAGTGGCCCATCTAGTCCAGCATCCTGTTCTCACAGTGGCCAACCAGGTGCCTGGGGGAAGCCCGCAAGCAGGACCCGAGTGCAAGAACACTCTCCCCTCCTGAGGCTTCCGGCAACTGGTTTTCAGAAGCATGCTGCCTCTGACTAGGGTGGCAGAGCACAGCCATCATGGCTAGTAGCCATTGATAGCCCTGTCCTCCATGAATTTGTCTAATCTTCTTTTAAAGCCATCCAAGCTGGTGGCCACTACTGCATCTTGTGGGAGCAAATTCCATAGTTTAACTATGCGCTGAGTAAAGAAGTACTTCCTTTTGTCTGTCCTGAATCTTCCAACATTCAGCTTCCTTGAATGTCCACGAGTTCTAGTATTATGAGAGAGGGAGAAGAACTTTTCTCTATCCATTTTCTCAATGCCATGCATAATTTTATACACTTCTATCATGTCTCCTCTGACCCGCCTTTTCTCTAAACTAAAAAGCCCCAAATGCTGCAACCTTTCCTCGTAAGGGAGTCGCTCCATCCCCTTGATCATTCTGGTTGCCCTCTTCTGAACCTTTTCCAACTCTATAATATCCGTTTTGAGATGAGGCGACCAGAACTGTACACAGTATTCCAAATGCGGCCGCACCATAGATTTATACAACGGCATTATGATATCGGCTGTTTTATTTTCAATACCTTTCCTAATTATCGCTAGCATGGAATTTGCCTTTTTCACAGCTGCCGCACACTGGGTCGACATTTTCATTGTGCTGTCCACTACAACCCCGAGGTCTCTCTCCTGGTCGGTCACCGCCAGTTCAGACCCCATGAGCATATATGTGAAATTAAGATTTTTTGCTCCAATATGCATAATTTTACACTTGTTTATATTGAATTGCATTTGCCATTTTTCCGCCCATTCACTCAGTTTGGAGAGGTCTTTTTGGAGCTCTTCGCAATCCCTTTTTGTTTTAACAACCCTGAACAATTTAGTGTCGTCAGCAAACTTGGCCACTTCACTGCTCACTCCTAATTCTAGGTCATTAATGAACAAGTTGAAAAGTACAGGTCCCAATACCGATCCTTGAGGGATTCCACTTTCTACAGCCCTCCATTGGGAGAACTGTCCGTTGATTCCTACTCTCTGCTTTCTGCTTCTTAACCAATTCCTTATCCACAAGGGGACCTCTCCTCTTATTCCATGACTGCTAAGCTTCCTCAGAAGCCTTTGGTGAGGTACCTTGTCAGACGCTTTTTGAAAGTCTAAGTACACTATGTCCACTGGATCACCTCTATCTATATGCTTGTTGACACTCTCAAAGAATTCTAATAGGTTACTGAGACAGGACTTTCCCTTGCAGAAGCCATGCTGGCTCTGCTTCAGCAAGGCTTGTTCTATGTGCTTAGTTAATCTAGCTTTAATAATACTTTCTACCAGTTTTCCAGGGACAGAAGTTAAGCTAACTGGCCTGTAATTTCCGGGATCCCCTCTGGATCCCTTTTTGAAGATTGGCGTTACATTTGCCACTTTCCAGTCCTCAGGCACGGAGGAGGACCCAAGGGACAAGTTACATATTTTAGTTAGCAGATCAGCAATTTCACCTTTGAGTTCTTTGAGAACTCTCGGGTGGATGCCATCCGGGCCCGGTGATTTGTCAGTTTTTATATTGTCCATTAAGCTTAGAACTTCCTCTCTCGTTACCACTATTTGTCTCAGTTCCTCAGAATCCCTTCCTTGGGTTTAACACAGTGTAATACTGCTGGTAGAAACTGCCAGATATTCAATCCAGATCTTTAGAATGAAGAAACATAATCTCTAATGGTAGTGAGATTACAACTAAAATAGCTGTAGTGGGTACACATCTGCCAGCACACTAAGAGAAACCATGTAATGTTTCTGATGTGTTCATTTGTCAATTACCCCTCTCTCCTCACCTCCTGTTTTTCCCTCTCTTTTAAGGAGGTGATATGTCAAAGAATGTAAATCCATCCCAGATGGCAAAACTGAACCAACAGATGGCAAAGATGATGGATCCAAGAGTTCTTCATCATATGGGTAATGGTTACAATTTTTTATCTGCTTACTGTAGGAGGCTAACAAATAGGTACACCATGTATTTAACAACATTCATTATCACATATGCATGTTGTCCAATGCTGAAGTCTGAATGACCTTGAAATATATAACTGGGCTCTTAAGAATTCTGAAGCAATTACAGACCTTGGGTGGTATCCAGTGCTATCTCCCCGCTGACAGAAGGAACATCACCAGAACAGCGGGGAGAGGCAGTTTTCAGTGATTTTCCTGTCCCCTCTGCAGCTGCCTGTCCCCCCTCCCAAATATGCTCCCAAGGGTTGAGGTACCCTGGACCAGATTTAAAGGGGTACAGAGCTCTGCAGAGAGGGAGAATTGCTGAAAACAGCCTCCCTCTTCCATTCCACTGATTGATTCCCACTGTCAGCAGACACAGTATTGGATATGCCACCCTGCCTTCAGTACTTCTGGAGGAGAGACTTAGTTCAGCTGTGCATGCAATTTTGAGGAAGCAGAATTATGGTTGTGGCACATATTTGTTAATATGCTGGTGTCAAAAGATAAAAGTTAATTCTGCCACAAGACTGTATTGTCGTCAGTAAAATTAGATAAGTTGTTGAATTGATTTGCTTTAAGACCATTTAAGACCATTTGGTCTCTGAGGCCATTTCCCCCAAACCATACCCACCAACTGATGTTACTACTGAATGGGTTAATTCTGCCTTGGTTGCATTATCCTGTTCCCAGTGTGTGCACAAGCTCTTCAAAGTTTGGTCAAATGAGAGAGTGAGGACTGTCTTAAAGCCTTTGCCAAGTCTCTCTGTGTTTCCTTTTTGATTATCCATGATCAGGGACTTAAAAGAGGGAGGGGGGAGATTTGGTAGAGACTTTTCCAAGTCTCCCCCCCCCTTTGTCCCCAACTGTGGAGGCTTAAGGAAAGCATGAGGGATTTTGGCAGATCGGCATAGCGACTACCTTGCAATGATGTGATAATGATGTCATGTGATTGATGGGTGGGCAGCCTCACCTACCTATCAAATTTGGCTCACAAGGCTGATATGGGTCTGGTCTTGGACCGAGAAACGTTTCTCACCCCTTCTGGGATTCAAAGTTGGAAAAGGGTTGCGAATCTTGAGTGTTTGCTCTTACAACAAACTTGAGCCAAAATAGACAGTTATTGCCTTAAATTCTTTGTAGATTGAAAGTACTTCAGCAACTGTTACCTGAGAATTTGTTCCAACAGCATTAGCACACAACTATGTTTAATTCATTTGTTTCTTAAAGCTATCTTTTGAGCCTGCCGTTTCATGCATATATATAGGCTGGAATTCAAAGAGCTGCTCTAGCCATACCTAAGGGCTTGGGTATCCTCAGTAGAATCTTTTTACTTTATTGTGTTTGAACAGTGCGTCATCATGCTGTATCACAATTTGCTGTGAAATATTCCCTCCGTTTAAAAAATTGGTTGTAATATGACGTAGGGCTGCTGTTTGAGAAACATAAGCCAAAAGTGACCTTGGATAAATGGAAGTAATTATGCACCTCTTTGGATTCCAGCTGTAGTTGACTGGTTCTTACATAAATGTTCCATCTTATTAGGTTTACTCCAAACTGTAATGTTGAAGTGTCCATATTTAATCTTGCTTTTCTGTTCCAGGTGGCATGGCAGGATTGCAATCAATGATGCGGCAGTTCCAACAGGGTGCTGCTGGAAACATGAAAGGCATGATGGGATTCAATAACATGTAAAAAGCCTTAATAAACTGACTTGATTAACTATATTTCTGGATCATCACTAAAAGCATGAGATCTCCTTTTCTACAGTGGAGAATGTTAATGCAGCAAGTGATGTTTTTGAAACTTCAATCTGAGAATTTCTAGATTTATTTCTAGAAAGTGGTTATATTTTTGCTTAACCTAGTTCTTTTCTGTTTTAATTTTGATGTTACACGGAGATTTAAGTTAAAAATTAAATCATGTACAAATTTAATATTTAGAGGAACTTTTTAATTGCCCCATGGCAGCCATTATATTTGTAAACAATTCAAAACTTTGGTTAATGCCAACATGTCACAAATATACTGTAAAATAAAGTGGTTGTAAATTTAAGAGTTGATTTTTGGTGACTTTGCACTGGGTTTCAGAAATAAGCTTGTTGTAAGCGAAATAGTGCCATTGATGACCTGCCTCCAAAGATTATTCAGTGAAGGATTTTGTGCTTTTAGACAACTATCCAAAACCACATCTGTGCTTTCCCCCCAGTTCTATGCAGCAGAACCTAGAACTTTCCAAAATGACAAAGGCACATACCCTTCGAAAAATAAATGTGTAGTTTTAAATTTGGCATTATTTTGGAGGTAACTACTTGCCCAGGTAACAGTCTTCCAAGCAATTTTTTTCCTGAGCTTTTCTAAAAACTGGCTTAAGGCCCCAAACCAGTTCTGGAGTAAGATCTAATAAGCCTGTATGCCTCTCTTAAGCCTTGGCTGTTTTCCCCTTTGTTCTGCAGCACTTTGCTCTGTCAGAGGCTGCTCCAGTCTTCTGGACCAGCTGACTAAGGTGCCAAGAGGCTTTGATCAGATGGATGTGGGAAGAAGCAGCTGTGTGGCCCTGTGGTTAAGTTTCTTCTCCCTAGCCATCTATAATCGTAAGACTTCCACCAGCAGGGAAGATCCTTGGATAGAAAACAGAAGAGCAGAGAATTGTACTTTTAATGTCTAAAATGAAGTAGCTGTTAATGTACACGTGTCTTTGGTCTGTAGCAGAAAAGAGAAGTGGGTATTGTGTTGTAGGCAAGCCCCTCATGGGTCCATCCTCTGCTGCCTGGGGCCACAGTGAGCAGGCTGTTCCTGGTATCCTATATAAACTTGCATATCTAGAGACAGCATGGCTTCGTGGTAATATGTTAAAGATGACAAGAAGAATATTGAATGCACATAGTTAAGCGCTCTAACCATAATCAAAGTGGTGAGTTTTTAAGTCCATTAACAAGTGTCTCATTACTGTTTTCATTCAATTAGAAGTATAATCTTGGTGCCTATTGCCAAGCAAACTATGCTAATAGGCATTCTGTCTCTTTGGTTTGGATCAGGTGCGGGGAACCTTTGGCTCCCCAGATGATGCTGAACTACGATTTCCTTCTGTTTGTCCTTCCTGGGTGGCTAGTGGTGCATGTGTGTATCCTGTTTGTCTGTCCGTCCCTCACTGATTAATGCGGTGCACAAAGGCCCTTAGCTCTGGAGCCGCCATTCTGTCTAGCCTAGTGCAGCTGCGCCCGCCGTTCCTTCAATTCGTGGGCTCTCAAAGGGCAGGCTCGATGTTCTCTCTTGCGTTCGACTCGGTGTTTGACTACTTTGGTGGCACCGACAGCCTTGAGGAAGATCAGCTAGCTGAGCTCAGTGAGCCACCGGCGAATACCGAGGAGAGGGGGCTGAGCCCGGGCGGGGGTCAGCGGGATCCCGAGACTGTGATCAAAGCGCCCTCTGCTGGCTACATGGAAACAACTGCCCGTGCCTTCTCAGTCAAAAGATATCCCTTACCTGAGCAAGGAGGAAGGGAAAGTGGATGGGAGCTGGCATAGGACACGCAGAAGAATCTGGGGCATTAGCCTCGTAAGAACCTGCTCTCACCACCAAAGCTGTCAGCTCTGGAAAATAACCATGAAGAACAAGACTGCGTCTGAGCATGAGGGTGTACGATCTTCATCGCTGTCTCTCCTGCCACATGCCACGTATGAGGCAAAAGAGGTTCCGAACAAAGGCATCGATTTTGTCCACAGAAATGAAATGCTTGGGTAGGCACCAAAGCGCATTTTGGAAAAGAAATTCCTTCATATGCATCAGAACCGGGTATGCCTGTTCTAAGAGTATGCCTGCCCTGACACATGCAGTCTTCTAAAAACAAGGCAAGTGTGGGGTTTTTTTTCATTTAAACTTGCCTACAAGAACAAAATTCTTGATTCTAATTTATTCTAATCAATTCTAATGATCAATTAATCGACTAAAAAAAGAGCGTTCCTTGCTGCTGCTTCCCGGCGCCGGGTCTCCTGCTCCACAGCTGCCGCCATGTCCTCCTTCTCCTGCTCCAGGCAAGGCCCAGGTCCTCACCACCGCTTCTTGGTGTGGGGGCCTCCTGCTCAACAACATAAACCATCACCAGCAGCAGAAGCCCGGGGAGCAGCAGCTGAGCGAGCCCGAGGACATGGAGAGGAAGACAACATTGAAACAGCAAACAGCTTCTCTGTAACAAATGCCTGTCGCCCTTCTGCCTCTCAGGAGCTGCCACCCCCACTAACACCACCTCTTTCTTGGAGGTGCCGATAATGTTATTTGTTATTTAATTTAATTTTTGTAAATTGTATTGCTTTTATTGTATTTTTATATTGTATTTCTATACCTGTGTTTGTTTTTCTTTGTAAGCCACCTTGAGGGCCTTTGACCAAAAGGCAGGGTATAAATAAAATTTAATTAATAATAACTTCTATCAGCCCCAGCAAGCATGGCCAATGACCTGGGAGGATGGGACTTGTAGTTAAGCAACAGCTGGAGGGCCAAAGGTTTCCAGCTTCTGGCTTAGATGAATTCTGTGGCTTAGATCTAGAGATCTTGCATCAGCACACAGTACTACTTGCTTGGTAGCCCTGATGGGATTCCTCCAGTTCCTCTGTCCAGCTGCAGCCCCCTGTGCCTCATCCCATTCTAGAGGTTCAATCAAACGTAGGTTTTCAGGCGGTACAAGGGCCTGTTAGTGGACAAAGGGGAATCCACAAAGCCCCATGGCACTAGCAGAGGGCTGCTCTACCTCTAAATCAGCCCATTTTCAGATACCAATTTTGTTTTATAAAAAGTTATGTCAGTTTCCATGCATTGTCCTTCATAACTTACTTGTCACACCTGTAACTGCTCTGTTGTGGTTTAACTAGGCTTCATACCAATACAATTTCATGTAAAAGGAAAGGATGACAGGAAAAGACTAATTGTGTTAACCAAACGTCTTCAAGTCTTAAAGAATACTTTCAGAGCTGGCTAATAGTTAAAAGAGCAACAGATTTCAAATACTAAATTTTCAAAATATATTCTACAATTGTTTTTCTTGAAATCATAACCTTCATCCTGATGCAAGTGCATAGCAAAGACAGAGTACTGCAGGCTCACTTCTTTATGGGTTAAATGGCAAAGTGGAAGCTGTCCTCTACAAAATCTATTGTAATTAGAATTATTTTTGCTACTGTTGTTGCCGGGAGGGGCGGAATGTAAACAGTTGCTATAAGAAAAGAATGACAGTACAGGTTTTGTAGTATGTATGAAGATCCTCCGTGGCGCAGAGTGGTAAGCGGTGGTAACGCAGCCGAAGCTCTGCTCAGCGCTGGAGTTCGATTCCAACGGAAGGAGGAAGTCGAATCTCCGGTAACAGGGCTCGAGGTCCACTCAGCCTTCAATCCATCTGTAGTCGGTAAAATGAGTACCCGGCATATGCTGGGGGGTAAAGAAAGGCCAGGGACGGAACTGGCAATCCCACCCCATATATACGGTCTGCCTGGTAAACGTCGCAAGACGTCACCCTAAGAGTCGGAAACAACTCTCACTATAAGTGCGGGGACACCTTTTTTTATGAAGAAAAAAATGATGTGAAAGTAAGATTTCCATACCTAAACATTCGGAAGCACAGATTTAAATTTAGTATCTGGAAAATTGTTAAGTTCTGTTCCAAGGGGGACAGGGATTGGTTTCCCTTTTCTATATTTCATATGGGATCATCCTGATCTGTTAATTTCTATGAGGAAAAGCCTGCTACCATTTAGAGAGTTCTATGTTTTTATAAGGCCCTCCTTATATGAGTACGGTTCTGTTTTAGTCACATATCCTGCCATGGAACTGGAATGTTGGCCTTGCTTTTAACTAACTTGTTTAACCAGGAATTTTCAGTTTCAATGGGTGTTCTTTTGAGGCTGTTTCTGTGCTCATTGGCACTCTACAATACTGCTATGTCCATGTTTGGTGAGGGCAGAGGTACTTAGAAGATCACCCATGTTTATATCCTGAGAATTAGCATGCTGAACACTGTATAAAGCCCAAACCTAGATACCAAGCCACAGATAATGGAAAAGCACACAGTGTGCTCAACCTTAGCTTCTTTTCTCTTTGCTCATTTTGTGGAGTTGTGAGGAAAAGAGAAGCCATAATATTTCTGAATAGTTGGTGTATGCAGTCTTCCAAACTGAGGTTATGGGAAGCCAAAGCTTTACACTTTGTGTAAAAATCAACTTTGTGTTCATTTTTGTAAAGTTACTTTGTGTTAATGTATTAGAGAAGAAAACTGCATTTTTGCATGAACAAAGCTATAACAATTTTGAAGAAAGATTAAAGGATTGTAGCCTAGTGCCAGAGCACATGCTTTGGGTGCAAAACGGCCCAGATACAATCTGGTCTCTCTACAAAGAGCTGTGAAACAGGCCTGCCTGAAACAACGGAAAACCACTGCCAATCCTTTTTAAACTATATTGAGCTTGGTCAATTAATGGTCTCACTCGGAATAAGGCAGCATCTTCTCTCCAGATGCTGTTTAGCAATTCCTGCATGAAAAATGCCGTTTCATATATCTAATGAAGTAGGCTGTTGTCTTAGAGCTAGATCATAATTCATCAGTCTGCGAGGCCTGTAAGCCTCATTTCTAGGGGCTGAGCTGTGTAGAAGGGGGGCTGGCGTGGGTGAAAGAATACAACTCTAAAAACTAGTAGCGGGCAAGTGCACCTACTGTTACTTTGCCCCTGCACATTGTTATTTCCTCTGAATACACTAAACTTTTTCACTATCCCAGTCAGACTCTGTTTTGCTATTCTTGCCTCCCCCCCCCCCCGCGACACCCACATCTTCTAGTAGTACTGAAACTGGTGTCTAAAGGGATTCCTGGTGAGGCGTATTTTACACATGATGACATCGTGTACAACTTTCATTGTCGTCCCTCCCAGAGATCTCTGACCAATTGAGTGAAGGACCGAACATTTCCCTTCAAGATCCCTAACACCCGAAATACCACTGCCACGATACCCTAAGAAGGCAGCATAACTGAAACTGACTGTCAAGCTAATTTAAATCTATACATTAGCAGGACGATGCTAAAGTTAGTTCCTAGTTCCCAGTTCCTTATTTGCTTGAAAGTTCAAAACACTAAAAAAGAAGAAAAGTTGACAGCTACAGCAACTTCAACCCAATCTTAACCTGTCCCTGAACCCCAAAATATATGTTGGGATAACCTGTATGATATATCACTGATCGGGGGACCCTCCCCGTCAAGAATAACAATACATGCAATCAAAATCATCAGGCTTCTGATATTATAAATACATGATGTCATAAAACCATAAAAAATAACTGTGGGTACCCACCCCAAAATCTGCTCTGGGCCAGGACAAATCATACAGCCCAGGAAAGGGGAGGATGTCTTCTATAAGATGCCAGTGCGTCCTGCCTGACCCAGAGCTTCTGCTAGGCACAGGGAATGGATGAGGGCATCTATGCAAAACCAAAGCAGAGAAAAACATACAGGAAAACACAAGTAAATAAAATAAATAAATCTACACAAAACCAAAGCAGAGAAAAACTGGAAGGGAAAAATAAGTAACTGGGGGTGCCCACCCCAAAATCTGCTCTGGGCAAGGACAAATCATACAGCCCAGGAAAGGGGAGGGTGTCCTCTATAACATACCAGTGCGTCCTGCTTGGCCCAGAGCTTCTGCAGGGCTCAGGGCGCAGATGAGGGCATCTACGCACAACCAAAATGGACAAAAACATCCTCTACAAGAATCCATGGCATCCTGACTGGCCCAGAGTTTCTTGTGGGCAGAAGGAGTGGATCTGAGCAACTATACACATCAAAATATTTAAATAAGGTGGGGGGGAAAGGATCTGGTGGTGCCCACTCCAAAACTTTATTCGAAGTACCATAAATAATACACATATTCATACAGGACAGGGTCCTCTGCAAGATGGCATTGGTTCCAACCCAGGTCAGAGCTTTTTGTTCAGTCATGGCACAGACAAGGTCATTTATGATTTCTGATTTTAGAATGTTTTTAACTTAATTTAATTATGCATTTTTAAACTTTTGTGATCCGCCCAGGAACGTTTTAGTTAATGGCACGGAATAAATCTAACATCATTAATTTATGTATCAGAAGAATAGCCAAAATATATAGGAAAGATTATAAGGAACTTGGATGCCCATCCCAAAATATGATTTGGGGCACCACAAATCATAGTTCCACACATCAGGGATACTGTCTTCTATTAGATGCCGTCCATGCATAGTTTAGAGTCCCATCTATGAAATTACATCTTTATGCTTCTTGAGTGAATCATTGTCTGGTGATCTGGCCAAGTTTCCTTCTGCCATGGCACCAGATAACATACAGCAATACGAGAAGAATTGTTGTGCATTTGATTTGTCCTGGCCCAGAGCAGATGTTGGGGTGGGCACCTCCAGTTACTTATTTTTTCCTGCGTGTTTTTGTCTGCTTTGGTTTTGCATAGATGCTCTCACCTGCACTCTGCGCCTAGCAGAAGCTCTGGGCCAGGCAGGATGCACTGGTATCTTCTAGAGGGCACCTTCACCTTTCCTGGGCTGTATGATTTGTCCTGGCCCAGAGCAGATTTTGGGGTGGGTACCCCCAGTTACTTAATTTGTTCTGTGTGTTTTTGTCTATTTTGATGTTGCATAGGTGCTGTTCTCCGTGCCCGGTGCCGAACAGAAGATATTGGGCAGGTGGGGTGCAGTGGCATCTCATAGAGGACACCCTCCCCTTTCCTGATTTGTCCTGGCCCAGAGCAGATTTTGGGGTGGGCACCCCCAGTCACTTATTTTTCCATCCATTTTTTCTCTGCTTTGGTTTTGCATAGATTTATTGATTTTATTTATTTATTGAATTTATTAGTCGCCCATCTGGCTGGCTGTCCAGCCACTCTGGGCGACGTACAACATAGGCATACAATACATAGGCATTAAAAATCTAAAAACAATAAAGATAAAATCTAACCCACCCCAAAAGCCTGCCTGAAGAGCCAGGTCTTCAAGGCCCAGTGGAAGCTCGTCATAGAAGGGGCATCATAGAAGATGCCCTCATCTGTGCCCTGTGCCCAGCAGAAGCTCTGGACCAGGTGGCATGCAGTGGCATCTTGTAGAAGACATCTTCCCCTTTTCTGGGGTATATGATTTGTCCTGGCCCAGAGCAGATTTTGGGGTAGGTACTGCCAGTTACTTACTTTTTTTCTGCCTCTTTTTTCCATGTTGGTTGTGCATAGATGCTACTATGCATGCCCTGCACCCAGGAGAAGCTCTAGTCAGGCGGGACGCAATGGCATCTTGTAGAGGACACTCTACCGTTTCCTTGGGTGTATGATTTGCCCTGGCCCAGAGCAGATTTTGGAGTGGGAGCTGTGATGTTCCTGATTTGTAATGTAAATACGGTAAGTGTTGGTATAATATAAGACATATGGTAAGTGGAGTGTGTGAGGAGGGGGAGTACATGGGCTGTAGAACGCTGGATTGGCTGAGCGTTTGAATGGCTGGAAGTATAAATGAGAGGATGACAGTTGAATAGGGTGGTGTTTTGTGGTGGTGTGTTGTTGGTGTGTTGGAGAGATTGGTGTGGAGAGTATAAGGTGGCTGTTGAGAGAGTGAAATAGGAGTTCTGAGGCAATTATTAAGAAGTAAAGTACATAAGAGATATAAGAAACCATATGCTTGCCAACAAAGTCTTAAGTAATCTTGTTATTTCTAATGCTTAATAAATATTTCTTGGTTTACTAAAAGCCTGATTCTTCAGCAGGGATACACAATCCAGGGTGGATGGCAGAGTAACCAAGGCTGAAATGTATCGAATGGTGGCAGAGGCGGAGGAAAAGATATTGTATACAGTACCACAGAGAAACCCAGAGTTGTAAGCTTCAGAGGCAAGAGGCTGCAGGGGAGTTTGGGAATTACCTATACCCATAGACACAAGGTATCGAGATAGCCAGGCAGAGGCTAAGGCACAGTCTATAGGCTATAAGGGATACAGAGTGTTGGGTAGTGTGGCCTAGCAGGGGGATCTTTTGAGATAGGTGCTAGTGCGGTGAAAGGTAAAAATAAACCTGACGTTCCTGACTGGGGGTGACCAGAGGTGGGCTGCACATCATAAGGTGGGCCTGACAGTGGTAAGACATCACTAGTGATCACAGGCGGGGAAGGACGCTGCAGGCACTCCCAGTTACTTATTTTTCCATTTTTGTTTTTGTCTATTTTGGTTTTGCAGAGATGCTCTCCTTCATGCCCTGCACCCAGTAGAAGCTCTGGGCCAGGTGGGGTGCAGTGGCATCTCGTAGATGACTGTGATGTTCCTGTATTAATGTATATATGGTAAGTGCTGTTTGTATAGAAGATACATGGTAAGTGGAATGAAAGAGGAGGGGGAGTAAATGAGCAGTAGAATGCTGGATGATTGGCTGAGTGTTTGGATGGCTGAGAGTATAAATGGAAGGATGACAGTTGAATCTGGGTGGACGTGAGTGGGTTGTTTGAGAGGTGTTTGGTGGACGTGAGTGGGTTGTTTTGGTGGAGTTTGGAGGTGGGTGTGAGTTGGTGTATGTCAGGAGAGTGTGGAGAAAGAGGGAGGTGGAGTTCGGATTAGTAATAAGTCAAATATCACAGTAATAGATGAAACCATAAGCTTGTAGATCATTATCAAAGTTATCTTGTTATTAATGTTATTTAATAAATACTATTTTGGTTTACCAAAGGCCTGATCCTTGGCTGGGGTTTCACAGACCAGAAGGGAGGGTAAGGTAATAACCAAGGCTGAAGGGAAACAGTAACAAATAGTGGCAGCGGTGAAGAGGAGAAGATAACATTATAAGTATCCAGAGCAACCCCGAGTTATGAGTTATCTGCATTGATACAAGGGGGTTGGGAACAGCATAGGCACGCAGTCACGAATGTAACCGGATAGAGAGACTCAAGGAAGGTCTCTGGGAACATTGGTTGTAGAATGTGAATGGTGGTGCTGCCTAGCAGGGGGATCTATTGAGATCTGTGCTAGAGCGGAGAGAGAAACCATAAAAAAGGACAGTCTGGACTGGTGGAGTCCCTGGTGGTGCCTAGTGAAAGGCAGTAGCCACGAGCAGGTAGGAACCTGACAGGGGGAGCCAGGGAAGGGCGTCACAATGACACCCTCCCCTTTCCTGGGGTAAATGATTCATCCTGGCCCAGAACATATTTTAGGGTGGGCACCCCCAGTTACTTTTTTTTCCTGTATGTTTTTCTCTGCTTTGGTTTTGGATAGAGGTCCTCATCTGTTCCCTGCGCCCAGCAGAAGCTCTTGGCCAGGCGGGACACAGTGGTATCTCATAGAGGACATCCTCCCCTTTCCTGGATTGTATGATTTGTCCTGGCCCAGAGCAGATTTGGGGGTGTGTACCCACAGTTACTTTTTTTTTTCTATGTGTTTTTGCTCATTTTGGTTTTGCATTGATGTCCTCATCCGTGCCTCACGTGCAGCAGAAGCTCTGGGCCAGACAGGATGCACTGGCATCTCGTAGAGGTCACCCTTCCCTTCCCTTGGGTATATGATTTGTCCTGGCGCAGAGCAGAGTTTGGGGTAGGTACCCCCAGTTACTTATTTTATTCTTCCTCTTTTTGTCCATGTTGATTGTGCGTAGATGCCCTCATCCGTGCACTGCGCCCAGCAAGAGCGCTGGGCCAGGCGGGATGCACTGGAATCTGTAGAACACATCCTCCCCTTTCCTGGGCTGTATGATTTGTCCTGACCCAGAGCAAATTTTGGGGTGGGTATCCCCAGTTACTCATTTTTTCTGTGTATTTTTGGCCATTTTGATTTTGCATAGATGCACCTGTGCATGCCCTGTGCCCAGCAGAAGCTCTGAGCCAGGTGGGACGCACTGGCATCTCATAGAGGACACCTTCCCCTTTCCTGGGTGTATGATTTGTCCTGGCCCAGAGCAGTTTTTGGGGTGGGTACCCCCAGTTACTTATTTTTTCCTGTGTGTTTTTGTCTGCTTTGGTTTTGCTTATTTGCCCTCATCCATGCCCTGTGCCCAGCAGAAGCTCTGGGCCAGGCATCTCGTAGAGGACTCCCTCCCCTTTCCTGGGCTGTATGATTTGTCCTGGGCTAGAGCAGATTTTGGGGTGGGCACCCCCAGTTACTTACTTTTTATGATTTTATGACATCATTATGTATTTATGATAATATCAGAAGCCTGATGATTTTGATTGCATAAATGTATTGTTATTTTTGACGGGGAGGGTCCCCCAATCAGTGATATATCATACAGGGTACCCCAACATATATTTTGGGGTTCAGGGACATATTAAGTTTGGCTTGAAGCTGCTACAGCTGTCAACTTTTCTTCTTTTTTAGTGTTTTGAACTTTCAAACAAATAAGCAACCGGGAACTAGGAACCAACTTCAGTGTCGTATTAGCAGGGAGGGCGAACCCGCAGCCCTCCAGATGACATTGAACTCCAACTCCCATCAGCCCAAACCTTTCAACAAGCCTTTTAAGTTGAGACCTATCACAGTCTGCGTTTGTGTTAGAATTGCTTTTAATATGTTTTCTTTAATAATATGTTTTTAACCCTTTTCTAAAAGATGTTTTTAAAGCTTTTTTAAAAATGTTTTTAACGTTGTTTTGTTTTAATGTATTTTAAGGTCTTTTATGATGTTTTAAAGTGTTTTTAGCGTTTCTATTTGCCACCCTGGGCTCCTGCTGGGAAGAAGGGCGGGATATAAATTAAATAATAAATAAATAAATAACTAGCGTAGCCAATAGTCAGGGATGATGGGAGTTGGAGTTCTGCAACAACTGGGCTACATCCCTGGTCTGCAAGTGAAGATACGCCTACCACGCCAAGCGGTTTTCTTCGCCTCTCCATAAAATATCGTAAGAAAAAATAGACACCCCGCAACAGACGCCACTTAGCGTACCTGCTCCCTTGAGTCTCCGATTCATACACCTAACCCTAGGTAGGAAGAACCGTGCGAGTTCACCTGCCTTACGGCCTGTAGCAGGAGAATCCCGCGACCATCGTGTTGTAGGCGAGTCCCTCACTCTCCCACTCTCTGCCGCCAGGGGGCCGCAGTGAGCTGGCTCTGCCTGGTATCCTAGCAACCCCCGAGAGAGGGTGTGGCCGACGGGCTGGCCTTTCTATGAGCTCACTTGCCAGGGCCTCCGCCAGGGAGGAGGGTCTGGCCTGGTGTGATCGCCCCTGCTAGTTTCCCTCAGGCTGGGGGGAGTATGGAGCAGGGGCTCTCCGCTATTACCTTGTATTGCGCACCAGCCGCTGTCGCCGTCACCGCCTGCGCTATGGAGCAAGAGCAGGTAAGTCACCCATCCCCTCTCTCCTTCACGCGCCGGACGGCCCTATTGACTGTCTCCGTGGTGGGAGCAAAGCTCCCTTGACAGCCTCCACCGTGACAGCCGCAGCCTGTCTCTTGCCGCGTCTCGGCCTCCTTCCTGTCGTAGGGGTAAAGCCTGGGGGAAAGCACGGGGCCTTTCTCTGAGTGCGCGGCGCCCTTCGCGCTGTGGTGCTGGCCAAAGGCCCGTGCAAGCCTTTTCTTGCGTAAGGTTCCTCAGAAGTAGCTCCTACTCAGCGAGGGATTGAAGTAGAATATCGGGCTTGTCGTTTTACAGTGTTGTCCCACTTCTGCCCTGTGGGCGGCACGTGGTAGGTTTCTCTGCTTGGAGGAGGCTGTTGGGCAACCCCTGGGTCAAGGAAGAGCTTCTGAGCAAAGTTCTTTAAGACATATAATTTCCCTGAATGCACCCTTGGTTGTGCTTTTGTAACCAAAATCGGGGTTGTGGAGGGTGTGCTTTACCCCTCTTTATTTGTAAGCTGATACTTCCGCCTCTTCCCCATTCCCAGTGCCAATCGCGCTTCTGCAAGAACTCTTTTGTGTCCTGTGATTCTCAGTGGGTGTGGCTAGGACCCAGTTGGGGTCACCTGAATCTTGGCAGGTACCCCACTTGCTGTAAATAGTTACATGGCTGCTTCAGTATTGTAATTCACCTTTCCTATACTTTTATTGCATTACTGCAGGGAATGCTATATTGCTTTATCTGTTGGCTGGAGGAATTGCTTATCTTTTCAGAGGAAACTGGTTGTGTTACAAAAGGAGCCAGGCCTGGATGGAGGCCCGACTGATAAAAGCCCTCAATTCCTTGAGATGCCAATAAGGAATAGAGACGAGACCGGATCAGTATAAAGTCTTGCCTTTTAATACCTTTGCAAAGGGAGGGCCACGGTCAAGTGGTTCTCTAGAATAGCTGACAGTCATCATATTTATAGGGTATAGATGCGTCACATACATAATATCAGAAATGCATAGCTAATCAAGAATACATCATTGTTTAATTTCTCAGCATCTGTCTATTCTGGTTCACTTCTCTGTTCCCATCCCAAACTTCCTCTATCCTTGACCTTTGGTCCTACAAGCTGGGAATAACATCTTTAATTGCTAAAGAAGCAGATAAGTGAAAAACTCCCGTACTTGTCACAAGCAAGGAAAACAAGCATATGTTTCATTTTGCATTATTTGATTTCATTTTAGTACAACATTTTAATTTTAACTCATTGCAACAGTTGCAGGCAGAAGACCATTCTCAACAGTTGTGGAGAGAGAGCTGATTTTAAAAAAACACATTACTAGCATTTCTAAACATTTGAGGAACTAATATGATTCTATTTTTTAATTGCTGGAACATCTGTATATCATTAAACAGGGATGTGCTGATTTGCCCAGCAGGACAGGTAGACTTATTCTGTTGGTGAAAACATGATGTGAAAATAAATTTGTAGTGGATGCATTTCTTCTACCTGCTGGAGGCTGCTCAGACAGTTCAGGCTTCAATTTTCACAAATTCAGGATGATTCCTGTCTCACAAGGCTTCAAGATCCGGAAATTCTAGTATTTATAATGATAGTGTTACATGCTGTCATTTTGCATTGATTAAATTCACAGGTAGTCCCAGTTTTTTACATACATGTGAGTAAATTCACAAATACCATTATTCATCTAATTTTTATCAGCACCATCAACCTTCTGCCTTGATATTGCAGTTACAGTTCACACATATATCAGCTGTTTTGATTTCTTCTGATGCCTCCTGTAAGCAGATACCTATTACAAATCAGCCTGTTTAATATTACATGAAGACAGGTTTTGACTTTCACCTAATTGTGAAAACCTGGCAAAGATATTGACATACAGTTGCCCTACATGTAAATGAAGTTCTTTTTAAAAAGGACCTTTCAAGGTATCCCAAGCTTGCCTTCTTCACATAGATTTTGATGTTCATATACTTTTGGCTATTATATAAATAGCCAAATATTATATAAATTTTTGAGTTGCAATTGTAAAGTGAGGGAGGTTAATTGTTAGATCTAAACATGGATAAAAGTTTCACTGTTATGCAATTTTATTTACACTCTTGTAGTAGGAGCAGAGAGGCACTGAACTAATTTTTATAATATTTATTGAAATGCTATGTATTATACAAGGCTGCTCGAGTAAAGTACGTAGAGTAAAACTGCTGTGGATTTTGCTGACACTTTATTTGCAGTAATGTTAAGAGAATGAATGTTGCCTCTTAACTAAATAGAAAAACTGTTTGTGAAAGTATTTTGCAATTTTTCATCTGAATGTTTTGGTTCTGAAACAGCTGTAGGTATCTGAGCAATATTTGCAAAACAGTCTTTAAATTAAGTGAAAAGAACTTAAAGGCTACTAGTGTAAAACTAATCTTCCTAAAGGATCATGAGTTATAAAAAAAGTGGCATGAACAGATATTGGGAAGTAGGAACTCTGAAAAACATAATAAAGAATTTCACTTTTCGTTTCCTGGTTTGTCTTTTTTTTTTTTTTTGTAGGGACTACTACTGATGTAGGGTTACAGATTTATTTATTGAATTAAAAAACACTTGTGTAAAATGTTTTGGTAGGGCTGTTGGGTTAAATAACATTCTTAAGAAACCTGATTTCATTGCTAATTCACTTGCATAGATTTGAAAACACACGACTTTAGGGCCTTGTCAGAATGAAATTCCCAGTGACACACACAAATGATATGGGAACAAACTAAAATAT
The DNA here is from genome assembly GCF_030035675.1 of Rhineura floridana. Lineage (NCBI taxonomy): Eukaryota > Metazoa > Chordata > Lepidosauria > Squamata > Rhineuridae > Rhineura > Rhineura floridana. Next base: position 186,206,444 of record NC_084481.1, read on the forward strand.
GTTCACTTCCTGTTAAGGAAAATTCTTAGTCCTAAATGTAATCTTCAGAATCAAAGATGTGACAATTGGGATCAATCTGTTATTCCAATAACTGTAGCAAATTACTTCATCGACAAATCTCTTCTGTTACTTGTTTAGTTTTATATTTTATACTTGTTTGTGAACTCACAGTGGATTATAACATCTTAACATTTCTTTTCTCTTGTCTGGCTGCTCATTTTTAAAAACCTGTGTGATATCCAACTAAGCTATACTCGGAGTAGAATTATTGAAATTGGTGATCTGCTCTGATTAGGAGTAATGCTGGTATGTCTAAGAACATTTGTAATCAAATATCCTTTTCCCCCCTTCTTTTCATATGAATAAAATAATTTCACATGTACCTCCCACTCCTAAGGTTAATCGGGCATAGCAATGCTTCTGTCCATCCCATATATTTGTTCTTTAAAACATCCTGGAGGAGACTACTCTTTATTACAGTGCACTGTTGTGCTTACTTACTGTGTAGTGACAGAGTGTCTTTCTGTTTCTCCTGACTAACCTACCTGTAAATACTGGAATTGTAGAAATGGTCTACAGTGTTAATTTCCCAGGCAGGCTTGAGCTACTGTACTACACTTTCATTTTAGAAATGAAGCCATGCTTAGTAGTAGACAATTTATTTTGTGCTATTTAACTCCCCTGCTTTCTGTTATGGGTTGCTTTAGAAGAGGGTAGGGAACCTTTTTCAACCCAAGGTCCGCATTCCCTTCTGGGCCACCTTCTGGGAGCTACATGCCTGTGGTGGGCAGAGCCAGAGACAAAAGTGAACAAAGCAATGAATCTGAACTTCACCTTTGTAAGGTAGACTAGTTTCTACACACTCTCACACACCCCTCTCTATCCTCCATCCAGTAAAACAAGAGGCATTGTCAGAGTTCAAGGACAAATTCCAGCAAGGCGAAAGCACTCAAGGAGAATGTGAAGCAGGCCCAATAGGAGGTGTGGCTGTGGAGGAGATAGGCCTAGGGAGAGTCCCAAGGGCTGCATTCAGCCCCTGGGCTTGAGGTTCCTTACCCCTGCTTTAGGACACTTTGCAGAGATATGTTTGGTGTCACTATGATTTAGGAATATTGGAAAGCTGCCTTATATCAGTCAGAGATCTTATCCATTTAGCCAAGTGCTGTCTACTCTTATTGGCAGCAAGGGCCTCAGGCAGAGGTGGTTCCTCTCATATGCTACCTGATCCTTTTGAAGCCACTTACAGGGAGGCTTATACTTATTGGGGCGGGGGGATAAGTGACATACTAACGATTGAATTGGGGACCTCCTGCATACAAATCATGTGCTTCTACCATTGAGCTATGTTCCATCCCCAGAGTTACATAACACATCTGAGAGCCCTATCTTTTCAGGTGAACTTTAATCTATAAAAAAAACCTTTGTAATTTATTTGTAGTATCTCAGCTGGGAAAAGTCAATGTTAAACTGGGAAGCCCAATCCTGATCAGACAAGGTAGCAGTGACATGACAAGAAGTGGCATACTTCTGCCAAGGAAATTCCTCCCTGACCTTCTCCTATGAAGAAAGATGGGTGCTGGCTTATCTGTACCTCCTGGGCCTGGATGCTGCCTTGGGTTGCTGTCCATGACCTTCCATTCTTCCTATAGCTGTCACAAGGAGTAACTATTGAGGATTGCTCAAGTATGCTGGTTTGGTTGCTGGTGCTACATTGGAACAACTTTGAGCCTTGCCAATAACCTGGATTAGAAAAGATAATAATGTTGGGAAAAAGAGAAGGAAGTAGAAAAAGAGGAAGGCCAAACAAGAGATGGATTGATTCCATAAAGGAAGCCACAGACCTGAACGTACAAGATCTGAACAGGGTGGTTCATGACAGATGCTCTTGGAGGTCACTGATTCATAGGGTCGCCATACGTTGTAGTCGACTTGGAGGCACATAACAACAACAAATAACCTGGAAACGGAACAGTGTGTGGACCAACTGATCGTACAACTACTGTTAATGCCTTCTGATTCCTGGTGAAACATTTCACTGTTCTGACAAGTCTAAGCATCTTTCCTGGTTTTTTCCTCAGTAGCAAATGTTTCAGTTTTATATTACTGGACCATATTGTTATTCATAATGCAAGTGGCTTGCAGAATGCTTTTCTTTTACGGGGGAACATTGGGGAATATAGAAAAGCCCTTTTAGAATGTCTGCTTCTACTTAATAGCATCTGCAGAATGTTATGGTGGCAGAGAGAACCTTTCCAGTGTTGTGATTATAACAGTGATAGTGATACCTCCTTGAATTTGCATGGAAACTGAGTCTGCTCTGTGTGCATGGAGAGTATGAAGATTTGCAGCTCTTTGTAGCATGTGTAAAAGAGAATAAATACACATTTTCTGAAAATAATTTGTATGTACTTCGAGCATACTGTCTGCTGGATCTTACAGGCGGCCCTAGTCCAAATCCCTGCTTAGCCAGGAATTGCGTGGGTGGCCTTGAGCAAGTTTAGAGTATCACAACCGCTGTAAACCCAAAATAAAAATTATTTGCCTCCCAGAAGTATTGTGGGGATAGATGAAAATGCTCCAAAACCAAAAAGTGCTCAATAAATAATGGCTATTTTACATAGGCCTTTAACAACATGTGGCAGTTTATATTTATGATCATTTATTTTTACATGTATGTCAAGGCGATTTACAAACCTAACATAAAAATAGCATTGAAGTGTCTATGTGGTTTGAAATATTTCTCTCCTCTACCTTCAAGCTGTGGGTGAAGTGATGTGATAATTGTTAAAACTTAAGGAATATTATTTTTTGGTGGTCTGCTATGATATTGTACTTGTTGTAGAGCCATTCCCTCTTTTGTTTATCATGTTGCACCTGACAGTTGCCCTCTCCTATTACAGCTCCATACAAATGGTGATAGAGGCTTTGAGAATGTTGAACTTGGAGTCATAGGAAGAAAGAAGAAAATCCCAAGAAGGGTTATCCACTTTGCAAGTGGAGAAACCATGGAAGAATATAGCACAGATGAAGAGGAGGATGAGCTGCAGGAGAAAAAAGACCTCTTGCCCTCTGTCAATCCAGTAGGTTTGTTTCTGAGGTTTATTTGCTTTATATGAGTTATGCCACCTATATGCAGACCCCCCCCTCTTAATTCTGATGTTTGTCCTATTTTGATGAATTTGTTTCCATAGAAACAGTCAATGGAGTTGTCGTTAAGGTTTTCTTTTTAAAAATACACAATTTCAGATCTCACTTGGCACATGAACCCACTATATGACATTAGATAAGCCATAATTCTTTTAGCCGTAACCCTACCCCCTTCTGAAATAAGGGGATGATTCTGACCTTCCTTGCCTGGCTGCTCTAAGGAATAAATGGCTTGGATATAGAGTAATGCAAGTGGAACTCTGCTTGTGTAATAGGATTTTCCCTTCTTCTCTCCCCTGGACCTCAAAAAGCTGCTCCTTAGTGTCTCAAGAAAAATGTGGGGTGTGACATAGGGGGACTGCCATGAGAGGGAGGAGGTGATGGAAATCACATAGAAGCACCTTGTGTCAAGTGAAAGCTTGAAATCCAAGCCAATATATGTAGTGCTTTGAACATTTAAGTGTGCTACAGAAGTGTATTTATTTAGACAAAGTGAATACAGGTTTACATTTTTAACCTGAGGGCTTTAAATGTTTCAGGTGTTCTACATGGCATTTAGGTTTTTGTTTAACTAGCCCTGTTTTCTGGATTCATGATGGTGATGGCTGAGATGACAAACTGGTTCCAGTGCAGGGTAGGGAACATCTGGCCCTCCAAACGTTGTTGAACTACAACTCCCATCAACCTTGACCATTGGCCATGCTGGCTGGGGCTGATGGGAGTTGGAGTCCAACAACATCTGGAGGGCTACAGCTTTCCCATGCCTGTTCTAGTGGTTATTAAAAGTGTATGAAAAATGTCCAAGGACTACATGTACAGAACAAGGGATGCTTGCTTACTTCTGCAGCATATTGGCCTGAATATACTGGACTGTATATTCAGCACAGTGACATCATATTCTCTTTTGGTGTTGCTTGGCCTTCCTAGATTTGGGTTTTTGTTCCTGAATAGTACTAGGGAAGCAGAGTACAAGTTGGGGTTTTTGTCAGCTGCTTCTGTAAAAATTCTTGTATATTGCACCACATTTAGGGGCAAAGCCATGTTTGAAATAAAGATGAAATTAGGTCAATATCGTCCGTACAATCCAGATTTGCTCCTTCATGTTTAATCAATCTATAGAAAGAAAGATTTTACTGAATGCAATGAATTTTACATCAGACGTGCCCAGGTACCAGGTGAAGATCTGGCATCCTTCTGAATAGCAATTCTCCCTCCAAATGGAGAGAAATTTTATTGACTTGCAATGTGTTGCAAGGAAGGCAGAGAGAGAGATGCTGGAGTGCAAAGGACAATTGTGTTGAAAGCAGCGGAGGCTGGTGGCTCCGATGAGAGTGGGACAGTGAATCTGCTCCAGGTTTGGTTTTAGTCCATACTTCCCAAGGTGCTTCAGATCCTTGAAAATTCAGACTAAAACTTGGAGCAGATTCACTGCCCCACTCACATTGGAGCTGCCAGCCTCCACTGATTCAAAGCGTAGTGGAACGGAATCTGAGAAAAACAATTAGTCCTTTTTAGATCTTCATAATGCACTTTTAAAAGCCTTCTTTGTGACATTTTATAATGCAGATTTAAAGGGAAATGACCTCTTCTATACCATAACTGTATGTTATAGTGCTTTTTGATAGGATAAATGTTTATTTTTATTTCCACGCTTCATTATAAAATTCTAGGGTGGTACATAAGATATGTTAAAACAACAATACGTTTAAATCATAAACACAACAGTAGTTGAAAACATGTCAACTGTAGGAAACATCAATTAAAACATATCACTTAAAGCGATGTATTAAAAGCAAATACTTATTTGGATAAATAGGTCTTCAACAAGTGCTGAAACATCATCTTGTGGTATATCAGAGAAAGGATTGCTGTCACCTGTGTTTTATTGTGTGAGTCCCAGCAGTATAAATGAGGCAGAGAAAATAAGAGCCCAGCTGAGCTTTGATGTCTTGGCAAAAATGTTGTAGGATTTCTATACAGACAATTAAATGGCCTATTTTCTGGTAGTGCCATGTTGATAGCTTATTATTCCAGTTGAGGGTACAAAGACTAGCACCTGCTCATTAAATTTGCCTTGATAAACTTACATATTAGGACTTTTAATGGAAACTCAACCTAAACTTTTAGAGCTTGGCTAGTGTTGGGTTCTTTATGAAGATATGCAAAACCTATAATAATGTATAAATCTGAAACTATAGCTATAATAGAATCTTCCTATTTTAAAGCCTGCACTTAACTGTTGAGTTATAAACCAGAAAGTATGTATTAAGCTACCCCTGCCTGTAACAATTCAGTCATTAAAATTTGTATACCTTCCATGTACATAAAAATCTGCCTTTTAGCTAACTATGTATGGCTACTTAGTCTATATAGTAGGTCATAATATAGGAAAAACACATGTATTGAGCTGTAATGTACTGCTTGTAGTAGTTTGAAGAATATCTAAGTTTGTTCTGTTTGTTCAACCATTTTTCTATAGACCCCACATGAGAATCATTTTGCTTCCAAGGGTCCTGAGTATTTGCCATTGCTGCAAGCTATAGTTGGAGCTTCTATCCACACCCTAGGGGCTTCTGAGGCTTCTTTTCCCCCGTGCCCCCTGAAAAGCCCTACCAGAAAGCTCAAGGGAGTGGGACACTTGGACAGCCTTCATGCAGCACAAACAGTTGCAGTTGGAAAAGAAATCCAGAGAGAGAGCACAATGCTCTTAAGATTCTGGCCCCATCATTTAAGGACTTGATTAATTCCCGGAATAAATCTCACTTGCATATGAAAGTAATCATTACATTTTACCAGGTTGGGTTTGAACTAGGCAATCTTCATGTCAAAGATTGTTGTAACTTCAGCGTTGATTCTGAAACATACCAAGAATATTTTTTACAGCTTATATATTACACTACTCGTATTTACAACAGGACATTTTTCTTACTTTCTTGCATCCTATGGATAAATTTCAGATTTCTTAAGATTCCATTTTTGTAAATGTTTCTGGTGTCATAAATTCATAGGGAAGTTTGCAGTTGTAACGGCAGTGACTCTGAAATGCTATTACCATCACATCTGCAAAATTGGGAAGGTGTTGTAGCTCAGTGGTACTAGGTATGTCCTTTGCATGCAGACAGTCCCGGGTTCAGTGCCTGGCATTTGCAGGTAAGGCTGGGAAAATTCCCTGTCTTTCAATATCTGATTGGATTTTAATCATAATTTCTATGTGTGAACATGTAGAAAAACAAAGCATTGGGTTTTGTTGCCAGACAGATGTATTCAGGGTGAGCATTCCATCATTGGGTGCCACTGTAGAAAAGGCCCTGTTCTTGGTAGCCTAGCCATTCACTTTCCTTTAAGAATAGTAAAACTCATTATTTACAGTGCCTTGCAAAAGTTATCAGACCCCTGTCCAGTGCTCTCGTATTACTGAATTACAAATGGCAATTACAAACATTTCCCAACATAAAACCAATGTCACCTTACAATAATTGATTTTGAGTTTCAGCGCTTCAAAATAAAATATCATACAGAATGAAATTACAATGTACCAGTTGTAATTCAGTAATATGAGGGCATTGATCAGGGATCTGATTACTTTTGCAAGGCACTGTATGTTTAATTTATACCCGACTTTTCAGTCTCTTCCCAAAAAAGCTTATAATCATTCAAATTTATCTCAAAAATACAATTAAAAATGTTAGGGAAAGACATAGTGAAGGGATGAAGGTAGGGTAGATTCAGATCACTGCTTTTACTTCATTTTCCGTGTTGCCCTTGCCATAGCCTGTGTAACCTATGAAGGCGAATGAATTGCAATCATGTGACCCTCAGTGTTCCAAATTTGCATTGTAGCTTTTAAAACTATATTGGAATCTTAACATTGCTTCCTTCCAGAACTGAAGAATTTAGATGGGTTTAGACTAATTTGTATGTGTTGTTGCTTCAGAGCTTTGGCTTCCCTAGCATATAAAACCTTTTATTGAGCAACTACTGCCTTATTGTAAACTGGAGCTCAGTTCATTATTTTAGTATTATAGCTGCTTGTTAGTTGCTGATATTGTTGCTGTAAGGCTCTCAGAGCGGCTTGCAAAAGTTTTACAGTACAATCGCATTGAATTTGGGGGGCAAGGGAGGGGGTTTCAGCCATTCTATCAGGCTATAGGAAAGGGAGCAATGGAATTGCAGGGCTTCTCCATTAGCTTTCCTGGGAAATGATCAACTTTTGGCTCCTCCTTGTCATCCTCCTTCATATCATTCCATTCCAGCTAGTCATTATAAGAACTTTGTAACTAAGGACTAGTGCCTGAGCTTGTGTTTTTTTCGTCCCACCCAATCTCTTTTTCTTTTCATGTTTATCTTGTATACTTGGGGGCAGGGATTGTCTTATCACTTATATTTGTAAGCTGCTCTTGAAGCCCTCTTCAGTTGAAGAGCGGGCTACAAATGTTTCAAGTACAGGGACTAGGAAAGAAAGGAAAAGTTCCATTGGGCAAGCATAAATGTGTTGCACAGTTGGTCAGGCATTCAGGCAGCAGTTTTGGCCTTCATTCTTGGGCCTCTCTGGTGTTGCCAAGCAGCATGCCTACTGAGGAACGCTGAAGTTTTTGAGTGGGATCGAGCAGTTTGCTCAGTCTGTGATGATCTTCTTTTGCTGGCAGTTGGTAGTTCCCAGGCAAAAGCTCCCTCTGAAGCAAGGGGTGTGTGCACGCATGTGCATAAGTCACAAGGCTACAGATACAAAGGAGGAGAGGAAGATTGCAAGGGAGACCAGAAAGCCCAGTAATGCAAGAGACAGGTGTGATCCGTTACTAATGGAAGAGAACTAGTAAAAAAAAGCTTTAAATACCCAATTTGAGTGGGTGACTCACTCTAAGCCAGCCTTTTTCAACCAGTGTGCCTCCAGATGTTGTTGGACCACAACTCCCATCAGCCTCAGCCAGCATTGCCAATGGTCAGGAAAGATGGGAGTTGTGGTCCAACAACATCTGGAGGCACACTGGTTGGGAAAGGCTGCTCTAAGCTATGGTGAATTGGCAAATAAGGCAAATATTTTACCTGTGTGTGTTTGTATCTGCCAACAGAAGTGGGTTGTAGCCCATGTATGCTAATGCCACAATAAATGTATTAGTCTTTAAGATGCAAAACAGGATTGTGTTTGCTCTAACATGTGGCCTTGTGGAATACATCATTACTGTTAACTGAATGAGCCCCCTGTAAGGGCAGCATTCTAGCTATTTAATACTCTTCTGAGTATATCTACTGTGGATATGAATGAAAGTATTGTCACAAGTCATGAAAGACAAAATCCTGCATTCAGGTCATGTTCTGAGGTCACAAGATGAAGCAGCCTTGCTGAAGCTAAGCAGGATACTGCATGAGAACCCTGGTTTTTTATGTTATCTTGAACTTCGTTGAAGAAACATGGTGTTGCTTCCCATAGTAGCATTGGGCAAGCAGAAGCACTTCTGGTCACATAAGACTGGGCACCTGATTTTTACCAATCCTCCCTACCCACTGCAGCCCCCCCCTTGAAAAACTGCTCCTGAGGGTTGTGGGGGATCCTCCAGAACGATTATGGGATGTCGTGCAGAGGGCTGCAGTGGGGGATGAGGTGGAAGATGAGTGAAAATTGATACCCCACCATATGCAAGCTTGCCTCATGCCACCATTGGATATAGCCCATGGGTTATACATGAAATTACTTAACTGCCTTTCAGATTTTGAACATAAACACTTATTTTATTGCAGGCCACCCTTACCTGGGGACCCTATCTATGGTTTCATATGCTAAGAGTAGCCACATCAACACTATCAGGTATGGGTTTATTCTGTGTATGTATATATAGTAAGAACTATGACAAACAAAATATGTTATAATGAAGGGTAAAGTGGTATGCGACCGAGGAGTGCAGGTACTAGAGTTTTGTTGCTTGAAGGAGCAGAAGAGCGAAATGAAGCCATGTAAGCTATTAAGGGGAAGGGCTGTGACTCAGCGGCAGAGCACCTGCTTTGTATGCTCAATCCCCAGCATCTCCAGGTAGGGCTTGGAGAGAACCCCTGCCTGAAGCTCTGGAGAGCCGCTGCCAGTCAGTGTAGGTGATACTGAACTAGATGGACCATTGGCTTTACTCAGTATACGGCAGCTTCCTATGTTCCTGAGTGATAGTTATTGGTATTCAAAAACGTGAAGGGATTCTGATGAACAGAAGTGATGAAAGATCCTATTTACTAGTTTATCCAGTGCTGACTTGAACATTGGGAAAGAGGAATTGAATACAATTTCGTCTTACAGAAGAATGTTGAGTGCAGATTGTCAAGTCACTATGCTGATACGGAATCTGCATATTTCATTGCCTACACTTCACCATAGTCTGGCATGAGTGGGTGGTATTTTACTCTGAACAATTTATTACAGTGAAATCCCACCTTTGTTTTCTACATATTTGTCTTCTGTTCTGCTTTATAAGTTGTCTTAAAGATACAGTACTAAGTTACAAAAGTAAATAGCCATTTCCTGCCATTAATGTGCCATGGCAAGCTTTCTTGTTGGCTTTTCCCCTTGGTTTCCCTGTCAATTTATTCCAACATTTTAAGGAATCACAGAAGAAAAGTCTGAAGTATTGCCCAGAGAGAAGATTAGTGTAGTTTATTTTTAAATGGTGGATAAAAAGTCACAAGAGAACAATTGCACACATTGACTACCAGAGTATTATATGAAGGAAGTGTGTGTAATTTGGGGAAGGTAGGTTTAGGTTTGATTAAAAAGCTTTTACTATAAGGGCAAGTTTGTGGTGGGTTTTTTTTGGGGGGGGGGTGTTGTTCATCCAGTATTTGATGCATGTAAGCTTTACAAGCTCTGAACTGAACATTTATAGCTTCTTCACTTGCTCACAGAAGTCAGTAACGTGAAAGAAGCCTGCTTAAGCAGCCCTGACTCAATGACCCATAGTACAGTGATGGCACATCATGCTGCCTTTTCTGATGGCTTCTTTTATATTTTTAGTTTGCTATTAAAGCAACTTTTGGCTTGATGTTAAAGCACTGAAAGGGAAGGAAGAATATCCTTGTTCAGGTACATTTGAAGAAAGGATACACGATAGAACAATTTCTTTTGAAGAATTTGAACTCTTTCAGTGGAGAGTTTCATATAAAGCCCAAACAAACCTCACTCTGCATGGTTTTAGGTGTAAATGTGTAGGATTGGATTATCTGGCCTGTTTTGTCACCTTCCATTTGGCTTGCTTTCCATAGTTTGTGTGGTTCATGTTTTGGCTTGCACAAGTGGAATCAAAATCTAAGGAAGTGGGGAAAAACCCCAAACCTCTTGCTGCTTTGTGAACGTGTGACTTATATGGAATGCTGATGGAAACTGTACTCAAGAGTTAGCTTGGTGAGTCTGCATCATTCATAAACATGTGTTTTATTTATTCAGTGTGTGACTTCCTTGGTGAAAAAATTGCTTCTGTTTTGGGAATCAGCACGCCAAAGTACCAGTATGCCATAGATGAATACTACAGAATGAAGAAGGAGGTGTGTGCCCTTTTGTACCCTCTTAACAACATAGAAATTACAAATATCATGATCTTTACTTAAAAAGCATAGTATAGTAGGCTGGTTTCTTAATATAAAATGGTTTAAAGATGGCATTTTTCAGTTCTCTAAAAATCCATTATAATGCCAACAGTGTAGATTCACTCTCCCCTGTAGGGCATCTTTTTTGTGGGAGAGTACATCCCAGATGCAATCTCTAAAGGAAAACATGTTTGGTTGTATGTACCTTTCAAATGGACTTTATTCTGTGTTGCCCTAACATTATAGGAAATAGTTTCCTGTGATATAAGTAATAAATGACATTGTGAGGGGTTTCACTCAAAACTAAGAGACCACTACCACACCTGTTTTCTAATAAAAAATGAGAATGTTAGAATTATATATTTTTATGTATAAGAGGAAGTTAAGAGTGAGTTTGTTGCTCTCTAATTTACTTTTTAACTAGAAGTGTTTCTATTTATTTTAGTAGATAAATGCTTCAGGAAGAACAAAACTCTTGTTCTGAAAATTCTGAAATTGCAAACCCCAGACATTCTGCTTCTTTGGTAGTTTGATTACTTTTTTCCACAGACATGGAAAAAATCTTGATTGGAGGCTTTCATACTTCTGATCTGTAGAATAGTAACTTGGTTTGAAAACAATATTCCATACAGCCTGAGTCCCTGTTGACAAGCATGCTAATTGCATTTTTTAAATGCCAAGTTCAACTTTTCCTGTTGGATGGGTACTTAAGAGTTGTAATACTAGGTGCAATACTAACGGACTGAATGAGCGATTTAGCTGCTTGATATTTTTGCCAGAAATAAACCTTAGTGCACATTAATACGCTCACATTAATATGGGGTTCTGCCACTGGTTTTACATACGGATTTTTTTTTAGGAAGAGGAGGAGGAAGAAGAGAATAAGATGTCAGAAGAAGCAGAAAGGAGGTTTCAAGAGCAGCAGAATCAGAGTCAAGAAGGGACTGCTGTCCAGACAGCTCAGCCAGAGGCTACAACCTGTAATACTTTTGTGAATCTCAACTTTGAAACAGAAGATTGTCTGCCTGTTGTGGAAAGTAAACAAGATACTACTCCACTGTCTGCTTAGAATGAAGCATTGCAGAAGAATTCCCTGGGTGACATCCAGTGGTGTCTGTCACTGGAATGGACTTCTACTCATGCAGAGGGGGTTCTCTTCCCTCTCTTCTCTTCTGCAGGCCTCTCTAGCTCTGAAATCTGATCTGGAGGGTCACCAGACCTCTCAGAGCACATCCTGGTGGGTGAGGAGAAGAGGCAGAAGTCCTGTTGCTTGAGTGGAAGTCTGCTTGTGCAGTGTTGGGTATTATTTCATATTTCTTAATTGTCAAATGTTTGTAGGCCCTGTTATGCATGTTCAGTGGAATGTAACTTATTTAAGAGTATGGTCAGAGATATTAATGTCTCTTCAGCCAACATCTGTCTAATAAAGGCTAAGACACTTTGCTTAACCTATTAGATATGAAATGCAAATAGCTGGTCCTACATGTGACCTATCTATGCAGAACAAGTAAAATGTCTTTCCTGAACATCTGGTGCCTTGTTGACAGTTGTGGACTGATCACTGTGGTTCTTTAAGGTCAGTTTTGTGTTTATAATGTTACTTATTGAAACCTAGGTGAACATTTTAGACTAACAGGAACTAATTCACAAGGCATCTTTGTGACTTAGTTTAATTTATTGTCACGGTTGCATGTGTATGTGTGTCCAGTCATACAATTTAAAGTGAGGGGGCTTTGTTTAATGTCAAAAAAAGCAATTTATAAAAACTTCTCTGAAAACTCTGTTTAACCAAGGACTGTCATGGAGCCCCTAAAGCATGTTCTCATTGTTTGGAGGAAGAGGTCTAATATACAGAGTCAGTTGACAATGTAATCTCTGACTTTACCATGTGTGCTATTTTAAATACAAAAATAAAGTTCTGCCACTGAAACACTTGCTGCCCTGCGCTCCTTCTGAGATATAAATGTAATATAATTAATTAATTAAGGAATTCCATTATTCAAATGGCTTGACAATTAATCTGTCTAATCTGGCCAGAGGATGGTATGCTGATAAATCTATTGATGGGTCTAAACATTTCCATGTTGTAAAACACCACCACCACAATGTGATCTTCATTCTCCAACAGTGAGGTATGCTGAATTAATTACTATTTTAATACCCTTGTAGCACTTTTTCATGCAGAGTTAGACACTGTTTCAGTGGTAGAGCTTGATTTTAGTATTTAAAATGTTCAAAAACAAGTTTGAGAACTGCCTACGGTAGCAAGGGTGGGTTTTCTAGTGAGAAATAATCTTTTCTGCACCTGACCAATGACCACTGAGAATCTACTCTAATTTGGATAATGAACTTTTTTGTGAGGACAATCCATACTAATTCTCACAAAACATCTGCAACACAAAAGTTTGCAGATATAGGACTGGATCCAAATGTGTGTGGGTATGTGGCACAAAAAGATGCATTCAGAAAGCAGAACTACCCCTTTCCTTTTTGGCTGTCATTACACACTTTCATAGCTTCTTCTTAAAAGCTTGTACATCTGAAGAAACTGTGCAATATAAATCCATGTAAGTATGGAAATAGGAAAGGAAAACTATCACAGCACTAGCCAGAAAGACTGCAGAGAGCCCCCTCATAGAATGTGTACTTGCCTTCATTATCCCTTATCAGGCATGTGTGAAGGAGGAAGAGTTTTAGTCTCGCTTGGCATGCTATTCTTTATGGGAAGCTTTTTTAAAAATTTGAGAATGTTATGTTTAACTAAAGGGCATCAGAACTTTGTTCTTCTAAAAATCTTAAAGGATACATCCACTTTGGATTAGAATCATCCTAAATCCAACTGCAACTTGTAAACTATGTGAAGCATAGATATTAAATCTTTGTACAGGGCATCACAGTAAATACTAAGCTACTACTATAAAACTTCTGCTAGCCAAAAATGTTCTTGCTTTAAATAATGGGAAGGGCTTATTGTCATGAGGTTCTTCTAGTCATTGTGCCTTACCTTTACTATTTCTTGCAGTATATGCAAATGGTATGAAAGTGGGTACTTTTTCTTGTAAATGTATTAAATTTTATATTTAATATAATCATAAATCAGTTGGGTTCAGAGTTGTTATTGTAGGACTAGCAAACCTGTGCTTTGAATGCAGCAGGTACAGATGCCATTAAAAATACCCAGTGGTAGCTGGTGGGATTCTAGTAAGCCAAAACTTTCACCTTATTAAGACTGTAATCCTATGTCTACTCAGAAGTTGTTCCTCTGAGTTCAGGAGAACCTACTCCTAGATAAGCATGTGTAGGTTTGCATACTTAGAGGGCTGCATTCAGTTAAGACATCAGAGGTATATTTTACTTTTGACAGGATAGTCACGTGTTTTGAGACACACCAATGTGTTTTGAAGCCCTGCATTTGTGTATTTGCACCACATGGTATTTGCACATAAGCTAATCATGAGCATTTAAACTAAAAACTGTGATGCAGTTTTGGAAGGGTGCTTCACTGTGATCCAGCTCGCAGATATTTAATTCCATAGTAACATTTTAGAATTGACCTGTACATTTGTAACTACCCTTCTACATATCTTAATTTTTCAGATATAATTGACAGATTGCTTCTTCTTTACACATGACTTGTTTTAGCAATGCTAATACAACAGTACAAAACTAGAGTATTCAAGACCACATTATACCAGCAGGTTTATACTGGAAGATAGTTTGTAAGTACAGGAATAATTTCAATAAACTAAATTTACCAGCAAGTCCATAAATGTTTAATGACATTACAGAACAGCATTACTTTTTCTTTGCTTCAGACAAGACCATCTCACAAGCCTTATACAAAACGTTTGTCCATCAGGAGCTACATGGAAGCTTCATTGATTTGGGTAATGAATACATTGTTCAGCTTTAAATGGTCACTGTATCAGCTGGGCATATCTCCATGGATACAGGCTATTCCTGCTAAATCATGTATCATCAAGTTCTGTTGTGTTGTCATTGTCACTTGCTACAAGAACCTCTCTGTTCTCATAGGTCCAGAAGCCATTAAGATCAATTAAAATGCTAGTGACAGTGTCGCCTTGACTACTGTTGATTAAATCCTGAAGAGAGATTTTGTAAGGATCCTTAGGCTTCACCATATCAAAGATTTCATCCTAGAAAAAGTAAGCAAAGAGTTAACAGTTTTTTACTCAAAGGCTAACATGATTTTTTTTGCACGCTAGTAGAATGACTTAGTAATTTTAATAAATAACAAACACTTAATTTCACTTTCCTCTTATGCGTTGGTGTTCAAGTCTAGTAGTAAAGCACATCCTTGCTGAAAAGAAGCGTAAATTGCACAGTACACAAAGTGTGTGTTACACTTGCCCTTAAAATACAGTCAGCGTTAATTCTTGTGGTAAAAGTTCTTTACTAAAGTACTTTTTCCACATTGGTTGAGTAAATTACTGTGACATGATGAGAACAAGACCTACTTTTTCGTAGCAGCGGCCGTCAGCTGGAGGGAGGTGGTAGTGGCCTAGGGTAAATTTAGACTCTGCATACACTACAGACAGACACATTACAGCTACACTGAATTGCTCCATGACTGCTCTCTCTCAAGTTGTGATCTTTCTGAACAATGGTCCCACATAGGTTAGGTAATTTTTGTCCATGCCACAAAAAGCTTGCTCACAAATCAGTGTTTTCCAGTAGAGAAGGCTAAAGGTGGGATATGCACAATACAGGCACAAAGTACATGCTGCTTTCAATTGTTCTACGTGGCAGCTGTATCTAGGTGGCAAAGCTGTTTGTCAACAGCAAAAAGATCTATGGTGTGATGAAGAAAGACTACTGGAGTCATGTGGTAATAAGCAACTGCATGTGAAAGTTTTACCTCTTAGTGTCTGCTATGATAGCTCCTCCCCCCAAAAAAAATCATTTTCACCACTTGTCCTCATATTTATAGTCTCACTACTTCATGGGTTGAGAATGAGACACATGTCCAAGCATCAGTAAGTTAGTTCTCCCATTCAACTTGCAAGATGGATTTCAAAATCAATGTAGCAAAATCTGAAGGTATCTTCTCAAATAAAAGTTGTTAGTAGTACATGGATAATCTCTCAATTTTCTGCCAGTTAACCTTTTTTTAGGCAAGGGGCTTTTCTAGGTCTGTTATTTCATACTGCAGAATTCTTTCCCTGAAGGTTCTACTTACCCTTGCCCCAGAGATATAGCATATTATTTCATTTTTAAAAAGTATTTAGATATAAAATGTTCCAAATTCAGTACTATTAAAATATTTAAAAAATTGTTTCACAAAATGGAATCAGCATTCTACCATAAGACTGCCCCTTGTAATAATACACTGCACATGCCTAAGTGTGTGTCTGTATCTCAGGCTACAGACTATCAAACGTGCATTTCAGAAAGTCAGTCTCTCATCATTACTGTATACAAATACATTTTGGTCAGAAATCTACCTTGACATCTTGAAAAGAAACTGGTTCCTGTCCATGGATTTTCATTTGTTCTTGAATAGCCTATGGTCACAGCATAGATGAGGAAGAGGTATAAGATACATTCAGAAAATAAGAGTATCTTTTTCAATCTGAGAAAGTGAATAAATTATGTTCATGATAAAAAAAATTAAAGCATCACTGGCCCAGTGCAAAGATATGTATGAACATGTGGGCACACATATGGTTGGCACTTAACTCTGACTGGGCTGTTACAGGACAAATAACTGTTCTATACAAAGTCATGCATATAATTTAGTATTGTCTACCATGACGGGTAGAAATATTCTAGGGTCTCGGGTAGAGGACTTGCCCAGTTCTTGCTACCCAAGATCCTTGGATTGCTGACGCTGGGACTGAACTGGAGATGTTAAACACTCAAAACATATGTTATGACTGTGCTATGTCTCTTGTCCTTTATCGTCTGTTTGGAGGAGTGTGCTGCCTGCATTCAGTCCCCTTGTGTCAATGGTAGCCAGGGGCTGAATTCTGCCCTTTCCTCTGCAAAACAGGTGATTGATGCAGAAAGCAAAGCAGAAAAGCAGAAGGGGTTGACCATCTGTTCATCCTATGTGCAACAATTCCCATCTCCTAACTCACTTTGAAGCAACGTGTTAGAACTGAGGCAGGCAGCATGCCTCATTGTTAAAATAAGCTTTTTGCCTCAAACTTTGAGATCAACTATAAAGTGTATGCTGGAAGAAGAAATAATTGGAAGATGAAGGGCCAAGTGATGTTTGTTACAGAAGAATTAATCTGTTTCATGCTGCTAAAAGAACACAGCTCTGGATGTATTTTAAACCTGCAGAGCATTTACTGTAAAAGCTTTGAAAGTGTTCCAGATTATTACTATTTCTGAAACCATTAGTTGAATTATCCTACTCCTGAGTCATTAGCAGTAGAATACTTTTGTTGAGTAGGTACAGAATTGGAGGTGATCAATATTAAGACTCTGAATTGTTTTTATTGCTTTAATGTGAATGAAATATATACTTGTGTGGGATTTTCACAGTGAAATCCCTGTTTTAGTTTCAAAATTCACAAAAGGGCATGCTCTCTTAAAAAAAAAAAGATTAAACCTGAAAGACACTGGAGAAAAGGAAAAGAGGATTTACATTTAACAAACATTTCTACTAGGTTTAGTGAAAGCTCAGATGGTATCTAGTGGTATAACATTCTGAGCCTTCATATTAGCATCAGTAGATCTCTGTGAGATGGCGCTGATTCAGTGATCAATGTACCCTCTATGAAATACTTATTTGCTGGCAATAATAATAATGGTTAGCTCATAAAGGTATGTTTTTATTAATAGGATCATTTGACTTTCAGTCAATGAGAAAATGTAAGTTTAGAAAGAGCACACAATTGTAAGAAAGCTGCCCTCTGATTAGATAGGAACCACAGATTTTCCATCACTGAGAGTAGATAGAAGCTATTAACATCCCATAGCTGTTAGCCATTAGAGGTCATTAAGAACAACTCACTTAAAAATGAAAGTGAGTTTGACTGAAAATTTCAACTTTGGCAAAACCTGATATTTAATTAAAATCACAGCAGTGTATTTTCTTTATGTAAGATGTTCTCTGAAAATCCATTCTAAATTCTTTCTCTTTCTGAATGTGAACTTTTAAACATTTATATATTTCTTAGAAGTTGACAAAAACCTCATGTGAACACTGGTAGTTTAAAGCAATTGCCTGCTGGTCTCTAGGTAGAGGCACAATGGCTGTAACAACACATGTACAAAAAAATGACCTACCTCTATAAAAAGGGACTTACCCTAAAGAAATAATTAAGGGAAAAGACATTCAGGTATCCTTTGTTCTCTATATCAAGCAGCTTGAAAATATACTGCAGAGCTGCAGGTTCCTTTCTGTTTTCTAATGCAAGTACAAAGTCCAGGTAGGTCTTATAGTCCTAAAAAGCAGATGCAATCATGTTTATTATAGTCCGCTTTCTAAATTGATTTTGCAAGCAGAACATAATTGGTGGCTATTTCCTTGTAGGGGAGCAGTTAATTTTCATTGAAAGACGGCATGAATCAGAAAATGGCTGCTGAGGAAAAAGGGTGTGCAGAAAATACATGCCTTTTTATTGGACAGGCAACATACCCATAGATTTTATCAACACTACTAGAGAACTTGCCCCACAATCTGAACTAAATGAAACATGAACATTTAAACAACAGCTTATCACATTCTTCCAACCACCGACAATTGTTCTAGTTCAACTGGCTAAAGCAGAATTCATGTACTAAGGCAATTAAAAAAATACTTAGCCAGTTATTATTTGCTGGTTAGCCATTGACCAAAATATATCATGTTTGTGCCCTATAGTAACATGGTGCAGCATATCTTAGTGACAACATGGGTCTTGTGTTATAAACAGCATACAGAAATGAAAGAAATGAAGAATTCCCATTCTTCTATTTTTGCCACCAATTCAACTACCAGATTCCAATGCTGCACATATTTGTATGAATTCTCTTCCAGAAAAAGACCAATCTTATTCAAAACTCAGCAGCAACTTTCTAAACAGTAACTTAATTGTGTCGTTAACTTAGGGAGGTTGACAATGGCCACTTAGCTCATTGACAAGGAGGGCAAAGTCTTAGAGACATTCAAATGTGAATTCTATATTAGTGGCACTATATTTGTGTTTCCAAGGCGCTCTGTTAGTTTCAATTTATAAGTTCCTTACTGTTGGCCACTGGAGGCAAACAGTGAAGGGCCCACTGTCCCCCCTATAACAATGAGATTTTTTATTCAGCTAGCTGCTACATTCACAATGTGTGGGTTTTCAGCTGACATTCACATTAGAATTTTGTCTTCATTCTATTTAGTTAACATACATATGATGATAACAGGCTTTAAAAAGCGGAGGAGTTCCAATTTAAAAATCAACAACTTTGCCTTTACTTGAAATGCAAGATATTTCATCTGTCACGCATCTACAAGAACAGTACCATTTCTCCATCATACGTCAGACACTCTTGGAAGACCCGGTCCAAAAATATGTTGGTTAAAGTCCCTGTTCCATAGCGAGATAGTTCCTCTTTGCTAAGCATACCATTGTGGTCTTTGTCAAGGTTTAAGTACTGCCCTGTGGGGAGCAACAAAAGAAAGGGGGAGAATGCAGTAACAACTGTCCATGCCCCTTTATATCAAAAAATTAATGAGGAAGCATTAAAACAGGTACAGCTTAGATTTGTAGTAAGGGCATCCCTTGATTTATGCTGCACGAATTGGCAAGGTTTTTTTTGTCTTGAAGCTGATGAAAACAGTTGATACTGGGGTAGAGTAGTGTAGTAGTGACAACATTTAACTGTTACAAATGGGACCTCAACAAAATGTTGCAATATGCAATGTTCCTGTTCAGGATTCCAGCCATGCTCTTTTCCAAGATACTCCATATCCTGTTTCCTCTCTGTCCCCTGCCACTGAGCATTGCATAGCTACTAAGCACGTACATTAGATGGTTTTATTTATTTATTTATTTTAATTTATATACCGCCCTAAGCCCGAAGGCTCTCTGGGCAGTGTACAAAAAGATAAAAAAACAAGCAATGTATAAATACAATAAATACAATAAATCAAGAAAACAAAACAAACAATAAAAGAACCAAACAACATCCAAAATACAAATAATGATGAAAATGCTATTAAAACACACTTTAAAATGCCTGGGAGTATAAAAAGGTTTTCACCTGGCGCTGAAAAGATAGTAGCGTCGGTGCCAGGCGCACCTCATCGGGGAGGCTGTTCCACAGTTCGGGGGCCACCACAGAAAAGGCCCTGGTTGTAGTCACCACCCTCCGAGCTTCTCGATGGGATGGCACTCGGAGGAGGGCCTTAGATGTTGAGCACAGTGTCCGGGTAGGTTCATATTGGGAGAGGCGG
This sequence comes from Rhineura floridana, assembly GCF_030035675.1. Taxonomy (NCBI): domain Eukaryota; kingdom Metazoa; phylum Chordata; class Lepidosauria; order Squamata; family Rhineuridae; genus Rhineura; species Rhineura floridana. Next base: position 186,226,551 of record NC_084481.1, read on the forward strand.
TCCACCAGGTATTGCGGTCCCATGCCGTGTAGGGCTTTATAGGTCAAAACCAGCACTTTGAATCTAGCCCGGAAACAAACAGGAAGCCAGTGCAGACGGGCCAGAACAGGTGTTATATGAGCGGACCTTCTGGTCCGCGTCAGCAATCTGGCCGCTGCATTCTGGACTAGTTGTAGTTTCCGAACAGTCTTCAAGGGCAGCCCAACGTAGAGCACATTGCAGTAGTCCAGTCTAGAAGTTACCAATTACCTGTGGAGGTGGTGGGCTGCAAACGTACTTCTGCAAACTTTTGGGTTCTCCCAAGCCTACTGGTATCTCTCTCTTGAGTGGAGATCATGCCTTTTGGGAAGGATCAGCAATTGGAGAATAAGTTTCATAGAATCATAGAGTTGGAAGGGGCCTAAAAGGCCACTGTCCAATCCCCTGCTCAATGCAGGAATCCAAATCAAACCATGCCCAACAGGTGCCTGTCCAGCTGCCTCTTGAATGCCTCTAGTGTTGGAGAGCCCACCACCTCCACAGGTAATTGGTTCCATTGTCGTACCTCTCTAACAATTAAGAGGTTTTTCCTGATGTTCAGTCAAAATCTGGCTTCCTGCAACTTGAGCCCATTATTCCTGGCCCTCCTCTGTGTGGCAACCTTTCAAGTACCTGATGAGTGCTATCATATCTCCCCTCAATCTTCTCTTCTCAAGGTTAAACATGCCCACTTCTTTCAGTCTCTCCTCACAGGACTTTGTTTCCAGGACACTGATCATCCTTGGTGCCCTCCTCTGAACCTGTTCCAGTTTGTCTGCGTCTTTTTTAAAGTGCGGTGTCCAGAACTGGACGCAGTACTCAAGATGAGGTCTAACCAGTGCCGAACAGAGGAGAACCAATACTTCACACAATTTGGAAACTATACTTCTGTTAATGCAGCTTAAAATAGCACTTGCCTTTTTTGCAGCCACGTGACACTGTTGGCTCTTATTCAGCTTGTGATCAACAACAATCCCAAGATCCTTCTTGCATGTATTGCTGAGCCAATCATCCCTCATTTTAGAACTGTGCATTTGGTGTCTTTTCTCTATGTGTAGAAATTTTGCACTTATCCCTGTTAAATTTCATTCTGTTGTTTTCAGCCCAATGCTCCAGCCTATCAAGACTCCTTTGAATTTTGTTTCTATCTTCCACGGTATTAGCTATCCCTCCCAGTTTTGTATCATCTGCAATTTAGTAAGAATTCCCTGCACCTCCTCATCCAAGTCATTAACACAAATGTTGAAGAGCACTAGGTTCAGGACTGAGCTCTGCAGTACTCCACTTGTTACCTCTGCCCAGTTTGAGAAGGAACCATTGATAAGCACTCTTTGAGTATGATTCTATAGCTAGTTGTGGATCCACCTGATAGTTGTTCCATCCAGCCCACATTTAGCTAGTTTGCTAATCAGACTATCATGGGACACGTCAAAAACTTTGCTGAAGTCCAGATATATTATGTCCACAGCATTCCCACAGTCTACCAGGGAGGATACCTGATCAAAAAATGAGATCAGATCAGTCTGGCAGGATTTGTTCTTGAAAAATCCATGTTGGCTTCTAGTAATCACTGCATCGTTTTCAAGGTGTTTACAGATTGACCGCTTTATAATTTGCTCCAGAATTTTCCCAGGGATTGATGTCAGGCTGATTGGTCTGTAGTTTCCAGGTTCCTCCTTTTTGCCCACTGTTTTGCAAAGATAAAAGACTGGTTCCAAGAGTTCTTCAGCCGCTTCCTTCAATACTCTAGGATGCAGTTCATTGGGCCTGCAGATCTGAACTCATTCAAAATGATTAGGTATTCCTTGACCATTTGTTTATCAGTTTCAAGGTGCAATCCTGCCCCTTCTACTTCATGTTTCCTGGGAGGGTCACAGATCCTTTTTTGGGAGAAGACTGATCCAAAGTAGGAATTGAGCACTTCTGCCTCTTCTTTGTCATCTGTTATCATCTTGCCATCCTCATTGAGTAGCTGTATCACCACTATTTTCTCTGTCTTACTATGGATGTACCTGAAGAAAACTTTTTGGTTGCTTTTGGCATCTCTCACTAACCTCAGCTCATTCTCAGCTTTAGTCTTCCTGAAGCCATCCCTGAAATTCCCTGTTACCTGTCTGTGTTCTTCCTTTGTGGTCTGACCTCCCTTCCATTTCCTATCTTTGTCCTTTTTTTGTTTTCAGGTCATCTCTAAGCTTTTTATGAAGCCACAATGGCTTCTTTTGTTGTCTTCCCCCTTTTTTCTTTGTTGGAATTGTTTTCCATTGTGCCTTTAAAATTTTTTTTTAGAAGGGTATGCTTATGGCTACTCTCAGCTTTTGATTCCTTTGCTCTTAGTATCTACAGGCAGCATCCACAATGGAACTTCCCTGGTCTTGCCTCTCCCTGCGTAACCCCTGTATCTGTTTGGGGGTTTCTCCCAACCTCCGGAGCACATTTATTTAAGGGACATGCAGGGAGAGGAGAGGGTGGGGAAGTTCCATTGTGCAACTAAAAGTCCTTGTTTAGCTAGATACCACTTAGTGAACTCTGTTCCTTGTATGCCAGTAATTATGTAGACAAAACAGCACCCCATACACAAGAGGGAGATACCAAGAGGTTTGGGGAACCCCAAGGTTTGCAGAAGTAAAATAAAAATGCTAACGGGTACACATTCTAAAACAGCCTAATGAGGACTTAGCAAGCTCAGTGGCTACAGAATGCCAGCTGACTACTGAAGGGGACCAAGAACGGAAAAGTATCCCAGAAAGGGCATGTCTGGCATTCTAAACAGAAGCACTCGATACTACAACCTTTTGCTTCAGGGCCCACTTGTATAGGATATAGTGCAAACATATCTTACTTCTGTAATTCTTAAAACAATTCTGTAAAGTAGGCCAGTATTATCATCGTCATCTTGCAGATTGGGGGGGGGGGCTGAGACAATGATGGTTTCTCCAAAGCCATTTGTGAGTCCAAAGTGAAAGAGAAATTTGAACCAGGGACTTTAAAACTAGAGGAATTCAAGTTTTAATCTTCTGAACTGTGCTAAGAGTAAACAAAAACACTGATTGAATATGGAGTGTTGTCAAAGTAGGGGCTGAAAAAGTTGATGTGGGAGACGGAATATTAATGAAAAGTTGTAGTAATGGACTGAAACAGTAATATTTTAAGCAGTGTGCACTTATTCATAGAAGAATAAAAGACAATATAAGGTCTACAAGCCAATCTGGACTGTTAATGCTTTCTTCTAGAATCTAAAATGTCCAGTTTATGAGCAAGACACCACATGGTGGCAGCACAGAACAATGTATCCACAAAGGACCAGATGGGGTCCATTGCCTTTGTGTTGCTTATCCCTGATGTAGATGAGAAGGAATAAATCTGTACTAAATGCTTATTTGCTCTAGATAGCTAATAAAAGATACCAGGATGATTGTGGACAATCCCATAATCTATACAAGTGTGCTCATGTTGCACAAGGAGTTCCTCAGGAAACCGGATCTCAATCAACCGCAGTGAGATTGTGCTGGGACACTCAAGGGGCAAGCTGCCTTACCCTTACCCTGCTCTTTCTGACATCTTTCTGGTGATGGCCCCTTACCAGGAAGATGAATGTATTTGGTTTTGAGCTGTTATTGTTCCTTTTTTTAAATGTTAATATTTTCTTGTCTTACATTTTTTGTGAACTGTACTGTTCTCTTCTTATTTGTATTTATTTTTATTTGTGTTTCTTTTTTGTGAGCCGCCTTGAGGGCCTTTTTGGCCACAGGCAGCATAGAAATCAACCCTAACATAACATCAACACAGAGGTTCCCTGTCTCACCAGGGACCGGTTACATCCTCGTGATGTGTTCTTAGGGGAAAAAGGCAGATTACGTTCTTGATAAAAGCTACAGTGTTGAGACACGAAGCTGTAATTCCAAACTGATAAGGTAAAAAGGCCACTATTTGTATCGTATAAGTGGTAAAATGTAAATGTACCGCCTTCAAGTTGATTCTGACTTACGGCGACCCTATGAATAGGGTTTTCATGAGGCTGAGAAGGCAGTGACTGGCCCAAGGTCACCCAGTGAGCTTCATGGCTATGTGGGAATTTGAGCCCTCGTCTCTCAAGATGTAGCCATAGCAAAAGCAAAAAACACCTATAGAAAATTGTGGTTTGTGAGATGAAGCAATACAATACAAATTACTGTACTTACCATAAACCCTCAGTGCAGAAGGAGCAGAAAACCAATTGGTTTCTTGACTTTCTTTAGAAAGTTCTTCGTCCCGTAACTGAATTACAGAAATATTGAGTTAGCATTGAGAAAGTGTAAAGCGGAAATACAACAGCCTATATATATATATAGAAAAATATCTACCTCTAATAGGTCATCTAGGAAGCTGCAGGCTAAAATATCCTGTATTTTTATCTTCCCTGAGGAAAAAAAAGAAACAAGTTAATCCCCCCCAACCACATATTCATTAATGACTGGGATATCAAGGATGGTTTCACTATGTACCAAAATGGCTTGAATGGAAGCAAAAAGGGTAAATGTTTGGAAACCTTTAAATCAGTCAAAATTGGAGACAGCAAAACAAACATTATTTTTAAATCAATTTTGTAAATAAATAAAACCTTAGACATTGACAATTCATACAGGCAGAGCCCTCCCCAGTTTTCCTGCAATATAATACCTTGAAGGCAGCGAGGAGGAGCCACTCTGCTCACCTCTGGATTTCCACAGGGGGGAAAATACTGTCTACTCTACTTCAGAACAATTCCATTATTTACTGTGGGGAAGGACAAAGTCTAGGGGAAACCTGTGGTTTTAAAATTTTTATTTATTATTTTATTTATTAAATTTATATCCCGCCCTTCCTCCTAGTAGGAGACCAGGGCAGCAAACAACAACACTAAAAACATTCTAAAACATCACAAAAGCAGACTTTAAAATATATTAAAACAAAACATCTTTAAAAACATCTTTTTTAAAAAAGTTTTAAAACACCTTAAAAAGCCATTTCAACACAGATGCAGACTGGGTAAGGTCTATATTTAAAACGCTTGTTGAAAGAGGATCTTCAGCAGGCACCGAAAAGATAACAGAGATGGCGCCTGTCTAATGTTTAAGGGAGGGGATTCCAAAGGGCAGGTGCCACTACACCAAAGGTCCCCTTCCTATGTTGTGTGGAACAGACCTCCTGATAAGATGGTATCTGCAGGAGGCCCTCACCTGCAGAGCACAGTGATCGACTGGGTATATAAACGGTAAGATGATCTTTCAGGTATCCTGATCCAAAGCTATACGGGGCTTTGCACACCAAAACCAGAACCTTGAACTTAGCCCGGTTGCTAATGGACAGCCAGTTCAATTCTTTCAGCTGTGGGTGACAATGTGGACAATTGGTGCCATAACCAGTGGAAATGAATGAACACAGCCTCATTCTTTGGTGATGCAGCAAGTACAATCTAGATCTCACGTATTTCAGTTATGCCAACAGTCAGCAGGTGGATCTCAAAAGGGAGAGAATGGTCTTGCATGTTATAGAAAGAATTAGTTTATGCCACTACTTGCTATAAATTGCTGCTTATGGCAGCATAATACCCAAGCCTGGGCCAATAAAAATCTGCATGGGAGTTCTGATGTGCAAAAGGGCTTCATCAACAGAGGAGGCTCTATATGCATGGCCCATTGTTTGAGCAGAGCCACTGCCACTGTTGCAGTGGATGGACAAAACTTGCGCAGATGGGAGTCCAGCATGCATCTCCAAGTTGTTAATTTCTCTGGAGCCATGATGTGCAACTATTTCCCACATTACCAACACTTTGTGATCTGCAATATCAAAGGCCAAAAGATGCTGCAAAGGCAGCATCTTAAGCCTTACACCTCTGGTGAGATTATTCTGCATCAGCACATGATAAACTGTTGCTGTGGTAATTATAGTCCCCATAAATGATGCAAAACGATTTTGTTAAACTGACTGGAGTGATCTACTCAACATATTAGCCTATCGTTACAAAGTATATGTCTGAGCACAAGCATGCAGATGATTAATATCTCTTATGGGCTTAATCCTGCAGTTGGAATGCTATGCTTGTCAAAGCCCTATCACTCTACGGATGACAATGGCTGCATTTGGATGTCATGAAGGAGCCTCAGGCTTGTCTGCCCACCCTTCCTTCTCCTCCAATGCAACTGCAAAAGGATTAGAAACTTCTGCTTCCATTGTTAACCACAGTTTAGCATTATATCCAAACTTGGCCAATATCTGCGTAACTCAGGTTGCAGAACTGTAATTACCAAGACCGGGAAAAAAGACAAACCCCAAGCAATTTGAACTTACCTGTTCTGAGAGGATCTAAAAAGAAGAAGAATTTCCTGACTGCAGTGCAGACATAGAAGGAGTAAAAGGATTTTTCTAAACCATCCAACTGTGGTAATGTGGGGATGAGTTCCAGAATATAATTTTCTAAATCCTGGAAAATTAAGCAGGAATATGTCTGATTAAGCTATAGGTGTAATCATGACTACAGCTGCAGTTGTTCATTTATCCTGTACTTTACAATGGGATCTCTAACTGCTCTCCCACAGGTGGGGTTAAGGATGCCACATGCAAGCAATAGTGAACACTCCTAATGACCCCACGCTCTAGCATGTGTCACATATCCCTTCCTTCCTGATGCACGTGCTCACTGTTGAGAGGCTTCACTGCAACAAGTATAATACAATACAAGATGCAGATAAGTTGCCAAAGCTTGTCAAATAGTGTTATCCTACCTAGTACAGAGAGGTTAAGATAACCCTTGAATTGCAATTTCCTGGAACTGAACATCAGGTACTTAATATGCAAACAGCATACGCAGACACACACTATTGTACTCTCTCTAAGAAACAACTAAAATGGAATCTTAATAATAATAATAATAATAGTAATAAAGTATTTATTATTATTATTATTACTATTACTATTCTTTGATTTATATCCCGCCCTTCCTCCCAGGAGCCCAGGGCGGCAAACAGAAGCACTAAAAACATGAAGACATCATAAAAACAAACTTTAAAACACATTAAAACAAAACATCTTCAAAAACTTTACTTAAAAAAAGCTATCAAAGCATCTTTTAAGATTAAAAACATTTTAAAAAAGAAAGTATAAGAACATATTAAAAAGGAGTTCCAACACAGACGCAGACTGGGATAGCTCTCAAACTTAAATGGCTTGTTGAAAGAGGAAAGTCTTCAGTAGGTGCCGAAAAGATAACAGAGATGGCGCCTGCCTAATATTTGAGGGGAAGGAATTCCACAGGGTAGGTGCCGTTACACTAAAGGTCCGTTTCCTATGTTGTGCAGAACAGAGCTCCTGATAAGATGGTATCTGCAGGAGGACCTCACCTGCAGAGCACAGAGATCGATTGGGTATATATGGAGTAAGACGGTCTTTCAGGTATCCCAGTCCCAAGTTGTATAGGGCTTTGTACACCAAAACTAGAACCTTGAACTGGGCCCTGTAGCAAATGGGCAGCCAGTGCAATTCTTTCAGCAGCGGGTGACATGTTGGCAATACCCTGTCCCAGTGAGAAGTCTCGCCGCCGCATTTTGCACCAGCTGCAACTTCCAGACCAACCTCAATGGCAGCCCCACATAGAGCACATAACAGTAATCCAGTCTGAAGGTTACCAGTACATGGACAACAGTGGTCAGGCTATCCCCGTCCAGAAACGGCCGCAGTTGTCTTACCAGCTGAAGCTGGTAAAAGGCACTCCTAGCCACTGAGGTCACCAGGGCTCTAACGACAAAGATGGATCCAGGAGCACCCACAGACGATGAACTTGCTCTTTCAGTGGGAGTACAATCCCATCCAAAGCAGGCACAGGCAACTGACCAATTATCCGAACTCGGTAACCACCAACCCACAGTGCCTCCGTTTTGCTAGGATTCTGACTCAGTTTATTGGCCCTGATTCAGCCCATCACCCAGTTGAAGCAGTGGTCAAGGGCTTGCATGGCCTCTCCCAATTCAGATGTTACAGAGAAACAGAGCTGGGTAACATCAGCGTACTGCTGACACCTCACCTCAAATCTCCTGATGACTGCTCCCAAGGGCTTCATATAGATGTTAAACAGCATGGGGGACAAGATGGTACCCTGCAGCACCCCACAGCACAACTGCCAGGGGGGCAAAAGACAATCACCCAATGTTATTTTCTGAAAACGACCTTGGAGATAGGATTGGAACCACTGTAAAACAGTTCCTCCAATACCCATCTCACCAAGTCAGCCAGAAGGATACCATGGTCAATGGTATCAAAAGCCGCTGAGAGAGCAAGTAAGAATAACAGGGTTGCACTCTCCCTGTCCTTCTCCCGATAAAGGTCATCCATCAGGGCGACCAAGGCCAATTCAGTCCCATAACCAGGTCTTAACCCAGACTGGGATGGGTCAAGATAATCTGTTTCATCCAGGAGTACTTGCAATTGCTGCGCCACAACCCTCTCAACCACCTTCCCAAAAAAGGGGTTATTTGTGACTGGTCGGAAGTTGTCACAAACCAGTGGGTCCAGGGCGGGCTTTTTCAGGAGTGGTCGGATCACCGCCCCTTTCGCTTAACTAAAACATCCCAGTACACCACTAGATGTAAACACCCGATTCCTACATGAGGTACCTGGCTCTCTCAAATGAAGGCAATTCAAGACACTAAAAAGCATTTCAATTAATAACATGCAACATGCATCACTTACTGATTCCCTGAGGTAACCTTGCCCAGCCACATCATACAAACTGAGTCCTATTCTTGTTTGGTATAGCCACACTGTAAAACAGATACAGAAATATGACAGAATCTGTTCTGAGGCATATAAAGCTCTTGGCAAAGTGAAATAAGGGGTGGCAACACATTCAAAACAGAAAAAGTATATTACAAATACATTGCTATTTATAAACTTTCCAACTCATGGAAGCCCTGAATAATAATAAAGTATAAGGGCCTGTATTATTAAAATTCTAAGTAGAATTCTGTGAAGGAAGATAATGCGGCCCTTTAGCAAAACAAATTCTAAGAACTGTGAAGCTAAATTATCCAGGTCTTTACCGCAACAAATTGGATGCATTACACAGATTATACAAATCTGTATTCCCAGCTAATAAGAAAAAATGGCAATAGCTTATTTAAAACCGCACTACCTATCCTAATTGGGGGGAAAGAGTGCAGTAAGGAGAGAGAGGATCAGAAAGAGTCAAAATAATCTTTAGGGGACTTCCGGGAAGGGTGACTTGGCTTGTGCCTGCTTTTTGAGACGAGCTCTCGTCTCAGAAGAAGCTTTTTCAGTTTTAAAATCAGTCAGAACGTTCTTTTTGACTGGTAAAGATTTTCTCCCGGGCAGGGAGAAACATAGAGATTAACCACAAAAGCCTGTTTTTGTTGGGAGGACTGGATTTCATTAATTTATGAGAGAAGGTTCAGCCAGCAATGCTGGACGGACTTCCAACAAGCTCTAACTGATTAAGCGACACGTTTATCTTTTCTTCAAAGAAAAACGGACTTTAACAGGCAAGCATCCTTCTTTCTATTTTTTTTTTCACTTGGTTTAAATGGTTGCAGCAAAAAGAGATTTGTCAATGAATCAGCTATAAAGAATTTCTGGGTGAGTTATAACTCTTCTCTTTTATTCACGAAATTAAGGAGGAAAGAAAATGAAAAAGCCTATCTTTGTTTTTATTGCAAAAAGCTGGCCTGGAAGTGCATTCTAAAGATACAAACGGAAGAGGGATTTCTATTTCGAGGAGGGGAAAAAAATAAATTTGATTTATGAACTTTGGAGTATTATATGTCTGGGACTATTTTCTTTTTGGACTATTTCATTTTGACGAATCTACTTGTTCACGACGCCACTAACTGTTTTGAAGCTGGGAACTAAATCTGTTTTGTATTCCTGAACATATAAGAGATAAGGCAGGCTGTACTGTCTACACTGTGATGTCATCAAGCCTGAAATATTAACCCAATTGTGGCTGAAATAATTTTTGTTTTTGTGGTTTTAAGAATGGCAATCAGGAAAGTGGCTGAGACCATGGAAGAAATTGTGTTTCAGAAAATAATGGATGAGATTGAGATAACGAAACAAACCCTGAGACAGGGTAGACAGGAGATGAAAATTGAATTTGGCAAAATGACGCAGGAGCTTAAAGAAATAGGGGATCTTGTGAGAGAGGGGATTGATGAGATTAGAGATGAGAAAAGAAAAATTAAAGGGAAGATACAAACCCTGGAGATTGGAACAAATGTGGAATTGGAAAAAGATCTGGAGTTTATGGATATTAGAAACAAAGTTTACTGTTTGGAATTCAACGTTGTCTCTGAAGAAATTAATGAAGATATTAGAGATAAAGTTATCAATGGCTTGGATAATTTTTTGGACTGGAATGATGTGATGGAGCTTGACATAGAAAAAATCTATGGAATTAACTACAGATATGTGACAATGGAAAAATTCTTAAGAGATAAGCCAGTGCATTTTGTAAAAAAGAAGAACAGAGATATGACTTTACAACAATATTTCAGTAACATATTCAGAATTGATGGCAAGGAAATATTTGTGATAAAGGAAATTCCCATCAGACTCTTATTATATGACTATGGCTATGACAGCAAGATTAATATGGGATACTGATAATGGAAGAATGGATACTGAAATTACTGGACTGAACAGGACTATTGAAGATGGAAGATGGAATTAATATTGATAATGGAAGAATGGCTATTGAAATTATTGGATCTAACAGGTTTGATGAGATGGATCAATCTATATGTTTATTTGGACTATGGCTATGACAACAAGATTATTATGGGATACTGATAATGGAAGAATGGCTACTGAAATTACTGGACTTAACAGGATTATTGATAATGGAAGAATGGCTACTGAAATTATTGGACTTAACAGGATTATTGAAGATGGAATTAACATTGATAATGGAAGAATGGCTATTGAAATTATTGGACCTAACAGATTTGAACGAGATGGATTAATCGACATGTTTATTTGGAGAAAAATTGAAAGATATATCTCTCAAGGAACTGAAACCTCTCTTTGACTTTTTGTGGAAAGAATAAAGTAATGTTTATGAGATTTGATGATTAATTAAGATAACTACTGGAGGAAAGTGATTTTATAATATAATTTAGGAGACAGGATTGTTATATATTGTAGACTTATAACTGATCTGCGACAAATCGGAAGTCAACATTTTATTTTATTGTTTAATTATTTTTGTTTTGTTTTGTTTTTTGTCTTTGAAAATTTGAATAAAAATTAATGATAAAAAAAAAAAAAATCTTTAGGGGAACAAACTTTTAAAAAGGGATTACCTTCTCCAAACCACAGTATGAGTGTGACCTCTGGGGATGGGATCACAATTAGAATCCATGCTCTCAATGCTGTATTTTTAAAAGAAGTGATGTTCAATTGCAGTAATGTTCTAGGTCAGAGACAGCCAGCTGGTAGCTCATGGGCACCATCCATTATGCCAGACTGTTGCCTAGCCCTCATCCATCTCTATGTGAAGGTGGCAGGGGGGAGGATGAATACAGCTGGACAAGAGGGAGTAGAGGCATCCTGTTACTTTGCAAAAGATAACTTCAGACCAGAGTCTGCAAAACAGCAACTTTTTTGCAGAGTGTTTGGCCTCCATAGCATCAGTTCCTAACTGAGTACAAGAAGCAAATAGCTCAGGTCAAAAGCAGCATCCAAGAGGTTTCCTGCTCCTTCTGATCTGCTTGACAACTTGTCCAAAGTGACAGTAAGCACCAGAGGTGTCTCTACAGTTGTGATTTATTGGCAATGGCCAAAATAAATGTTATTTTCTCACACAATTTGGTAAGAAGGATTTCCACAATTCTGGGTTCCAGCCCCATCTTCCATATTCCAGTCACTCAGATAGTCTGACGAGGCCCTCCTGGCTATGCTGCCCACAACCTGGAGTCTTGTGAGGACTGAGGGAGGACTTTTTTAGTTGTGGCCCCCTCTCTATGCAATCACCTCCCATCTGGGTTATGGCAGGCACCAACACTGATGTTTTGGCACTTGCTAAAATCACATTTATTTTCTCAGGCATTTGCTGACGATTTGTACCAAATTATTATATTTATTATTTTTTTTTTACTGTCGTGGCCAATTGGCTGCTGTTTGGTTTTGTAATTTTCTTATTTTTTTTTTACTTGTACGCTTTTGATTTCAAATGAAGAAAATTAAGTATTGTACATAAATAAATAAATAAAGGCACAAGAGGGATTTCCATGTAGAATTCCTTCTGATTTCCAAGTTCAAAAAGGAATTGCCTTCTCACACTTTCATTTTTTGCCTTCACCTATGACAGAAAGAAGTTTGCATTTTTAGGAAAATAAAATCCAGGATGTTTATCCTCGCTAGAGTCCTTGTTCCACAGTTCAGCTATTAGTTTGCAACCCTCCTCTCTTTATATGGGCTCTAGAATTACTGTCAATGCATTATTACAGGTTTTGTTATCATGGGTAAAAACAAACCCACCTTTTCTCATCACATAATTGAAAAACTGCATGATAGATATCCTTCCATAGGGATCATTGTGAAGTAACTTAGCAAAGACTTTAGCTGTGAAGAACTGCCTGTGAAACATAAAACACAACAATTTTGAAGCTCTGCAGACCCATAGCTGCAGTCAGTTTCATGATTTAAACATTTTCCTGATTGTTATATTGTGGGAATGTGTGTGTGTGGGGGGGCTTTGTTTTGTTTTTTGAAAGGGGAGTAACTTAACTGAGCAAGAAAGGACACATTATGGAAACTTCTGGGATCCAACCCCACTTAAGAATCTCACAGGTTCCACCTACACTGAACAGCAGCTCTTGAACAATCTAGTCAACATAATTCAATACCAGTTTCCCTGTCTGAGCTAAATAGGAATCATTAACCAAGACCATCAGTAACATCTCAGAGCTGGGTTTGCAATTACCATTGCTACACTATGCAGAGCCTTACAGGGAAGCCTTGAAAACCACTGTCAAAATTTATTTCAGATCAGGGACTGAATGCTCATATTTTGAAGAAAGTAGTTGATAAGCTCTGCAAGGAGTGTCCCAAGAAAACGTATCCTCTCCAGCACCTGTGTCACTTCATCCACTTGATATTTTTACCGGCTTGAGCCCTTCCCTCAATTTAAGATTATGCCAAGGACTGCTGTCATACTATATTCTTCGCACTATCAGGATGCTTGTGCCACACATATAAAAGCATTCTCCTGCCCTACTGTAAAAAACAACAGTTAGGAGATGCGAGGTCACAACAAAATGTTTTATTTTGCTGCCCATAATGGTATTTTCCCCACTACCACCTTGCAGCTGCTCAAATGGTTTTTAAAAAAAATTATTAGAACTTCCTTCCAATAGCCAACATTATATTCTTGCAGAACTACATGAATTTTACCATCAGGTAGAAAATGAACCTTCAGAGGAGTAGAAACGTTTAGCTCATTCTAGAGGTATCATTTCCCCCAAGTATTAAAGGGTCTCTTGCATTGGTCAGTAACTGAACCCCAGGTCTGGCCCATAGATTGCTGCTATCAGGTCTACTAGTCCTCAGTGGCTACCATCCTGCTCTCTTCAACCACTGCTCTCCATAGATGAACTGCTCTGCAGGCCATGTGGCCGATGTGGGTATGAGAGAGAAGGGGGGGTAAGGGGGAGGACTTTTTAATCAGAACAAGATCTGGTTTTTAAATTCAACCAGCTACCTGTTGGCCCCAGGAGAATGCCCTTTCATGCTGTATTGACTAGCAAGGAGCAATTGGTCCAAGCTCATCAGAAAACCCCAGAAAAGAAGGGGACGTTGTGAGACTATGAGAATTCTGGTTATTCATGATACCACACAAGTTATATATAATAACTAATTCAAACTATTTGTTGGAGATGCAATGGATCTCATGCAGATTTATTTATTTATTTTACACACTTTGTGGTACTGCAAACTTGTACAACATTTCTGGATAAATTTATTATCAACGTCAGAAAATTCTTGGCAGTATTATAAGACATCACAACCAGCATTACTTAGGCTGCAGTCCAATGCACACTTACCTGGAAGTAAGTCCCATTGAACCCAATGGAGCTCACTTCTATGCAGACATGTATTGGATTGCAGCCTAAATCAATTAAACAATAATATAAGGGAGGATAAAATCTTGTGACTAATCTTTTAACTGGGATGAAAATGCCGACTGCAAAAAACAGGAATAGTTCCAAATGATGGACGATCAGCAAGTGCAGATTGGTGGCGCTCCTAGAAGAAAAGGTTAGGGGGCTGCAGCAACGCATAGACACCCTGCGACTTATCAGAGAAGATGAGGACTTCCTTGATAGAACACAAGAGGAATTAAGGGAGCGACACAAAGTGCAGGAAGAAAGTGACAAGGAAGAACAGGACTGCAACAGCAACAAATCCCCATGGAGGACTGTCACTGTAAGGGCAAGGAAAAACAGGAGGGATTCAGAACTGCTGCAACTAACAAATCGCTTTCAGCGTCTCTCGGCAGACAGCACCCCTAAAGAGCCTCAACAAACTCACCTGCATCAAGAGACACTGAGTGCAATGGAAGACTCCACACCCCAGAAGAAAGAAGCTGATGCAACCACCGCTCGCGGCAAAAAGAGGAGGGTGCTGGTGGTTGGAGACTCATTGCTCAGGGGGGTAGAGGCACCGGTATGCCAGCCGGACAATATGAATCGGGAAGTCTGTTGTCTCCCTGGGGCACGCATCTGGGACGTCGCTGATAACCTGCCGAGGCTCATTGGGAAACAAGATAGGTACCCCTTTCTCCTCATCCATGTGGGCACAAACGATACGGCCAGAAACACCTTGGAACAGATCACCTCAGACTATGAGGCTCTGGGTAGGAAGGTCAAGGATTTGGGGGCGCAGGTGGTCTTCTCGTCAATTCTTCCCGTGAAGGATAGAGGACTACAAAGGGAAAGGAAGATACTGCAGGTCAATGACTGGTTACGCAGATGGTGTCGACGGGAGAGGTTTGGATTCTGGGACCATGGTCTAAGCTTCTTGGAGGGGGGACTGTTGGCAAGAGATGGGCTGCACCTCACGAGGACTGGGAAGAATCTCTTTGGCAGAAGTATGGCAAAACTCA
This sequence comes from Rhineura floridana, assembly GCF_030035675.1. NCBI lineage: Eukaryota > Metazoa > Chordata > Lepidosauria > Squamata > Rhineuridae > Rhineura > Rhineura floridana. Next base: position 186,241,699 of record NC_084481.1, read on the forward strand.
TCAAGAGAGCTTTAAACTAAAGCCTCTGGGGGATGGAGATGATAGCTTAACTACCGATCCAAAGACAGCGGGTTGTAAACACAATGATTTGAAGGGTACAGCAGACACTGGGAGAGAGAAAGGGATGCATGGCAAAGCTCACGGTATATTGACGGAGGAATCCAATCAGGACAAAAGAGACTTCTGGTGTCTATATACCAACGCGCGGAGCTTGGGAAACAAGCAAGGGGAGCTTGAAGTCTTAGTGCATCAAGGCAAATATGACATCATAGGGATAACAGAAACTTGGTGGGATGACTCCCATGATTGGAATATAGCCATTCAAGGATATAAACTCTACAGAAAGAATAGAAGCAACAGAAAAGGAGGGGGAGTAGCTTTATACATCAAAGACAAATACACCTCTATGGAAATCCAAGAGAGCGAACAAAGGGGTCCGGTAGAGACCATTTGGGTAAAAGTAAATGGAGAAACAAATAAAACCGACATGGTAGTAGGTGTCTACTACAGACCCCCTGGCCAAGAAGAGGTGGTAGACGAGGCCTTTCTCAAACAAATCTCTAAAATCTCAAGGAGGAAAGAAGTAGTAGTGATAGGGGACTTCAACTACCCGGATATCTGCTGGAAGATAAACTCTGCGAAGCACAAAGCCCCCAACAAATTCCTGATGGGCCTTGCTGATAATTTCCTCTTTCAAAAAGTAGAAGAAGGAACAAGGGGATCGGCAATCCTGGACCTGATCTTAACTAACACGGACGAATTGGTCACGGGAATTAAAGCGGTCGGTACCTTGGGGGAAAGTGACCACGTAATGCTGGAATTCGGGATTCTGGGGAAAGCCAAAGAAGAATATAGTCAAACATGGACCTTGGATTTCAGGAAAGCCGATTTTAGCAAGCTCAGGGAAATGATGGGTAGGATCCCGTGGCTAGATAGACTAAAGAAAAAAGGAGCCCAAGAAGCGTGGGAGTTCATGAAGAACGTATTACAAAAAGCGCAATCGCTAACAATTCCAAAGAGGAAGAAAAATGGAAGACATCGGAAAAAGCCAATGTGGCTACACAGAAGACTGGTGGAGGAGGTAAAAGTAAAAAAGAGCATGTATAAAGAATGGAAGGAAGGACGCATCACCAAGGAAGAGTACCAACGAGCGGCTCGGGCTTGCAGGAATAGCGTAAGGAAAGCTAAAACCCAGAATGAGCTGAGGCTGGCGAGGGAAGCGAGGAACAACAAAAAGGGGTTTTTCAGATATGTTCGAACCAAGAGAAAGACCAAGGAAACGGTGGGACTGCTGCTCAATGAGGATGGCAAAATGTTGACAGATAACGAGGAAAAAGCAGAACTGCTCAATGCCTATTTTGCCTCTGTTTTCTCCCAAAAAGGGAACAGTGTGCAACCTTGCATCGGTAGCAATCTCAGTAAGGGGTCGGGATTGCAGTTCAAGATTGATAAGGAGATAGTCAGGAAATACCTAGTTAACCTAAATGAGTTCAAATCTCCAGGGCCTGATGAACTGCATCCCAGAGTATTGAAGGAACTTGCGGATGTACTCTCGGAACCTCTTGCCATCATCTTTGAGAAATCCTGGAGAACGGGAGAGGTGCCGGAGGATTGGAGACGGGCAACGTCATCCCGCTCTTTAAAAAGGGTAAAAAAGAAGATCCGGGGAATTACAGGCCGGTCAGTCTGACTTCAATACTGGGAAAGATATTAGAACGGATAATAAAAGAGTCCATTGGCACCTATCTAGATGACAATGCTGTGATTAGAAGGAGCCAGCATGGGTTTGTCAAGAAAAAATCCTGTCAAACTAATCTCATCTCTTTTTTTGATCGGGTCACTAGCTTAGTAGATGGTGGAAATGCTGTAGATGTCATCTATCTAGATTTCAGCAAGGCATTTGACAAAGTCCCCCACGACCTTTTGATTAGTAAACTAGTCAAATGCGGACTACATGGAAATACTGTCAGGTGGATTCACAACTGGTTGGAAAACCGTACTCAAAGAGTGGTCATCGGTGGCTCTGCTTCAGACTGGAAGGAGGTCTCGACTGGAGTGCCACAGGGTTCTGTCCTGGGGCCGATACTCTTCAACATTTTTATCAATGACTTAGATGATGGAGTGGAGGGAGCCTTATGAAGTTTGCAGATGATATGAAACTGGGAGGGATAGCTAACACAATGGAAGACAGGAATAAAATCCAAAGGGACCTGGATAGACTAGAAAATTGGGCTGAAATTAATAAAATGACATTCAATAAAGACAAATGCAGGATTCTGCATTTAGGCCACAAAAACAAAATGCATGGGTACAGGATGGGAAATACCCGGCTTAGCAGTAGTGCGTGTGAGAAGGACCTTGGAATTGTAGTGGATCGCAAGTTGAACATGACCCAGCAGTGTGATGCTGCGGCAAAAAAGGCAAACGCGGTTTTGGGCTGCATAAACAGAGCTATAGTTTCCAGGTTGAGGGAAGTAATAGTCCCACTATATTCTGCATTAGTCAGGCCTCATCTGGAATACTGCGTTCAGTTCTGGGCGCCTCATTTTAAGGAAGATATAGACAAGTTAGAGCGGGTTCAGAAGAGGGCGACGAGGATGATAGCCAGTATGGAGAACAAGTCTTATGAGGAAAGGTTGAAGGAACTTGGCATGTTCAGTCTGGTGAAGAGAAGGCTGATGGGTGACATGATTGCACTCTTTAAGTACCTGAAGGGCTGTCACATAGAGGAGGGTACAGATTTGTTCACTGCTGCCCCAGAGGGTAGGACTAGGTCTAATGGTTTTAAGTTGCAGGAGCATAGATTCAGATTGGACATTAGAAGGAACTTCTTGACAGTAAGGGCAGTTCGGCAATGGAACCGACTGCCTAGGGAGGTGGTGGGATCCCCTTCGCTGGATGTCTTCAAGCAGAGGCTGGACAGCTATCTGCGGGAGATGCTCTAGCTGTGGATTTCCTGCTGTGAGCAGGGGGTTGGACTCGATGGCCTACAAGGCCCCTTCCAACTCGTTCTATGATTCTATGATTCTATGACTGGCACTTAAACAACAACAACATATGTTATGTCTTAAATATCAGCATTTTTAAAAAGAAGAGATCAAATAAAACAGGTCTTTTTTAGAGCATTTTGAGAGAAGTTTGTCACATTCTGGAATAAAATACCATGGGTATATTCATGCAGGAATGCTATTATTCTTATTAACTAACAGATACTTTGTTTTATCTCTGATGAGAATGGGATGTAGTTATTGCTTATAGATTTAGGGAATCCTATCCCCCCCATATTTTGCATTAATCTTTTCTGTATTCATTAAAACAACATGAATCCCTTCAAGGGGATTTGGAGGGTAGAGGAAGGAACCAGACCCCCACTTTATATAGCTAGAAAGGAGAATTTTCCATAGACTTAGCTCATACCTATAGTCAGTAAGGCTACCGGAAATGTTGTTGTCATTGATGTATTGTAACACTAAAATGAAATACTCAGTGCTGTGATAGTTTTAAATAAACATTTGGATCAAGAGTTGTGTCTGTAATGGGGCTCGTGGAAACTGACTTCCCCACCACTTCCTCACCCTAGCAGCCCTCACAAATGCTCCACCATGACAGATCTGCTTGTGGAAGTCGACATCGCCCAATTTTTCAGGGATCCCCCCATTTCCCCACAGCCCCCTGTGCGACAGCTCATGCCATTTAGCAGGTCCCCTGATCCTCAGTGAAGCATTTTCAGGGGGCTGCCATGGGGAGGAGGAAACAAGCCCTTTACAGTTGCTAAACTCTGAGTCCATTCCGTGCTGAACTAGAAAGGCCATAGCTCAGTGGCAGAGCATCTGCTGGTATGCAGGAGGTATCAGGTTCAATACCGGGCACCACCAGCTGAGGCTGGGAACCCAGTCTGAAATCCGGGAGAGCTGCTGCATAAGGCAGCTTCCTATTTGCTCCAACAGCTCTTCTATAGAGCTGTTTCAAAATGTAAACAAGCACACGCAGAGATAAAAATCAAGGCATAATAACCTGCAACCTGAGCATTGACCCAGACAATCTAAAGCGGTAAATAAGAGGTGACTAGTGTAAGCCCTTAAAACAAAGGTGCCTTACTTGCACTTGGATCCAGCTTTCTCACCAACTTTCAGGAAGCTTTCATAGTTGATCAACGCTTCATCTCCCATCATGGGTAGTGTCTGATGTTTGTCCAGCAGAAACCACAAATTCTTAAAAGGGAGAGGGGTTACAATTGTTTAGGGAAATATCACACATGGCAACCCCACATTGTGGGATTCCCTCCTCAAGAGGTGCACCTGACACCTTCACTGTACAGTTTTCAATGAATGCTACAGACGCACTTCTTTACCCTGGCCTTTGGCACTTGAGGTGTATGTTTTCAGGACCCACACGATTCCTGTGAATATAATTTGTTTTAATTGCTTTTAATACTGAATTTTAGACTCTTGTTACCCACCCTGGGACCTGCTGAAGGACAGGCAATAATACAAATAACAATAATAAAATGCTTGAGAGTTATTTATTTAAGATTAAGAAACACAGTTTCATTTTTTCTTACCTGCAGTTCTTCATTATCTAATAGCTCTCTACTTTTTCTCTGCAGAAAGACTGCTCTAGATTCTTCTCTTAATTTCTGTAATAAAATTTCATCTTCCGCTGGCAGCTAAAGAAAGAAAGAAAGAAAGAAAGAAAGAAAGAAAGAAAGAAAGAAAGAAAGAAAGAAAGAAAGAAAGAAAGAAAGAAAGAAAGAAAGAAAGAAAGAAAGAAAGAAAGAAAGAAAGAAAGAAAGAAAGAAAGAAAGAAAGAAAGGTCATCTGTAGTGTGGTAGAGCCTTACTCACTAGAACCCAGACTGGGGAATTACAAGAACAAATCCATGCAAACATGGTTTACGACCACAAAACATTTTATTTATACCGCCCCATAGCCGAAGCTCTCTGGGCGGTTTACAATAACTAAAAACATTAAAAACAAATACAGTAGGGCCCCGCTTCCCAGCGTTCTGCTAATGCGGCGGCTTTCCTCTCTTTTAAAGCCGCTTTTGCGGCATTTTCACATCATTTTCGTGTGACGCGCCCCATTAAAGTCAATGGGGTCCTGCTTTACGGCGATTTCCGCTTTACAGCGGGGGTCCAGAACGGAACCCGCCGTATAAGCGGGGCCCTACTGTATACAAATTTAAAAACACATCTTTAAAAAACAATTTAAAACCCATGCTAAAATGCCTGGGAGAAGAGGAAAATCTTGACCTGGTGCTGAAAAGATAACAGTGTGGGTGCCAGGCGCACCTCATCAGAGAGATCATTCCATAATTTGGGGGCCACCACTGAGAAGGCCCTCTCCCTTGTTGCCAGACTCTGAGCTTCCCTCGGAGTAGGCACCCGGAGCAGGGCCTTGGATGTTGAGCGTAGTGTACGGGTGGGTTCGCATTGGGAGAGGCAGTCCATCAGGTATTGTGGTCCCAAGCCGTGTAAGGCTTTGTACGTTAAAACCAGCACCTTGAATCGAGCTTGGAAACATACAGGCAGGCAATGCAAGTGGGCCAGAATCGGTTTTATATGTTTGGACCGTCTGGTCCCTGTTACCAATCTGGCCGCTGCATTTTGCACAAGCTGCGGTTTCCGAACTGTCTTCAAAGACAGCCCCACGTAGAGCGCATTGCAGTAATCTAGCTTGGAGTCTAATTATAGTCTAATTTGCATCAACATGCAAGGATGGACAAACAAAGATCCGTAGGAGATTGATGTGTATGTCAGTTATCCCAGCTATTTTATATTGTCTTTATGATGGTATAGCAACAGAGAGTTCAAACCCCAAAAAACAAAACTCTACCCTGTGAGTGCCTCATGTGGTTTAAGTTTTCCAATAGTTAAGCTTGGCAACAGTAGAAGGTCCCACTGCTGCAAAATGGAATCAGTCCCTTTCAAAATCTATTTTGCACAGTATAGGGCAAAACAGATTTACAAGCTGTGTTGTAGGAATTCCTGCATGTGGTAACTTTTCCTGTAGCTTTGTTTTCTCCTCTTTTGATGGGTAGATGTATCAAAATTGACAGGGGAAATCTGATTCCCTGCTCATCATAACCAGCATTATTGGCAGTGGCTAGAGTCAAGAATGATAGGAGTTCTTGATGTCAATTGTCCCTCCCTTATCCTCATTGGTTTTGACAAAAGGAAAGTGCTACAGGTGAGATCTGGTATTCAACAGCATGGAGCAGGTTACATGAAAAGAAGTAGCACTCCTTGGCTCTCTCACACACTTGCAGCCCTCATTCCAATGTTTACCGACCATCCGGCAGGTACAAGTCTCCTGTTACAGCATTTGGGTTTCCACGTGGAGAAGACTGCAAGTATCACTAGATGCTTGGAAGGAGTAGGTAAAAACAGAATTTTAAATAAAATGCTCACGATATTTGTAACTGTAAGGGGGAAAAATGCTTCAGATAATGACATACTTGTACCACAATCACTCTCTATGCATATGATCTGGTTTGGTCAATGATTAGGGACAGGAGGGTTTTAATTACAGAAGAAGATTAGAGCACCCAGTGCAAGACTTATGCCAGAGAAAGTCAAGCATTTACCCCACATCCAGTAGTGGATGGCATGGTGAGGCGGAGACACTTACCTGACCTCCCAACAGGTGAGTCACTGCTGCTTACTGGGAGGGGACGAGGCAGCAGCGAGGTCAGTGCAGTGCCAATGCACCAGCGGAGCCACTCTGGCATGCCTGCCAGTCTTCCTCGCCATCCTGCCCCTCCCTCCCCCTCAGTAAGCAGCAGCAGCAACTCATCCGCCGGGAAGTCAGGGAAACATCTCTGCCCCACCACATTGTCCTCTATTGCCCATACCTCAGAAGGCCGATGCTGCCCAGAAGAAGCCCCTGTGAGAGCAGACACTGTTCTGTTACATCGGGACAAAAGAAGCTGCCTTATGCTGAGTCAGACCATTGGTCCACCTAGCTCAGTATTGTCTACATTGGCTGGCAGCAGCAGCGGCTCTTCAGGGTTTCAGGAAGGAGTCTTTCTCAGCTGTATCTGGAGAAGCCGGGAATTGAACCTGGGACCTTCTGCATGCAAATCTGTTGCTCTATCTCTGTGCTACAGTCCTTCCCTTAATTTTAGTCAACTGGGTCCTACAGACAATGGAGAGGCCTTCTTCACAAATTCTGAACAGATAATGCTAGGGCAGCCTTCCTCAAGTGGTGCTCTCCAGATGTTGTTGGCCTACAACTCCCATCAATATTTAATTCCACTTAAGCATCATTTCCTGTAAATCATCTCGAAGCAATTTAACAATAAAAACCTAGAAAACCATCTCATCTATTTTTCTTTAAAAACCTTCTCTGGCATTGGCTGTGCTAGCTGGGGCTGACAGGAGTCCAACTACATCTGGAGAGCGTCAGATCAAGACAGGGTGTTCTAGGGTGTTCCAGTTCCTGCATCTGATTTCACAAAGCCTATCATCCCATGAAACACTACCTGCATTCTTGCAAATACCATATGGAAGTCACCTGATCCAGGAACTCTCAATTTTTATCCCATCTTGTGCCCCTTTTATGCAGTAGCAGACAGTAGAGTGAGGCCACACTATTCACCTGACCTCCCTTCAACTGAAGCAGGGAGGGGGAGGTTGGTGCAGTGCAAACACACTAGTAGAACCAATTTGGAGCTCCATGCTGACCTGGCCCCTCCCCATCCCAGCAGGCAACAGTGATTCAGCCGCAGGGAGGTAAGATGAGTGGTGCAGCCTCACCACCCTGTCCACTACTGCCTTGATGCAAGGTTGGTGCCTATTTTCCACATTTCAAAAGGGTGAACTGGTAGAATGTTGAAATTTATCAACAACTTTACTTGGGGACTGCACTGCATCAGTGGCTTGGATCCCAAGATTGCTGTGTATAAAGGAGCAGAAGGTACTTCCTCACATGCAGGGGGAAAGGGCTTATCAACACACATCCCGGTTCATTCCCCTCCTCCTCTGCACCAATCTAGCTGGTATATTCCTCTGCCCCCCCCCCCGCAGGGAAGGACAAAAAGGGCTGCTGTGGAAGGAAGGAACCAGAAAACCCTTACGGTGCTCAAGGAAGTGCTTTATGCTCATGCCCTGGGTCTTTGGAGTCAAGCTTTAATCAATCTTACAAGCTATTATACAATTTAAAAACTGGTGATTTTTATGAAGATTTATGAGAAAGAAAAATATGTCCTTGATGTTGCACATTTCAAATACTGGGCAAAGTTATATGAATTGTAGAGTGCCTTCACTGTAGCCAAGTGTGCATATCCAATCCCAACATCTATTTACATCTATCAAATTCATGCACAATGTCACTCCACATTATAGTGTATTTTTATTATGTCACATTTTTACCTTACATAATAAAACAGAACAGCAAAGACACTAAAATCAGATAAAAACAGCAATACGCAAAAACTAAAATGCTTATCTGATAATATATTTAAAAGGAACAAATCCTACCTGTGAAAAAAAGTTTACTTTTGACCTTTGCTTGTGGTTTTAGCTGTTGGGGGTGGGGGTTCTGATCTTCCCCTCCCTTTTCTCAAAAGGTCAACATTTGCTAGTGGTAAAATTGGTTAGTCAGCTGACGAACAGCTGTGACTCCAATCTTTGGTGCTTGCAAGGAGCGATGGGAGCCTTAATGAGGCAAAAAACCTAGACGCCTGAGTGTGTGTGGAAGGACCCTTTAAAAGGAGGGTGGGAATATGCAGTTTGGTTGTGCCTTTCCTCTCCCTTGATGGGGGAAGTTTGCAATAGATGCATCAGTCAATTTTACACAGGAAAGAAGAATTTAATTGCAAGAAGAGGAAAAGGATTAGATAATTGGAGCCACTGCAGCCTGTGTTATTTTCTGTTCTGCTTTTCTTTGTTGTTTTTCTGTTTTAGAGTTATCTTATGTTAAATAAATTTGATATATTTATACGTTGAAAGCGAGTTCTGTGGTATGTTTGCCAACTCGTAGGGTTTTTACGCCTCACATGCACTGTAATAGTATACTGATACAAGGAGGTGGAGGGGGTGGTATTTGGGGGATTTTGAGTCCAATTAGTTTTGCTTTGGGAACCTCAGTCCCCTCCTTTCCTCCTTTTGTTACACAACCCACCCCACTTTAAAGATGAGCTCAACAAAATCCACAAACATATCTAACTACCCTCTCAATTAAAGAACATAAGCACAGGTAAATGAGAACATTTTTGCCTGGTGCCTAAAAACAGACAATTAGGGCTCCAGGTGTGCTTCCCTGGGAAGAACATTTCACAAATGGGAAGCCACCAGTGAAAAGGCCTGTTCTTGCATGGCCACCCTCTGCACCTCCCTTGGACAGGGCACATGAAGAAAGGTCTCAGATGATGAACGCAGTGTCCCAAGTTGGACAGGGGTCCTCGAGGTATTAAGTCCTGAACCACGTAAGATTTTATAGGTGAAAACCATGACAAAATTTATTGAGGGGGAAAGAATTTATTACAAAAACTGAAGGGAAAAAGAAGAAAATCACAGAATGATTGGAGGAACATACGACTATTACTACATAAAGACATAGAAGATGAATAGCAATGCGAAGCATAATACTGATTATATTCAAGTGCATTTTAAGTTTAAAAGAACAGTGCTGAAACCCAAAGTGGTTGACTGTCAGTGCAGAAATAAAGGAGGTAGAGAGAAGGTTGAACAGCACCAATTCCAGGGGCAGCTCATCAAAAACAGTAACTCAGTCAGACTGCCATTACTCTCTGCGGATCTGCTTTCTGGTAACACCACCACGCTTCCTTGGCCTCCCTCGCCTCCCCCTTGAAGGCACCCCAAGCACCCTTGGGTCTGGAAGAAGTGCCTGCAGCTCGGTTGCTCTGGGTGTACAGCCTTCCCAGTGTGATCCAGAAGGGCCAGGACTCTCCATGTGGGCAAGCACAGGGGAGGTTGTCCTCAGCTGGGAAGCTGTGGGAAAAGATCTTGCTGCTGAAAAGTCCATAAAATTATGTCTCAGGAGATTGAGCTCTTGTCGGAATCGAATTATCTCAGCATCCATTCTGTTAGCATCCAGGATATGTTGAGTCCTCTGCTGTTGCCACTCCTCCTGGCGAGCTCGATGCTCAGCTTCAGCAGCCCGGCGTTGTTCTTGCCTTGCCAGCCGCATCTCCCAGATGAGGCTGTTCTGGAATGATCGCTGCTGTTCAAGGAAGAGCCGGAATGTTGCATCCATGGCCTCCCTTCCAGTCCTTATCTCCTCCAGCAGGCGGTCTATGGTTTCCTCCCTGGCCCGACGTCTTCTAGCACTCATCTGTGCCAACCTGTCCATGGCTGGCACTGGTGGCCTTAGCACTGCCTCTGAGTCACGTCTTGATCTCCCTGTTTTGCCCGGGACAGAGCATGGGGGAGAGAAGGAAAGCACACACACACACAAATAGGATTAACATACCTGATAGAAATGAAGAAGCACATCATTAATCAAGAGGAATAAGAGTGTGTGAACACACATTTATTGTAAACATGCCAGAATTCAGGAGGGTAAGAGTTCAAGGAGAGGAAGTTTATTGCTATCATGTCACTGTTTTGACTTGCACACGTTGGCAAAATAACTGTCATTATGGTCAGAAACAAGAGGCCAGAAAAAGAAGTGCTAATGGCCTACAGTTAATATCTGTGTACCATTCTTTGTAACTGGTGCCCCTCTCTGGTAAGAAAAATAGGTCCTTTTATTTGCAAGAGGGAGAGAGAGAGAAAAGGCCCCAAACAAAGCAAAATGGCAGACTGAGAGCAATATAAATATCCTACCACGATATATAGTTTAAACAAGAGTTGAATTGAAAATCCAGTGCGTGGGTGAATTTTGTAACTGCTTTCTTCAATCTATGATAAAATCTCCTATAGAAAGCGAAACAGAGGCTCAATCCAGAGAAACGTTGGGACTGCCAGCAGGCATTAGCTTAAGGACATCAACAATCTGAGCACATTTTACCATGCAAGTGAAACTAGACAAGCAAAAGGGGAGAGGGAGAACTGAAAAGACAATCCTGGCCATCACCAAATACAGTGGCATGACGCACTCTCCTCCCTTTCCATGCAAAGCCTGAAGCAAAGAAAAATATGAGCTTAACTACAGCAGTGCTTACTCCTTCATAGAGAAAGGGACCAATGATCAGCACCACTCACCTATGGCAGTTTTGTCCTGGACTCCTGCTTTTCGTCTCTCTTCAGAATGGTAAGTGGGGCACAAGAGCTGTGGAGCCTGAGCAGCGGCTGACAGGGCAGGAATTAGGATGCCGGGTTCTTGGAAAGCAGACTGTTGCTCCTCCTCCAAGGCAGGTGCAATTGCCACTGTGCTGGAGGAAGATGACGAAATGGGTTCTGAGGGCAGCTGAAAGACAGCAGCTTCTTCAAGCTCAGATTCCACTTTAATGTTTAACACCTCCTGGAGGGGTTGTGTGGCATCATGGGTTCCATCAAAGACTGCCTCTGTCTCAGAGTCATCTTCCACCGTCCAGGAAATTTCTGGTATAGGTTCCCAGGAAGACCCTGGTTGAACCATGGTAGTGGAGGGCTGGAGTCTCATAGTTTGACTCATTGATGAGGGGACAGCTTCTGTTTCTCCTCCACAGATCTCATCCAGCTCCCTGAAGAAGCGACAGCGAACTGGTATGGCCCCGGCCTTACCCATAGCGTCTTTTGCCTTGCGATATGCTTTATGAAGATCCCGGATCCGGTTGTTACATTGGATTCGTGTGCGTAGGAATCCCTCTTCAGCCATCTTCTTGGCTAGGACAGCGTAGAGATCACTGTTGGTGGGCATGTTCTGAACTCGGCGCTGGATCAGCAAGGTGTTCCAGTGACCCAAGAGGACTCTGGTCTCCTCATCACTCCAGGTGGGGCCACGAGGGGCCCGGCCAGATGGTTTGGATTTGCCTTGCTGTTCTGCCATAACATTTGGGAATGGTTCCTGGAGAAAAAAGGCAAAGTGGTCTCTGCAGACTGTGTCCAGTGTCAGGACAGGGAACTGCACCCAAAGCCTGTGCCTGCAGAAGGGCAGGTCTCAGATCTGTGCTGTAAAGTCACTTCCAAAAGAAAGGACACCAGAAGAGGGGAAGAATCTCCTAAGCACTCACCATATTAGATGCAATGAGCAGAAGGCAGAATCCCCAAGATAATTCTTAGTACATAAACATTTTGGACAGGGTTTTACAAAACCTTAGAATCTGGAGCAACAAATGTCTCAGTCTTTCCCCAACACAATAATAGGGTCTCCACCCCCCGAGATATACTTCTTTTCCCACACTTAATGTACCAAGAAGCATGAGGCAAGAAACCACAGGACAAATTGTGCAAAAATATAACATGAAACAAGTCTCTGCTACACAGGGCTGATACCTCTGGTGTACCAGTCTATCCGAACAGATGTGCAGCTGTGTGTTCTATTGAACAAAAAAGGGGGTGCAGCCACTTACACAGCAATGCTACAATCTTTGAAATACAAGTAGGAATTATGTCCATTATGGAGCCAGTGATTTGGAATGAGGAAGAAGCTCAGTGGTAAGCCACATCCTTTGCATGCAGAAGATCAAGGTTTACTCCCTGGCAACTCGAGTGAAAAGGATCTCCCTGAGACCCTGGAAAGCTAGCACAAATCTAAGTAGATGCTTCTGCTAGTTGGATGCACCAATGGTCTGAATCAATATAAGGCAATGTCATTTATTAATGTGACGACAACTGTCTCTTATTCCTGATTAGTTTGGCCATTGCTACATTTCACAAATAATTAGTAGTTATTACATTTTTAAATTACACTGGGTAAACAGTATTTACCCTTATCAGTCCACAAAACCACATTGCTTTTACAAGTAGAAGTGTGAGGATTCCATGTAAGGGCTGAGGAATTTATTAGCCAAGGAAATATTGTGTATGCATGGCTATACCACCACCAAGTTAATTTAAAACAAAGAGATAAAAATATATAATTAAAACTAATTTTAAAAATTGTTTGATTTTTTTGAAAGTGTAAATACTAAGTTTCTCTTATTATATAAGAGAATATTAACAATGTTAATATAACAAAGTTAATATTAAATAATCTGTATGTAAATATATTAGTTTTACAGTTACTCTGTAATCTTATGGTCCTGAGGAGGGTGTCCCGGGGCCACCTGATGCATCACATCTTATTCTCTGGTGTCACAGAATGAGCTTCATAATTAGAGAGGAAGATCCAACGTCAGAGCCTCCCTCTCCAACAGTGCCAGATCCTCTAATGCCCTGGGCCCAACTCATATTGAAACACCATCATCGGCAGAGTCTAAAAAGGGGAGAATCTGGCCATGCTACTGAGTAGATCTAAGCCTCTCCCTCCCCTTTCCTTCCCACTGGAAATAATGGGAAGATAAACATTATTTTAAAGATTCAGCAGGAAACGGACAGATGAAAGAGCCTAGCAGGACTTTGGATCAAGTGACAGAACCGCCTTTGGATTTCACCCGCTGCCTTAGGATTGCAGTCTTAAACTCTAAACTGCATTATTGCCTCTACCAGATACAGCAAGTTAAAGGTTTTTCTATATAAACAAAACTAATTTGATCCACTCTCAGATATGAATATTTACACTCTGCCTAACAAATGCAGGCATTTCATCTCCATTTGATGAAAATAAGCTGTCCTAGTCTGCCCAGTTACTATCAAAACTTGCTTCAACTTATCAGTCATGGGTATTTAATCTTTGTTATTTTGTTTTTATGAGAATGGAGCTAGCCCAAGGCAGAGTGAAGCAGGAAGGAGCAGCACTGGAAAGTAGAAAAAAAGGCAAAAATGTCCAGTGTGCATGTACCTATATTCCATAATAAATTACAATCCTATACTCACTTGCCTGGGAGTGAGCCCCACTGAAACTCAATGGGACTTACTTCTGACTAGATATGTACAAGATGGCACTCTTAAGCTCACAAACTGTCCAGAATATTGATTGTAAGGTAGACTATGGGAAAATTTGAAAGGCATTATGTCTTTAGGTAAAAAAAAAGGACATGCAAAATATATATACAGTGTGATAACAAGGTCTGGTTATAACCATGAAAGAGCAGGGTAAATACCCTATTAAGTTGTAAATTAACATGGTTTAGTGGTCAGGTTTCCCCAATTATTCCAGGAAATATATGAAGCAGTATCAGTGGGAAACTTGATTTAAATACATGATTTAATGTGGTCTTCTTAAATCACTTTGATTTAAACCAGTCCACCCTGATCAATGCATCATGGAAAATGGTCAAAGCTTACTGATGAAACTTTTAACAAGCCCCACTTACAGTACAAGACAACACAAACCTGAACCAGCAAAACTAGTAGAACTTGGTGGGCACGATGCAGCCTTAGTGGAGAACTCATCAGCAATTAACTTGGACAAGGAGCAGGGAATTCTTATCCCCCCATTCAGCCCCAGCATATGTAGACAAGAATTGTCATGCGTGGTATCTGCCTACTAAGAATGCAGTTGTATTTAGAATGGGCCAGAGTATCTGGAGGACCGTCTGCTCCCACATGGACTTGCTTGTTTACTAGAGGCAGCTGTACTGGTGCTGCTGCTGTTAGTTAAGGCAGGGGACGCAGCAATCAGAGGGAGGCCCCTTTTCTGCTCTACGGATCTCCCCGCCCTTTGAAATAAGGTAGGCACTGACTGTGATGTGCTTATAACACCTGCTTAAGACCTATCTGTTGACTTAGGCCTTTGGTAGTTACTAATTCTACAGACCCTCTCAGATGTTGATAGCAGAGGGGGCCTCCTTCGTAGTCCCTCCACCCTTCATAGTTTGGGGGATGGTGGCCCGGGAGACAGCTATCTGTGCCAGCCCCAAAGTTGTGGAATTCCCTCCCTACAGAGGCACATCTGGCATCTTCACTATACGGTTTTCAAAGAATGCTAAAGACGCACCTTTTCACCCCACTCTTGTGATTGAAATTTTTTAATTCTTTTTAATTCTCTTAATATTGTATTTTAGACTTTGTAACCTGCCCTGGGACCATAGTAATGATGGTGATGATGATGACAATAATAATAATAACAACGAATATTATTATTATTCCCAGCTTTGAATAAGATATACTGCTGGCTACAGTGGGTAGAATGCTACAGTGGTTTTATGTTTTAATATGTATGTATGTATTTTGTGAACTGGTATTACTCAGATGGAAGAATAGTATATAAATATTTTAAAATAAAATAGAATCAATGGTATAAAGTAGAATCAATGATTTAATCACAGTCTTACAGTGATGGCAACCTGTTTTAAACAACACTTTTGTGCAAAACAACAAAACAGTTGTAATATTTCACTTTTGGGAAGAGTAGAATTCCTCCCCTTGGTTATCTAGGCTATTTATGTCAAAAGACCTTGTAGTGAAAGGAACCAATTCACTCATGCATCCTTTGAAGATATTGCATTTAGAAACTTTCCACAGACTGCAATTCCTGCTAAGGTAAGAACTTGTGTTAATAGGTAAGAATTGCTTTTAACGATTCTAGCTACATGCTCATGGTTCATTCCCTTAGCAATATGAAATGAGTTAATCTATTCTGCCAAATGAAAGGCAGGTTTTTAATGGAGTAAAATAGCACTGAAAACCCCACTTACCCTGTAATAAAATCGTGGTATGTTCATATAGGGGGCATTGTCATTTTTTCTTCCTCCTTTCCATTCCAAGTAGTATTTTGTGAACAGCTCCATCTCCTCATCCTTCAGCTCTTGATCACTCCTTTTAGCTAGTTAACGCAATATATAATGCATTACATTTTACAGTAAAACATACTTCTATATCAAAATATTTGTTTCTGCATAATTATGTAAATTATGCCAGAGACTGGCAGTCGTATGCTTTGATAAATCTCACATATCAGTTTGAAACACACACAGAGCCCTCTGGCTTCTCTGTCCCATTTCCCCTCAGTCTCCAAAGCAATGTTGGCTCCAAAATCCTTTCCTGCTAAGAGCACACAGCAGCTCCCATGAACATAAGAAGAGCCTGCTGGATCAGGCCAGTGGCCCATCTAGTCCAGCATCCTGTTCTCACAGTGGCCAACCAGGTGCCTGGGGGAAGCCCGCCAGCAGGACCCGAGTGCAAGAACACTCTCCCCTCCCGAGGCTTCCGGCAACTGGTTTTCAGAAGCATGCTGCCTCTGACTAGGGTGGCACAGCACAGCCATCACGGCTAGTAGCCATTGATAGCCCTGTCCTCCATGAATTTGTCTAATCTTCTTTTAAAGCCGTCCAAGCTGGTGGCCATTACTGCATCTTGTGGGAGCAAATTCCATAGTTTAACTATGCACTGAGTAAAGAAGTACTTCCTTTTGTCTGTCCTGAATCTTCCAACATTCAGCTTCTTTGAATGTCCACGAGTTCTAGTATTATGAGAGAGGGAGAAGAACTTTTCTCTATCCACTTTCTCAATGCCATGCATAATTTTATACACTTCTATCATGTCTCCTCTGACCCGCCTTTTCTCTAAACTAAAAAGCCCCAAATGCTGCAACCTTCCCTCGTAAGGGAGTCGCTCCATCCCCTTGATCATTCTGGTTGCCCTCTTCTGAACCTTTTCCAACTCTATAATATCCTTTCTGAGATGAGGCGACCAGAACTGTAAACAGTATTCCAAATGTGGCCGCACCATAGATTTATACAATGGCATTATGATATCGGCTGTTTTATTTTCAGTACCTTTCCTAATTATCCCGGACTTCCGGGAAGGGTGACTTCGCTTGTGCCTGCTTTTGAGATGGGCTCCCGCCTCAAAAGAAGCTTATTCAGATATAAATCAGTCAGAACATTTTTTTTTTTGACTGATGAAATTTCTCCCAGGCAGGGAGAAACGTAGAGATCAACCTCAAAAGCCTGTTTTTGTTGGGAGGACTGGATTTCATTAATTTATGAGAAAAGGTCCAGCCAGCAATGCCGGACGGACTTCCGAACAAGCTCTATCTGATTAATGCGATACGTTTATCTTTTCTTCAAAGAGAAAACGGACTAACAGGCAAGCACCCTTCTTTCTATTATTTTTTTTACTTGGTTTAAATTGTTGCAGCAAAAAGAGATTTGTCAAATGAATCAGCTTTAAAGAACTTCTGGGTGAGCTATAACTCTTCTCCGTTATTCACGAAATTAACAGCTTATCTCTGTTTCTATTGCAAAAAGCTGTCCTGGAAGTGCATTCTAAAGATATAAACAGAAGAGGGATTTCTATTCCGAGGAACATTATATTGTCTGGGACTATTCTCTTTTTGGTCTATTTTATTTTGACGAATCTGCTTCTTCACGACGCCACTAACTGTTTTGATGCTGGGAACTAAATTTGTTTTGTATTCTTGAACATAGAGAGATAAGGCAGGCTGCTCTGTTTATACTGTGATGTCATCAAGCCTGGAATATTAACCCAATTGTTGCTGAAATAAGAAGTGGTTCTTCTTTATTTTTGTTTTGTTTTGTTTTCGTGGTTTTAAAAATGGCAATCAAGAAAGTGGCTGAGAATCTGGAAGTAATTATGTTTCAGAAAATAATGGATGAGATTGAGATAATGAAACAAACCCTGCGACAGGGCAGTAAGGAGCTGAAAATTGAACTGAGCAAAATGACGCAGGAGCTTAAACAAATAGGGGATCCTGTGAGAGAGAATGAGATCAGAGATGAGAAAAGAAAAAATAAAGGGAAGATACAAGCCCTGGAGATTGGAACAAATGTGGAATTGGAAAAAGATCTGGAGTTTATGGATATTAGAAATAAAATCTACTGTTTGGAATTTAACGTTATCTCTGAAGAAATTAATGAAGATATTAGAGATAAAGTTATCAATGGCTTGGATAATCTTCTGGACTGGAATGACGTGATGGAGCTTGATATAGAGAAAATATATGGAATTAACTGCAGCCATGTGACAATGGAAAAACTCTCAAGAGATGAGCCAGTGCATTTTGTAAAAAAGAAGAACAGAGATATGACTTTACAACAATATTTCAGCAACTTATTCAGAATTGATGGCAAGAAAATATTTGGGATAGAGGAAATTCCCATCAGACTCTTATTATATGACTATGGCTATGACAGCAAGATTATTATGGAATACTGATAATGGAAGATTGGACACTGAAATTACTGGACTTAACAGGACTATTGAAGATGGAAGATGGAATTAATATGGATAATGGAATAATGGCTATTGAAATTATTGGACCGAACAGATTTTGATGAGATGGATTAATCGATATGTTTATTTGGACTATGGTTATGACAATAAGATTATTATTATTATTAACAAGATGGATTAATCGACATGTTTATTAGGAGAAAAATTGATAGATATATTTCTTAAAGAATTGAAACCTCTCTTTGACTTTTTGTGGAAAGAATAAAGTAATGTTTATGAGATTTGATGATTAATTAAGATAACTACTGGAGGAAAGTGATTTTATAATATAATTTAAGAGACAGGATTGTTATATATTGTAGACCTATAACTGATTTGTTCTGCGACAAATGGGAAGTCAACATTTTATTTTTTTGTTTAATCATTTTTGTTTTGTTTTGTTTTTTGTCTTTGAATGTTTTATGATTTTGTTTTGTATGTTTTATGAAAATTTGAATAAAAATTATTGTAAAAAAAAATACCTTTCCTAATTATCCCTAGCATGGAATTTGCCTTTTTCACAGCTGCCGCACACTGGGTCGACATTTTCATCGTGCTGTCCACTACAACCCCGAGGTCTCTCTCCTGGTCGGTCACCGCCAGTTCAGACCCCATGAGCGTATATGTGAAATTAAGATTTTTTGCTCCAATATGCATAATTTTACACTTGTTTATATTGAATTGCATTTGCCATTTTTCCGCCCATTCACTCAGTTTGGAGAGATCTTTTTGGAGCTCATGAAAGCTTTGCATCCCAGAGGGACTTTTCACTTTGCCCACAGAAGCGTTAGTAATTATTAACAATCTATTGTTGAGCTTTCCCAGAGCAGCTGCAGTGGCCTGCTGAATTACAACAGCTGTGCCAACAGACTGAGAAGGCTTCCATGGGACAGCCAGGTTTTACGGCAGAACATCAGATTACATCCACTTATATGTAATAAAAGTCTGATTGATGCTTGGAGACTCACATGTAGAGCTCTGTAGTAAAAAAAAATCTTGTGGCAAGTGTTTTAGATTGGAGAAGAGAAAGCAAATGGAAATGGCATGCCTTCAAGTCGATCCCGACTTATGGCTACCCTACGAATAGGGTTTTCATGGTAAGTAGTATTCAGAGGTGGTTTACCATTGCCTCCCTCTGAGGCTGAGAGGCAGTGACTGGCCCAAGGTCACCCAGTGAGCTTCATGGCTGTGTGCGGATTCCAACCCTGGTCTCCCAGGTCATAGTCCAACACTGTGACCACTACACCACATTGGCTCTCAGAAGAGAAAGTAGGAAATGGTTAAGACTCTCTTGTCAAAGCTATTTCCCTCTAAGAAAAGCAGCTAATGGGATTTCATAAGTTGCGTTTGCATGTTGTTCAGTCCCTCGTCTGTTTTAGAATTACAATAGGCATTTTGTGTTATATTTTAAGCATTTTAGTTCCAGAGGATTGTATCAAAATTTGCAGCATTCCCCCCTTCAGTGTACCCCCCCATCTGTTCTGCAGGATCCTCCAATCATCTGCAGTAGATTGAAGGAGCTTCTAGAGGAGGAAGGGGGAATCATTGAAAATTACTTCCCTCCACAACTCCGCAATAAGACTTATGGTCAGCTGAGCAACACTGTTGGATACAACCCAGAATGGGCTTATTATGTACTTGGATGTACTGGATGGACAACAACTAGGACTAACTAGGACACTAAACAAATACATAAAGGGCCAGCATAGCGTATGTCTCAACAAGTTGCACCTTTGGATGTAGCTGAGGTTATTTACTGAAGCTGCTGTGAACATAAACTAGTGTGGTACGTCCTATGGACTCCTTTCAGTACTTACACAAAAGTTGTATTTGCTTTCTACTTTCAAGGTAAAGTTGACCCCAGAGTTAATTCTAGGGTTGAAAAAAATAATTTCCTGTCCCTAGATAGCAGTATAAATTTTTACAGTGAGATTTTTGCAGCCCTCTTTTCCACCATTGCAAACCAATACTGAAAAGAAATCTGTATCAGAGGTATAATGTGTCAATTACCTACTTGCCTGGTGCAAATAATAAAGATATGACAACATCTACCTATCCACTCTACCCTTGTAATACTCTTTTCCAGAGACAGAATGAGCACTGCAGGGCTCAGAGACACAATCGCTCTTAGCCCTTTAAAGTTTGAGACACGCAACCCTAATAGCCCCACATGGAGAAGAGCACTGATTGACTCTCCTAGAGATTTTTCCTAGCATTTTTTTAAAAAATGTGAAAGGCAGTTACGATAGCACAACAACACTCCTTCCCGTTTAGGAGATTGCACTACAGCAGAAGGGGAAGTGATATGTATACATGTAAGTATGCAGCAGTGAAGAGAGGCAAGCAATGGTCCCATCTTAACCGTTTGCAAGGCTGGTTTAACAAAATTCCTTATCACGGGTTTGCCCACTTAGACTTCTTTCCATTTTAAGTAGGCTGAGCTCACTCAGGATATGCACAATTTGTGGCAACTTAGAAATTTAGAATTATGCACTGCAACCATATACATCTTCATGGGACCTGAAAAACCATTATAAGGCATTTTTGTATAGTTTATGACAATAAACGATCTGGCTGTGTTTACATACATAGATTGCAACAATGTTACTTTTATTTTAAAACACGTTTATAGTGCTTTTCAGCCCTAATAAGGGCCTCCCAGGCAGTTTAGGCCCCCAAGGAGGTCTCAACTACAGGATTAAAAAACAGAGTAATCTTGAAAAGTTATCTTTACCCTACTGAGAACTACAGCCCTAATCAGAGATCCTATACATTTGCAGTGATATCCAACATTAATCATACTCAGAGTAAACCCACTGAAATCAATGATCAATCATTGATCTCAGTGGGTCTCATCCTAGTATGACCATGTTGGATATCATCCATTAAAAATAATGGCACATATTTGCACATAAGCATTACAGCTAGAGACATAATGCCTTGTATGCATGCTTATTTGAAAGCAAGTCCCATTATGGTCAATGGGAATTGCTCCCTAGTAAATGCGTTCAAGAGAATAGCCTTGATTAGCCCTTTTCTTTCTGTCATCTGAAATATGTTTCATTTTGGTTCTGCTTCATCTCCAACACGCAACATGCTATAATTAGGATGGCTGTACATGGTGTTGGAAAAAAGTAACAAGACACTCTAGAATCTCTCCTAGCAAAGATTAGGCTAGGGAAGAACAGGAGGCTTGCACAGAATGCAAGGGCACGGGGGACACAGATACACCTACAGTTCAGACCATATCACAGAACCTTTGGCAACAGCTCTACTCAGAGTAAAACACAATGTCAGTGGGAGTTTGCTGATGGAAGTGAATGAGACCACGACTTTTACTGTAATTCTGCTCACACAGCGTGACACAACTGTGTAACATGTCATGCTGGATTGGGCTTCTAGCCAAAGGGGGAGAGGGTGCAGCAGCAGGTGTAGTGACTATTTCTACTGAATGGAGGTTCAATCCAGGATATGAGACATCCAGTCTCAATTTATCACATCACCCTTCCCTCTGTCCCTTTCCATTCTTTCAGTGCTACATGGATGCGAGCTAATAAGCCGGACAAAACAGCAGTTGCTGGATCTAGCCTTATTCCTGGAGGCCAAATGCTGGCTGTGGGTGGGAATGTCTTTGCTCAGCTTTGGCTTGTGTGCTAGCTGCACCCTGGATCACGGAGATTTGGCCACAGTCACTCGTACCCTGGTCACATCCAGATGGACTACAGTAATATGCTTTATGTGAGACTGCCATGAAGAGTGTTTGGAAACTCCAGATGGTCCCTGGTATTTGTTTCTCAAACATATTCCACTAGTTCTTTTTCATTTGCACTGCCTTTCAATTAATTTCTAAAGAGGTGTTTATTACCAAAAAAGCAATGTGGGTCCAGATTATCTAAAGGGCCATCTCCTCCTGCATAAACCTACTTGCACACAACAGTCAGCCTCTGAGATTGCCTTGCGCTGTGTTCTGCACTTTTGGAGGGGCAGTTGGTGGAAACATGAGAGCAGGCCTTTTCAGCAGCAGATTATGAAACTCCCTCCCTAAAGTGATTTGGTTTTTCCCCCACCTGCTTTTGCATTTTAAGAGGGTGGCAAAGACTTTTTTTTGTCATGCTTTTAATGTGTTTTGAGCTTTTTCATCTCCCGCTGTGGCACTGTACATTTTAAAATGAACCAATCACTTTATGCTCCTCTCCTGCTGCTGCTTGAATGATTTAACCGATGTGTCTGTTTATCCCCACCACCACCAATTTATTGTATTTGTGTGCTTCAATCTGGAATCTGCAGGGAAAAACGTTTCTATAATGAAATAAAATCCTAACCATGTCTACAGTCAATTTTAAGAAATAGCAGGACTATGTTTTATATTGCTTTTTAAATATTTTCCTATTATTTTATAAGTTGTGATTTTGTAACATCTTTTGTTGAACATTGCTTCAACATTTTAAAAATATGAACTGAGTAAAAAATTATCTAAAAAATAAATTTAATAAATATGGGACAGAAAAGCCTGACAAGCGCTCAAACGTGACAATCACTAATGTTCATTTAATCAAAGCCATTACAGAATGGAAGGAAATATCAGCTGTGGGTGCTGTTCTCTGGATCTGCCAGATTGAAATGGACTAGAAAAATGCTTTCTTTGGGGTCTCAGAGTGCTAAAGTTTTCAAAGAAATAATTCACCTGCCTCATCTGAACAGTACACTGACCAGTTTCCCATCCTGATCCAAAGAGTTCAGCCCTCACAGCCTTGGTAGTCTACATAGGGTAACCAGATAACCAGCTACTTTTGTAAAGACAATACAAAGGCTTTAACAGGGGTAGCGCATCTCTTTTTTTGGCCAGAGCGCTGCATTTAAGATTGGCTACACTCTGAGAGTCACAGTCAGTGGTGGGCATCGCCAAACACATGCTCCCTAAAATCATAAGAGCCATGCTGGATCAGACCGAAGGCCCATCTTATCTAACATCCTGCTTTCACAGTGGCAAACCAGATGCCTATAGGATACCAACAAGCAGGGCAAGAGCCAACAGCATTCTTCTCACTTGTGATTTCCTGCATACTCCCTCGGACAATGTGCATGTGGTGCACATATGGACTACACAGCAGGCATACACCCACATTCAGACATATCCCCCTTCAGCTGATCAACAGAGGAGCAGAGCTGAGGGTTCCTTCCCCTGGAAGACATTTTACAGCTTGGAGGTACTCCGCAATTCAGCATTGTCACTGAAGGCTCAGGTGACATGGGTGGCTAGGAGTGCCTACTTCCAGCTCCGCCTAGTTCGCCAGCTACGGCCCCTTTTGGGCAGAGATGACTTGGCCACAGTACTCCATGCTCTGGGAACTTCCAGGTTGGATTATTGCAGTGTGCTCTACATGGGGCTGCCCTTGAAGACAGCTAGGAAAATTCAAATGGGTCCAAAATGCAGCGGCCAGATTACTGGCTGGGGTGCCTTTTAGAACTCACATAACCCCTGTTCTAAAACAGTTGCATTGGTTGCCAGTTTGTTTCCAGGCCCAATTCAAGATGCTCACGATAGTGTTTAAAGCCCTAAATAACTTAGGCCCCAAATATCTCAGAGATGGCCTCCTTCCCTACAGACTGTCTTGGATGCTAAGATCAGCAGAGGAGGTTCTTCTTGGTAGTTCCTCCACCCTCAGAGGTTCGGGGGGGAGGGGAAGGTGGCCCAGTAGAGAGCTTTCTCTGTGGCAGCCACTAAGTTGTGAGGTACATCTGGCACTTCACTATACAGTTTTCAGCAAATGCTACAGACGCACCTCTTTACCCTGGCCTTCAGCTCCTGATATGTATGTTTTCAGAACCTACCCCATTCTTGTGACTGAAATGTGTTTTAATTATTTTTAGTATTGTGTTTTAGCTTTTGTAACCTGCCCTGGGACCTATTGGTGAACGGCAGGCGATTATTAATAAAATAAATAGTACCCATCCTATTTCCTCAGTGCTAAGACCTTCTTGAAATGGCATCATATCAGCAATATCATTACACTTTAATAATAACTGTGAAAAGTTTGCACCCGCACCTATTTTACATATAAATAGTCATCACGAGAAGAGGGTTTACTTCTCTTTTCCTCCTTACATGCCTGTGCATGGAATGAGAATTTTAACTTGAATTATGGATTGTAAATGCAGCCTCAAAGATATCACATAACCACAAAAAACTGCTTGATCTAGAATTACTACAGACCCTGATTCTATCTTCCATTTTCTAATAAAGTTAATACAGAAGGAGCCCAACGTGGTGTAATGGAAAGTGTGCTGGATCCGGACCAGAGAGATCTAGAGTCAGATCCGCATCTCAGTTGTGAAGTTCTCTGAATGAAACAGAGCAAGTCATTATCCATCAACCTAACCTACCACCTCAAAGCGTTGCTGCAAAGAATAAGATAAGGCCAGTATGACCTCCTTGAATGAGGGATGGAATAGAACTATGACAAATGGATGAGCTGTAGGAAGACTACTGTAAAATATAAGAGGGTCTAAAAACCGCCAAAGAACGAGATCATAGATATTTCTGTCCCCTCTTTTCCCCCTCAGAGCAGCCACTAAAGAGAAGCACCGTATATTTTCTGGGCTGGGATTGGCAGCTCCTAAACGCCGAACATCCCAACTTCTCTGGAAGGGCTCAGTTGAAAGAACCGGGGCCCCGGGGCGCTGAAGGCCGGTGACCAGCCTCCAACTATCAGTTAGAAGTCATTCCACTGTTCGACCATGAAGGACTCTAAGTCAGGCTCCGCCAAGTAACCCACTCGCCGACATACATGCCAACCTGCGCACTCACGGTCGGTACTGGCGGCCAACCGGCTCTTCAGAGCTTGTTTCCAATCCATGTACCGCGATGGCCCCGTCCCAACCAACCATCAGCCCCTCTCCCTCCAACCACCCCCACCAGCAGACTAACATCCGGGAAACAGCACCTGAGTCACGTGACAGGTTCTCCGTGGCCGCCATCTTAAGAATAGGCAAAAGAAAGGCTTACAAGGATCAATAAAAGAAAAGTGTGAAGAACAAGCGCCCTTAACTAACATGGCTACCGTAGACGCTTACCCTTCATTGAGTCCTGGAGACCCGTGTGCTAGTCAGCCGACCTGATTAGAGCACTTCGATTGGCTGAAGGTTCTGAGAGAGGCTTTAGAGTGCTTCCACTGTACTTCCCGTCGCATGGATGGCTTCTTTATCAGAGGTGGTTCGGCTATGCTGAGTTAATGTCTACCGTTCATTGAGGAGAGACCGCGATGATCACGGAACTAGGTCAGTCAGATGGACAGGTTTGGTGAAGTTTAAAGAAGCAGATGGTGCAGGGTATAGGCTGCTAATATGAACTACAATTCCCAGCATGCCGTGTGCTCTGTTTCCCGGACGATGGCATGTATAGCGTGTGGACAGTGTGCCTTGAATTATTACTGTACTGCAACTTGGGGATTGTAGTAATGATGTATTCTTTCAGCTATTTAAGTAAGCATTTTATTTTAGATATGTCTTTATTACAAACTATAAGGTGTTATTTCATAAGTATGAAAGGGGAAGAAGTTAAAAGTAGGGCTAGAAATGGGTGTTGGAGGAGAGCTTTGCACATACCATGGACTGCAAAAAAATAATTGGGTGTTAGAACAAATTAAACCAGAACTGTCACTAGAAGCTAAAATGATGAAACTGAGGTTATCATACTTTGGACACATCATGAGAAGATGTGATGCACTAGAAAAGACAATAATGTTGGGAAAAACAGAAAGGAGTAGAAAAAGAGGAAGGCCAAACGAGATGGATTGATTCCATAAAGGAAGCCACAGACCTGAACTTACAAGATCTGAACAGGGTGGTTCATGACAGGGTCACTGATTCATAGGGTCACCATAAGTTGTAATCGATTTGAAGCCATATAACAATAATAACAAAACTCTCTGATTTCATATTTATATCGTGGGTTTTCCTTCCCACGGTGCATAGCACTCCACCTTTGAGAGACAAATCAAAACAAAAGTTCCCAGCCTTTTCTTATGACTATTAGAGGATGTAAATTGTCATTCCTGTGCTTTATGAAATTCCTGCAATTATAGGAGAAAAGAGGGATTGGCCCTGTGATCCTGCTAGTTTCTTACCTCAGTGGTGAAGAATGATTAGGTTTTTATCAAGGATACAAAAACTTACCAAGATAGCAAGCAGTATGTATCCAGCTTCTCGCCTCCTGGTATCTTTGAGTTCTTCCCTTACCCCATAAGGTAGAAATGTGATTGCCAGTGTATTTGTTGATCATAGCTTTATGTAATGGTAAAGCTTCATAGCAAGAAACTAAGCTTGTGGACCTTGGAGTGTGGTGTCAAATGTGACTACAGAGAGGCTGCATTGAGACATAACACGTAGTCTAGTGCTACGTGAACAAGTTCTTGATCTTCCTTTTCCTTCTCTGGCATCGCCATGAGGAGGAGTAGGGTTGCCAGGCTCATGGCCTGAGAATGATTCTGTATCTTTGAGAGAAGAGAAAATTCAGCCAAGTAATGGGAAAAACCACAAGGTGAAATTCTCCCTTCCCCCTCCACAACTTTTAAAGATACAGGAGTCTGCAACCAAGAGGTCTTCTGTATCTTTAAAAGTTGTGCAGGGGGAAGGGAGAATTTCACCTTGTGGTTTTTCCCATTATAGTGTTGCAAGAAAACCTGCACTGGGCTGAATTTTCTCTTCTCTTAATGATACAGAATCATTCTCAGGCCATGAGCCTGGCAGCCCTAAGGATGAGATCCCAAGCCCCTGTCTTGATTTTCAATAGCAATTTGTTGTTTTGTCCAAGCTAAAACAAATTTGATTAGTTTAAACTATAGCTTGCCTACATAAGCCAAGATTAAACCATGGTTTCTGATTCTGGCTTGCTTAGATAAACCATTGTTTAAATGTTACCCTGTTCAGGCAAAATAACAAAGTGCAGTAGGTTGAAAAGTGGATGCTTCCAATATCATCATGGCCATGTAAGAAGAGTGAGAGAACAGTACAACACAACCCTGAAGTTTGTTCACTTCTGAAACTCAGCAACAGGTGAAAACAAATGCCACTTGAAAGCAAGATTGTGCTGGAAACATCGCTTTTATCTTTACCCTGACTGAGATGTTCTGAGAATCTACTTGCCCTGTCTGTTGGTTTTATCCATTCTTCCCGTCTTCCCACCCCTAGGCAGCTGTATCCTAGCACCAGGGTGAATTCATGCAATTGTCTCTTGAATCTGGCCTTTTGCTATGAATAGGAAAACTTCCCATTGGATTATTCAAAAACAATGAGCAGGACCTGAGATAATTAGTCCCTTAAGAATATCTTTGTACTGTTTACAACTTAACCATAGAAGAAATTCCTGTTTGCCCATATCTGTAATAAAACGTGAAATGTGCCAATAGAAACAAACTTGTTGTTTACGCTTGTATGATTAGGCTACTACATATGATATTTGAAGGATAGTGGGGAAGACTGCAGGAGGATAGATCCATGGAGTAAGGAAAGAACTAAATCAGCCTTTGAAGCAAAACTCACCCTGGTAACTGGAGCACTCAACTCGTATGAATATGATTTACAACCAAATGGTAGACAATTTATACTGTATAGTGCAGCCTCTCCTACTTTTTATCCAAGTCCCAGAAATCTCAGTTTAATGTGTTAACTCATTCCTAATTCAGTTCTGCAGCCTAGTACTGCCATTGTCCTTCCTACTTCTACTTAAGTACTGGGACCTTTGAATTAGTGCACCTAATGCTGCAATCCTACCCACTTACCTGGTAGTAAGCCCCATTGAACTTAGTGGGACTTACTTCTGAGTAGACATGTATGGGATTGCACTCTTAAGAGGGAATCAAATCCTTTCCCAGTAGTTTATACACTTTCCTGTCTTAGATTGTGATTGGTGTCCTTTTGTATTATAGCAAGAGACTCATTGCTGATTGATGTAGACCATTGAGTGCTTGGTTGGCTGATGATGGCATTAGGGGATGTGCAAATGAATGAACCCTTGATAATGTCTCCAGTGTTGTTGTTATTATTATTAATAATAATTGTCCCAAGTCAGATTACAGCAGTTTAAAAATATAACATTGAAAACAGTTTAAACCATGTGTAGAAGCAGGGTTGCCAGAATAGATAAAAGAGGGGCATCCAGGAAGATGCCCTCCAGATATTGTTGGGCTACCACTTTCATCCCCAGCCAGCATAGCCAGTGGTCAGGGAAGACAAGAGTTGTAGTCCAACAACATCTGGAGAGCACCTTCTTGGCTACTATGAGATAAAGAGGCAGGTTATCCCTCTATGACATAAAGAGGTTGATATTGGAGATGTTGCAGGGCTTGGTTACTTTCAGTCTTGTTGTGGCCTGTTGCTAGTAGGTATAGCTCTTTAAGGTGAGGTGGCTCTTTCAGTAAAGACAGACTAATTGCTGCATGGTAGTCCTGTGACTCTTCTAAGCCAGTTACAGCTCTATAGAGGATGATCATAAGTTCCAGGAAGCTGAAGAACCAGACTTTTCTCTTTAGGGAATGAGAAAAGAAAATGAATAGATGGGAGGAATTTGATAAGGGGTTGCAATCATATGTATTATCTTGTGTTAGTTTGGAGACATGTTAATACTTTGTTCTTATTGTTTACTTTTGTGTAGCCTGACCTGATTTGAATGAAAATCTCACATTGTTGCACTTATTACCTCAGTGTGGCAAATGAAAGGACATCAAAGATGTGCTGTTATCAATCCTCTCTTTTTTTTACATTTGGGAAAGAGATGATCTCATTTTGAAATGAGCTTATAGTGTTTCCTTCTGAAGACTGATTCAGTTTGATGAAACACTAACATTTATCATTGACTTCTGCCTTATCTCATCCCATGTTTTTCAGTTTTGACAAGGCTTTTGATATACCTTGATTCCACAAGCTACACTCATTACTGGACTGTTCCTTTAGGAATTTCTCCTAGAGGTTTAGTTTTCTGGCATCATGGTATTTTTTTGCCAAATGAGCAGCTGGGTTTTGCCAACGTTACTGAAGACGTATCCCATGCCAAGGCTTCAACAGTTGCCTCCTGTCTTTAGGTGCTTAATTTTCACTACTTCGGATCAGTGTGCAAAACCAGTGGATCCCAAAGCTATTCTTCCAGGAGCTACTACATTCAGTTCTAGAGATAGAGATGAAGGCATAAGGGAGACCAGAGTTGGGAAAGGCTACTCTTCTCCGCGCCCTTTTAATCTGTTTGCTGCTGGAGCATCAAAGAGGAGATCAATGCCCCACAAAGCCATTGAAGAGGCAGAGCACCCCATTTTGAGGAAGCAGACACTTTTTCCTCCAGACAAACCTTTGAGTGCTGAGGAGTGGGAAAAGCTGATGGGAGAATATGAGGGAAAGAAAAAGTTTGAAGACGTTATGTTTGATCAAATGATCACTTACAATAGCCCCATAGATGTGGCTAAATCCTTGCTGGCTGCAGTGGCTAATCGAGATGGCGATATTGGGTATAACCTTTTGCTTAAGTACTTGGTTCTGTGCGTCTCTCAGGAGTGCACAGAGGAGATTTATGATGTCTATGACATTCTGAAAGCCCGATTTAAGATTTTAGAAACATCAGGCTATGGTCTTCTGATCAGAGGTCTGAGTGGTTCACAACGCTGGAGAGAGGCCTTGTCACTTCTGGAGGAGGTTAAAAAAATCATGACCCCTTCAAAAGGAAACTACGGAGACTGCATCAGGGGGGCCTTTCTTAACCAGGAAATAAATCTTGCATGCAAACTATTTCATGAGATGCTAGCCCAAGATCTGATACCAAACTTGGATACCCTGCAAGTTTTCTTCGACACTGGCAAGAGTGTGAAGGATGACAGCCTGAAAACTGAACTCCTTCACATCCTCTCCTACTTAAGAGATAATCAAGTATATCCTGGGGAAACTCTTATGCAGAGCATAAAGCAATGGTTTGAAAGGTAAGTTTGTCCAGTAGCAGGTATTTGCTAAACTGGTTCAGCCAAACTTGTCTGAAGACAATTTAAAATCCTATAGGCTTCAGATACTGATGACTTGTGACAACCTCTCTGGCTTTGTTTATTGTTGTTTGGAAATATATGTGACCTGTCACATGCTTAAGAGGGATTCTCATTTTGTGTCTCTGCCTGGTATTGGTTATGGGAAACTTAGGGATGTAGATGATCATATTTTCTTGGGAGGCAAGGTTCCCTGTGGAGGTGAGCAAAGCTGTCACTAATGAAAAGAATGCACTGCTTTCTAACTCCCTGTGTGCATGCTCATATAACATAATCCGATCCAGGACGTTAATCCCTTTTGCCTTATTTTGATCAACAGTGCAAGGAAGTATTTCAATAATCTACCACTCTTCACATCCTTCTCCTTCCCTTGGAGCCACTTTCTGCTTCCTTTGGATCTCCGCCTGCACTCCCTTGTGCGTATTAAAGACTGCCATTGGGCATAGCCTCTTAGGATCATTTTAAAATCTTTTTGCTGTCGCCTGTTGATACCCTTGCATGGAATAAATAACTTCCAGGATCAGTAGCAATGCTCTATCCTCAAAATAAATACATGCTACATAAGTACATGCTGAATTATATTTTTCGAGCTTTTGCGGATGTTTGCACTTTATGTAAACTGTGCCCTTAGTTATGTGTTCACTTGGAAGTCAGTTTCATGGAAAGTGATGGGTTTTATGCATGAGTAAATGTGCATAAAATTGCAGATTATGCGTTTGATCGTACACATGCTTATTTATTCATTCACTGCATTGATATACTGCCTTTCTGTCAAGGTACACAAGGTAATTTATAATATAAAAATAATAAAATGAGAAGATGAAATTATGTTAGGAAATGATATAATAATCAGTGTTGTGGGCCCAAGTTTGTGGAGCTCCCTCCCAACTGAGATTTAGACGGGCACCTTCCTTGCTGAATTTCAGGCACATGATGGGTTTCTGTTTGGTGTTATGTTGAATTTTTATTGTTTATCCTTTGTATGATTTATTTTTATGTACGCTGCTTAGGAATGCTAATAATTAAGCGGCATATAAATGCCTTAAATAAATAAAAAAAGCAGTAAATGTAGAGTGACAGAGCCCTCTACCCAACAGAGCTGATGGCACAAGCTCCTGGCATGGACCTCTTCTCTTCTGCTTTCCCTTAAGGAGCCTGACCTCAAGTAAGGTGCTGCCCTGGGCTCCTTTGGAGGAAGGGCAGGATATAAATGTAATACATTAATATATTCAAAAGATTTTACTCACAGGTAAGTGTGTATAGGAGTGTAGTCTTAGTTTGGCTCTAGTGACGGGAGGTGTACCTTTTGGCTGCAATTAAATTTATAATATGGGATTCAAATTCTGTGCAATCTTTTGTAGTATTCCGGGAGAAAACTGGAAAGGAAACTTAACTACCATCAAAAATAGGTAACTATATTTTTAAATCTTAAAGTGCTAAACAATAATTTGCTTATTACTGCTTTGATCAGAGGGCCAAAAGGAAAGGTTATCAGCCATAGTTTCAAGTTTGTCATAAGTTTTTAACCTTTTCTGTCAATGAGTTTGTATGTGTGGGTTGTATGGGGGATCCAGTGATCACTTCAACAGATTAAGGCTGCAGTCTAAGACCCCAGTTACCTGGGAGTAAACCCTGTGGAACTCAATAGGACTTCTGAATAGAAATGTATAGGATTTTGCTTTAAAACCTATGGTAGAATCAAACAGGAATTTATAAGCTTAGCAACCACCAAATAAATTTTTAGATAGTTACAAATGTTTTATGAAATGGTGAATTCTTGAATGTACTGAGGATTGCTGCTGTATTCAAATTACATGTAGATAGTAAATACAGAGTAGAGGTTGAAAATATAGCAGTCTTAGAGAAGATGATGATGTTAACTTGTGCAGGGGGTGGGGGAGAAAAACATCTTTCAAATGCGGTATTCTACATACAGTGGCAGATATCTACATGTGCTACACAGTGTATGGCAGCTCAGAATGTTTTTGGGCCCCCAGTCTGCAGCAGCAGGCAAAATCGCATACTCTCCGATCTTTAGTTCAGTCATCTGAAGAGTGAAGAAGACACTATTTTTCTCCCCTCTCAGCGCTAGGTATAAACTTCTCTGCCTAGCACTGCAGTGGGGAAGAAAATACCACTCCAATTCCTCTGATGATCTGCATAGATCAGCTGAGGAGTGTCTGAAGAGGGAAGCATCTCTGCATGTGTGTGTTCGTGCACATGATGGGTAGTGTGTCACTGGGCTGTGCTCTGCTGGCATGCAGCCTGCAGAGGGGATGCAACATGGTGATGTGGCTCCCGGGCCAAAAATGGTTAGCCACCCCACTCTGTAGTGTTGTATAGCACTGTGTGCCTCTATCATTCCCTTTCTTTTGCCATTCTGATCATTCTATTTCACACCCTCCACAAGATCTAGATTTAAAAAGGGGTTTAGTTCAATAGACAGTGCCTGTCTAGGTAGGTGCCAGTTGGTGCCACAGCAGCAGGATAAGCGATCATAGTAAACAAATGCATTCTTGAAAGCCAGAAGAGGGTGTGGTGAATCAATGAACTGTTATCTATAATTCTAAGAACTTCATTTTTATATTCTGCATCTATTTAACGATAAACCACAGTTTAGCTTACATGGACAAGCCTTGGGCTCACGAGCTTCCTCCTCACCTTTTCTAGCACAGCTGTGAGAAGGAAATCTGAAGTTTTCACTTCTATTTTTAGTCAAAGTTTAGCATTATGCCCGAACCTGGGCAAACTTCATTGGTGTTAAAAATGGTTTAGTGCAGGTGTGGGGGATCTGTGGCCCTTCAGGTGTTGCAGGGCTCCTACTCTGAGCAGCCTTAGCCAGCATTGTCAGTGGGCAGGGATGATTGAAACTATAGTTCAATATCTGGAGATCCCTGTGCTGAGCCACAGTTAAGCATTACATATGAACAAGATGAGTGATTTTTCTCTTTCACATGGTCCTGCAGATTTTGGACCTAGACATGAATAAACGTACCTTTAGGTTTTTGTGTTTTGGGGTGTATAAATATTCCTTCAGTCATTGTGTTAAGGGTAATCAACTTTAATTTGCAGATGCTTTGTGAGCTGTTGATAAATCCGTTGTTTGTGGTTTTTTTGATATTTGCAGTGGACAGTGCCCATCTTGTAATCAGACCTTGGAAAGTATTAACTTGAGCCCAGAAGAATACAATATTCTGAAGGAAAAAATAATGAAGGATGTCATACAAGGGACTGATACATTTAGGAAAACTACCCCCCAAGTAAGTTGCACAGAGACCAATATTTTTATTAGGATCTACTTCTTTGAACTGATGTACTTGACCATAACCCTGTTATAATGTTGTTTATTCCTATTATTCTTGTTTATTACATAAATATTCCACCCTTCCTCCCAAAGGAGTCCAGGGCGGCAATCTACAAGCAATAAAACCTCTTAAAAACAGATGCAGACTGGTGAAACTCTCCATTTGAAAGGCTTGTTGGAATAGAAAGGTCTTCAACAGGTGCTGAAAAGACAACAGAGATGACACCTGTCTAATATTTAACAGGAGGTCATACACTGTTGCAGTCATACTGGTAGAGCAGCATTTTTTAAAATGTTTTCTTTGTGTAGCTAATGGTTATATAGTGGTTGGGCCCATTCTACGCTGTTGCTGGACTAATGAGCTTTGGGACTAAACTGCTGATAACATGAAAAGAATCCTCAAATTTTGTGCTTAGTGTAGAATCAGGAACATTTTGTCCATAAGCTATATCACATTAGCATGTGAAATATTGATAGGCATCTGAAACATTGATAGGCATCTGATTAGATGGTTCTTAAGCAGACAGCCCAGGTACATAAATATCTGATAATTTTCTTTGGACTGATATTTATTTTAGCATCATAAATCCTTAAGCTGTAAGTAAACTCTATAGGAAAATGTATGCAGATGATAGGACTAGAGTACTGCTGAGGTATGTTGTATCATTAATCTAAACCTGTTTATAGGAACTCTGTGAGCAGACAGTTCTGCCCTGTCTGGGATGATCCTGATTCTGTCCATTAATTTGTTTGTTCCATTTTCAATAAATTATACTGTAGGTCAAAAATTGACACATTCCAAGATACTGTTTATACAGATCTATTGTCCTGCCTTATGGAAAACACCACCTTTATTAATTCAAATGCTTGTGGTGTTTACGTCCTTGAAATGGAAATGGGCCACTAGATGGAGCTGCTGTTTCATCTTGGATATGATGTTCATGACATAAAACAGGAACAGGGATTGTGGAAGATGCATTTTAGTATTATTCCCCCCCCCCCCCGGCAAAAAAAATTGTACTTTAGCTATTGGGTCAGCGCATCTCTTTCAGAATCACATTTATACAGCTGTGCTATTTGCAAGGTCTTTGGCCTTTCCCAAAAGAAACTACATTTATAATCCATTGATTTGCTAAGTAGGAATCCTTCTAGTAACATGACATATGCTGATATTTCACATATATGAGCTACATTATGAAGGTATTTTTATATATATTCTTAACTGGTTATAGTAATGTAGTGCAATGACTAAAATCCTAGCTTAGTGGAAGAGCACATGCAGAAGGTTCCACATTCAGTCACCAGCATCGGCCAAGTTTGTTTGTTTGTTTTAAATCAGGTATCTGATGATGTGGAAGATGTCTGCCAGAGACTCTGGAAAGCCACTGCCAGGCAAAGTAAACCTTGCCTCCTCCATGAACTAATCTAGACAGCCTTAGGCAAATTCTCTTTTCTCTCAGTTCAGGCAAGGTTGCAAGTCTTGGTTTGGTTATAACACTGCATCAGCCACTCATGGCTTTTCCCTGTTTCTGGAAGAGAGGAGCAAAGTGCTTGAGGTGTGGGTACCAGCATACAGCTCACGCACAACCTAATTTTCCTAACCAGTGGTTATGGCCAGTGCTGCATCTTAACCAGAGCTTAGAAGTAACTCATTACAAATAACTAGTTACTTGTAATTTATTACTTTTTGAGTAATAAGTGGGTAACTTCATTACATTTTGCTTGTAACAGAACGAGTGGCAATTTCATTACTTTACAGCTGCAACTGTAACGTTTCCAGAGTCACTTTTGGATGTTACTTGGGGGGGAAGCAGAGGAAGACTTCTGCTGCTATGATTGGTGGATGAAAGACATGTGCCTCATACTGGACTTCTGCGCAGCATCGCTCTTCCCTCGTGCTCTGTGTTAGGAGGCACGAGGGAGGAGGTGAAGAGCCAGACGGTGTGGAGTGGAGAGAGAGAGAGAGAGAAAATGTTTTAAGAATGGACAGTGGTGGAGAAGAAAGGAGTGGAGGGAGAAAGTCTGAGGACAAGGATGAAGGAAGAGAAGGCAGCAGCAGAATGGAGGTGAGGAGCTCTGTGTGTGTGTGTGTGTGTGTATTAGAGTTAACAGACCTTTCCTGCTTTTAGGGGTGATCTCCGGACTCACTCCGGATGCCACTCGCCCGCCACCTGCCTGCTGGCACACTGGCCCTACCACCCCCCTACTTGCTCACTTGTCCTAATGCCCCCCCCTCCCACTCTCTTGCCCCCACTCACACACTCCCTCACTCTTCCTACTGCCACCACCCCCGCTCTCTTGCCCCTGCTTGCTCAGCCCCCGCTCCCTCACTCATCCTAATGCCCCCCACCCCATGCTGTCTTGCCCCCGCTCGCATACTCCCTCACTCATCCTAAGGCCCTCGCACCCACCTGCTGTCTTGCCCCCGCTCGCACACTCCCTCACTCGTCCTACCACTGCCACCCCCGCTGTCTTGCCCCCACTCGCTTTGAAGCCATGAGAGCCTATAGCTTACCACCTCACGGCTCACTCTGTATTTCAAAAGTATTTTACAAAGAGGTATACTATGATCTTACTATGTGGTCATGACAAGGCAAAACATTCAAGTGACCCAATCATGAGTCTTATCCCCCCCCCCCAAAAAAACCCACCTATCCTGCTATGGTTGGGTCAGAGCTATTTTCCTGAATAGGTTTTCTGAAAAATCAGCTTTACAATATGCTTAGAGACAATGAAATACAGAACCTAAGCTTCTGTACTAAATAAAGGACAAGACAGGCACTGTGCCATTCACAAAATTCCTAATTGGTGAATGTCTTTTTATCAATAAAGTGCAAGCATGGGACCTGCTATCTGGATTGGGACTGCAACAGAGACGAAAGGATTAAAGCCCCACCCTCTACCTCCTCAGCACCAAGGTCCCAATCTGGACTGCAGGCTCACACTTGCAGCTTGCTTTATAAAAGCCATTCACAATTGTGTGAATGATGTCACGTCTAATTTGACCCTAAATGTCACCAACTTGCAAACTACACAGGTTGCTACTTTGGATCAGCAATGAGAAATAAATCGTGCTGATCACAACTCCAGTTCATCCCTGTGCCATATGTTATTCAGTTTATTAGAACAGTTTAAATTAGCAGTTGCTTGGGTAGCCATCATTTTAAACAAATTATTTTGGTTTTTATCGCCCTGCAATGTTGAATTGCTTGATATTCACAATTCTCTTAAATGGTCACATCACTAGGTACCAGTTGTATTCAGTTTACTTCCCCCCCCTTACCATTAGTAAAATATTGTGTGATTTCATCATCTACCATAATAGCCATATTTCATGACACTGTTAATGAGCATTAAATCTAACAGTGGTGGCAATTAACTCCATTGACACATCACTGCCTTTTACTGGGTGGAACAAGAAAAAATCATTTACTCCTTAAGCAGAAATAGTCAGCAAATCTAATCTTTCTGCAAAACTCCTCAGGGTTGTAACAGTTGCACCATCACCAAAATCCTATATTCACGGGCAAGTGATGTGATGCAAGTGAAATGGTGGTTGTTCATAACTTGAAATGTTTGCCCTGGCTTATTAGCTTAGGATAGTCTAAGTCATGGGTAACCAATGTGGTGCCCTCTAGATGTTGTGGACTACAGCTTCCATCAGCCCCAGCCAGCATGACCAATGCTCAGTGATGATAGGAGATGTCATAGAAATCACCTGGAAGGCACCATGTTGGCTGTCCCTTGTCTAAATAGCGTACTCATGCTACATAGGATGGTGAATGATGCATTTAATTTTTAAAAGATGTATGGATCACACAGTAAGAGAAAGCCTGGACGTGTATATTATATGTTTGCATGATACAAAGACATTTCCCTTCCAGCTAGAAGCTGAATGTTGCAGGTGGAAGTTGAATGCATATAGACCACATGAACAGTTGTCATTTTAAAGGAGACGATGCGCAGAAAGCAGCACATCCCTCTCCAACTCTAGGTTTGAGTTTTGTAGAGAGAAGGGAATGGATGAGGATCCCTCTGTGCAACGCCTCTTTTAAAAAAGCAGGGGGCCCTTTAAAGGAGGCAATGGTCAGCAGGGTTTGTGGTATGCTTCTCCCCTTTGTTGGCAAATGATAGCTTTTGTGCCCAAAATCCACTTTCATAAAAACTTGGTGCAGCACTCACTACTATTCTATGAGCCCTTTCTTAACCTTAATATAAAGTATGGTAAGGGTTTATAATGTACCTTGTTCTAGACACAAGCTTATTGAATAGAATGTTGTGGTGTATATGAGAACAAAATGAGTACAAGGGTAGCATAAACATTGGCCAGATCTGTATATATAATTCAAAAAAGTGGCATAGCCAAAGTTAGTATAGCGGACTGTACCACTTTAAACTGCTGGTGGGTTATATATTTTAATGCTTTCCCATGTTAAAAAAAATCTGCATCAAGAAAACTAGAAGATAAGGGGAGATGTTCTAGTTTAGCCTGTAACTTGCTGTGCTTTTTCTGATGCAGGGTGTAATTTTTTAAAAAACAACAACACTCCTTATCTACAGTTTTAAGTGGTTCAGTTCATTCTCAGGGCGCTGCCTCATCCTCCTGTATATGCACATTCAATCTATATTACATAGTGTGGCCTGAACACTTCTGAACACTTGGGTGACTGGGAGCAAAATAAAACCCTCCGGAAAGATCATTGGTGTGTGTGTGGAGAAATATCTCCAAAATTTTCAGGAGGGGCTTGCTATTCACCTTACTTAAACTGTACCAATCAGCTTTTTGGCTACTACATTTTGTTTCAATGGAGGTCTGTTAACTATCTCCAAGGGCAGCCCCATCTAGAGTGTACTACAGTCATCTAACCTGGAGGTTACCAGAACATGGATGGCTGTGGCCAGGCTATCAGAACAATTACTGAATAAGCAAAGAAGTTTTTCAGGGAAGTACTTTGACAATTCAGACCGTATAGTGAACTTAGTTTGGCATGTCATGACTGAATACTCTCGCTTAAGGTTTCAGTTGCATGGGGTTCCTATATTCTCTGTCACTTTTTAAAAACCTGTAGTATGGGACTTGTTGAGCAGAATGGTATGGGTGAATTGAACTATCTGACCAATGCTTTGCTGCAAAGCTATAGTAGTAATATCACTAGTAATCTCTTCTACCTCAAGAATAGCCTTACGGATATCCTCATGAATATCTGCTGCTCAGAGATAAGCAGGAATAGTATTTTCCTCTTGGTACCCAGCAGCTAAAGTCCCTCCAAAAATAGAAAATTCAAATAAAGCTTGTTTTTCTGTCACATAATAATTATACCACCTTCTACCAAAAAAAAGCCAAAGAATAATTTGTGACCAGAACCAGCATAGGTATGTGTGTGTGTGTGTGTGTGTGTGTGTGTCTGTGTGTTCGTTACAAGTAACGAATTACTTGTAATTCATTACTTTTTTGAGGAACAAGTGGGCAATTCCTTTAGATTTTGATTGTAATAGAACTAGGAGTAATTTTATTGCTTTTGTGGAGTAATTGCAATGTTCCCAGCATTACTTTTGGGCATTACTTGGGGGGGGGAAGCAGGGGAAGTCTTCTGCTCCTCTGATTTGTGGATGAAAATCATGTGCCTCAAACTGCACTTCTGTGCAGCATCGCTCTTCCCTCGTGCTCTGTGGGTGGGGAGGAGGTGGAAAGTGAGACTGGGTGGAGTGGAGAAAACAATCGTTTTAAAAAATGGATGGCGGCGGTGAAGAATGGAGTGGAGGGGAAAAGGAGCCGGAGAGCAAGAACATGGATAAAGGAGGAGAAGGAGGCAGCAGCAGAATGGAAATAAAGAACTGTGGAGGTAAAAGATGACTCTCTGTCTGTGTGTGTGTGTGTGTGTGTGTGAGAGAGAGAGAGAGTGTGTGTACTGTGTTTGTGCTTGGCACACAAAGTGGCCTCCACCACTTACTACTGTGCTGCATTTGCAGTATTTTAACTTTTTTGCATCTCAGCGGAAAATGTTTGCTTGGATGAGTGTCCCTTAGTTGGGGGCAGGGTAGGGTCCGGGAGGTGGTTAAGTGAGAGAGATTATGCTGGCTGGCTGAGGGGGGCAGGAGGGTTGCACTTGGTTTGATGTGCAAAGATCTAAGTAGTGGCCTCTGCCTCCTTCCCCACCTCCCTTACCAGTGGAGAGACCACCATTGCTATCTTACGGATAAAAGGAATCATTCTACTACCTCTGTATGTGTGTGTTTGTTTTTAATGTTGTGTTAGGCTACTTAGATGTGCAACAGCCAAGGCCAGCACCTTGTAGCCTTTTTTAAAAGTAACTGAAATGTAATTGCAGTGATTACATTTGAGAAAAAGTAATCAGTTACTTTCAGAGCAATCGTAATTGTAACAGTAATTACTACTTTTTTTGCTATGTAATTGTAAATGTAATTTATTATTTTTAAAAAGTAATCTTCAAAGCTCTAGTCTTAACATGGCCATGACCATATCTTCCATTGTTATTTCCATCAATCATGTGTTTTGCTATTCAAAGAAGAGTGCATACGAGTGTGGAACTGTGTTCCCTGAATGTCCCGCTTGTGTAGCCGTTGCTCAGTATGAGTTTTTGCCTTTAAAATGTTTTCTTAAAACTCCAAAGCCTCTTTACTTCCTGACCTTTTGTTCCTTACGTTTCCAGGGACATGAAATGAAGACGCTTTGGGGTTTGAAAAGAAAACAGTTAATTGTGCTCCGGTGGCCACGGGTAGATTGGCTAGTGTTGGTGTTTATTATGGGGCTAATAATTTTTTCCCATCCTTTCATATTACTGCTATGCAAATAAAGCCAAGCATTTCTGCTGGTGTTAACCTTTTAAAACCATTAATGGCCTGGGACATAGAGATGGTCTTTCATATTTTCCTCTCAGTATGCTCCATTCATTATCTGAGGGCCTGCTCCAGATCTGTTCATCCTGTGAGACATGGCAGGTGTTGACTAGGATTTGGGCATTTTCTGTTGTGGCGCCTACCCTATGAAAAGCCTTGCCTAGTGAAATGTGTAAGGCCCCATCTTTGGACTGCTGCAGGCTGTTTCTAAAGATATGGCTCTTTTAAAAGGTCTAATTTTTACTTTTTAAAAACTCTCAGCTTTGTGTTTGTTTTGAAAGCAGTTTGGAACTGTTAAAATTTGTTTTTAGTTTTCTGTTAATATTTTGATTGTGTGAGTGGATTTAATTCAGGGATTGATTTTGCTTTATGTTTTGCTGTTGAACTGTTAGCCACTTTGAGTTTCTTTAGAAAGTTAGGCAGGATGTGTGGTTCAATAAATCTGAAAATGGGGTGGCTTCAATTGCAGTAGTCAAAAGAAAGTTCTTCATCACAAGAGGCAGTATTAATGAAATTTTGCTGCCACAGGATGGGGTGGTGGCTACAGGCTCAGACAAGGGGTTAGACACATTTATGGGGGATAGGCCTGTCCAATGGCTAAATAGAGCTTCCATGTTCAGAGGCAGTACACCTCTGAATTCCAATTGGTAAGTAGCAAACAGTGGGGAAAGTCTGTCTCCTGCTTGTGGGCTTCCCAGAAGGATTTGACTGACCACTGATGGAAATGGAATGCTGGACTAGATCAGTCTTTGGTCTGGTTCAGCAGGGCTGCTCTTATGTGCTTATATGTATAATTAGGAGGCCATTAAGGGGAGAGAACCTCTGGGTATTAGGTTGGCAGCTTGCCGAAAGTGATTGTTTGTCTTAATCTGTGCATTTCAGGAACTGCTCATGGTTAGACACGGCTGGGCGCTTTCCACAAAGCTGGAGCTTTTCTGGAAGCAATTTGTTATGGGAAGAGCTCTAGCCTTGGCCTTGATAATAGACTGTTTATATTTGGGCAAGTATTAGATGTTTAGGGAGATTCCATTTCTAGCTAATAATAGCTTTTGCAGTAGCTGCCTGTTAAAGAAATCAGATGAAGATGAAGTAAGACACCTCTTCAGTTAATGTTTCTTTTCTTTTCAGCTTATTTGAATTTATCCTGGCCCAAATTATTTGTCATCATGTAGTAACTGAAATGCCTGCAGTCTCGGAGTTGTCACAGTGATGTCCCTCCTAATTTTTATTTATTTTAATAGGAAAAGCAGACATTTCTATTCCAAGCCCTCAAGCTACAGCACAGGACCATTTAACTGACAGAACGTCCTGGTTTTGTAGGCTTATTAAAAAGCTGTAGGCTCATTAAAATATGTGAAGGCTGCTGGACCACAGGAGACACTTCCATAAGCTGTTTAGCAATAGTGTGGCATCCATTTAAGACTGAGAGTTGCAGCTCTTATGCAACATAATTTCTATTTTTTCCTGTTGCTAGGTATTGAAGTATGTGCTTACTGTGGAAAATGACTAAAAACTCTCATTTCAAAGAAAAGTCAATGTAAAAAACTAAATAAATTTAACGTACTAATGTATTACTACCTACATCAAAAGGAATTGCTATTCGGGTATCAAAAGAAACTGATAAATTGCTATTTCCATTGTGGTAGAGACGGCTGCTGGTTCTTCCTGGGCTGGAAAGTATACACAGTTTTATGGAAGCCACTAGAGAATGCTTTGCTACTAATTTGTAATACTTGGTGCAGTAAGCAACACTTGTGATCAGGTA
The DNA here is from genome assembly GCF_030035675.1 of Rhineura floridana. Taxonomy (NCBI): domain Eukaryota; kingdom Metazoa; phylum Chordata; class Lepidosauria; order Squamata; family Rhineuridae; genus Rhineura; species Rhineura floridana. The sequence goes on from NC_084481.1 coordinate 186,283,806, forward strand.
GACTACACGGGGCCTTTTCTTATGAGGCTCCAATGCGTCATTTAAAAAGCACACACATAGTTGGCATTCCCCTTGCTAATCAATCACACTTTGATCCAAATCAGTTTTTTAAAAACCAGTATTTTTCTTTGTGAAACCAAATGCAAATAAATTTATGATTATCACCTGTGGAATCCCTCCTTTTCTGCTACCATTTCCTTTTATGAAGTAGCATTGGTAAAATAAGTTTGCTCAAGAGTGTTAGTAATCTTAGAGTAATATAGCGATTAATGGTGTGATTCTTAGGCATGTCTATTCAGAACTTACTCCCAAGTAAGTATGTAGAGGATTTTAGCCTAACTTTGTAACTGCTATATTCCTAGACCTGCAGAAGTTAAATTGAGAGTATGGGGGTAACAGTTTGGTAGAGGAATTGGTTTTCCACCCCAAAGCATCATTTGATCTGAAACTCAAGTTTCTTCCTTAACAACTCCTGGATGCCTAGCACACACTAGTGGCAAATTGGAACTGGGATTATAAATTAAACAGCCACCAGAGTGGCTGTATACTATAGTCAGCGTGGATCTTTTGCATTCCACAATGTTAAATCGAAAATACCCTCATGCCATTCTGATGCTTCCCATAAGCTCATTTCAAAACAAAACCTTAAAAAACTTATAGTCCTGAACTCAGAAACGCTTGCTTAACAACCCTCTAAGTTTTCATGGCAATACACAAAACAGTCAGAGAGTATTGAGAGTTCAAAGTGTAAAAAGAGAGAGAGAAAAACCAGTCCCCTTTTGGGCTTTTTTCTGTCAGAGTTCTCATAATCTGTTGAAATTAATTAAAAATCAGCCATGTTCATTGCGTACCTGTAATCTTATTACTGACCTTGCCCCATACTCTGTCCTTCATCTTTTGCAGTTTAAAAGTTAAAAAAATGCCTGGCTAATTTTTAATTAAGAAATTTAGCATTGAACTTAATGGTAATGTCGGGCATGCTCAGTAAGAACCAACTGTTAGTGTTCTAATAGCCAGACTCACAGCTGCTAGTCAGAGGGCCACACCGACATCAGACCTTGATTTCACTTTAGACAGTCACGGCTTCCCCCAAAGAATCTTGGGAAGTGTAGTTTGTGAAGGCTGCTGAGAGCTCCAGTGCCCAGAGTGGTTTAACAGTCAGCCGCTCTGACTGAAGCTTTGTGAGGGAAACAGGGCCTCTCCTAATAACTCGCAGCACCCTTCACTAACTACACTTACTAGGATTCTTTGGGAGAAGCCATGAGTATCTAAACGGAAATAAAGGTCTGGTGTGGATGTGGCCAGGGACAGCTTTGGTTTATATTCGGGTGGGAGGCTACATGTGCTTGATGTAGAATAAAAAGGTGGGGGAAACCTGAAAAAGAATAATACTGTTCACAGTGTTTTTCTTTTGGAAAGGAAAAGGGCTTCTTCTCTATGCAGTGCCCACCCATCCAATCTCTCCCCCTCCCCGCTCCCTGCCCCCCTCCCCTAGGTCAGTTTCATCTATCCTAAGCATCATTGTACAGGAGTAAGTTCCACTGAACTCAAAAAACATGCAAATGACCAAACCTGCCCTCCCCTCCTTCTCCCTCCCCTTTCAATCCCCTCCTTCCCCTCCCCCTCCTTCTGCTCCCCTCTCCCCTTTCTCTTTCCCTCTACTCTCCCCTCCCCCCCCGATCAGTTTTTCCTATCCTAGCAATGATTGCATTGGAGTAAATCCCACTTGCATGGGAGTAAATCTTCTTCCTCCCCTTCTCTCTTCCTTCTTCCTCCTCCCCTGCCCACTCCAGCCCTCCCTCCCTCTTCTCCTCCTCCCAGCCCCCCAGTCAGTTTTACATATGCTAAGAATGATTGCATGGGAGTAAATCCCATTGAACTCAATAAGCATGCAAATGACCAGACCTGCCTTTCCCCTCTCCTTTCCTCCTCCCCTCTTCCTCTCCTCCCCTCTTCCCTCATCCTCCTCCCCTGCCAACTCAAGGGCCCCCTCCCCATCGTCAGTTTTACCTATCCTAAGCATGATTACATGGGAGTAAATCCCACTGAACTCAATAAACATGCAAGTGATCAAACCTGCCCTCATCCTCCCCCTCCTGCCTCCTCCCCTCCCCATCGCCTGTAGTCAGTTTCACCTATCCTAAGAATGATTGCAGGGGAGTAGATCCCATTGAACTCAATAAGCATGCAAATGATCAATCCATTCTCAGCAAACTTGCACAGGATCCCGTTTCTTACCTCCTGGATTAAAAAGCAGGGAAATTCACTAATAGGCAAAAAACCTTGCGGTTTAAGAATGTACTTATAGCCAACAGATATTTCTATCAAACTTTAAAAACCGGGAAATTGGGCAGCTATACTGAATGCACCAGGGGAACAGGAGACCTGACTTCTCTGAGATATTGTACTGCCCTACAAATTTGTTAAAATGCAAACACAATTGGGTTGGTCTTTCACAGTCCAATCCACTTGCTGTGTAGCTTGGAAGAATTTGGTAATATGTGCCTCTGAGCATATGGTGATATGGCAATCAGCCTGAATAACAGAAATAAGACATGTGCTGTGCTGATCTTGTTTTAGCAGGGAGGAAGCAACAATATTAACAGTTGATATAGTTCAGATAGTCACTTTAAATCTGTTTGATTTACTTTGCAATATTAGTGAAGTTTTCTATAGTAAATCATTCTCTTTTGCTTCTGTTTCTGTGAATATGTGAAGTACAGCAGCACTTTGCAACACTGAAAAAAAGCTCCAAAAACAATTGTGGAATAATGGCACTGACTGTTTTGCAGAATAGTTTCTGATGGATGTGAGAAGTATCTCAGTTTGCTCAAGATAAAACAGTGGGAGGTGAAATATATTCTAGCAAAATGCTAGGTGTGTTCTATTTTTTTAATTGACCATGCCCACCTTTCCTTAAGTGGAGTGGTTTAAGCATAGCAGGCTGAAAACATGCATCCTGGGCAGGCCGAGCTTGTTATTTCCAACAGCTAGAGTCATTGCTTAAGTACCAACATATTGTGATCACTCTGATTTTACATCAAACTGCAGTTTCAGAATGTGCCCATAACAGAAATAGAGCATAACCTCCAGTTTGAAACACAAAAGGCTGTCTTCACCATCATATGACATTGACCAATGAAAAGGCTTTGAAATTAATAAAAATAAATTTGATACAGATTTCTACAATGAATAATGAGAGAAATATAATTTTCTAGGTTAGATTCTCTGTAAAAACAGTAGTAACAGAAAAGAAGCAAAGTAAGAACACCAACAAACATACAAAAATGTAATTCTCCATCTTTGGAGATGGCAGGTGTTCCCACCACTCACCATATGCTCAGAGGCACATGTTACCAAATTCTTCCAAGCTACATAGGAAGTGGATTGGACTGTGAAAGACCAACCCAAATTGTGTTTGCATTTTGACACATTTGTAGGGCAGTCCAGTATCTCAGAGAAGAGATCAGGTCTCCTGCTCCCCTGGTGCATTCACTATAGCTGCCCAATTTCCCTGCTTTATAAAGTTTGATAGAAATATCTGTTGGCTATAGGTACATTCTTAAACTGCAAGGTTTTTTTGTCTGTTAGTGAATTTATGTATTTATTTATGTATTTATTTATTGTATTTATATACCGCCCCATAGCTGAAGCTCTCTGGGCGGTTTACAATAACTAAAAATTTAACTCCTTAGGCTACAGTGCTATGACAGTCTTACTAGTAAAAGATGCTTTGTTCTTAATATGTTTTATAGATTTTATTTTAGTGTTTTGTCATTTGTTCGCTACCCTGGGCTCCTTCTGGGAGGAAGGGCGGAATATAAATTTAATAATAATAGCTGCCTCACCCTTGCTCGTTTTCTAATAAGAGAACAACAGGACAGACTTTCTGTATTGTGCTTCTCCTTTAGCTTTTGATTTCCACATTTTGGTTGCAGTGGTTGTTTGTGCAACCCTCTCCATCTGTGATGAAGTTTGCATATTGTCATGGTACATTTTACCATTCTCATTGTACCTACTGACTAGAAACCTGGATGTATTTTTTGTTTAAAATCAAAGCGGAGTCTCTCGCTTGCTGTCTTTCTGGATTCTTTTGGGTTCCTGCTTGGTTGGACATGCAGTTTCCCTGGACATGCAACCCACTGGGAAGCTACAAAGTTAGTCATCTCCTTAATCATCTATCACTACAGTGGCCAGACTTCAGTTCAGAGACCCTGCCTAACAGCTTGGCAGTAGCGAGAGAGTATTTAGCAGCTGCCCATCCTGCCTTCCTGTTCCACTGGGCCTTCTGCACAGTTTTCCCTCCTGCTCAAGCAGGATGAAGAGGATGGGTGAAGAGATCAGAGGTAGCACCGATGTTCGTTCTCTGGCTTCCTTTGAACTCAACAGAGTCCGACTGAAACCAGCAGGCAGAGTCTCCAGGCTGACACCTGGAAACATGTCTTAATCACTGACCTTTCCAGATATTTGTCTGTTTGCTACTCCTGATACAAGTCCATAGCAAGGATGCACAGCTGTTGTTGACTTTATAAGGCTATCCATCCATCCTTATTACTGTTATTTGTCATCACAAGAAGGAAATAACTACATGTATTAGTCTATAATGGTAGCTAATTATCGCCTTCAAGCGATTTGCTAGTTAGCCAAAGGTCTGCAGTGACAGTTTAGTGATTCATTAACTCAGTTCTATTTCCTTCCCCTGCTTCTCTTCCCATTGTTAAGATCAAATTCTAATTTCATTGAAATTAGTTTCAATCTAATTTTGTTGAGTGGTGTTTGGACAAAAAACTTTCACAGGAAAATTAATTTCCTGTTTCTGGAGGATTTGCCAAAATATTTCCACCAAGAGATGGAGTCTGTAAAAATCACACTCCTGAATACTGCCTTCAGGGAGAAACTTTTTCAAGATTTCGTGTTAACTCTCTAATGCCTAAATCTGTTGACAGCCACTTCACATTGTATCTCATCCATCAACAGCTGTCTCCAGGATCTGAGGCAACATGCTTCTGAATATGAGTTGGTGGGGAAACTACAGCGGGAGAGGGCTAGTGACTTCATTGTCTTGCTTGCGGGTTTCCCAGAGACATCTGGTTGGTCAGATAGGCCTTTACGCTGATGCAGAAGCGTTGCTTTTAAGAACTGCATACTGTTGTTATTATTATTTGATTTATATCCTGCCCTTCCTCCCAGCAGGAGCCCAAAGTGGCAAACAGAAGCGCTAAAAACACATCAGAACATCATAAAAACAGACCTTAAAATACACCAAAACAAAACAACTTTAAAAACATTTTTTTTTAAAAAAAATCTTTTAAAACATCTTTTAAAAAGGGTTAAAAAACATGTTTTTAAAACATGAAAAAGCAATTCCAACACAGACCCAGACTGGGATAGGTCTCAATTTAAAAGGTTTGTTGAAAGAGAAAAGTCTTCAAAAGGTGCCCAAAATAACACAACTGACGCCTGCCTAATATTCAAAGGGAGGGAATTCCACAGGGTAGGTGCCCCCACACTAAAGGTCCGTTTCCTATGTTGTGCGGAACGGACCTCCTGATAAGATGGTATCTGTAGGAGGCCCTCACCTGCAGAGCGCAGTGATCGACTGCGTATGTAAGGGGTAAGATGGTCTTTCAGGTCTCCTGGTCCCAAGCTGTATAGGGCTTTGTAGACCAAACCTAGAACCTTGAACTTGGCCCGGTAGCAAATGGGCAGGCAGTGCAATTCTTTCAGCAGTGGGGTGACATGTTGACAATACCCTGCCCCAGTGAGCAGTCTCGCTGCTGCATTTTGCACCAGCTGCAGCTTCTGAAACAATCTCAAGGTCAGCCATGCATAGAGTGCATTACAGAAATCCAGCCTGGAGATTACCAGTGCGTGGACAACAGTGGCCAGGATATCCCGATCCAGAAATGACCGCAGCTGTCTTACCAGCTGAAGCTGGTAAAAGGCACTCCTAGCCACGGAGGTCACCTGGGCCTCTAGTGACAAAGATGGATCCAGGAGCACCCCCCAGACTATGGACCTCCTCTTTCAGAGGGAGTATGACCCCATCCAGAGCAGGCAACTAACCAATTATCCAAACTCGGGAACCACCAACCCACAGTGCCTCCTGCTTGTTAGGATTCAGGCTCAGTTTATTGGCCCTCATCCAGCCCACCACCAAGTCCAGGCAGTCGTCCAGGGCTTGCATGGCCTCTCTCGATTCAGATGTTACAGAGAAAACAGAGCTGGGTGTTGTCAGCATACTGCTGACACCTCGCCCCAACTCTCCTGATGCCCGCTCCCAAGGGCTTCATATAGATGTTAAACAGCATGGGGGACAAGATGGTATCTGACAGCACCCCACGGCACAACTGCCAGGGGGCTGAAAAACAGTCACCCAATGCTATTCTCTGAGAGCGACCCTAGAGATAGGATCAGAACCACTGTAAAACAGTGTCTCCAATACCCATCTCACCAAGTTGGCCCATAAGGGTACCATGTTCAATGGTATCAAAAGCCGCTGAGAGATCAAGTAAGAATAACAGGGTCACACTCCCCCTGTCCTTCTCCTAATAAAGTTCATCCATCAGGGCAACCAAGGCCAATTCAGTCCCATAACCAGGCCTGAACCCAAACTGGGATGGGTCAAGATAATCTGTTTCATCCAATAGCACTTGCAACTGCTGTGCCAGAACCCTCTCAATCACCTTCCCTAAAAAGGGGGTATTTGCAACCAGTCAGTAGTTGTCACAAACCAATGGATCCAGAGTGGGCTTTTTCAGGAGTCATTGGATCACCACCTCTTTCAAGGCGGCTGGAACCACTCCCTCCAGCAATGATACATTGATCACATCCTGGATCCACTCGGTCAAACCCCCTCACAGCAAGCTTTAATAAGCCAAGAAGGGCAAGGGTCGAGAGGACATGTTGCTGGCTGCATCATCGCAAGCACTTTGTGTACGTCATCAGGCTGCATCAACCGAAACCATTCCCAAGAAGTTGCAGCAGATGTTGCACTGGACACCTCATTGGAGACTACAGTAGATGTGGAGGGGGAATCAAGACTGCCACAGAGGCGAGCAACTTTACCCTCAAAGTGCCTTCCAAACAATTCAGTGGGTTTCCGAAGGGTCTAAAACTCCATTTCCTGGAGTTGATGTCAACAGATTCCTGACAATACGGAAAAGTTCCACTGGACGGCTACTTGAGGATGCGATGGAGGCAGAGGAGTGGGCCTTCTTTGCCACCCTCACCCCCACACAGCAGGCACGGTTATGATATTTTACTTGTGCCCAATCAGCCTCACAGCACGTCTTTCGCCACTTGCACTCTAGCTGTTGTCCAGCCTGTTTCATTGCCCTTAGCTCACTGGTGTACCAAGGTGCAAACTGGGCTCCACAGTGCCGGAGAGGGCGCTTGGGGGCAACCTTACCAAGAGCCTGACGCGCCTCGCTGTTCCACAGTGTGACAAGGGCTTCAACAGGGTCACCTACTCTATCTACTGGGAACTCCCCCAGGGCATTCAGGAATCCTGTTGATTCAATTAGGCTCCGGCGGCAGACCATCTTAATCTGTCCACCCCCGCTGCAGGGAACGATCGGAGCCATAACTCTAAACTTCACCAGGAAGTGATCTGACCATGACAATGGGGTGACATACACCACCACCCATCCCCAGACCACCCCTTCCTCCATCTGGAGCAAAAGCCAAGTTGAGGGCGTGTCATGCCCTATGTGTTGGGCCACTGACATCTTGCGACAGCCCCATGGTTGTCATGGAGGCCATGAAGTCCCGAGCCAAAACACTAGATGCAGCCTCTGCATGGACATTGAAATCACCCAGCACTATCGTTCTGGTCTCCTCCAACACCACAGCCGAGATGGCCTCCGCCAGCTCGGTCAGAGAAGCTGCCGGGCAGCAGGGTGAACGGTACACCAGCAGCAACCCTAGTTTACTGTCTCCTCGGCCCGACACCAGGTGCAGACCCGCACAGCCAGCTCCAAAACAGAGTGGTTTCCTGGTGACAGAGATGGAAGTTCTGTAGACCACAGCAACTCCTCCCCCCCATCCCTGCAGCCTGTGTTGGTGTTGCACTGAGTATCCAGGTGGGCAAAGCTGGGTCAGATCAACTCCTCCAAGCTCACCCACCCAGGTCCCAGTAATGCACACCTAATCAGCACCTTCATCCACAATCAAATTATGGATGAGAGTGGTCTTATTGTGTACCAATCTGGCATTAAACAACAACACACACAGGCCAGTGGGCACAGCAGTTGAGCAACGAGGAACCCATTCATGAGAGGAGTGGCAGCAAGGAACAAGGCACAGATAGCCTTGCTCTCATCTTCTATGGTAATTCACCACCTCCCCATGGCTATATTTCCCTCCACCCATGATCACTGAAGTTGAGGTGGCATCACCCATATTCCTCCGTACTAAGACTTCTCCTAAACACCTAATATGGACCCAAAACAAGCCCACCCACAAAACCTGCCACAGCCAATTATTCCAGTAGGCCTCTGCAAGAATTGGGAACAGTCATACCTATTCAAACTTTTTCACACAGGGTCCATCTCCTCCCCCTCCTGTCTCATACCCAGGGAGGGCCAGCTTTCTGCCAGTTACAGACTCTCACTCTGAAGGCATCTGGTGACTTTCTCCTATCATTCAGTTCACTGCACAGGCTCTCGCACTGTGCAGGAACTACACATGCACCACATGCCCTCCCCACCACTAATCTCCTCTAGATTGGTTTAACAGGAAACAAAAAGAAAAAGAAAAGGTAATAGAAGGGGGGCAGTGCCCTCGCCCTCGGGACTCCCCAAGGGGCAACCCCCTTTAGAGTTGCCCCCGTCATTGATGCCCCCGCCGGCGGCAGACCCGCTGCCCAAGGGCAGCTGGGCTTTTATGCCTCCTGCCCCAGCCAGCAGCTGATGCAAGAGGCTGCAAGATTAACGGCAGCCTCTCTCTGGAACCAGGGTCAGGCAGGGGGTCCCAGTCCTTGCAGCACTTACCAGGGACTTCATCTGTCTCAAGGGACAGCAAGCACCAGATGCTCAAGTACTCACTCCCAGGGCAGGTCTTCTTCAGTCCCCTAGTGCTGCAGATGTATACAGTGCACTTTTAATGAACTTTTGTAAATTGAGTGAAAATGTTTACCAGGTAGCTAAAATATCTAGTAGGTTAATCAGGGGGTTAAGTGATATATTCTGCCATAGCGACATTCAAAAAGGCAGGGAAACTTTGGCTGCATATACACCGTGCATTTAAAGCACATGACTTCCCCCAAAGAATCCTGGGAACTGTTTAAGGGTGCCAGGAATTGTAGCTGGTGGTGGGGCAGAATGATGACAGGTCCCAGGATTCTTTAGGGGGAAGCTATGTGCTTTAAATGTATGGTGTATATGCAGCCAAAGTTTCCCTGCCTTTTTGAATGTTGCTATGGCAGAATATATCACTTAACCCCCTGATAGCTATATAACCCCACTGTGACAGAAGTATAGTCATCTTGCATACCTCAAATTCCCCTTTTAATCCTGTTTTGTGTTCCTAGCACACCCAGGTTTGTAGCCAATGAGTTCTCCCTCTCTCTGTCCTCTTTTTATTCCATATTGAAATGGGAATGGACTGCCTTCATGTCGATCCCGACTTATGGTGACCCTATGAATAGAGATTTCATGGTAAGCAGTATTCAGAGGGAGTTTACCATTGCCTCCTTCTGTGGCAAGTCCTCCCCAGCTGGCTAGGGCCTGCTCAGCTTGCCACAGCTGCACAAGCCAGCCCCTTCCTTGTCCGCAACTACCAGCTGGGGGGCAACTGGGCTCCTTGGGACTATGCAACTTGCCCACAGTTGCACAGGTGGCAGGGCATGTAACCCCTGAGCCACTCAGTGTGGGGGTGATCTTTAGCTGGCCCTTGACACCCAGGAGACACGAGCGGGGATTTGAACTCGCAGACTCTGGACTCCCAGCCAGGCTTTCCTCCCCACTGTGCTATACCCCCGTTAACTTTCTCTTGACCTTTCATGAGCTGGCAAAGCAACTCTTAGAAGGCTTGGAAACTGGTCTTAAAATAATTATATTTATTTATGAAGTTTGTAAGAGGGCCTTTAAGGCATCTTGCAGACAACAATCTTGCATATAATATAACCCAACATAAAAACTGACGCACATGCAAAGTTTCTAACAGAACTAAAACAATTAATAAATTTTTGAAACCACTCCTTAGAATCTCTGAACTGGTTTCCACATAATGTCTCAGAAGTGGTATTAACTGAGAAATTCAGCACACAGTTACAGTTGGCGCAAGAGCAAACAACTTGGGAGGGGGATGACGTATTAGATAGTTTCTAACAGTTGTTGGCATTACCAGAACCTATTATTAGGGCAGGCAGGGGAAGTCTTGTTATGTTTATGGTGCTTATACAGGGCTTACGCCTACCACAGCAGATTCCCCTAAGGAAAAATCAAAGTATTCACATGTAAGTTCTGGTTTCCTTTCATGGTGCAATATTGTCTGGAGTAATCAGAAGAATTTGGTGATGTGAGTGAGTTGACAGGGTTCATTTCAGGGAATGCACCTGTAGCAACCCCTGAAATATCATTTGTTTAACAAAAACGGGGAGTTCCCAGCCGATCTGTTGTCAGGTATTTTGTAAAAATAACTAGGAACAGGTTTCAAAATGTAATATGGAGAGTGACTAATGTTGATGACTAATGGCAAGATTGGAACTGAGTGGACTGTAGCAAGTATTGATAAGACTGAGAGATCCGGATTTGCTCAAGATCTGCAGGCACCCATGCTGGAGGACTAAAAAAAGAAAAACCCACCCAACCCAAGTTGTTTGTTCTGCCTCCCTATGTTAGTTTATTTCAGTTGTTTTACTTTATACTCAGATGGAACCATAGTCTGCAATCTATACACACTTAACCTGGGACTTAGTACCACTGAATTCATTTGGGTTTGTTTATTAAATTTATATCCTGCCCTTCCTCTCAGTGGGGGCCCAGGGTGGCAAACAAAAACACTAAAAACACTATAAAACATCATAAAAACAGACATTAAAACATATTCAAAAACATCACTAAAAACATATTAAAACAAAACATATTTAAAATAAAAGCTTTAAAACCATCTTAAAGCAATTCCAACACAGATGCAGACTGGGATAAGGTCTCTATGTAAACGGCTTGTTGAAAGAGGAAGGTCTTCAGTTTCTGAGTAGACTTTCATAGTAGGCTTTCTGTTTTCTGAGTAGACTTGCATAGGATTGCACAGTTACCCAAGTTGTTTGTTTAATTAGACCTAATTTGTGTCTTATTCATTCTTGCATATTAGTGAACTTTCCTTTTCTTCAAAATCACACCTTCACCTAAATTAATGATATTTCTGTTTCAGGTAATGGACCAGGTAACCAAAAAGAGCAGCTGGTTTTCTCTCTCCTAGATGTGCAGTGTAGTTTGATCACGATGTTAACTATTAGGCCAGCAGTAGTGTTGAACACTGGTGGTACTATTTTGTTAATTAAACTGGAGAATTATGGCAAAAGATGTGGCTGATTATTTCAGACTTGTCTATGAAGTTCCCTCATTGACCTTGCTGTCTCTGTGGCCTGCAGTACACCAAAATGTGGTCTTGTCTTTCCACAGCTACAATCCTTCCTGTCTCTGTGCCGTGTGTGAGCTTCCTTTTTCTCTGCATTAATTTTGGATAGAGTGGGTAGAAAAAATTGCTGTTTCCTGGTTGCCCACTGAGAGGTAGCTGCTATTTACTGTGAGAGATTTGGAGGGATTGGGCATATCGTAGTTTGCCAGTTTGGTTTCTACAAACTCTAGAAGCAACTGATTAAAACAGCACACAAGAGGGAAGGAGGGAGTAAGCACAGGACTAACTCAACCCGAACTAAATCAGTGGCATTGCTCAGAGTAGTTTTTCAGCTATCTATCCAGTTCTGAAAAGGATTTGACAGGCCTGATTGGCACCTCCATCCTAAATATTGCAGAAATTAGTTCTTTTGCTAAGTACTTCTTTTTCAGACACAGTAATTCTTATGTGTAGGCCTAAAGAGAATGATTTAAGATACTGCAGGTGTTAAACAATAAAATTCCTAGGGTATGTTAGCAACAGTTTTAGAGGCAAGGCTAATGTTTATTCAGTATTTTTTTAAAAATCAATTTTGTACTCATGTATCCCAATATTGGGCTAAGAAAAGTGGAGTTCTGCAACTTGTATGCAAACTTGCATGCCAGAATTTTTCATAAATCTTTTCTTGCTATAGATAAGTGAGTGGCAAAGAAATAGGCAGGCCACAGAAGTATTGGCTTCTGAATCTTCATTAGCTATTGCCCATACACTTTCAAGCCTATCATTGCTGACATAAGGACTACAAACTTAATTTTCTTTTTTTAAAGAAACCTGAGTGTATTGGGATGCTGAATTCATTGCCTATTACCAATTTATTTTCTTTCATGGGATTTACATCATGTGGTTGGAAGAAACAAAACTAGCAGAATATAAGACTGTTCAGTATCATTTGTTGCTTTTCTTTAAACTCCCAATCCCCCATATATTTTTTAGGAACTTGAAGAATTTCAGACATATGTGAATCGGTGTCCCCCTTTCGATATTGTGATTGATGGTCTCAATGTTGCCAGAGTTTCCAGCAAATGCAATCCATCTCAAACTGTAAGTACTGCTCTAATAATTTTGTGTGTATGTTTTAATGGCTTGGGCTGCAATCCAGTACACACTTACCTGGGAGTAAGTCCCGTTGAACCCAATGGAGCTTACTTCTGAGTAGACATACATTGGATTGCAGCCTAAGTCTGTATTTTATTGCTTCAAACCATGACTTAATATCCTGGTTTGTTTGACACTATTGATTATGGTTTCTCATTTTGTCTGAACTGAGAAACTTTGGTTAACTGAAGACTTTCTGGGTTTTTTGCTTCCTCACATGAAAGGAGATGCAAGGCAGCTGCATACACTGCCATAAGGCTCATTCATATCTCAGTTTATTAATCTGAGATATGATCATCTGAACATGGCTAACATGTTAGAATCCCTAAGCAGATTACTAAAACCATTCCTGCCAGAGGGCCTCAATTCTAAGTAAGAAGTTCAGTGCAAAGTTAAAGGAGTACAGGGATGAGGGCATGCATTAGAAGAATTAATTGATAGCAGACAATGAGGAGAAAAAGGTGTTTCTGGGTAGGCACAAATCACTTGAGCACTGTGCTGACCATGGTTACTCCAGACAGGCATCCCCACACACATAATTCAGGTTTAGTATGAAATCTGCTATGGGAAGCAGCCACAGGAAGCAGTTCAAGGACTCTTGCAGACATCACCTTGGTTAGTGATGAACTATAAATCTGGAAGCAAAACAAGAAGCACTTGATGATGAGGTACCTTTTTTTATCAAGGCTTCTTGGGTCCTTGTTGCCACTTTTTGCATAGTGAATGCTGTTCCAAAGGCCTCATTCTGATCCTTCTAGTGTCTTTGAGCTACAGCAGCCATAGCCATGGAAATTGTTGTTCTGTTTGTGGATGTCTGACGTGGTAGTCCCTTGCAAAAACTGTATGATTTCTGTAGAAAGTTGGTATCTGGCAGAGTATTTTAAGTGAGGTTGTGGCCGTGCAAAAAAACTCTTTCTTTAGAAAAAAGAACTGTTTTGGGGGAAATTTTAAACAAAATGGAAAAAAGGGATATTGGATTACTTACAACTAAGGGAAGACGGCTGTGATATTCCTGCGTCTCTGTGATTACCACCTCCTGATTCCCAAACACCTGGGTCAGGAAATCTCCAGGAAGTCCACCTCAGCCTGCGTCAGATGTGCCCTCTGAACCACAGCTTCGGCCCCACCACCTTTCCCCAAAAGGTGACCACTGGTGTAATCTATCTGTAAAATTGGTATAGGGTTAGGTACAGAATAGGACCTTAGTATGGTAGTACACTTGACCAAGCTGACATGTGGGGTTCTGAGTCAAACAAATAAACTTTATTATATAAAAGATGTTAAATGTGATAGTACATGAATTATTATTAGTATTATTATATTATATTTATTAGTCGCCCATCTGGCTGGTTGACCAGTCACTCTGGGCGACGTACAAGATAAAATACATTGAACATTAAAAATTAAAATTTAAGAACCCAACAGTAAGGTGTAATTGTCCCTATTCTACCTACCTCCCTATCCTACCCAGCTAATCCCAATGAAATCCTCCCCCAAACCCACAGCCCTTCTTACTCAATATTCTCTTCTTGATCCCTAATCCTATCTAACTCTAGCTGTCAAATCCCAATGGTTTTTCTTTTTAAAACTCCCCTCAGAATTCTCACTCACACACACACACCCCGTCAGTCATACCTCATCTGCACCTACTAACACTTTCTAACCTGAACACACAGTTTTAAACTTATAAATAATTCTGATTTCGTTACAACGGCCCAAGCTGTAAGAGCAGCATGGTAGAAGGCAAGAAAGAAATGAAGAGAGTAGGCAGCGTAGCAGGTGATGCTTTGAGAATAAGATAGAAGCAAAATTAACTAGATATAGTCAAGACAGAGAGAGATGTTGTACTTGTTATTAGAAACATGGGAAAATGGCAACCCATGTTGAGGTCTTGGTATTGCCTTCACTGGTCATTTGTCTTATGCTGTCTTCTCATGTCTGCCTCTCTGTTACTAATATGCTACTGACTGGAGGGAGCCGGGATCTACTTGTAATAAGTTGAACAAGATTTGCAGGAGATGGGGTGGGAACTCAGTGCAGTTTCTGATAACTTGTAGCTCTACCCTGTGCAAAGGCAAGAAGCTCAGCTTCAGTTTGATGAGTGATGGTGAGCCAATATAGAAGCTTAAGAGTATGTGAATGCAAATCCAAGACATGTGCCACTTTGTGTAGAATGGATTGTGTGACTGGTTGCATACATCCTTATATGCAAAATGATAATGACCTCCACCTACCTTTGTTTCATTTTTGGCAGTTAGATTGTTGGGGATCAGGACTATCTGAATGCATAATGTGAGAGCCTGATCACATGGCATGTTTTACATGCAGAGATTCACTAGTGGGTGTACCTCCCCCTCCTCCCGTATAGTCAACCTTTGGGGTTGAACTAGCTACTAGGGGTAGACCATAATTTGAGATCTTTTGAGATTCATGTTTAATTAAATATGGAAATGAATAGTAATAGAAATAGGAGTATTGCTTGGTTTTGAATGTATATTTGTATGTTGTTTCTTATACTGGTTTGGTTAGAGATTTCTGTTGAAATATAAATTAAATATATAAATAAATAAATTAAATTAAATTTTATTTGTTAGTCGCCTATCTGTCCGAGTTATTGGACACTCTAGGCGACTTACAGCAACATATAAAAATACAATAAACAGTCAAAACATAATTAACAATTAAACTAACATCAAAAAACATCCAATAATATATCAAAAAGCTAAACCACCCCAAAATTCCGATAGGCCTGCCTGAATAGCCAGGTCTTAAGAGCTCGGCGAAAACCCACCAGGGAGGAGGCATGTCGGAGATCATAAGGGAGAGAGTTCCAGAGGGTGGGGGCCACAACCGAGAACGCCCTCTCCCTGGTCTGCACCAGTCTAGCTGTTTTGACCGGTGGGACTGAGAGGAGGTCCTGTGTGGCTGATCTTGTAAGGCGGCCTGTTTGGTGATACTGGAGGCGGTCCTTCAGATAAACTGGGCCGAAACCATATAGGGTTTTAAAGGTCAACACCAACACCTTGAATTGGGCCTGGTAAACAGCTGGTAACCAGTGTAGATCTATTAACACCGGGGTGATGTGATCCCGGCGGCGGCTATGCTTAATAAATAAATAAATAATTGTGGAAATAATTATAATTTTAGCAGGGGTATGTAAATGAAGAGCAATGAAGTCCAGCAAAGAGGAAGCTATGTACTGTTCTGCTTAGAAAAGAATATCCCTGGCATTTTCTATAGAAGCTGCAAAATCATAATGGTGGTTTAGCACAACAGTCCTGATAATTATCCAGATATTGTAGTAAAAAAGTATTAGACGTCTAGAAATGTCAAGCAAATGCAAGTAAAACTGTTATGATTATTTTGTTATATTTATCTCCTCCACCTATCTCAAGATTATGTACAAAATAAACAATTAAAACAACACAGAAAATAACAATAGATAAAGAAGTTGAGGAGTGGAATAATTACATAATTGGAAGGAGGGGTTAAATATGTTTTGACGAACAAAACGAACAACTTTTATCAGACCCTGAATGGTATTTCTAGTTCAGAATGTTATGTGGTAAAACAGAAAGCGTACATGCTGTTCTGTTAGAAGTGCCAAAGGTAAAGGAAGTATTTTGTTATCCAGGAGTCATCTCTCTTAACCAGGGACTATGTGTGTTTTTGTTTTGTTAAACACATTCTGAGAACTCTAAAAGGTCAGTGCAAAACTTAAGCTACCGGGGCAGAGGCAGTCTGGGTTTGTGGTCAACCATACCTGATTATGAACCTGGAGGGCATGTTCTGTAGCTTGGGGTCCCTGAGTTCAGAGGCTTGAGCTAGACCAACTGGAAGCTGGGGGTGGAACACTGAAGGGGGCTGCTCCGCCAACCAAGGCAAAGGCAGGTGATCCGGCTGATCCAGAGCCCCTATGCTGTCTGCCAGTAGCCTGGGGGGGAGGGAGGGATAATGTTGTACATCCACCCTCCCCTGCACCTGATGAACAACTCTGTGATCTGAGCACACAATATTCGCAGTAAGACTCTGACCTTGGGGTTCCATGTTCAAGCCCCACATTCCCTGACAAGCTACTGCACAGACAGCTGTGGTCTAATTAGTTTGTCTTCAACACCAATTTCCAATAGATTGTGGTATAGCTCCTGCTGCCATTTTTTTTTTAAGTGAGAGAGAGGCTGCCACTGGGCTAGTGATGGAAAGAGGAGCTTCTAGATAAGCTGACTGCAAGGCAGCATTGATCAGCTTCACAGTCTGCCTGTCCTTTGAGGTTTTGCCTTCCTCTTATTACTTGGAGCAATCCAAGAGCTATTCCCAGCAGTAAGACTCTGTTCTGTAGGGGCTTTCCATTCCAGCCCTGCTTCTGTTGTTGTAGGGATGCGGTGGCAAATGCCAAGGACCCTGCCTCTCTAATTGACCTGATCTCAGCTTAAAATTGTTCCGGGGGGGTGTACGTGGGTTCAGTAAGAGGAAAGAGAATTAGGTTTTGATCAAACAGCGTGCATATAACGCAGCATAAAATCACTAGTTGCGGACAGCAAAAACAGATTAAAAGACCTGGGAAAATAAAACAGTCTTCCTCTGGTGCCAAAATAGGCACCAGACAAACCTCTCTGGGGACGGCAACTCACAGCAGGGGCACCACTGAACAACCCCCCCCCCCAAGCTATCTGTCACACTTCACTTGAGATGTGGCTTCTGAACATGGTCAGAGACACAAACTCCTATGTTGTCACTTCACAAGTTTCAGAGCTAGGCTTGGAGGCATTTAAAACTGGTTCTAAAGCAGAGATGGGACTTGAAGTAATCCCTGTGGAAGCAGGGTGCTAAGCAATCGGAACAAAAATCTAGCACAGGAGTGTGTGGACGATTGCAGACATTGGGCAATTTATTAAAGGTAAAATTTACCTTTAAAAACACATGGTGTTTTTGTTAAAAAGTGCAGGATTGTGGCAGGAAGTCCATTTGTGCTAAGAGATGGGTATGATGCTAAATCTCGTGCGTGTGAATAAATGGTATCATGACATAGAAAGCATGCGTTTGTTTAATGAGTGGTGCACAGCTGTAGCAAAAGGGAATATTATGAAGTGGTACTGAGAAGGGATAAAGCTATGATAGATGGGAACTGTGTCTATTTGGAAGGGAAATTCTTAACACCGTGTCTGGGGCTGGTGTAAGGTTGTGCCATCAAGGCTATGCAATACAGCATAAGTATGCTCCTCCTCCTCTGTGCAGCTTGTGTCCCTGCCATGGTTCCACCCCATTTTTGGCCATTCCACTGGCATATTCTTAGCTGATGAACTGTATTGGGGGAGTTCCACCAGCATATCTGTCATGGCAGTTGTGTCCTAAATTGCCTAATGTCTACAATTGCCATGCAGCATTGGAGGTTTGAGGAAATTTGCCTTGCAATGTAAAAGTGGGCAGAAAAAAAATCAGAAGCAAAAGATAAGAAAAAATGGAGGAAATATTCAGATTGATTGCACTCTCATTCCTATTGTATTTTGAAATTCAGGAAAAGGAGACGAGTGATTTAAAGGTCTCCTCAGGCAATTCAAATCTTTCTGCAACAAGCATGTAGGCGGTAAATAATGGTAGATCATCATGCAAGTTTTGAGTCATGTTTCTGAACAACTTTTCTTTTGGTAAGCACTGACATTATTTGTGGATGCAGAATTTTACCTTTAATAAATGGAGACTGAAAGTGTGACAAACAAATCTCAAAGACTGGTGATTTCAAGGATCAGCCACTTCTAAAATAAATAAAGCCAGAGGGGCTTACTAATTTCCATTCTTTACTCAACTGAGTAGTTGAAAGACACCAAAGGATTCATCTTGCTGTCAAAGGTTATGGGTCCAGTTATAAATGGATGTGCAGTCCCAGTCTGGGCCCAGTTTAGAAACAAGTAGGAACTGCACGTTTAGCAACATGGGCTTTGCCCACTGACTCATGCCCAAGGGGCCAGGACTCAGAAAAAGAGCTCTCAACCCCAGCACTCAGTGAAAGTCAGCAGAACATGAGTCTGAACTTGAGCTGCTGGGATTCCGTGGACCACTAGTGGTCTGTGAGCTTCATTCAGGTGGTCTGCAGCATGTCTGCATTAAAAATTCATATTGATTTTTAATTGTATTTTTCTCCTTTTCTCCTTTCTTACATTGTATTTTATTGTATAAGTGTGCATTTCACAAAATTCAAATTTGTAATACAATAAATATATACAACATAAGAAATAAAAGAAGCAATAAAAACAATTAAAAATCATACAGATCTAGCATACAGATCTACTACAACAGGCAGAAAAATCATTGTGGTCTGCCAAGACCCTCAGCAATTTTCAAGTGGTCCACAGGGGGAAAAGTTTGGGAACTACTGATCTCTACATAAATAGCCAAATTATGTAGAATCCTAGAATGACTGTGGATTATACCACTTTAGATTGCGTGTGGTGGAATATCATTTTTAAATGCTTCCCCACACAAGCTAAGCTTCTAGTTACAGGAAATGTTTATGAGGGTGAGGGTTTCTACCCCAGGCTTTTCCTTACTATGCTACTTTTCTGCTAGCTGGGACGGGTTTTGTTAGTTCTTAGGTAGAGGGGCTTTCAAAAAATGTGAAATGGAACAGTCCATTGTGCAGCCCCACCCCCTTCTGCTGCTGCTTGGCTTGCAGTCAGGAGAAAGTGGGTGAAATGCACAGTAAGCTTAGGTCAAACTTCTTTTGTCGTTGACATGAGGCTCAAACCTAGACGTAATAGTAGCTGGTGTGGATCTGTCCAAATCAAGCATAAAGCAAGCAGGGGGAGTGGGGGCTAATTTTCAAGCCATAACAGGAAAACAAGTGAGGGCTCCCAGAGTCTGTTGCCTGACCTTTTTCCTGTAGTTAGGCTCCAATACTGGAAGTGAGCCCAGCAGGGGGGGAGAATGCATGCATCAGGGTTGGTTTGTTTTTAAAAAAAGATGCAGCCTTCTGCTTGCGTCTTGGCTTCTTTGGGAAAAATCAGTGCAAGTTAAAAGCAGGGTGTCTTTGCTGTTGGAGGGCAGTTCTGGAGGCCTTGTTGGAAGTCTGCAGATTGAGCCACAGAGCAGTCAGTGTCCTGCCCCTAGTGCACCGTCTCATTTGAAGACTGCAAACATTATTTAGAGGGAAGGACTGTAGCTCAGTGGCAGAGCATCTGCTCTGCATGCAGAAGGTCCCAAATTAAGTCCCCATCATTTCCAGGTAAGGCTAGGAAAGAACTCACCCTGAAATCCTAAAGAGCCTCTGCCAGTCAGTGTAGACAATACTGATTAGATAGTTCAATGTCATGACTTAGGATAAGGCAGCTTCTTATGTTTTGTAACTTTTTGCCATGCTGTAGAAAGCCTTTAACGTTTGCCATAGAACAGACTTGCCTCAGTTGCTCAATATTTAGTGGTGGTTGCTAGAGCAACCAAAATGGGTTTCAACTTGTATTTCATGCAGCACGTTTCTTCCTGGTTTGATCAGGGAAACCTAGAAAAAAATTAGTCATACTGCATCAGATTGTCTGCCTTCTCCTTCTCCTCAGATGAAGGGCTTCTTTTCTTTCTCCACATCTCTCAGCTTTAATTCTTTTTGGAATTATTTTTCACCACTGTGTTGCCTCTTAACAGGGCAGCCTTTTGTCTGCTAACAATAAACCTGACATGAAATTATCTCTAGAATCTCTTAAGACAGAAACTAGTTACGTAAATGCAGATCAGGTGTGTTCTTGACAATATTGAGGAAGGGGATTGTGGAAGGTGATGTGTAGGGACAGTAATAAGATCTAAGAGGAAGTGCCCTTTGGTTTCGTTTGTTTACCTAACGTGGTTCACTTCTCATTGTTCTTTTTCTATGGAGGAAATAGTTATGTTGAAATGTGAGACTTAATATCGGAGATCTGAGCTGGCCCTAACCTCTTTTGAAGACTGTAGAACAGCCTTCGCCTACCTGGTGTCCTCCAGATCCTTTAGACTACAACGCCCATCTGCTGCTGGCTAGCGCTGATGGGAGTTGTAGTCCAAACCATCTGGAAGGCACCAGGTCGGCAAAGACTGCTATAGAAGACCAGAGGCCTTCAGTTCTTTGTACAGAAGGTCTACAGGTCCTCAGGTCCACAAAGAATATGACCTAACCATTTGTGACCCCTTGGGGAAAATTCCAAATACCCATTGTTTGCAGCCTTGAATAAGACACGCATGTCTGTTTTCTGTCAAATACCTGGGTAGGGTATCTTGTGGGGCTTCCACCTTTGAAGATAGTGTACTTTGTTAGACACTCTGTCGTTTTGTCTGAAAAAGTACTAGCTTAAGTGCTTAACTAGCAGTGTAGCTACTTGCAGTGTAATGCTTTCATTTGAATATATTGGCATAAAAGCAAGCATTCAGAATAGGAAATTCCTTTTTGGTGGGAAAGTTGTATTTACATTTCTCTTCTGCATCAGCAGTTTTTCCTGTGTCACTGAAAGCGTCACTTTAATATCTCTGAACTGTGTAAATGCTCAGGGAATTGCCTTGGTGAGTCATTGTTGAATAGATGGTTCCTATAGTAACCTCTATTATATTGGTATGTGTGTGTTTAAGCAGAGAGTCCAAGGAACACCACCAGGTATCGGCTTGAGAAATATGTTGAATTTGATGGATATTGCATGTTCATTTGTTGATGATGATTCTTGGTGTGTTAAATTCTTCCTTCAGTATTTTTATCTAAGCCACTGCCCATGCATTAAACACATTGAATGCATACATTTTTTACATTTTACCAGTTTCATATTTATACTGAGAATCTCTTTTTAAATGTCTACATGCAAGGCTATTTATTCTTAAATTATTTTGTTGCCATCCATGTGCAATTTTTCAGCCCGAGGGTCATACTAATTCATGGACAACAACCTTTTGGTGGGGCAGAGCTTGGAAAAGTTACTTTTTTGAACGACAGCTCCCATCAACCCCAGCCAGCATGGCCATTGGATAGGGCTGATGGGAGTTGTAGTTCAAAAAAGTAACTTTTCCAAGCTCTAGACATGCCTGTGGTCGGCAGAGTCAGAAGAAAAACTGGGCAGAGCAGTGGATGCAACCTTTGCCTTTTGAATAGCAGGCTACATTGCAGCCACACGTCTGAGGTTTCTACATATATCTCTGCCCCCCATCTCTCTGTCCCTCCATCCAAGCAAGCAAGAGGCATTATTACAGGTCAAAGACTCTTTCTAGCTAGGCCAAAGCACTCAAGGAGGATGTAGAATAGGGCTGGTGAGGGCGTGTGTGCTGGGAAGAGTTGGAAGGGCCAGATAGAAAGGCCTGGAGGGCCACATTTGGCCCCCGGGCCTGAAGTTCCCCACCCCTGATGTACATGGTGTTTTACCAACAATGAGAGGACAGATCCCTACCCCAAATTTAGAAATCGAGACAGAGGTGGGAGAGGCAAGGGCAAAAGGGGAAGAACATGCAATTACTGCAGTTACCTTGTAACTTAATCTAAGTACAGTATGTGTATGACTAGACTTTCCAGCAAAGACTGAGTTTCAAGCATGGATTTGAAAGCACCATGAAGGCATTCTTGCAGGCAGTTCCATTTATAAGGAACGGTATTGGTTGGAAGGACTAAAGGTCTGGGGTAGAGAGGTAGATGTGGGTATTATCAATATATAAGAGGTACTGAAAGCCAAAGGATCTGATGAGGTTATCCAGGAACAGTGTGTAGAGAGAACAGCAGAGCCCTGTACACCAAGAGCTTCCACATGTGAAAACATTGGGGGGGGATTATATGGGGAAGAAGAGAATCGGGCTGAGGACAGGAAACTTACTTTTAAAAAATGCAGAAATTAGCATGTTCACAATTTGTAGCAGACTAAGTTCTAATAGTTAGGTAGTTATTTGGCCCAGGAAGATGCCTGTTTAAATGGGGGGGGGGGCAGGGAGAGAACCACATAGGCAGTGTAGGACAAATGGGAGCGGGAGCACAAACTGACAGAACACCCTCAGGGATTTAGGGATGTGTACTCAATGTGGCAATGAGCCAGGTTGGGAACAGTGTGGGACTTTGGCCCTTTTGGCTACCATTTGAGCTGTTGTGATGGGCAACTTGCTAAGGGAAGCTAGGTACCAAAGTTTTAGTACAAGACCACATCCCAGATTTGGGCAGAGCCACAGGCAAAAGTGGGGAGGGTGTCTGATGTGACTCTTATCGTTGTATAGTAGGCTACATTCCAGCCTTCTCTAAACACAAACACCCCCACTCTCTGTCTCTCCAAGGCAAGGAAGAGGCTTCATCACCATTCCAAGGACACCTTCTAATAATACAAAAGCACTGAAGGAGGGTGTGGAGTGCAGCCTGGGGAAAGTCACAAAACCCATAGGTTCCTCATCTCTGTTTTAGTGGAGTTAGTAGGACAGGTTTTAGAAATGTTAGCGAGAGGACTGACAAACCTGGAGCAGTAGCATGAGCCAAAAAGAAAGAATAAAAGATGATGCCCAAATTCTGAACTTGCTGAGGATACTGAAAAGTCATATTGCCAACTGAAAGATAAAGAGAATGCAAAAGTGAAAGGTTGGGCTGGGGGGCTACTAATCCTGTCTTTTGTGTATTAAGTTTGAGATAATGGATCGACCAGCTGTGAGACTATTGGAAATATTCAAAGTCCATGTCTCTCCAGAATCTCTTTCCAGGAGCTTGACATAGCAGGTCCACTAGTTTCTTCCAGTCCTTCTGTCGTTAAGGATGTGAGCTCATAATCAGTAAAGAGGCATTTTGATCTGTGAAAGACAAAGAAAGAGCTTACTGAAATCCTAAATAGATGCATCAAATGGAATTGGCTCAAATACTATGTGAAGGCTATAGCTTTGCAAGGCTAATGAGCTCACCAGTTTTGCAACCCAAAGTGGATTGTGGCATGGGGTCTGCTGCTGTACAAAGAGAAAAAGTCAACATTCTCATTTCACAGGTGCTGCCCCTTGGGAACACCTAAATTGGCTCTTCAGATCTCTTCCAGATGTTGAGCTTTGCACGGGAATTCTAGGTATAAATATCCATGCCCCTTAGCTGGTTGTTTAAAGTGCATCTGCGTGCACAAAGGAACAAGTTTGCATTTTCTTTTTTTCCTTTTTTTTCTTTGTGTTCATAACAGCTGGTTACATAAGAAACTTTCTCCTAAAACAGTAGTGCGTACTTGGTAGACTGTTCTGGAAATTAAGGGTGGCATTCAAAGTAGCACTAAGTCTCTTATTCTGTCAGCACAATTATATTCCTTTGCGCAACATAACATTCTGCCGTTCTCCTCTCCTCTAGTGCCCCCTGAATTAGGATTATTGCCTAAGACAGAGGTGGCTAACCTTTTTTTTGGCCCAAGGGCCACATTTACCCTTCCAGGGACCACATGCTCACAGTAGGTATGGCCACCCTCCATTCTCTCTCACACACATGCACGCACACAGGCATGCAGCTGATCTGTGCAGGTCTTGAGGAGGAGGATTAGTGCCCCTTCTTTGCTCATTAAATGATTGATCTGATGACTGGGGTGGGGGCATTTTGCATCCTTGTCAGGCACTGACTTCCACCTACTTTTTCCCCTTCTTGCTGCTGCTGCTAAAATCAGTGGTGTCTTAAGGCTCCATATTGCTGGGTGGGGAAGGGGTTGATGGTAGCCATTTGCTGGCCTAAGGTATTGAAGTGGAATTTTCCACTCTCAGGGGTCATTGGTATTAGTATGTAAATAAGGTTGAAGGCGACTGATGTTGCGACAGGATGGGGCGGACAAAAGATGAGTATGTGCGTTCATAGTTCCTCTTAATGGAGAATTACCTGACAAATCACAGAACCAGGTGGGAGCGGGAAACAGGTAAAGCCCCTTATTGGGTACCTTGGGACACATGACTGTACATTGTAAAAACCTATAAAAGACCCTCTGTTTGAGGAAGAAGGCAGACTTCCGCCATAGCACATGCTCGCAGGGACTCCTTGCAATTGTAAGTATAATAAACAGCTGTAAGCTTCAACCTGCCTCAGTGTCGTTTCCTGGAAAAGGACTCCATTAAGGAAAAAGTCCACAACAGTATCAAACTCATTAAGATTTATAAGGAGTTGCCTTGACAGAGGTCGTCAGGATGAGTTACTCTGCATTGTATGCCCTGTCACACATTTAGTGTGATTGTAAATTTACCCTTAGACATGATCCAGTGCTCTGTTCTTCAGACTTTCTACCTTGGGGAACATTGTTCTATATTGGTTTGTCCACAGAAGTGCTGCAGAGGATTCTGACACATTATCCAGGCCTACTAAGCCTCACCATGAACATGTGTAAACTAGAATCAGGGTCTTCATCACCTCACATACTCTGCTCTACCTGTAGAAGAAGTTGATACTGGTGTGCAAATTTCCCTCAGGTTCTTCTTAAGGACCCTTCAGAAGGCCCCTTTTTCAGACTGTCACATTAGCTTCCACCTGTGCCAACGGCAGTAGTCCCTGGACCATAACAGCTGCCATGAACAGCATGCAGAGCCTGAAATCTTTGTTCTTGTAATCTTTCTTATAAACATAGAGCGTGTTTCAAGACTTGGCACTTCATTGTGCAGGAGGCATGGCTACTGATAAAACTAAGCCCATCTAATACATTGAAGAAATATATATAGCTACATCAGGGTTGGTTTGTTTTTAAAAAAAGATAGCTGCATCAGATTGCTGATTTCAGTCTTGTGATTGACCAAGCTCATTAGATGTGTTCTTTCTAGCTGATTAGCCCCTACTAGCAATCACCAATTTTTGTAATTGTCCCCAAATAAATTTTGGATGACATCCCTCATACAATGAGATTTCCCCTTCTCCTCCCCCTTCCCTGATCTGCACTGGAGGATCTCCCAACCATCCATTGCAAATTGTTGGTGTGTGTGTGTAGGTACTGCATGGGGGAAAGGCAGGGAAGGAAAATTCCTTTGTGCCAGCAGAAGTCCATTCTGCCGGTGGATGGCCACCTTTGGACGTCACCCTTTTTTGTGTGTGGTGTGTGTGTGTGTGTGTGTGTGTGTGTGTGGTTTTGAACTGAAGTTCCTTTCTGTTGTTCCATTTCATGAGGTTACTCAGTTCATCCTGCATAACTTCTGCATTCTTTTCTGCACATTTCATCACCATCCTCCTGCTTCCTTCCCCAGGATCACCAGTAAAAAGATTGAATAAAATATGTTTTCCTGGTTGATGTCTGAGGAACTTTTCCCGTTGGACCTCTTCCACTTGAATTTTTTAGATTAATTGTATTGATTCTTATCTTGGCTGCTTTGTTTGGTAATTCCCACTATATCATATGCTTTACTAACATTCAGGTTAACTGCATTTCAGCTATTAAGCTCGCTGGGTGACCTTGGCCCAGTCACTGTCTTGCAACCTAACCTACTGATTGTTGTGAGGATAAAATGGGGAAGGGAGAACCATGTACACCATCTTGAGCTCCTCAAGGTGTTATATAAAGAAGAAATAGTGGGAAATGTGGTATATAAATGTAATAAACAATAATAAAGAAATATTTTTTTTGCCAGAAAAATCAGTGAGCTTTATCTAGTCATGGCTTTGCACTAGAAAGCAGTTCTGCTCATGCCAGTAGGACACTTAATTTTTCGCTTATCCCTGTCCTCTGCAGCAACTGGTGCTTCCTGAATAGCTACCCTTGAGGCTTGGGAACACTCTAGAACACTACAGGATGTGACAAAGAGGGCTGCATTAGATGGGAGGAGATCAGCACATGCTAGGTGCCCTGCCTTAGGAGAGCAGAAGCATTTCCAAGTCCCACTTTCTAGTAGCAGTGAATTTTTTGAGGCTTTTAGATTACTTTTCACGTGCAAAAGAAATTAATACTTTTTTAATCCTCCTACATAAATAGAACCACATAAATCCTAGTTTTAGAAAACAACCACAATCAGATTAAAATTTATTTAGCAATTATTTTAATTTCAAGTATGACCTTATAGTAAAGGTTAATGTATTTATAGTGAAGCGGAGGTAGGCAGAAGTTAGATAAGGATCTACTGTAGATCTGTGAGTGATTTGCAAGGGTTTCTCATTCTAACTGCATTAGCAAATATTTTTTTCTTCCTCAGGCTGCTGAAAAGAAGAAAGCCAATCAGGAATTGGACTTTTATGTGAAAAAAACATGTGGGCTCAGTTCATTTCTGGTACAGACAACAAATTCCTAGCCTTAGAATATGCTCAGAGGCACCCTGTTTTTCATTTCTAACTGTATGCCTTTTGCATTGGCTCTGGTTAGTAGACCTTAGGGTTCTAGAGAAAAAAAAAATCTGCCAAGCCTGAAGTCTGCCCACTTCTGAGGAGTGCAACTATATAGGGATAGTCTCCAGTGTTCAGTCTTCTGTGAAAACAATATTGAAGGGCCAAAATCTCCAAGTATTAATTGTTATGGCTACATAAATGTAGCTAGAGCAGTATTATACAGCCATGAAGAGTGGCTGTATACTATAGTCAGCATGGAGTTTTTGCATTCCACAATGTTAAATCAAAAATACCACCCATGACATTCTGATGCTTCCCATAAGATCATGTCAAAACAAAACCTTACAAAACTTATAGTCCTGAATTCAGAAACTCTTGCTAGCAACCCTCTAAATTTTCATGGTGTTACACAAAACAGTCAGAGAGAATTGAGAGTTCAAAGTGTAAAAAGAGACAAAAAAACCAGACCCTTTCTGGATTTTTTTCTGTTAGAGTTCTCATGATCTGTTGAAATTCATTAAAAATCAGCCATGTTCACAGAGTACCTGTAATCCCATTACTGACCTTGCCGCATACTCTGACCTTCATCTTCTGCAGTTTAAACGTTAAAAAAATCCCTGGCTGATGTTTAATTAATTTAAGAAATTTTGGCTAGGACTCAATGATAATGTCGGGCATGCTCAGTAAGAACCAACTGTCAGTGTTCTAAAAGCCAGATTCACAGCTGCTTGGCTTGGCTAATCAGGGGACCACACCCACACCAGTCCTTTATTTCACTTGAGACAGTCCTGGCTTCCCCCAAAGAATCCTGGGAAGTGTAGTTTGGGAAGGGTGCTGAGAGGAGACTCCTATTCCCCTGACAAAGCTCCAGTGGCCAGAGTGATTTAACAGTCAGTCACTCTGACTGAAGCTCTGTTAGGGCAACAGGGCATCTCCTAGCAACTCTCAGCACCCTTCACTAACTACACTTCCCAGGATTCTTTGAGAGAAGCCATGACTGTCTAAAGTGAAATAAAGGCCTAGTGTGGATGTGGCCAGGGACAGTTTTGGATTAAATTCAGGTGGCAGGCTACATGTGCCTGCTGTCGAACAAATATTTGGGGGAAATGCTGGAAAAGTATGATACTGTTCAAAATATTTTTCTTTTGGAAAGGAAAAGGGCTTCCCCTCTGCCCAGTGCCCAATCTTCCTTCACCCCTCCCTTCCCCTCCCCATCTGCTTCCAATCCCCTCCTTCCCCCTTCTCCTGCTGTTTCTCCTCCTTCCCACTCATGGTCAGGTTTACTTATCCTAGAACTGCAACCTGGGAGACCAGGATTCAAATCCCCACACAGCCATGAAGCTGACTGGGTGACCTTTGGCCAGTCACTGCCTCTCAGCCTCAGAGGAAGGCAATGGTAAACCACCTCTGAATACCACTTATTATGAAAACCTATTCATAGAGTCTCCATTTCATTTTCAAGCATGATTCCACGGGAGTGAAACCCATTGAACTCAGTAAGTATGCAAATGATCAAACCTGCCTTCCCCTCCTCCTCCTCCCTCCTATCACCTCCCTTTTGCCCCTTCTCTCCCCCTTCTTTCACCCCTCCCCTCCCAATCCCCTCCCTCCTGCTCCCATTACTTCTGCTCCCCTCTCCCCGTTCTTCCTTCCCTCTGCTCTCCCTTCCCCCTCCTACTCCCCCATGGTCAGTTTTACCTATCCTAGCCATGATTGCACAGGAGTAAATCCCATTGAACTCATTAAGCATGCAAATGATCAGACCTGCCTTTCCCCTTCTTCCTCTCTCCCCTCCCCTCTTCCTTCTTCCTCCTCCTCTACCCAATCCAGGCTTCCCTCCCCACGATCAGTTTTACCTATCCTAAGCCTGATTGCACAGGAGTAAATCCCACTGACCTCAATAAACATGCAATTGATCAAACCTATCCTCGTTCCCCTCCTGCCTGCTCTCCTCCCCATCCCCTCCCCATCCCTTGTGGTCAGTTTCACCTATCCTAAGCATGATTGCAGGGGAGTAAATCCCACTGAACTCAGTAAGCATGCAAATGATCAATCCATTCTCAGCAAACTTGCACAGGATCCCATTACTTACTTCCCGGACTAAAAAGCAGGGAAATTCACTAATAGGCAAAAAACCTTGCAGTTTAAGAACTTACCTATAGCCAACAGATATTTCTATCAAACTTTTAAAAGCAGGGAAATTGGGCAGCTATAGTGAATGCACCAGGGGAGCAGGAGACCTGACCTCTCTGTAAAAATTGAAATGGACTGCCTTCAAGTCGATTCTGACTTACGGCGACCCTATGAATAGGGTTTTCATGGTATTCAGAGGTGGTTTACCATTGCCTTCCTCTGAGGCTGAGAGGCAGTGACTGGCCCAAGGTCACCCAGTGAGCTTCATGGCTACGTGGGGATTTGAACCCTGGTCTCCCAGGTCGTAGTCCAACACTAACCACTAACCACACTGGCTGTACTGCCCTACAAAGAGGCACGTGTTATCAAATTCTTCCAAGCTACACAGGGAGTGGATTGGACTGTGAAAGACCAACCCAAATTGGGTTTGCATTTTGACAAATTTATAGGGCAGTACAATATCTCAGAGAGGAGGTCAGGTCTCCTGCTCCCCTGGTGCATTCAGTATAGCTGCCCAATTTTCCTGCTTTGTAAAGTTTGATAGAAATATCTGTTGGCTATAGGTACATTCTTAAACCGCAAGGTTTTTTGCCTATTAGTGAATTAGTTAATTGAATGTACAAAGTCCATAACCTTCCTTCACTTTAATTAGGATGTGACTACTAGTGTATTTAAATGAAACCCTCAAATTAAAAAAAATGCAGTGAGGAAAGATTGATCTTTGGTCTGTCAACCCTTTTATTGTTAGAAGAATCTTATATGACAGCACAGGTGAGGATGTAGGAAGTGTTTGATTGTTATTGCCCTTTGGGGTTGATCATGCCCCCGAAAGCCATAGGAGGGCAAAATAGAGGAAGCTGCTGTATTGGATTGTGAATGTTGTGGCCCAATCCTATGCATGTCTACTCAATAATAAGTTCAATGGGACTTATTCCCAAGTGAGTGTGTATAC
Organism: Rhineura floridana; assembly: GCF_030035675.1. Lineage (NCBI taxonomy): Eukaryota > Metazoa > Chordata > Lepidosauria > Squamata > Rhineuridae > Rhineura > Rhineura floridana. Next base: position 186,313,817 of record NC_084481.1, read on the forward strand.
GATTGTAACCTTAGTAAGCAATTAAGCGAAGATGGCAATGCCAGTACCTCAGTATGGCCACAAGAAGGAAGCATAGGTCATGATATGTGCGGGAAGAAAGATTTAGACACCACTCATACTGCTTTTTGAAAAATGATTTTGTATTGTTCTAGGCTATGAGGTAAAATGTTAAGACTGTGCCAGCACTTTCCCCCTCCCTGACTTCACCCACCCCCATCTAATCGGAACAACATAAAAAGATGCAAAAGATACTTGAATGGAGCAGAGTGAAGATTTTTAGAGGTATATAAAACTCTTAATGGTTTGGAAAAAGCAAATGGAAAACATTTGTCTGTCATAATATTTGAGCTAGAGGCTATCTGATTAAACTTGGCACACGGGTTTTTTTGTTTTGATTTTTTAAGGCGCCTTAATAGCTATTGATTGTTCAGTTCCTATTGCTGAGATGTAGCTCTCTCCTTGTGTAGTTTTGATTAAGTCTGTCTAGGCTGGAATACTGCACTGGATCCTGGGGCCATGTTTTGTCCTAACAGCAGCTGAAAGGTTCATGTAAGGCAGCAGTTTCCAACCTTTTGGGACCCATGGACATATTTGGAAATTGGAGAAACTGTCATGGGCATCACCCACACTACACAATCCCCCCCCCGAAAAAGCAATTAGGCTTGAAAAAGTGTGTTAGCTGCCTTTTTCAAAGTGGGGTCAAGTGGCGTGCAACACTGCTTATTCTCTTGAACACCTCAGTGGAGGGCTTTTATGTTGACTTTTTGTTGCCAGGTAAATGTGGTTTTATTTGCCTAGACTTCCAGTGGGAAATGGGAACTGGCTAGCTGAATGCTCCAGTGTAGAAAATTAGCATTATTCTGCTTTGTATCTTTTAAACTATATTAGGGGGTAATCCTTAAGCATTCGTAACACTGTTTTGTTGTATGCTGCCCTGATATTGAAGGGCCCTTGCTGAAGCCCTGCCTAAGTATCTGTTAAATAACTAGAAGTAAATACAAGTAACTGACAAAGCCAAGAGCAGCAGAATATTATTTAATTAAATGTTTCTGCTTCTGCATTTGTCAAGCACAAGTATACAGATTGTTTTAATATCTCAGGGATGATTTCTAATGGGCGGGCATGATCTAGTACAGTGGTTCTCAAACTTTTTTGGTTTGCGGCGCACTGTAAAATATATAAAAATTTTCTGGCGCACTTCGTGTACAAAATTAAAAATATATTAATATATATTTAAACAATGAATAAAAGTAACTTAATAATAATATACCTTCATGATATTCGCGGCACACCTAGCCACCTCTTGCGGCGCACCAGTGTGCCCCGGCTCACTGAGAATCACTAGTCTAGAAAGACATATTAAAATAAATAATTCAAATAGCATTGTCTTTGTAAACTTTTTCTTAGTCAAAGTTTGCCTTAGTGAAAGTTTGCTTTTAAAATACCAGTTAAGAGTTACTTTTCTGAAGAAACTAAAAGTATGCTAACAGAGCAATCCTAACTACAGGGAGCTGGTGTAAGGTACCCCTGTTACAAACTCCGTTTAGGAGCCTCCAGAAGGGGATACTGCAGGTGAGTGTGGGCCCAAGTTTTGAGGTTTGGGCCCCAAGTCATATGACTGAGCTGAAAAGGGTTTGGAATAGGTAAAGAATCTCCTTGCCCCACATCCTGTTTTGGGATTTACACCTGCTTAGTTACACCAGCTGAGCCCCGGCTAAACTGGGATGAGGGACGTATCTTCATCTCTGCTGGGGTGAGGGACTTATACCAGTGTAAGCCTGGCAGAGCCCCAGCTCAACCAGGAAAGCCCAAGATCCACCAACTCAAAACTCTCTCATCTTGGCAGATCTTGGGTTTGAATTTTGTTGTAAGTGTTAATCAGATGTGAAACAAAAAATAGAGCTGGAGGTTTTAAGTAACATGTACAAGAGTTTAGGATAGTATGGGTCAAACTTTGAATGAAAATTGTAAATAGCATTGTAGTTAATATGAACAAGAGTAACCTCCCACTAGTAATACAGTGTTGTTCCATATATAAGACTACATATTTAAATAAAGGCATTCCTGATACCATAATAAGGATACACAGCTGATATCATTCACATTCTTTCCTGTGAAACTATCACCTATCCATCCAGAACAACCCTGGACTGGCAAGTCAAGCTTTGCGTAGGTCTGTAACTTGAAATATTGATTAAGGAAATGGTGATGCAACATTTGGAAACATTTGCTAAACTGACGTATAATCCTTTACATCTCTGTGCAGATGGCCCCATTGAGTTCAATGGGGCATACTTCCATGTAAATAGGTATAGGACTGCAGAACAGAAAGCAAATAAGCCTCATTAAGGCGGTCTAAGAAGGGGAGACACACAGCAAATAAACTCAGTCCTGACAAGATAGGGGTAATATTGGTGGGTGGTTCATCTGTTCCAGGAAGGTGTTGTTTACCCTCTTCTGGATGGGTCTACACTCCCCCAAAGGATCAGGTTTCCAATTTGGGAATGCTCATGAATCCAGCTTTGGCACTAAAGGCTCATGTGGCCTCAGTACCTCAGAGTGCTTTTTATCAGCTTAGGTTGGTGCATTGACTGTGGCTGCTCCAAGACAGAGATCCTTTGACCATAGTTACCCTTGCTCTGGTACCCTTGAGGCTAAATTATAGCAATACATTGACTTCAGAGGCAGTCCCATGTACAATCTAGAAAATGCATTTCATTTAGAATACCAGAGATCTTATTTTACCTATGATTAAAAAAAAAAAACCTGCCCTGGTTCTTGGTCCATTTGCAAGTTGAATTCATGGTGCTGGTGTTTGGCTTTAAAGTCTTTCACTTCTTAGGATCCAGGTACCTGTTGGATTACCTTCCCCCACATCAGGCTGCCTAGTCAGGGAGGTTATCTTCTGAGGTTTTCCCCCACGTTCCCCAACATTGTGATCAGATCCCTGACTTTAAAATGCCAGAGACAGGGAGACCTCCACACTACTATCCTTTCAGAACTTGGCAAACACTTTTTATTCCCTCAAGCCTTTCTCATATTACAGTTTTCATATAGATCAATTGTATTGCTTTTATATGTTCTGTTAACCCCAGGGGGTCCCTGAAGGTAAAAGACATGCTTGAAATAAACACAAATTCCCATATCTCTTTAGCCCTGTCCATAATTTTGATTTCCTTCTTTTGTAGAGTTGAGTTCTGGTGCACCCTTAAAATGCCATGACTAAGACTGCATGCAGCTTTCAAGGTGTGTATACACACATAGCTGTAATTTCTGCTTAGTGTCATTGATGAATTGGATCCTTTTCTCTGTCTACAACATGGGCATAATGTTCAGGAGGATGTGATGTTTAAATTTGAGATATTGTTTACCAGGTGCTCTGAAGGTGAAAAGTGCTCCTTAAGTGTTCCTAATTAATTTAATAGCTAGGTAGTAAGGATTTCACCTTGTGATTTCATTGCAGCCGTAACATGTGCATCCTAGGGCGTGGCTGGAAAACATGTTAGAGGTCACGTTCTCTGTTGCTCCAGTTCCAATAATAGTTTTGTTTATCCTACTTGTGCTTTGTGTTGTTACTTTAAAAAGAATAGGCAATTCCAAACGAATAAGACAGAATGCTCTAAGTATGTAATAAAATTAACAATGCAAAACTTTTTTTTCACAGCTTGATTTCACTTTGAATAGAATATTCCATCAGGTAATTAGTAATATTTATACCATATACTCAAACATTGGAGAGGAAAATGTTTCATTAGAAAAGCTGAATCTCTGACCTTCTGTGACTATCGGGACTCCATCTTGATCTGGGAATCCTGCCCCTAATCATTAAATTTTGGTAAACTGCTGCTATATCTGCACATCCTTGGTCCCTGGTCAAGAGGAGCTGGCAGGGGGAATGACCCTGTGGAGATAATTCTACAAGCAAGGGAGCATATCTTTCTATTTCCCATCCTTGTCCCTTTGCCTTACTTTTGTAGCGTAGAGCTGAATGGCCAGACATGCAAGGGAAAATCTTGAGCTATAAATTTGTTAGTTGGAACAGTGATCCAAATTAAGCATTAACAAAATTTATTGGGTTATTGGACCTAACAGAGGAAACAAAAAGGGGCTCAAGACCGCCAGTGTAGAAAGAACACTAAATTGATCTATCAGATCTTGTCATATGTGGTGAACTAGCAGGCAAAAGAAAGTGATGCTCGCAGACTTGTATGAGGGAAAGCTATCATGACTTTGAAAGAAGTGACAATCTTCTAAGGAAACCTAGCCACCTGGGTGTTGTGGGTGGTGTTGGTAAACCAATCAGCTTTTAGAAGGTGAAAAGTAGAGTGGCCTTTATGGAAACACGACAAAACATCCCTGCTGGGATGAAGATGGGGAAAATGGATGAAAATTTAGATGGGAAGGATGTAGAACTTTGCATTGTGAGTGCAGGGATACAGGATAGTTATTTAGAGATGCAAAATTATCATATGTCAAACCACAAGCACCAACAATACTTGAAATGAGACTGTACACATGTATGTATATGTTGGAAGCCTCTGAACCAAGATGGAAGAATTGGAGTGCTTGGTCTTATTGGACAGCATTGATATAGTGGGCATAACGGAAACCTGGTGGAATGGAGAGAACCAGTGGGACACTCTATATAAACTCTATAGGAAAGACAGGGAAAGACTTACTGGAGGTGGTGTCACTCTGTATGTCAAAGAGGACACTGAGTCCAGCAGGCTAGAAATCGCAACAGAATCATTGTGGGTGGTGATATCAGGCCCCAAGAGTAATTTAGTGCTAGGGATGTGCTATCATTCCCCCTGATCAAAATGCTCAGGGAGATCTTGAGATGAAGAATGAAATCAAGGAAGCATCTAAACAAGGAAATGTTGTAGTAATGGGTAATGTGAGCTACCCTCACATAGATTGCCTACATATGTGTTCCAATCACAACAAAAAGGTAATATTTTTAGATACCCTAAATGACTGTGCCCTAGAACAGTTGGTCATGGAACCAACCAGAGGGGCAGTGACCCTTGACTTAATCTTAAGTGGCACCCAGGACCTGGTGAGAGATGTAAGGGTTGACAAGCCAATTTGGCAGCAGTGATCATGGTTCTAATAAATTAAACATACATGTAAATGGCCAGCTGCAAAGAAAATGTAAAACTGTAACATTGGCTGCAAAAGAGATATTTGCCTTCAAAAGACTTCCCCTAAATAAGGGGAATGGTAAAATGGAAGTTGAAAGGCAAAATCAAGAGGGTCAGATCACTCCAAAATGCTTGAGAGTTGTTTAAAAACAATATTAGAAGCTCTGCTTGAGTGTATACTGCAGATCAGGAAAGGTATTACCAGGGCCAAAAGGATGTGTGGTTAACGAGCAGAGTCAAAGATGCTATTAGCAGCAAGAAGGCTTCCTTCAAAAATTGGAAAAAAAACCATCCACAAACAGGCAATAAAGGATGCTAAAATAGAATTTGAAGAGTGCATTACTAAAAACATAAAGACCAACAAAAAAATCTTTAAATACATTCAAAGCAGGAGACCGTCTAGGGAGAGGGTTGGACCCTTAGATGACAAGGGAGTCAAAGGAGTCCTGAAGGATCCTAAGGAGATTGCAGAGAGAGCAGGTCTCTGTGCCTGAACTAGCTTTTGCTGAAAGGGAGTCTGAGGAACTAGAATCACAGAATAAACCATAGAAACATAGAATCGCAGAGTTGGAAGGGGCCTATAAGGCCATCAAGTCCAACCCCCTGCTCAATGCAGGAATCCAAATTAAAGCAATACTGGAGGCCTCTTGAATGCCTCCAGCATTGGAAAGCCCACCACCTCCCTTGGTAACTGGTTCCATTGTCGTACTGCTCTATCAGTTAGGACGTTTTTCCTGATGTTCAGCTGAAATCTGGCTTCCTGCAACTTGAGCCCATTATTCTGTGTCCTGTACTCTGGGACGATCGAGAAGAGATCCTGGCCCTCCTCTGTGTGGCAACCTTTCAAGTACATGAAGAGTGCTATCATATCTCCCCTCAGTCTTCTCTTCTCAAGACTAAATATGGCCAGTTCTTTCAGTCTCTCCTTATAGGGCTTTGTTTCCAGTCCTCTGATCATCCTCATTGCCCTCCTGTGAACCTGTTCCAGTTTATCTGCATTCTTCCTAAAGTTAGGTGACCAGAACTGGATGCAGTATTCAAGATGAGGCCTAACCAGTGCCGAATAGAGAGGAACCAATACTTCACACGATTTGGAAAGTACACTTCTGTTAATGCACCCTAAAATAGCATTTGCCTTTTTTGCAGCTGAAAAAAATTCAATCTGAAAACATCAGCAAAAGACAAAAGCTCAAGGAGCTTGTCCTTCAGCAGCAACAGAATCAAAATCTTGTTCCTCAGTAAGGAATACTGAGGAAGATAACCTAATAAAGAGGAAGATAGCATAACCTCTTAGAGCAGAGAGCTCCACATACAGGGCATGGTTTCTTGTTATGTGCAAACTGGCCCACTGGGACTGTTAGACATGACGCTAAGTCACAGCCCAGCATTATGTGCATGAGCAGTCACTAGCTTGTATGCTGCTTCCTGCCATTCCCCCTTCCTTCCCATGCAAGGGAATAGATGTTTCCAGTTATGATTAGTGGTAAATCAATTTGTGATTCTGTCTGAATCCAGCCAACTATGGTTTGCACAAACTACAGTTTGCCTTTAAACTAAACCAGGATCAAACTGGTTTGTAATATTGGTTAAGGGCAAACTATGGTTTCATTCATGGAGGAACTGTATGATGAAGAACCAGTAATTTTAGAATGTGAGTTGAAAGCTGCTCTTAAAATACTTGGAAGAAACAAATCACCAGGAACAGATGGCATACCAATAGAATTACTACAAACTACTGAGACAGAATTTGTCCAAATTTTGACAAAATGTTGTCAACAAATATGGAAAACTAAACAATGGCCCACAGACGGGAAGCATTCAATTTTATTTATTTATTTATTTATTATTTAATTTATACATATACATTTAATTTATACATATATACATCCCAATTCCAAAGAAAGGGGATCCCAGGGAATGCAGTAATTATCGAACTAATGCCTTAATATCCGATGCAAATAAAGTAATGCTCAAGATTCTACAACAAAGGCTCTTACCATAGATGGAGCGAGAAATGTCAGATGTCCAAGCTGGAGTTAGAAAGGGAAGAGGCACCAGAGATCATATCACAAACATACTTTGGATAATGGAACAGACCAAGGAATTTCAGAAGGAAATCGGCCTGTGCTTTATAGATTACAGCAAAGCCTTTGATTATCTAGATCAGCCTTTCCCAACCAGTGTGTCTCCAGATGTTGTTGGACCACAACTCCCATCAGCCTCAGCCAGCATTGCCAATGGCTGAGGCTGATGGGAGTTGTGGCCCAACAACATCTGGAGGCACACTGGTTGGGAAGGGCTGATCTAGATCATGAAAAGCTATGGAATGCTTTAAAAGAAATGGGGGTGCCACAGCGTCTGATTGTCCTGATGTGCAACCTGGACAAGAGGCTACTGTAAGGACAGAATATGGAGAAACCAATTGGTTCCCAATCAGAAAGGGTGTGAGACAGGGGTGTATATTATCACCCTATTTGTTTAATCTATATGCAGAACATATCATACGGAAACCCGGATTGAACCAAGTTGAAGGAGGTGTGAAAATTGGAGGGAGAAATATCAGTAATTTAAAATATGCAGAAAATACCATACTACTAACAGAAACCAGTAATGATCTTAAACAAATGCTGATCAATGTTAAAGAGGAAAGCACAAAAGCAGGACTACGGCTGAACGTCAAGAAGACTAAAGTAATGACAACAGAAGATTTATGTAACTTTACAGTTGACAATGAGGACATTGAACTTGACAAAGATTGTCAATACCTTGCCACAGTCATTAACCAAAATGGAGACAATAGTCAAGAAATGAGAAGAAGGCAAGGACTGGGGAGGGCAGCTATAAGAGAACTAGAAAAGGTCCTCCAATGCAAAGATGTATCACTGAAGACTAAAGTCACGATCATTCAGACCATGGTATTCCTGATCGCTATGTATGGATGTGAACGTGGGACAGTGAAAAAAGCGGGTAAGAGAAAAATCAACTCCTTTGAAATGTGTTGTTGGAGGAGAGCTTTTTCATACCATGGACTGCGAAAAAGACAAATAATTGGGTGTTAGAACAAATTAAACCAGAACTATCACTAGAAGCTAAAATGATGAAACTGAGGTTATAACACTTTGGACACTTAATGAGAAGACACAATTCACTAGAAAAGACCATAACACTGGGAAAAACAGAAGGAAGTAGAAAAAGAGGAAGGCCAAACAAGAGATGGATTGATTCCATAAAGGAAGCCACAGACCTGAATTTACAGGATCTGAACAGGGTGGTTCATGACAGATGCTATTGGTGGTCACTGATTCATAGGGTTGCCATAAATCATAATCAACCTGAATGCACATAACAACAACAAATGGTTTAACAATCCATAGTTTGCCAGATTCTAACAGAACAGCAAACTGTGGTTTGCCATTAACCAGAATCAGAAACTTCAGATCTCACTTCGTAGGTGAAGGAGAGAAGGCTATGTGTATAACTCTAAACATTGCGTTAACACTGAATTTTAATGCAGTTACTCTGAATTTATAGCTTTGTTCGTGTTTCTACATTTCAGAACAAAGATCAGTACTGAGATATGTTCTCTATTTTATATTCAAGCGCTCTCAACTTTCTGTCTCTACAACACGAATTTGTAAGTTATTTTCACTGATAACTCCTTTAGACTGTATACTGGTCATGCTGCATACTGGGAAATTTAAAGCATCTATAGAGATGCTTTACCTCTTCAGTTTTGGTAGCAGGTGATAACACTTGTTTTCAGTAGCTCAGATCTCTCCATATGTACCTAATGATTTCTTTCAGATATCTTAATGTTCACATAGTCTTTTTGTTCTAAGAAACCAGAAAACTCCCAGAAAAGGAACAAGAGTGAAATAGGAGTAACTGCACCTAGGAGTGTTGTAGAATTTGCTGGTTCTTCATCACCCCCAAAGAGGCCTAATCAGTGCCGAACAGAGGGCAACCAATACTTCACCTGATTAGGAAACTATACTTCTGTTAATGCAGCCTGAAATAGCATTTGCCTTTTTTGCAGCCACATCACACTGTTCACTCATATTCAGCTTGTGATCAACAACAACCCTAAGGTCCTTCCCGCAGGTAGTATTGCTGAGCCAAGTGTTCCCCATTTTATAACTATGCATTTGTACGATCAGCATTTTTGCCCATGCAAAATGGGAGATCTGGAAACCCTCTCACACGTCTTTTTTGTTTGCCCACTATACTCACAAGAACGTGATAAATACATTATCTCAATTATAAATAAATATCCAACTAAATCTCCTGAAAGCCTGCTTCTCTGTTTTCTGGAAGGTTCAAATAAGTCCCTAACGAGGTCCGTGGCCAAATTTGTCTACGCAGCACAACTTAAGAGGTTAAAACATTCCGATTAAATTTTTCCTGTAGATTCTATTTTATTTCAACTTCATTTTCCCTTAGTCTTATTCCATTTTATCTACTGTACCATTTTATATTTGTAAATTGTATTTTATATGTTTGCTATGGGTCTTTGACCGTAATAAACCTTGATTTGATTTGACTATGCATTTGCTTTGTTTTTCCAAGTTGTAGAACTTTGCACTTATCCCTGTTAAATTTCATTCTGTTGTTTTCAGCCCAATGCTCCAGCCCATAAAGATCCCTGTGAATTTTGTTTCTGCCCTCCAGGGTATTAGCTGTCCCTCCCAATTTTGTATCATTTGCACTTTAATAAGCATTCCCTGCATCTCCTGACCCAAGTCATTAATATAAATGTTGAAGACCCAGGACTGAGCCCTGGGGTACCCCGCTCGTTACCTCCCCCCAGTTTGAGAAGGAACCATTGATAAGCACTTTTTGAGTATGATTCTGTAGCCAGCTATAGATCCACCTGATGGTTGTTCCATCCAGCCCACATTTAGCTAGCTTGCTAATCAGAATATAAAAATAAAATAAAAATGAGAATATCATGGGGCACTTTGTCAAAGGTTGAGAATATGTGAAGGACGCATACAGAAAGTGGAAGGAAAGCTGCTTGCAGGTGTTGCCATCACTCACCATATGTTCAGAGGAAGTGGATTGGACTATGAAAGACCAACCCAAATTGGGTTTGCATTTTGACAAATTTATACGGCAGTCCAATATCTCAAAGAGGAGGTCAGGTCTCCTGCTCCCCTGGTGCATTCACTATAGCTGCCCAATTTCCCTGCTTTTTAAAGTTTGTTAGAAATATCTGTGGGCTATAGGTACATTCTTAAACCACAAGGTTTTTTGCCTATTAGTGAATTTCTCTGCTTTTTAATCCGGGAGATAAGCAATGGGATCCTGTGCAAGTTTGCTGAGAATGGATTGATCATTTGCATGCTTATTGAGTTCAGTGGGATCTACTCCCCTGCAATCATGCTTAGGATAGGTGAAACTGACCACAGGGAATGGGGAGGGAGGAGGAGGGAGGGGAGGAAGGGGATGGGAGCAGGCAGGAGGGGAATGGGAGGAGAAGGACAGGTTTGGTCATTTAAATGTTTATTGAGTTCAGTGGGATTTACTCCCGTGCAAACATGCTTAGGATAGGTAAAACTAACCATGGAGGAGGAGGGAAAGGTGAAAGGTGAAGGAGCTGAGTGGTGGGGGGCAAAGGAAGGTAGAGGAGAGCGCAGGTTTGATCATTTGCATGCTTATAGAGTTTAATGGTATTTACTCCTGTGCAATCATGCTTAAGATAGCTAAAACTGGCCATGAGGAGGAGGAAGGGGAGGGGGAGGAGGGGATTGGAAGGAGATGGGGATGGGGGAGGGACAAAGGAAGGGGGAGGGATGGGATAGGAAGGGGGAGAAGGGAGGGTGGGTTTGATCATTTTCATACTTTCTGAGTTCAATGGGATTTATTTCTGTGCAATCATGTTTGAAAATTGAAATAGACTGCCTTCAAGTCGATCCCAACTTATGGCGACCGTACGAATAGGGTTTTCATGGTAAGCGGTATTCAGAGGTGGTTTACCATTGCCTTCCTCTGAGGCTGAGAGGCAGTGACTAGCCCAAGGTCACACAGTGAGCTTCATGGCTGTGTGGGGATTCAAACCCTGGTCTCCCAGGTCGTAGCCTAATACTAACCCAGGGGAGGGGAAGGGAGGAGATCGGGTAGGTGGGCACTGGGCAGAGGAGAAGCCCCTTTTCTTCCCAAAGGAAGACATTGTGAACAGTATCACTGTTTTTCAGCGTTTCCCCGAAATTTTTATTCTACAGCAGGCACATGTAGCCTCCCACCCAAATGTAAACCAAAGCTGTGCCTAGCCACATCCATACAAAGCCTTTGTTTCACTTTGGCCAGTCATGGCTTCTCTCAAAGAATCCTGGGAAGTGTAGTTAGTGAAGGGTGCTGAGAGGTACTAGGAGATGCCCTGTTTCCCTCACAGACCTTCAATCAGAGCATGCCCAACACTATTATTCAGTTCAATGCAAGATTTCTTAATTAAAAATCAGCCAGGCATTTTTTTTAACTTTTAAACTGCAGAAGATGAAGGTCAGAGTATGGGGCAAGGTCAGTAATAGGATTACAGGTCCTCTGTGAGCATGGCTGATTTTTAATGAATTTCAACAGATCATGAGAACTCTAACAGAAAAAAGTCCAAAAGGGCTGCGGGGTTTTTTTCTCTCTTTTTAGACTTTGAACTCTCTATTCTCTCTGACTGTTTTGTGTAGCACCATGAACATTGAGAGGGTTGTTAAGCAAGCGTTTCTGAGTTCAGGACTATAAGTTTTGTAAGGTTTTGTTTTGACATGAGCTTATGGGAAGCATCAGAATGGCATGGGGGTATTTTAATTGTAACATTGCGGAATGTGAAAAATCCATGCTGGGTATAGTATACATCCACTCTGGTGGGTGTATAATATAAGAGGCAATCATACATCTACAAACTGATCCGTCTGTATCGTAACTCACCAAACCTGGGTTTTTTGGGTTAATTTCTTGGACAATGCCAACAAGAGTTTATTATTGAATGCTCGTTAAAATATTTCCCATGCTCAGATCAGAATCATTTTATAAATAATAGCAAGTTTAATAGAAGTATTCCTCTCTAGATTGCAAGTTATTACATTATTTGTGCATATAGATTCAGGAAATTTCATTAAAGGCTCTGGCTTAAATACAGAATCCTAGATCAAGATTTGTTTGGTGGTGTTTCCCCTAATAGCATGTGTGCTCACCCACAAAAAAAGCCCCTTTCAGTATTGTTGGAACACTTTTAAAGCCAGATAATGGAAAAATGGATCAGACACAGATTTATAATCTAAAATTAATCTTTTGAGTTTCAGTTTTATAAATACAGCCTAACCAGACCTGAATAAAACACCACCACATCAAATGTTTTCTTTCTCCACCCCTGAACTGGAAAGGAACCTGATCTGTTTGTTGATAGTCTCTGTTAGTCCAGAAAATAATCTTAAAAAACTATTCAGAAGAAGAGTTTGGTTTTAAAAAAACCAAAACTGTAGTACAAGCTTTGTTTCCAAAGTCAAAGAACCATCACTTTCTGTATCTGAATAGTGGAATTCCAGTGTGTGGATATCGTGGAGGCCTATACAGGAGGTGGTGGAAGGATATGGTATGGTCTGCCTGCCTTTGCATAAAAATAGGAGTCACTATGATCTCTGTTTAACCCTCCGACCCCTGAATGGATCCTACCTGAGAGTTGGCACATGTGCAGGTTTGCCAAGGTGGCTTCACAGAAAGCACTTTTGTCCTCTGCCTCTGAAGCCAACTTGTTGCTTGGTTGAGAGCCAGAGATCAGCTTAAGCCTCAGCCAATTCCCAGTTCCAAACCAAGTAGTGGGGTGCTGGGAGTCTTCCCTGAGAAGGGAAGGAGCACAGCCATTTTCCTCCTCTCTTCGAGCCTGCCATGCCCCTTGCAGCTGAATCCTCAACTGGTCGTCAGCTTCAAGCTGAGCAGCAGGGTGCTGGAGTAAAAGGGGCATGGCTGTGCTCCTTTCAGTCGACACAAGCCAGTCCTGAACAGGTGACAGCTATATCAAGGAACTTCCTGCAGTTTAGAGGGAAGGACTTTTGTGGGTGAGGGACAGGAGTTAATAGATGGGCACCTAGTTTTATTCTGTGTTCATGTTGCTGGAAACCTATGCCTGTATTTGGTGTCCTTTTCTGTCCAAGACCCCAGTCCTCAAATGGATTTTCCATTAAAGAGTTTGCTTAATAGGACATGTGCCCGGCACTGAAATGCAATATGTTATCTTTTAAAAGAAACTGATAAAGTCACAGATTGCCAAGAATGCTTGCCTTTTTTTACATCAGAAGAAATGGACAGGAATGTTTGCCTTGAATATTAGGCCCTGCTTTGTGATGCCTGGGGCTGAGGGTATGTGGGTGGGAAACAGGAAGGTAGGAATACATACTATTATTATGGGTTTGTTTCCAACTTTGTATTGTTCCTTACTCAACCTGGAAAAGCATAACTCTTGAAAAGTAGTAATGAGGAAAAGATTCCTAAGTGATAGTGCTTTAAAATGCACATGTTCTTTCGGTGTCAGGCAGTGTAGAGTAGCAGGCCTCCTGGTGTACAGACTCCAAGAAGATGCAGGAGTAGCCAACCTGTGACCCTCCAGGTGTTATTGGATTATAACTCCCACAATCCTTTATGTACTGCTAATGGGCTTCCCATAGACATCGGATTGGCCACTGTGAGAACAGAATGCTGGCCTAGATCAGCCCTTGGCCTGATCCAGGAAGGCTCTTATATTCTTTGGGCATGCTGGCTGGAGCTAGTGGGAGTTACACTCCAAACATCTGGAGGACACTGTGTTGGCTGCCCCTGAAGAACATTCCAGAGTGAGGTCTGAGGTATTTAAGAAAGCCAAGAGTACTTGGAAAAACCCATACATTTAAAATGTTATTACATCTTTTAAAACCAAATAATTTATGTTCAACACATGGTTTTTCCATGTATTCCAGGGGTACCCAAACTGTGGTTGGTGGACCACCAGTGGTCTGCGAGCTTCATTCAGGTGGTTGCGGAATGTCTGTGGATTTGTGACTGAAGATGGGAAAACAAATAATCTATTACATTAAAAATTCATATTGATTTTAAGTGTATTTTTATTGCTTCATTTATTTCTTGTATTGTATTAAAATTTGAATTCTGTGGAATTACAATTGCTACAGCAGGCAGAAAAATCATTAAGAGGTTTGCTAAGACTTTCAGCAATCTTCAAGTGGTCCATGAGGAAAAAAGTTAGTGAACTACTGATATAATAGAGGAGAGAGAAGAAGGAATACAACTTTTTGTGTAGATTGTAGGCCTTTCCTGTATAGTGTGCTTAAACTTCTAATACTAAGATAAATGTGTAGCATATACAAATTAGCATTATGTTGTGAACTTATAGTTCACCATGTGAACCAGGATGAAAGTGATTTGAAGTGTGCTGGTCTGGTTATTGAATTGTTATTGGCCTGAAGCCAAGCAAAACTGGAACAACTTCAGTCAAACTGGTTCAAACCAGAAAACATCATGGTTTCCCTAAATTGTTTATAATTAGTAAGTGTTGTTAATGACAAGATATCTGGTGCTAATATATGTTTAAGCTTATTTCTATACAGTAATTATAGTTGAACAAACCACATTAACCAGCATCTACATCAGTTTAATTTTGGAAGCTATACACATTCCACTAATGTAAACCCTGTGGCCATAGTCGCATGCCACACTAAGGCATAGTTCAAAATCCTGCTGGATCAGACCAAAGGCCTATCTAGCCCAGCAGTCAGTTCTCAGACACCATCCAAATGCCTATGGAAAGCCCACAAACCGAACATGTGCACAACAGCACTCTCCCTGCCTGTGCTCATCAGCAACTGGTATTCAGAGGCATAGTGCCTCTGATTCTGGAGGCAATATGTAGCCATCATGACTAGTAGCTTTTGATAGCCTTATCGTCCATGAATTTTTCTAATCCCCTTTTGAAGCTGTCCGAGTTTCAAAGTTATTCATTAGTGTAACTTGTAGGTGAGTTCGTCAGTCTTCCCTGCTATGGTGGGATGTTTTGTGTGTTATGTATAAAAGTATAGTAATTATTTCTAAATTTGTATATCTTTCTCTCCCTCTATCTCTCTATAAATATATATTAGCATATACAGATCAGTATTATCTTTTTGTTTTTCTTTTGTGCTGCACTTTTTTTGGACAATACATAAGCAGCCATTTTACAGTAAGCTGGCTTAGAAAATATTCTCAAAACAGTTGTCAAGTAGTGGCTGGAAGGAACCATTGGTTCTTACCTGAAAGGTGTTTCTGAGGGGACACTAGGTCATTGCCAAGTGGGACTGTGTTCCTCCAGCTGCTTGAGGCAGGAAAACTGTCATCACTCCAACAGAATCTCAGAGTCACCCCTCCCTTAGCGTGTCAGTTTGTTTTCCTGCCTTACTTGAAGCAGTCCAATATTTGCTTGGGCTCTTTTGGCCTTCAGTTGAACATAAGAACATAAGAAGAGCCTGCTGGATCAGGCCAGTGGCCCATCTAGTCCAGCATCCTGTTCTCACAGTGGCCAACCAGGTGCCTGGGGGAAGCCCACAAGCAGGACCTGAGTGCAAGAAGTGTTGAAATTTTGTGATTCTTGTGGTTGTGAGTTTAAGGAGTGTGTGAGTAGTGTGCTTGCATCCCTGTGTCATTTTGACATGTTGTCGTTATGTGCCTTCAAGTCAAATACAACTTATTTATTTATTTACTTAATTATTATTTTATTTATATCCCACCCTTCCTCCCAGCAGGAGCCCAGGGCGTCAAACAGAAATGGTACAAACACTTTAAAACATCATAAAAACAGATGTTAAAATACATTAAAACAAAACAATGTTAAAAACATTTTTTTAAAAAAAGCTTTAAAAGCATCTTTAAAAAAGGGTTAAAACCATATTATTAAAAAAAACATATTAACAAGCAATTCTAACACAGAATCAGACTGGGATAGATCTCAACTTAAAAGGCTTGTTGAAAGAGGACTATCTTCAAAAGGAGCCAAAAAGATAGCAGAGATGGTTCCTGCCTAATATTCAAGGGGAAGGAATTCCACAGGGTAGGTGCCGCCACACTAAAGGTCCGTTTCCTATATTGTGCAGAACGAACCTCCTGATAAGATGGTATCTGCAGGAGGCCCTCACCTGCAGAGCACAGAGATCAACTGGGTATATAAGGAGTAAGACGGTCTTTCAGGTATCCTGGTCCCAAGCTGTATAGGCTTTGTACACCAAAACTAGAACCTTGAACTTAGCCCGGCAGCAAATGGGCAGCCAGTGCAGTTCTTTCAGCAGCAGGTTACATGTTGGTGATACCCTGCCCCAGTGAGCAGTCTCACCGCCACATTTTGCAGCAGCTGCAGCTTCCGGACCAACCTCAAGGGCAGCCCCACATAGAGTGCATTACAGTAATCCAGCCTGGAGGTTACCAGTACATGGACAACAGTGGTCAGGCTATCCCGGTCCAGAAACGGCCGTAGCTGTCTTACCAGCTGAAGCTGGTAAAAGGCACTCCTAGCCACTGAGATCACCTGGACCTCTAGTGACAAAGATGGATCCAGGAGCACCCCCAGACTACAGACCTGCTCTTTCAGAGGGAGTACGACCCCATCCAAAGCAGGCAACTGACCAATTATTCAAACTCAGGAACTACCAACCCACAGTGCCTCCGTCTTGCTAGGATTCAGACTCAGTTTATTGGCCCTCATCCAGCCCACCACTGTGTCCAAGCAGTGGCCCAGGGCTTGCATGGCCTCTCCTGATTCAGATGTTATGGATAAATAGAGCTGGGTATCATCAGCATACTGCTGACACCTTGCCCCAAAGCTCCTGATGACTGCTCCCAAGGGCTTCATATAGATGTTAAACAGCATGGGGGACAAGATGGTACCCTGCGGCACCCCACAGCACAGCTTCCAGGGGGCTGAAAGACAGTCACCCAATGCTATTCTCTGAGAGCGACCCTGGAGATAGGATCAGAACCACTGTAAAACAGTGCCTCCAATACCCATCTCACCAAGTTGGCCCAGAAGGATACCACGGTCAATGGTATCAAAAGCTGCTGAGAGATCAAGTAAGAATAACAGGGTCACACTCCCCCTGTCCTTCTCCTAATAAAGTTCATCCATAAGGGCAACCAATGCCGATTCAGTCCCATAACCAGGTCTGAACCCAGACTGGGATGGGTCAAGATAATCTGTTTCATCCAAGAGTACTTGCAATTGCTGCGCCACAACCCTCTCAATCACTTTCCCTAAAAAGGGGGTATTTGCAACCAGTCGGTAGTTGTCACACACCAATGGGTCCAGAGTGGGCTTTTTCAGGAGTGGTCAGATCACTGTCTTTTTCAAGGTGGCTGGAACCACTCCCTCCCGCAATGATGAATTGACCACACCCTGGATCCACTCGGTCAGACCTCCCTCTGCAAGCTTTAATAAGCCAAGAAGGGCAAGGGTCAAGAGGACACGTTGCTGGCCACATCATCGCAAGCACCTATGTCATCAGGATGCATCAACTGAAACTGTTCTCAAGAAGTTGCAGCAGACGTTGCACTGGACACCTCATTGGGGACTACAGTAGATGTGGATGGGGCATCAAGACTGCTACAGAGGCGAGCAACTTTACCCTCAAAGTGCCTTGCAAACAATTCACAGTGGGCCTCCGAAGGATCTAAAACTCCCATTTCCTGGAGTTGATGTCAACAGACCCCTGACAATATGGAAAAGCTCCACCGGACGGCTACTTGAGGATGCAATGGAGGCAGAGAAGTGGGCCTTCTTCGCTGCCCTCACCACCACACAGTAGGCACGGTTATGATGTTTTACTCATGCCCAATCAGCCTCACAGCACGTCTTTTGCTACTTGCACTCTAGCTGTTGTCCAGCCTGTTTCATTGCCCCTAGCTCATTGGTGTACCAAGGTGCAAACCGGGCTCTACAATGCCGGAGGGGGCACTCAGGGGCAACTGTGTCAAGTGCCTGACACTCCTCGCCATTTCACAGTGTGACAAGGGCTTCAACAGGGACACCTGCTCTATCTACTGGGAACTCCCCCAGGGCATTCTGGAATCCTGTTGATTCCATTAGTCTCCAGGGGCAGACCTCTTAATCTGTCCACCACCCCTGCAGGGAAGGATCAGAGCCATAAGTCTAAACTTCACCAGGAAGTGATCTGACCATGACAATGGGGTGACATCCACTCCCCCTATCTCCAGACCACCCCTTCCTCCATCTGGAGCAAAAACCAAGTCGAAGGTGTGCCCTGCCCTATGTGTTGGACCAGTAACAACTTGAGACAGGCACATGGTCGTCATGGAGGCCATGAAGTTCCAAGCCAGAACACTAGAGGCAGCCTCAGCATGGACATTGAAATCACTCAGCACTATCATTCTGGGCTCCTCCAAAACCACAGCCGAGATGGCCTCCGCCAGCTCGGTCAGGGAGCTGCCGGGCAGCAGGGTGGATGGTACACCAGCAGCAACCCTAGTTTACTGTCTCCTCGGCCTGACACCAGGTGCAGACCCGCACAGCCAGCTCCAAAACAGAGTGGTTTCCTGGTGACAGAGATGGAAGTTCTGTAGACCACAGCAACTCCTCCCCCTCTCCATCCCTGCAGCCTGTGCTGGTTTTGCACCGAGTATCCAGGTGGGCAAAGTTGGGTCAGATCAACTCCTCCAAGCTCACCCACCCAGGTCTCGGTAATGCACACCAAATCAGCACCTTCATCCACAATCAAATCATGGATGAGAGTGGTCTTACTGTGCACGATCTGGCATTAAACAACAACACACACAGGCCAGTGGGCACAGCAGATGAGCAACGAGGAACCCATTCATGAGAGGAGTGGCAGCAAGGAACAAGGCACAGATAGCCTTGCCCTCGTCTTCTGTGGTAATTCACCACCTCCCCATGGCTATATTTCTCTCCGCCCATAATCACTGAAATAGAGGTGGCATCACCTATGTTCCTCCATACTAAAACTCCTCCTAAACACCTGATATGGACCCAACACGAGCCCACCAACAAAGTCTGCCAGAGCCAATCCCAGTAGGCTTCTGCAAGAATTGGGAACAGTCATACCTATTCAAACTTTTTCACACAGGGCCCATCTACTCCCCCTCCTGTCTCACACCTAGGGAGGGCCAGCCTTCTGCCAGTTAGAGACTCTCACTCTGAAGGCATCTGGCGACTTTCTCCTATCATTCAGTTCACTGCACAGGTTCCCATCCTGTGCAGGAACTACACATGCAACACACACCCTCCCCACACCAGTCTCCTCTAGATTGGTTTAAAATAAAACAAATTAAAAAGAAAAAGAAAAAAGAAAAGGTAATAGAAGGGGGTAGCACCCTCGCCCTTGGGACTTCCTAAGGGGCTCCCCAAGGGGCAACCCCCTTTGGTGGTGACTCCGGTGGCAGCAGATAAAGCACAGGGTGATTTTCTTCCGAAATTCCTTCGTCTGTTCCAGTATCCAACATACGCTTGTGGTATGATCTCTGCTACCTCTTCCCTTTCTGAATCCAGCTTGGACATCTGGCATTTCTCGTTCCATATATGGCAAGAGCCTTTGTTGTAGAATCTTGAACATTACTTTACTTGCATGGGATATTAAGGCAATAGTTCTATAATTACTGCATTCCTTCTTGATCCCCTTTGTTTGGAATTGGGATATATATTGAACTCTTCCAGTTTGTGGGCCATTGTTTAGTTTTCCATATTTCTTGACAAATTTTTGTCAAAATTTGGATAGATTCAGTGTCAGTAGCTTGTAGCAACTCTATTGGTATGCCATCTGTTCCTGGTGCTTTGTTTCTTCCAAGTATTGTAAGAGCAGCTTTCACCTCACATTCTAAAATTTCTGGTTCTTCATCATGCGGTTCCTCCATGAATGAATCTGTCATCCTGGCATCTCTTTTATATAGTTCTTCAGTGTATTGCTTCCATCTTCCTTTTATTTCATCTCGATCTGTCAGTGTGTTCCCCTATTGATTATTCAACCTCCCTACTCTTGATTTGAATTTCCCTTTAATTTCTCTATTCTTTTGGAATAGGGCTCTTGTTCTACCTTTTTTATCATCCTCTTATATTTGTATACAATAGCTATTGTAATAGTTTATTTTTGTTTATTTATTACATAGTTCTCTTTGTCCCTTCGTACAAGTTGCTGTATTATTGCATTTAGGATTCTGACCATGTTTCTATCTCCTTTTGCTTTCTTGCTTTCTTTCTTTAACCATTTTAAGAGTTTCGTCAGTCATCTATTGAGGTCTTTCTCTCTAACTAGAGGTATTGTCTTTTTGCATTCTTCCCTTATAATGTCTCTGGCATTTGGACATACTAGTGGTTTTGTTTTGTAGTTGTAACCTTTTTCTTCAGAACGTCCATGACCAATGTTGTCTGTGGTTGTCTGTAGTTGTTATCTCCATTGAAATATCCATCAATTTATTCTCATTTCCCTCAGTCAATTGCTTCTAAATTAATTACTAAATTGATTCTCCATGTAAATGTCCAAATTGATTTAAAACTAATTAATTGGATTCTGTTTAAAAATAACTAAATCTAGAAATGGAGAACTTTTAGACACCAAAAATTCTGATTTGATAGGAAAGATTGTGCAGCATTTGCATTTTGAAAGTGCTGGATAAAAGAATAATAATACTTAATCGCCAGTCCTGCAGGTTTATTCTAAATTATAGCCTTAAGGTGTGGATGTTTTTGTCTTGCTCGACTGAGCTGTTGCTGTGTTTTATAAATACCACAAAGTATTCTTATTCTCATCTCCCTATACTTGTCCCAGCTATAGGGCAGGTTTGAAGAACTGCATAACAACTTCTGTGTTCCCAAAGGGGCTTTGGCCTTGTTTCCTCACTATTCTTCACCCTCCTACTGAGAGGAGTTTCAAAAACAGTGTGTGATAGGGATGGGTGGGGTCTGCTCTTCAAAGACAACATCCTCTGGGGTGCAGATAAGCCCTTTGATGTGCTTAAAGTGGCTCTTTGGATTCATACACAATGTTACATTGTTTATTCTTTGGGAATTGGAAAAAAATGGGGGAATGGGCTGGCGGAGGATTCTGGAATACTGCATTCTGGATTGTAATCTGAAATACACTTTTCTTATTTGTTGGCATGATAAAGTAGAGAACTAGATTAGCTGTTGCCAGGCACAGTGTGCCCCAGATGTAAATCAAGTAAGACTGTGAAATGGAAGAAACCTGCATAAAATAATGTGTTCTTTTCTCCTCCTACGCACTGACCTGAAAACAAGAGCAACTGTGTGTTTGCATTTGTGTAGGTGGATGGGGTACATCGTCTTTTGTTTCCGCCTCTGTCTCTTACTTATTTTTCCCCCTTTATTTATTTAGATTTAAATTTATATAAAGCAGTTTGAAAAACGAGGCTCGTCAGAGGGGGTAGGGATGATTTCGCTGTGCTGATTTACACACAAACTCCACAAAAATGGGCCACATAGTTGCCAACAGTTGTTCATCCAACTAGCTTTTTAACAGGTTTATGACTTATTCACATTGGCCATTACAGAGATTAGGAGGGAGCAAGGAAGTTGGAAATAATTAGTTGTAAATGCCCTCTCTCCTTTTCCCACTTAATTGGAAAGCTGACATAGAAATGTTCATTAGTTTGGTAAACAGGAAGCAGAACTGAGCAAGAATCGTCTTACATTTGATTTGCAACTACCCAGGAGCAGCTATCCCAATTGCTAGGCAAGCCTGGAAACGCCCTAAACAAATAGGTGTGACAATCTCATTTCCAACTACAAAGGGAGGCAAGGGATGTACCTGGGCAATTGTTCCAGAGTGTTTTTCTCAACTATGGACAACTGAGGTATTTTGCTCAGGGCGAAACTACATATTTATATACAAACAGGGCCAGCTCCAGGTATGATGGGGCCCTTGGGCACCAGCGTGCCCTGGGCCCCTCTGCTCCCCTTCCGTGATCTGCGGAAACAGCCGCGGGAGGGATCGCAGGAGAGGAGCTTCTGAGCCACCCACCGTACCATACCGTCCCATCCCCCCCACTTTACCTACCTTTCCACTTTTTTTTCAGCTGCGCGCACTGTGTGTGCAAGTTTGTCATCAATCAAAATGGCAGCCAAGGTTTCCCTAAGGGGCTGAAGCCTCTGCCACCATCTTGGTTGATGGCAGCAATGTGCGCGTGTAGCACGCATGTGTGCCATCAACCAAGATAGCGGCAGAGGCTTCAGCCCCTTAGGGAAACCTCGGCCGCCATCTTGATTGATGGCAAACCGCAAAAAACAGCTGAGAAAAAGGTAAGTGAAGCGGGGGGATGGTGGGCTGTTCTGAAGCTCTTGTCCCACGATCTGCGGCTCCTGTCCTGCTTCCACGGATCACGGAAGGAGAGCGGAGGGCCCTCTGTAGGTCCAGGATCCCTTGGGCCAGTGCCCAACCTGGCCGCCCTTTAGAACCAGCCCTGCATACAACTGTCTGTTATTGATAACCTGAAGGCACTTTTTAGCTTGAAAATCTATTTGGAGATAGAGTAATTGAGAGCAGATAAGCAGCAACTGGAAAGTGGAGATTGCTTACCCCTCTCCACGCGTTTCTTTTCCCAGATCTCCACCCACCCAAGGGCTATCGCTTTGCTTGCATTCCCATCCTTAATGAATTCCTGCCTTTTGAGTATTTTGCCCTAGCTAATGATAATTAGAGCTGTTGTTTCTTTTACTACTATAATGTTATTGGCAATTCCATGGTTGTAGTTTTTTTATATGAATTCTGTAATAGATAAAATTTTAAAACAGTGCTTTATTCTTATTTTATTCATGTTGTACACCATCACAAGTGAGGCCTTGTTGGCAGAGAACATATAAATACTAAAATAACATTTGGGAGCAGGGAGTGTATAGTTCAGAGGCACCATAGTACTTCTAGGTTTTTCTAATATAACCTTTTTCTTAAGCATTTTAGGTACATAGGGAGAAAAAGTATAGAGAACATAAATAGAAAATACACTCTTGAAATAAATAGATCTAAAGAGAAGAGGACATGAATGTGAAGAAGTTGGTAAGGCTCCAGATTCAATTTCTGGCATCTTCAGCCAGGGGTAGATCAGTATCAGCTTATTATAAGGTAGCTTCTTGTGTTCCAAGTCAAATTCCTTCTTTTAGGAGATGTGCAAGGAGTGGGAATGTTCTTACAAGGCCAGAACTTTGAGAATTGGTAACTGATCCTTGTGTATTTTAAACCAGGGGTGGACAGAAGGCAGATCGGGATCCACTAGAAGATCTCTGGGTAATTTACAGTAGATCAGCAAGAGTTTATGACTCCCAATTGTTCAGTATCTGCCAACAACAACAAAAGAACCCGTTTCCTTCTCAAATTAAGCTGCTGAAATGAAGAAAACTTGCAGTAACCAGGAGTGAACTTGTGCATGTTAAGCACAGTTCAGTTCTGGTACTGAAAAAAATTCCTGGTCTCAGAATGTGCTAAGAGGTGCCCCGTTCATTAATTCTAATATGTGTTTGTACTAGCTGGTAGCTGGTTAGTTGATCCTGGTTTTTTAGCTGAAAAGAAAGGTTTATGTATTTGGATCTTAGAACTGAGTGCTGCTTGAGCATTTTTTTAAACACCTCTTTCGAGTCAGTGGTGTTGCAGAAACTGTTTCTTTGAAGCAAGATTAATGCAAAATAAATTTCCGTGGGACACACTGCTTTATGGGTTGTGACATTTATTTAATACTAAGCCATAGCAGTTTGCCACATAGCAAGAGTAATCTGGAAAAATTAGGCAATCCAGGAAAATTTCTCTTTTCCTCCCCCACCTCACACTGTATGGCTTACGGTAATAAAGCTTGGGAGTATTGTAAATGATGTGCTGCTGGGGCTTTGAAATAGTTTTTAAAATCCAGTGTTTCAAATATTATCCTTTAGAGAATATTCTATAATTCTATAATAATAATTTCAATTATTATTATTATTATTATTATTATTATTAATCATCATCATCATAATCATCATCATCATCTTTCCTACCCTTCCCCCTAGTAGGAGCCCAGGGCGGCCTAAAACTTTTTTTATTGAAGTTTTAAATATATATTTAAATAAAATAAAATATATATTTAAATAAAGCTTTCACAGATGAGAGTCTGTAAGGAGCCACAGACTTTTGTTTTTGCTGCTACAGCCTAAGGGCACAATCCAACTTGTATTTATGCCAGGCTGAGGGGAGTTGGATGTGGCGGATCTCCAGCGGAGCCAGCTGGGTCCTGGCTGAGCTGGGATAGACCGTCATAAGTCCCTCAGTTGGGGCTCAGCCGAGACCGGTGTAAGTGAAGCTGATGTAAGTCCCCAAAAGGGGCATTCTGGGGTGGTAGTGTCAGGGTGGTGGTGTCAGGGTGGGGCTGAAGTGAGGTGACTTAGGCCACATCTAACTCATGTTCAGAGTGCTCCTGCAGGTCCCATTTCAGGCAAAAGATATGCCGGGAAAAAGATTGGTCTAAGAAAATAATTACAATAGAAGTCAATAGAGAGGGCTTACTCTCTGGTAGCGGTATTTGGGAGAGCAGGTTTTTACTTTCTGATCCCTCTGTGCAGCTCACTGCTGAGCCGGCATTCAGCCAACCCAGAGGCTCCTGAACGCCAACTGGATGTGGTGTAAATACGCTGGCTTCTCTTGCTCCAGCATCACTTATGCTGGCTTTCCTTGAGTTGGATTGCCCTGCCCAACACCTACCTTTCTTTGTTTTGTAATACCTTTTGAGCCCTCATCTCACAAACCCTCCTATGAAGTGGGGTGTTCCAGAGCTCATCCCTCAGATTTTTCTCTTGAAGCCCAAACTTATGCACAATGTATTTATTTGTTTCTATGCAGTGTACTGAGGTGGTAGGTATTTTATACATGCACAAGTACATACTTGTGAAATTTTTCACTTTTGCATATCCCCACCACCATCATTATATTGCCTTTATTTGGCACAGAACTGCTGAAGTCTTCTTTCTCACACCAGCAAAGGTAAATTTACCTGAAGGTAACTTCCTTTTATGTGACAAAGCTATAGCAAGTGAGCGGCATTTGGCTGAGTCATAATTTGCAGTGCTTTCTTACAAAAGTGCTTAGGGAATTCCCATCTGAGAAATGTTCCCATGTCCTGAGGAGGAAGATTGTTGTACAAAAAGCCTGACCTTTTAAAAAGTATGACACATACTGTACACTATGTGATCCAGTAATTATGAGCCCATGACTGGAAATTGGGAATTTTGGCTGCTGTTCCTTGCTTGTACAGTAAACCTGGTGCAATTTTGATGCCGTCAAGCAAATTGCTAAATTCCCATTGATTGCAATGATATGGGATTGCACTGTCACTACTCGCTGATGACATAATCTTGTGATTTTTCCTGTGTGCCTGGAACTTCTATGCCCAAATGCACATGGATGCACCTGGGTTCTAATCATGTGAATATTTCCATCCCCCTGTGAGTCCCAAGGCAGGACTATGCACTCTTTCACCTATGCTTCTCTCTTGTATCACATGTCCCACTTCTGAAAGTAGGAGAATCTTTGTTCCCAAAATTCAAAGTCTCAGTTTGTGGTGGGGCTGTCTCCTCACCTTCCATCTACCAGAATTAGCTTTCATTATGCTGCACTTGAGATGGTGACCATAACTATTTTACCATTTCTGTCTTATGCCTGATGGTTTTGAGAGACTTGTGGCAAAACGGGAGGGAACCACCTTGCTCTGTAGGCCGAAGCCTATGGGGCAGCACACCATGTGGAGGTTGTTTTAAGTGTAGTATACGCATAGCCCTCGCAAGTACTTGCTTAAGTGAACAAGATGCTGAGCAAGTCCATTGCCCTTCAGTCTTAACAGGAAGGTTTCAAACGGCTGATAAGTTTCCTCTTGCCATTTCCCTGGGACCCTTCCTGTATCAATACTATTGTTGCTGCTCTCTGTGTACTGGGTGTAATCATGTGGACCATAAAGCAGGGGTGGGGAACTGCAAGCCAGAGGTTCCCCATCAGCGGCGTCACTAGCGGAAGTGCGGGGGGGTGCGGACCTCCGGTGCACACCCTCCCAGGGGCATGGACAATGTGGCTGGGCTTGCGTGCGTGCGCATGTGTGCGCGCACACGAGACCAGCCACCCTGTCCATGCCCCTGGGAGGGTGCGCGCCGGAGGGGCACCCAGCCGGAGAAGGTCTGGGAACACCAGCGCGCCTCCGTCGCCCCGCCGATGCTGCTCCCGGTCTCGCCCGCCTCCGAGGAGGAGTTGGAGCAGCCTTGTTGGCATTAGGCCGTACTGCCTAAGGATGTTTTCATCAGGTCTGGAAAGTTACAAGCATGTGTTTTGAGAAGCAGTCTTATCTGCCATGTCTGGCCTGAGAGAGCAGACTTGAAGGTCAGACAGGTTGTCATGGTAACGGGAGATAACAGCTGGGAAAGTTGTAACAGAGTCCATGTGTTGTCGCTCTTCTGAATTATGCCTCTGAGCTGAGAGGCTGTCTTTTGTGTTTAGCTATGGAGAGAGATGTACCAGAAGGGGGGTGACTGAAGAATCTCTACATGTATTTACTCTTAAGCCTCTGGCCTTAATGTCTTTCAATAAAGACTCTTAACATGCTCTGAAGAAGTTTCTTGCTCAACTTAACTCCAACGTAATGTATGCTGTTTCACACAACAACGCAGACAAGCCAACAGTGGTAGCAGAGGGTGGTTCCACTCCACAGCGCATTACACCGGAGTAAGTTGCTGGTCTGAACGGCAGACGGAGTTCCAGAGAGGGCAGCTTGATTGATTGAACCAGACGGAGGTGAGCAACATGGCTGTAAACCTGTCTGGGGGAGGCTTGCCGATGAAACGACTTAATGAAAAGAATTTTGGCAGCTAGAAGGCGAGGATGAGGGCTTTGCTGATAACAGAGGATTTATGGGACGTGATTAAGGAAAAAACCCCGGCGGTACCGACCGCGGCCTGGAAGCATCGAGACCAGAGGGCGCGGGCGTTTATAATCTTGGCTCTATCGGATTCTCAACTGATGTGTGTGAGAGATGAGCCGTCGGCTAAACAGACGTGGGACGCGTTGCAGGATTTGTCCCAGGAATGGCAGCGGAGGCAGGAGGCGCAGAGAGCCCAGCCGGTGGAAGCTGTCAGAAGCAAGGAGGAGAAATGTGCCGAACCGGAGCAGGCTGTCGAAAGCAGACAGGAAAACAAGCGGGAGCAGCAGCGGCTGAAGTCTTCTTTTGCCTGTGGGGCCCGTGGGCATCTCCGTAAAGATTGTGCAATCAAGCGAAACTCCAGGGACGGAGGCTTGAAGCAAGGAAGTGTGAACTTTGTTTGTAAACAGAAGTCTAAAGACTTGGAACAAATTAACTTTATTGTCGACAGCGGAGCAAGCCATATATTAATTAAAGACAGACATTTGTTTTATGTTTCAGAAGAAGTGAAAGACTTTGTTTTACTTGCTGATGGATCACGGAAATCCGTAAAAGCTAAAGGTCTGGTGAAATTTGACAAACTTGGACTAATGACAGACTGTTTGTTTGTTCCGGAATTGGCTCATAATATTTTATCAGTTAGAAAACTGGTGAGTTGTAATTATTCAATTTTGTTCCACAAATACCAATGTTTTGTAATGAGGGGAGATCAAGTGTGTTTGCAGGGAAGCCTTAATGATTCACAGTTTAAA
Organism: Rhineura floridana; assembly: GCF_030035675.1. Taxonomy (NCBI): domain Eukaryota; kingdom Metazoa; phylum Chordata; class Lepidosauria; order Squamata; family Rhineuridae; genus Rhineura; species Rhineura floridana. The sequence continues at coordinate 186,341,613 of NC_084481.1, forward strand.
ATGTCCATGGGTGTGAAGTGTGCTGATGCCTTGAGTTCAATGGGGCGGAAAGGGAATGACGGTCAGGGCTGTAAACAGACAGCCGTAAAAGGCATGCCGTCGGTATTCACTGCCCAGATGGAGGAAGTTCACAGAGAACTAGAAGAGCCAGCATCATTTCAAGCAATCAGGCTGATGCCTGAGGCAGAGCAGCACAAATGGCAGCAGGCCATGCAGGAAGAATTACAAGCCATGCAAAAGAATGGCACATGGACATTAGTAAAGTTACCCATGGGTAAAAAGGCCATAGGTTGCAGATGGGTGTTTAAGAAGAAGAAAGCAAGTTCCGGGGAAGTACAGAGGTACAGGGCACGTTTGGTTGCCAAGGGATTCACCCAGCAGCATGGGACAGATTATGATGCTGTTTTCTCCCCGGTTGTGAAACATGAGTCCATTCGTGTGCTGCTGAAGCTGGCAGCGATGCAGAACATGAGTGTAAATCACTATGATATAGGGACGGCATTCCTACATGGTGATTTAAGAGAGGAGATATATATGGAACTGCCTCCGGGTTCTGTGTCAAAGGAAGGGTTCGTGTGTAAACTGCATAAATCAATACATGGACTGCGGCAAAGTGCATGCTGCTGGAATGAGAAATTGGACAGAGTGTTGCATGGAATGGGATTCCAAAGATGCAAGGCAGATCCATGTGTGTATATAAAGAGACAGGGGATGAAAACCACGTTCTGTGCAGTTTACGTTGATGACATCATGTATTTTTATCATGAGCAGCAAGAGGAACAAGAATTTAATGAGCAACTGGGCAGGCAGGTGGACACAAAGAATTTGGGGCCTGTCACACACTATTTAGGCACGGATATTGTGCGTGCAGAAGACGGAAGCATAACATTGAGTCAGGAAAGTAAAATAAATCAGATCATAGAAGAATGCAACATGACAGAATGCAATGTTGTGAAGACTCCAATGGTTGTGGCTTTCCAACAGAATGTGCAGGAGACGCCTTGTACAGATCCTGAGAAGTACAGGCGCATAATAGGGAAATTGCAATATTTGGTGAAGGTGTCTCGCCCAGACATATGTAATGCAGTCAGTATTTTAAGCCGGAAGGTAGAGCATCCTTCAGAGGCTGACTGGCAAGGGATTAAAAGGATAGTGCGTTATCTGAAAGGCACGAAGACAAAGAGTCTGCTTTTGTCAGGAGCAAAGACAGGAGGTCTTGAATGTTTTGTGGATGCAGATCATGCAGGGGAGCTGAGCAGTCGTAAGTCAACCTCTGGCATAGTTGTGATGTGGCATGGGTCATGCATTGACTGGAGCAGCAAGAAACAAAATGTGGTTGCAACATCAAGTGCAGAAGCCGAGTATGTGGCCCTATCACAGGCCTGTAATGAGCTACAATGGTTCGCAATGCTCATGCAGGAGATAGGCATTGATATGCAATTTCCAATTACTGTATATGAAGACAATCAGACCTGCATTAAGATAGCCACATCAGAAGCTCATACCAAGAGAACAAAACATATTAGTGTCAGATACTTTCACGTAAGCAATTGTGTGCAGCAGGGGTTTGTTAAGCTAAAATTTTGTGACACTAACAACATGGTGGCTGACATAATGACCAAGCCTTTGTGTGAGGAGAAATTTGGCAAACTGGTGACAAGGCTTGGAATGAACCAAAGTTTGAGTGAATAAAGTTTTGAACTGTACTGAGATGTAATTCTGAACTGTACTGAACCGCAAATGTATGATGCAATATACTGAAATGTATTGCAAGATGTATTGTAGAAATGTGTTATTGTTGTAATGGATTTACAGATATGATGAAAAAGGGGGACTGTTGGCATTAGGCCGTACTGCCTAAGGATGTTTTCATCAGGTCTGGAAAGTTACAAGCACGTGTTTTGAGAAGCAGTCTTATCTGCCATGTCTGGCCTGAGAGAGCAGACTTGAAGGTCAGACAGGTTGTCATGGTAACGGGAGATAACAGCTGGGAAAGTTGTAACAGAGTCCATGTGTTGTCGCTCTTCTGAATTATGCCTCTGAGCTGAGAGGCTGTCTTTTGTGTTTAGCTATGGAGAGAGATGTACCAGAAGGGGGGTGACTGAAGAATCTCTACATGTATTTACTCTTAAGCCTCTGGCCTTAATGTCTTTCAATAAAGACTCTTAACATGCTCTGAAGAAGTTTCTTGCTCAACTTAACTCCAACGTAATGTATGCTGTTTCACACAACAACGCAGACAAGCCAACAGCGGGGCGGCTCTGGGTGTCACCCCCCTCATGGTGACACCCGGGTGCGGGCCGCACCCTCCGCACCCCAGTTGTGATGACCCTGTTCCCCATGCCTGCCACAGAAGTAGAGTCCATAGCTCGGTGGTAGAGCACATGCTTTGCATGCAGAAGGTGCCAGGGACTGAACCTGGAATCGCCAATGTATACTACTTAGGTAGCAGGATAGGAATGACATCTGACTGGGGACCCATAGCTAGTCAGAGTAGACAATACTGGGCTAGATGGACAAATGGTCTGACCTGATATAAAGTAAGCTTCCTATGAAAACCTGAGATTTATTATTAATTTAATTAATTCATATCCCACCCTTCCTCCAAGGAGGAGCCCAGGGTAGCAAACAAAAACACTAAAAGCACTTTAAAACATCTTAAACAATACACTTAAAAACAACTTTAAAAACATCTTAAAAAGCAATTCCAACACAGACTCAGACAGGGATAAGGTCTCAACTTAAGACTTCTTGAAAGAGGAAGGTCTTCAATAGGTGTGGAAAGGATAACAGAGATGGCACCTGACTAATATTTAAGGGGAGGGAATTCCAAAGTGTTGATGCCACAACACTAAAGGTCCACTTCCTATGTTATGCAGAACAGACCTTCTGATCAGATGGTAATCTGCAGGGGGCTCTCACCTGCAGAGTGCAGTGATCGACTGGGTATACAACCCAGTCTGCGTCTGTGTTGGAATTGCTTTTTAATATATTTTAACCCTCTTTAAAAAAAATAGATGTTTTTAAAGGTTTTTAAAAATGTTTGTAAATATGTTTTTATTTATTTATTTATTGTTTGATTTATATCCCGCCCTTCCTCCCAGCAGGAGCCCAGGGCAGCAAACTAAAGCACTAAAAACTTTAAAACATCCTAAAAACAAACTTTAAAAACATTAAAATAAAACATCTTTAAAATCGTTTCTTAAAAAAAGCTTTCAAAACATCTTCTAAGATTAAAAACATTTTTTAAAAGGTTTAAGAACATATTAAAAAGCAATTCCAACACAGATGCAGACTGGGATAGGTCTAAATTTAAAAGGGTTGTTGAAAGAGGAAGGTCTTCAATAGGCGCCGAAAAGATAACAGAGATGGCAACTAATATTTAAGTGGAGGGAATTCCACAGGGTAGGTGCCGCCACACTAAAGGTCCGTTTCCTATGGAGACCCTCACCTGCAGGGCGCAATGATCGATATATAAGTGGATTGATATATAAGCACAGTGGGTATATAAGGGAAAAGATGGTCTTTCAGGTATCCTGGTCCAAAGCTGTATAGGGCTTTGTACACCAAAACTAGAACCTTGAACTTGGTCCGGTAACAAATGGGCAGCCAGTGCAATTCTTTCAGCAGTGGGGTGACATGTTGACAATACCCTGCCCCAGTGACAAGTTTCACCGCCGCATTTTGCACCAGCTGCAACTTCTGGACCAACCTCAAGGGCAGCCCCACATAGAGTGCATTACAGTAATCCAGGCTGGAGGGCTGTTTTTAATGGTTGTTTTGTTGTAATATATTGTAAAGTCTGTTTTTATTATTATTATTATTATTACTTGAATTTATATCCCACTTTTCCATATAAATATGCTCAAAGTAGCTTACAATAGCACAAAAATGCAAATCACTACATCAATAACAATCATTTCGAAAACATAACAATAGTTTCAAATCATTTCAAGACATAACAATCCAACAATAACTGCAATTGATTACCTAAACATTATCCCATTTAAAGTCATAATAAAACAGGCTATCAATCAATTAAAATGTATCAAATTAATAACTTAACATATCAAATTAATAACATAACATTCCAATACAAAATACAAAAGCATAAGAAAACAGTTTTGTCACTCTACCATTGATGTTAAAGCTCTGCTGATGGCTACATATATATATGCACAACAACAACCCAAGGTACGTAATGTTTTTACAAGAGAAAATTACAAAATGCCAACTCACTATAGAGCATCTTAAACATTCCTTCCTCAAAGCTCTATAACTGCCACCTTGGTAACAGCATTTGTATGTTAGCAGCTGATGAAGGTGGAAGCCAAAATGTTTTGGTATTACAATAAAAACCTCTGTTTTGTTAATCACAATTACATGTGTATGTGTATATAAATATATATATATATGTTGATGCTTTTATTATTGTTTAATTATGTTTTATTGGTTTTTAATTTTATAATGCTTCTGTATGTTGTAAGCCACCTTGATGTACTTTTATGAAAGTATGGCTTACAAATACTTTAATAAATAAAAGCATTGCATATAAAATTGTACTATTCAGCATATTTACTAAATTTACAGAGCAATCCTATGCATGTCTACTCAGATGTTTAATCGGGCTTACTCCCGATTAAGTAAACCTGCATAAACTTGAAGCCTCAGAAGTATAAATGGCTTTTTTTGTAGCAAGGTGTCTGTGTCATGTCATTTTAGAGCAGAGCTGAAAATATCAACTACATGAGAGGGGTTAGGTCAAAAGCACAGCAGATACTGTATTCTTTCTTCAAGTATCCCCAAACTAGATTAAAAGTCACCAGAGGTCATGTAGCAACTCACAAGCAGCTAACATTCTATCTATATACCCCCCTCATGAAGATGACAGCACCTTCTAGGTGCAGAAATGCATCTTGAATTTGAGTATTGTCTATGTCTACAGTTTGCATAAGAACAGTCACTCCCTAATCCTGTAGATTGTTTTACTAAAAAACCCTCTTCATAGTGCACATTTTGAACAGTAAAACCTTGTCTTAAAAACCACTGCATTCTAAAAAGGAAAACATTCCCCCGGTGTTCCTAAAATGTTCATTTTTTTCCACTGGAAAAATGGAAAACTCTACTCAGAAAAAGGATGGGAGACGGAGAGAGAGAATAGTGGGGAGGAACCCTTCTTTCTCCCACTCCTGCCATCCGAATTTTTCTGAACTTTCACATCTCAGGACTAATTCCCTCCAGAGAGTAAGGTCACCATCATTCACACTCACACATACATAGCCCTCACCTCCCTGGGAAGACTCTCTGATATCCCAAATGAGAACTCTGCCGTCATCAGATGAACTTGCAAAAACGTTATCATTCACTGGACTCACTGACAGCCCATATGATGTGCGAAAGTGTTTTTAGTGCTTTTGTTTGCTGCCCTGGGTTCCTACTGGGAGCAATGGCAGGATATAAATGAATAAATAATAAGATGCTTTTTCAAGTATCCTGATTTGGTGCCATCAGTACAATGACACCCCAATTTCTCTCTCTCTCCTTCTGAGGGCCCTTTCATTGTTATTTCATTTTTAGATGTACACTTCTAAAATGTAAAGTGTGAATGTGATAAACAGATATTAGAAAGCACATGTACTGGTATGCTTGTCAGAGAGATGGCTGCACTGAAGCATACACGCTCAACAAAATGAGGTGGTAACTGGGGTGGAAGGTGTTGTAATGGACTTAAGGCAACAACTTACCTGGGAGTAAGCTGCATTGACAGCTGGATTTATTTCTGAGTAAACATGCATAGGATTGTTCAATAAAGGTGCATGCAGCCAAGTCTGAAGTCAGGATGATTTGCAGGCAGTATGACATGAAGAGGGTATGGACATCATTTACTGATCTTCTTCACCAACTCATTAGCAATTTGGGATGATTCATCTGTGCTCTTAGAATTCCATATTGCAGTGCTGACCAGAAGCCTGTTTCACTAACCATCAAGGAGAAAAGTCAGCCTTTGTCACAACTGAAGAAATGAGATGAAATCGTGTTGCTGTTCTGCTTGCATAATGGCCTTTGATCCAGCAGAGGCATTTGTCTAAGCCCCCTGTAAATCTTTTCCAAAAGGTTGAAGGACCCTCCAGAACAGCATGGAAGGAGATCTTTATGACCAACTAAAATTACCCTCTTAACAGTTTGGTCCGAAGGCAGATGGGACTACCAACTTGCTGAACCTAAGCAGGTCTGGTCAGTGCCTGGATGTCGTTTTGGGTTCTGTGGTGGATGAAATATGAGATATAAATATAAAGAAAATAAATAAAATACTATCCATGCATCTCATGGAGGTGTATGTGGAAAAGTGTTCTCAAAAGCCATCTCACAGCTATATAATTTCCTTTCCCTATAAATTCTCCTAGAACCCAAGCCTTTGCATCTTTTGGGGTTTGATAAGATCTTTCTGTTAGTAATATGAGGAAATCAGGGTTAACCTAGTAGCTTATGGTTTTAATAACTGACATTTTAGTTACTTTAATTACATTTTAATTGAAAGGTTTTGTATTTACATTCTTACTTGAATGTCTCAGGGCAAGGTGGGGCAGGATGCAAAACAAGTAAAATGATTCATTACCCCTTTTCCATCCAAAAGATTGACAATATTTGGGAGGGCCCTGGGCAAGAGATCATCAGCAGGGTCCCCATGACCACTGAGGAAGGAGGAACAGGGAGGAGAGGATGCAAGGACTGAGAAAACACCCAAGAATTATCTGCACATCTAACTCAGGGGGAAGCCTATTTTAATATTAGGGCAAAGCTAAGGTCATGAAGTATCTTTTAGTACCATGTGAGTTTGCACACACCATATTACGTTCAGTGCATACAGTGTAAATTCACATATGCCATTTGCAATTCCAACATATCTATCATTGCAGTGGTGCGACTTTCCATAAAGCCAGGATGTTTTAGGGGATTTTCACCAGAGTTTCAACATGCTTGGACATTACGCAGCCACCCAGGAGATGCATCCAAGTTGCCAGTTCCACCTTTTCTTTTTGAGTTCCTTTCTTCATTCATTTCCTCTTTCACAAGCACCACTTTTTAACATTTCTTCACAGCAATTTTTATTGAATTCAGCAGCCTGAACTTCCATTGACAATTGAGTTTTCTCTCCCCACTCTTGTTTAAAATTTGCATTATTTTATTTATTTGTTTAGTAGATTTCTTGCCTGTCCTTCATATAAGGTCCCAGGGTGGGTTACAACAATATAATCATACAATTGATTTAAGCTGATATTATTCCTGAAAAGCAAATTTCCCCCCTGGTTTTTCTAAATGACTATTTGTGTTTGGTGTGCCATGACCTGGATCTTACTGATATATTGACATGTCTGAGAGAGATTGACCAGATGGGCTACAATCAGGGCCGGCTCCAGGAATGCGGGGGCCCTTGGGCATTAGCCTGCCCCGGGCCCCTCTGTTTCCCTTCTGCGATCCCGCGGATCGCAAGACGAGCTTCTGAACCACCTCCCATCCCCAGCGCTTCACCTACCTTTCTCTGCTGTTCGCGCAGGGGCTGAAGCCTTTGCCGCCATCTTGGTTGATGGCATGCAGCGCGCGCATTGCTGCCATCAACCAAGATGGTGGCAGAGGCTTCAGTCCCTTACGGAAACCTCGGCCGCCATCTTTATTGATGGCAACCCTGCGCGAACAGCAGAGAAAGGTAGGTGAAGCGTGGGGGATGGCGGGTGGCTCGGAAGCTCGTCTTGCAATCCGTGGGATTGCGGAAGGGGAGCGGAAGGCCCCTCAGGGGCCCCCCAAGGGCTCCTAGAGCTGCGGGGCCCTCGGACCAGTGCCCAACCCGGCCGCCCTTTGGAACCGGCCCTGGCTACAATGATCACAAGTACACACTGTTATTAGTGCCATAGTAAGAACAAGGCTCTCCACATTTGTTTTCTGTTACACCTGCAATTAAGTTTCTGTTTTCATGTTTTATTATTTGATGTAAGCTGTTTGGTTAAATCTTTGAGAAATGCAGGATACAAGTTTTAAAAATAAATGCCTGTAGATTAAAAAAGAAGACAAATGTGCCCAAGAGTATAGTGGCAAAGTATAGTGGTCCCCAAAGATACCAACTGTTCAACCTGCCCTTTCAATTTCTTTGTAGCAAAATGGAAACACAGCATCCTGCCAGGGTAGAAAGAATTGCAGCATCTTCTCAATAATATAATATGTCTGTATGTAGGCTGTGACTGAAAGTTTTGTGCAACTTTCTGTGAGCATCCCTGTGCTTCCCCTACCGCTCCTAGGGTCCTTGCAATTGATGTACATGGGTATATAGGAAGCTGCCTTATATTGAGTCAGTCCATCTAGCTCATTGTCTGCACTGACTGGCAGTGGCTCTCCAGGATTTCAAGCTGGAAGTCTTTTCCACCCTTACCCAGAGCTGCCAAGGATTGGACCTGGACCTTCTGCAAGCAAAGCAGATGCTCTACCATTGAACTATGGCTCCTTCTAGTGCTCTCTGGAACTAGCCACACATGGTTCATGAAATACAGTCTCCTGTGACATGCTGTACTTTTCATCAGTTTGTCCCTTTCCTTTCCTTTCCTTTCCTTTTATTTATTATTTGATTTATATCCTGCCCTTCCTCCCAGCAGGAGCCCTGGGCGGCACAGGAGCCCTTTTATCTATTATGTGTTAGCTGGCCCATGTGCCCTGCTACCTACCCTCCCTCAGAGTCACACCGTCCCATTTGTCAGCTACCATATTTTTCTCCCTAGTTTGAGATTATCAGTAGAAAAGAAGCAGACTTGTAAATTAAGCAGTTTTCAACATTTTAAAATGAACTTTTTTGAGTTTCTAATGAACAGATTGTTGCATTGAACAGTGAATATTTTCCATTCTGTAGCAACAGTCCTTAACCATTCTTACCAGTGCAAGTCGCAGCCATTTCAAGGAACATTTTTCTTTGACTCAGTCCTTTGAAGATACAGCTAGAAGTGGGTAGATGCCTTCAGGCGTATTCTGATGAATGTAAAGAAACATAACACAGTGAAATTCTTTATCTTTTATTCTAGGCTTTTAAATGTTACTTAAAGATCTAGAAGTAGTCTTTTTAAAGGATTTGAGCAGAGTACCACTTGGGACCTTATCTTAATATAAGAAGAGCCCTGCTAGATCATGCCAGAGGTAATCAGAAACCTGTGGTAGACTGGACATCTAAAAAGTGTAGATTTTTACCTTTTGAGAATAATTAACACTATTACTTGATGATTGTAAGGGGAAGTATGTATGCATTTAAAGCAAGAAACGTTTGTTCTCTAGTTTATTCATTGTAACCATTTTATAATCTTTTGAACTATATTCAGTTTTCTTTATGACTAAAAGAAAGTGGTTTCTCTCATGTGCTCCTTTTCTATGAAGCAGTTAATATGTGGGAGTAGTATAACCAGACAGGAAATCTCCTTGTAGCTATATATAGACCACCACAGTAATATCCAAACCTAAAATTAGATGCATTCATCTATTAGAAAGAGCAGCAGTTAGAAGTAGGTATTCAAATGTCCTAAAACAAAACAAAAAAAACCAGTATATCCTATTCGTCTGAGTACAGAGGGCTCCGAGCCCCACACCTTCCCCAAATTGCTCCAAAGGATTGGAGGTAACTCCTTAAACAGATTTAGGTGACCCACAGAGGGAGAAGAGGGGAGGGAAGTTCATTTGTGCTTGCAGTAATCCTTGTGCTGATGGAACAAGTTAGTTGGATGCTGCCTAAATAGCTTTTTGCAATTCTGCAGGATTGTTTTCAGGTACTCCACAGTGGTTGCAGTTCTTTTCCATTGGTACCCAAGCTCTTGACTGTTCCCTGAAGCTGAAGCAGGGCCATGCTAGGTTTTTCCAAACAGTATTCTTGCTTTGTGCAAGGCCTGCTTCACCATCCAAGCTATAATAGGAAGGGGAAGGTAGGCAACTGCCTGAAGTAACACAATTCAAGGGACTCCAGTTATGCCAGAAGCAATGTCTAAGTCTGTGTGTTTGTGATGCTTCTTGCACAGCTGGTTTCCCAGGTTGTAGGTGTGCTCCAGAATGCTCTGTGACATCTTGGGTGGTTCTGGGGTGTACTCTTATTCCATGACGGGTCAACCTTGCCCTGCCTGTGGTGGAAAGCTGAGCTGGCCCAGGCTTTGTACCCATCCTTGCTGTGATTCAACTTCCTACCCTCACCTTCCTATTATATCCTCGGCTTCCTATTGTGCTTCACCACCAGCCAACTCCTAATCAGCCCTACATTTCAGTGCAGTCCTTCTCCCTCTTCTTCCTCCTAGGATGTTGAGGCTGGATCATGGTAGGATTGTAAAGGAAATGAGCAGCCAAAAATATGAGAGGGTGGGAGTTGAACTGCAGTGGCAAGTGACGGGAGAAATGTGGATACCAACATTGATTTTTTTGAATATTCAGCCTATATTCTGCTAACACAGGGTGGGCAACTTTTTTCAGCTCAGGGGCCACATTCCCTTCTGGACAACTTTCAGAGGGCCACATGGCAGTGGTGTGTGAGCTCAAAGGTAAAAGTGGGCAGGACAAAAAATGTAAATTTTACCTTTGTACAATAGGCTAATTTCTATACACGCTCACACAGCCCTCTCTATCTTCCATCCACACCTGCAAGATAAATTCAGAGCACCCTAGCGAGGGAGCCTGCTCCACGAGCTAGAGGGAGCCCCAGCTGACGAAGCGTCAAGGCCCCAGCTGACGAAGCGTCAAGGCCCCAGCTGACAAAGCGTCAAGGCCCCAGCTGACAAAGCATCAAGGCCCCAGCTGACAAAGCGTCAAGGCGAGTTCAGCAGCAGAGCGAGTTCGGCAGCAGGGTGAGGAGGCCAGGGCCCCCCACTCTGCCCATCTGTTCCCTGACCGCAACTAAACCGCAGTTGCCAACCCATTAATGTAATAAACCTTAAACAAAACTATGCAGGTAAGAAGCCAGCAGGGGTGTAGGGGCTTTCCAGTGTTTTGCACTGCCTGCACCATGTACGACTATCTGCCTGTTGGACAGAAGTCGTGGGTGTGCTCTCAGTGCAATGAGCTCCTGGCTCTCCGGGAACGACTTCATTTCCTTGAGGCCAAGGTGGCTGACCTGGAAAAGCTGAGAGAGGCAGAGAGGTGTGTGGAGGAGGCCTTCAAGGACGTTATAACTGTGTCCCACTCCAAGGATGATAGCTCTTCTGCTATCATGGAGAACGATGGTCTCAGGGAAGGAGAGCATCCAGCTGAGGGAGACGGAAACGATCCCTTAGAAGGGACCCATTCCTTGGGGGATGAGCAGCTATCCTCTCGTGCCGAGGATATATCTCCGGGGGGTGGAGGGATCCTTGTAGTGGGTGATCCGATCATTAGGAACATAGACAGTGGGGTGTGTGATGGGCGTGCAGACCGCAAGGTGATTTGTCTGCCTGGTGCGAAGGTGCGGATATCGCCCTTCGTTTTGATAGTTTGGTAGACAGTTCTGGGGAGGAGTCAGTGGTCGTGGTGCACGTTGGCACCAATGACATGGGGAAATGCAGCCGTGAGGTCCTGGAAGCAAAATTTAGGTTGCTAGGTAGGATGCTGAAAGCCAGGACCTCCAAGGTGGCTTTCTCTGAAATGCTACTGGTTCCACGCGCAGGACCAGCCAGCCAGGCACAGCTTTGCAGTCTCTATGCGTGGATGAGACAATGGTGTCGGGTGGAAGGGTTTGGATTTGTTAGGCACAGGGGAACATTTTGGGACAAGCCGGGCCTGTACAAAAGGGACGGGCTCCACTTGAACCAGAATGGAACCAGACTGCTGACACTTAAAATTCAAAAGGTGGCAGAGCAGCTTTTAAACTGACTGAGGGGGCAAACCCGACAGGAGCTGAGAAAGGTCCAGTTCGGAATAAACCTCCCCCCTGGGATAAAGACCAAAGAAATGATGAAATTTTAAAAGGGGTAGGCCTAGAAGTAGGCATTGTGAAAGCAGGGGCACAAGATATAAATTCAGAAGGGCAAAATTACCACAGGCCAAACCACAAGTGCCAAAGACGCTTGAAGAGAGACACTGCTTACAAGTGCCTGTACGCTAATGCTAGGAGCCTCCGAACCAAGATGGGAGAACTGGAGTGCTTGGTCTTAGAGAAGAGCATTGATATAGTGAGCATAACGGAGACCTGGTGGAATGGAGAAAACCAGTGGGATACGGTTATCCCTGGATATAAACTATATTGGAAGGACGTATTGGTGGTGGAGTCGCTCTATACGTGAAAGAAGGCATTGAATCCAGCAAGTTCGAAATGCCAAAAGAGGCGGACTCCTCCACAGAATCATTGTGGGTGGTGATACCATGCCTCAGGAGGGATTTAATACTGGGAACGATCTATCGTCCCCCTGATCAAAATGCTCAGGGAGACCTTGAGATGAGATATGAAATTGAGGAAGCATCCAAACTAGGAAATGTGGTAGTAATGGGTGACTTCAACTACCCAAACATAGACTGGCCGCATATGTGTTCCAGTCATGAAAAAAACCTCAAAATTTCTAGATATTCTAAATGACTATGCCCTAGACCAGTTGGTCATGGAACCGACCAGAGGGACGGCAACCCTGAACTTAATCCTCAGTGGGGACCGGGACCTGGTGCGAGATGTAAGTGTTGTTGAACCGATTGGGAGCAGTGACCATAGTGCTATTAAATTAAACATACATGTAAATGGCTAATTGCCTAGAAAATCCAACATGGTCACATTTGACTTCAAAAGAGGAAACTTCACAAAAATGAGGGGATTGGTAAAAAGAAAGCTGAAAAACAAAGTCCAGAGGGTCACATCACTCGAAAATGCTTGGAAGTTGTTTAAAAACACTATATTAGAAGCTCAACTGGAGTGCATACCGCAGATCAGAAAAGGTACCGCCAGGGCCAAGAAGATACCAGCATGGTTAACGAGCAAAGTCAAGGAAGCTCTTAGAGGCAAAAAGTCTTCCTTCAGAAAATGGAAGTATTGTCCAAATGAAGAAAATAAAAAAGAACACAAACTCTGGCAAAAGAAATGCAAGAAGACAATGAGGGATGCTAAAAAAGAATTTGAGGAGCACATTGCTAAGAACATAAAAAACAACAAAAAAAATTCTATAAATACATTCAAAGCAGGAGACCATCTAGGGAGGCGATTTGACCCTTGGATGATAAGGGAGTCAAAGGTGTACTAAAGAACGATAAGGAGATTGCAGAGAAGCTGAATGAATTCTTTGCATCTGTCTTCACAGTGGAAGATATAGGGCAGATCCCTGAACCTGAACTAACATTTGCAGGAAGGGATTCTGAGGAACTGAGACAAATAGTGGTAATGAGAGAGGAAGTTCTAGGTTTAATGGACAATATAAAAACTGACAAATCACCGGGCCCGGATGGCATCCACCCGAGAGTTCTCAAAGAACTCAAAGGTGAAATTGCTGATCTGCTAACTAAAATATGTAACTTGTCCCTCGGGTCCTCCTCCGTGCCTGAGGACTGAAAAGTGGCAAATGTAACGCCAATATTCAAAAAGGGATCCGGGGGGGATCCCGGAAATTACAGGCCAGTTAGCTTAACTTCTGTCCCTGGAAAACTGGTAGAAAGTATTATTAAAGCTAGATTAACTAAGCACATAGAAGAACTAGCCTTGCTGAAGCAGAGCCAGCATGGCTTCTGCAAGGGAAAGTCCTGTCTCAGTAACCTATTAGAATTCTTTGAGAGTGTCAACAAGCATATAGATAGAGGTGATCCAGTGGACATAGTACACTTTCAAAAAGCGTTTGACAAGGTACCTCACCAAAGACTTCTGAGGAAGCTTAGCAGTCATGGAATAAGAGGAGAGGTCTTCTTGTGGATAAGGAATTGGTTAAGAAGCAGAAAGCAGAGAGTAGGAATAAATGGACAGTTCTCCCAATGGAGGGCTGTAGAAAGTGGAGTCACTCAAGGATCGGTATTGGGACCTGTACTTTTCAACTTGTTCATTAATGACCTAGAATTAGGAGTGAGCAGTGAAGTGGCCAAGTTTGCTGACGACACTAAATTGTTCAGGGTTGTTAAAACAAAAAGGGATTGCGAAGAGCTCCAAAAAGACCTCTCCAAACTGAGTGAATGGGCAGAAAAATGGCAAATGCAATTCAATATAAACAAGTGTAAAATTATGCATATTGGATCAAAAAATCTTAATTTCACATATACGCTCATGGGGTCTGAACTGGCGGTGACCGACCAGGAGAGAGACCTTGGGGTTGTAGTGGACAGCACGATGAAAATGTCGACCCAGTGTGTGGCAGCTGTAAAAAAGGCAAATTCCATGCTAGGGATAATTAGGAAAGGTATTGAAAATAAAACAGCCGATATCATAATGCCGTTGTATAAATCTATGGTGCGGCCGCATTTGGAATACTGTGTACAGTTCTGGTCGCCTCATCTCAAAAAGGATATTATAGAGTTGGAAAAGGTTCAGAAGAGGGCAACCAAAATGATCAAGGGGATGGAGCGACTCCCTTACGAGGAAAGGTTGCAGCATTTGGGGCTTTTTAGTTTAGAGAAAAGGCGGGTGAGAGGAGACATGATAGAAGTGTATAAAATTATGCATGGCATTGAGAAAATGGATAGAGAAAAGTTCTCCCTCTCTGGTAATACTAGAACTCGTGGACATTCAAAGAAGCTGAATGTTGGAAGATTCAGGACAGACAAAAGGAAGTACTTCTTTACTCAGCGCATAGTTAAACTATGGAATTTGCTCCCACAAGATGCAGTAATGGCCACCAGCTTGGATGGCTTTAAAAGAAGATTAGACAAATTCATGGAGGACAGGGCTATCAATGGCTACTAGCCATGATGGCTGTGCTCTGCCACCCTAGTCAGAGGCAGCATGCTTCTGAAAACCAGTTGCCGGAAGCCTCAGGAGGGGAGAGTGTTCTTGCACTTGGGTCCTGCTTGCGGGCTTCCCCCAGGCACCTGGTTGGCCACTGTGAGAACAGGATGCTGGACTAGATGGGCCACTGGCCTGATCCAGCAGGCTCTTCTTATGTTCTTATGTTCCTAAGTACATCAGAGTTCAAGGACACATTCCAGCCAGGTAAAAACACTCAAAAGAGGGTGTAAAGCAGGGCTTGCGAGGGGTGCGGCTTGGGAGGTTATGCAGCCAAGAGGAAGTCCTGAAGGTCAGATAGAGAGGCCTGGAGGGCTACATTTGGCCCTTGGGACAGAGGTTCCCCATCCCTGTACTAAGGGGTTATTTGTTAAAATTAATTTTAACCTCAACGATGGCCTGCAGTAATTCCGAGATTCAGACATGTCCATAGAGATCAAAGATGCCTTAAGCTAGAAATACAAGGGTACAAGACATGGTCCTCGTATTAGGAGCTAGTTTATGTGTTAACTGTTCCAAATTCTGGTTCTCTGAATGTTTGCTTCTTTTTTCTTCCTTCCAATAGCTGTTGGATGTTGTCAACTACCTAGCACAGCAGAATCTGCGGTTGCTTGTACTGGGACGTAAACACATGCTGAAAACATCTCGTCAGTGGGACAGAAATAATATGGTTGCTGTGCAGAAGAAAGCAGACTTCTTTTTTACTGAAAACATGTATGTTCTGATTTTTAACAATACCATCTTCAGAGATATTTACACTAGATTCAGGCTGCAGCTTCAGACCCTTTGACAAGCGGACACACTGTTTGATCTCTTTATGTAGTTAATGCAAAACAGTACAGTCTTGATTTACTGTATTTCTTGATTTTGAACTTCTCTGCAATACTTTCAGTCCTTTCTCCCAGTGTAATGTAAAATGAATGCAGGTCTTTCATTGTTACTATTCAGTAGCAAAGCTTTGCCTTGTACATGTTTAACCAATGATCAGCTATTTGGTATTCCCACCACATTTGAACACATTAAATATGCCACTAAGACCAAGCAACTAATGAGCTGTTTATCAGAACTAAGCTAAGCTTGTTAAAGCATGCCTCTTATCCAAAAGATCAAGCAAACTGGCATCAGCAAAACTGTCCAGAACTTCTAGACAACCAGCCTATGATAAAAAAATTAGAGTGACTTAAGCTTCGCAAGTATTCAGCTGAAAGTTCAAATACGTCTCATTATCCATTTAATATCTTTCTGTAATACTTTCTTCTCCTTACATCCATATTTAGTTAATACTGGAATGAATAAATGGGTTATATCCAGCTAAATCCTACTCAGAGCAGACTCATTGAAATTAATGTTAATTTCAATGGGTCTATTATGAGTAGGACTAACACTGGAAACAACCCTGTATCTTGTGTTGGGGCATAGCCTCTATTTACTATTGAGCACTGACAGAACTCACCTGAACACTTGGAAAAATTACATTTCTTATCACATTGAAGTTCATGTCAAAACAAAGAGAAGAAGATAAAAGAAAAGTGTGAATATCATTTATATATTAGTAATATTTGCTGGATGTCTCGCAAAACAAGTTATCTAATCTAGGTGTGGTACAAAAACATAATTCAATAAAAATACACAATGACTCTTAAAAATCCAATTTGGCATAAAACTCAAATACAAAATGACTAACTTAATAAAATACAAATCCCAGGAGTTAAAATCACCATCAGGGACTAAAATAACTTGATCTTAAAAGACTGGGGGGGTGGGAGTCCTGGCCTGGTGCCGAAAGACAATAATGAAGGTGAGCTTCCATAAGGTATGGGAAGCTACATATATGAGAGGAGGCATTCTGTCTAGTATTGAAGTCTCTAGTTGTGTACAGCTTTATAGGTCAAACCCAGAACTATAAATTGGGCCCCAAAATGATTTGGGAGTCAGTGAAGTTGAAAGAGAACCAGAGGAAATCACCATAAAATGCTCAACAGAGAGCAGTTACTATAGCTTTGCCTATTTCAATTATCTTTTATACAAAATACCGTTAGCCTAAGCTATTATTTTTGCAGCAAAACCCTATAAACCTAGAAAGTCTGCATCACTTTAATATAATTGAATGTGCTTCTTCTGTAAACTTTTGGAAATAAATCCACAGTAAAACTGAGAAGCACAATTCTAATGAATAGTAATTTTTTGAAAGCTATCCAATCGATCAGGGGTAGCTAGCCCATGTTCCTCCAGAAGTTAGTGGACTCCCAGCTCCCATCAGACCCCAGTGAGCATGGCCAATGGTCAGTGATTATGGGGCCTGGAATCTTACAACATATGGAGAGTCACAAGGTAGCTACCCTGTAATAGAGACTAAAAAATTCCAGATGGCTGAAATATAGGTGCTTGCATTTTTCAAGTTTGAAATAGATTGTTTTTACTGTTGTACAGTTCAGCCTAAATATTTTATGCTTGTATATGATAGTTGAAACATTGTTTCTGCTTAGAATTAGCCACATTTAAATTTTGGTCTGGATAGTCAAACTCTGCTGTTCGTATTTTATTTTTGTCTTTGATTATATTGGAAAGACAATGCTTTTCTGACTACTTTCCCCCCCACAAAAAAAAGCTGTTTCCTAAAAATTGGATGTTAAAATTAGATCGGAAAAGATCAAGCAACTTAGCAGCCTTGTTATAAATGAGGGTGAACAAAATTTAAATGAGCACCTGAGCAGCTTTGTAGTGTATGATGTTCCTTTTTATCTTTTTTTTATAAGATCTGAAGATGATCCATTCCTGCTCTATGCTGCTCTTCACTCGGGAAGTCACTGTAGGTTTGTTACCAGAGATCTCTTACGAGATCACAAGGCTTGTCTCTCTGACAGTCTTACTCGACGCCTGTTCTTTAAATGGCAGCGTGGACATCAGATGGTGCTGTCTAACTACACACCAAGAAAGAGGATAAAGTTTGAGGTACTTCTTATTGTATTGTGCTACTGCTGCTGATTTATTTAATTCCAGCCATGGTAAATGGTTAAATGTGATCGTCACAGAGTAACAGACTCTGTGATAGTAATGGAAAAGAACCCTAAAATAAGATTTAAAATGTTAAGCTCAAGGGACTGAGTTGGTAATGTGAAGTAAGTATAATATTTAGTGACTTTTCTCCCCCAAAGAAATTGCTTTGGTATTTTATTCCCTTAGTAACTACCCTGCTTTATTGGTGATATCTGCAGATACATGCTAGGAGATATGCAACATTAACATTTTGATATGAAGTAAAAGCTGTAACAGTTACCTCTCTTTCTTTATTCAACAGTCTGTTTTGCATTACGATACGATTGTGCAGACTACAGGTAACACATGGCATATTCCCTATGATGACAACTTCTTGGAAAGATCTTCTTATGAAGTTCCAACAAAATGGCTTTGTCTTCAACAGAAATAAAGGATGCATTGCTCCAAACCAAAAATGTATGCATGGCTCCATTGTCTCAGATAAATCTGATATTATGCACCTATTACGGAATTTGTGTTCTAATACAAGAGACCTTCACTTGGTTGAATCCCTCAACACATATTTAGTTGAAGTATACCAACCCATATTTAATTCTTTCCATGATTTCTTGGAAATGGTTGAGAATATTATATAGCTGATTCAAAAGTAAACAATTGTTTCATCTGATTTTCCAGTTCTGTTTAAAAAATCTCTGCTTTTCACCAATCCTTTCAAAAATCCCTACTTTTCACCAATGACTATATTGCAGACATTTTGTTCTTAAGAGTTCTTTCCCAGAAGCCTTCACGCAGGTGCTTGTGTATATTTATATTGCAGTTTGTGATGGAGCAGTCTATTTTATATATATATTCATGGGACTCAGTGCAGCCTGCAGTCTAGAACAGGAGTTTCCAGGCTCATGGGGAGGGTTTCCCCATCTTCCAGTTATGTCCACTAGGACACACACAGTCCCACCCTCTGCATCACAGTTACAGGCATTTTGGTGGGTTTTCTTTACATTGTGCAGGCCTTAGAAACTGGGAGCGGTTTTTTATATTCTGTTCACAATTGCTTCTGGTCTTTCTTGTCCTTTAAAGTTTCTTACAGCAGCTCCATGAAAGCAGGCTTGCAGTTAAGTACTATAAATAGATCAAGGATGCCCATTTTTTTACTGGAGTCCACCTACGTCTTGAAGGGTACGGGTTTGCTACCCCATTCTACTGTACCATTGGGAGGAGAGGTCCTTTAGTTAACTATTTATTATACAGCCACAAGATTGGCTGTATGCTATAGCCAGCATTGATTTTTCGCATTTCATGTTCCATTGAAAATATCCTCCCAAGTCATTCTGATGCTTCCCATAGGTTCATTTCAAAACAAAACCTTACAAAATTTATAGTCCTGAATTCAGAACCACTTGCTTAACAACTCTGTACATTTTCATGGTGATACACAAACCGCTCAGAGAGAATCGAGAGTTCAAAATGTAAAACGAAAAAAATCCAGACCCCAGTTGGACTTTTTTCTGTCAGTGGTCTCTTAATTGGTTGAAATTAATTAAAAGTCAACCATGTTCACAGAGTACCTATAATCCTATTACTGACCTTGCCCCATACTCTTTACCTTCATCTTCTGCAGTTTAAAAGTTAAAAAAAATGCATGGCTGATTTTTAATTAATTTAAGAAACTTAGCATTGAAGTCTATTATAACTTTGGGCATGCTCAGTAAAAAACAACTGTCAGTGTTCTAAAAGTCAGACTCACAGCTGTTTGGCTTGGCTAATCAGGTGGCTACACCCAAGCCAGACCTTTATTTCACTTTATAGACAGTCATGGCTTCCCCTAAAGAATCGTGGGAAGTGTAGTTTGTGAAGGGTGCTGAGAGGTGTTAGGAGATTCCTATTCCCCTGACAGAGCTCCAGTAGCCAGAGTGGTTTAACAGTCAGCCTTTGTCTGAGGTTTATAGCTCTGTGAGGGGAATAGGGCGTCTCCTAGCAACTGTTAGCACCTTTAACAGACTACACTTCCCAGGATTCTTTGAGGGAATCCATGACTGTCTAAAGTGAAATAAAGGTCTGGTGTGGATGTGGCCAGTGATAGCTTTGGTTTAAATTTGGGTGGGAGACTACATGTGCTTCCTGTAGAATAAAAAGGTGGAGGAAACACTGAAAAACAATGATACTGTTCAGAATGTTTTCCTTTTGGAAAGGAAAGAGGCTTTCCTTCTGCCCAATACCCACTCTCCCCCCCTTCCTCTCCCCTCTCTGCTCCTCCTCCAAGTCAGTTTCACCTAAGCATGATTGTGCAGGAGTGAATCCCACTGAACTCAAAAAGCATGCAAATGACAAAACCTGCTTTCCCCTCCTCCTCTCTCCTATCCCCTCCCTTTTGCCCTTCCTTGCCCCTTCCCCCTCCCTTCCCTCTCCTCTTCCCTCCCCCTTCACCTCCATGGTCAGTTTTACCTATTCTAAGCATGATTGCATGGGAGTAAATCCCATTCAACTCAATCAGTATGCAAATGATCAGATCTGCCTTTCCCCTCCCCCTCTCTCCTCTCCTTCTGCCTCTCTCCTCTCCTTCTGCCTCTCTCCCCCTCTCCTCTCCTTTCCTCTTACCCTCTCTCTTCTTTCTTCCTCTCCCTGCCTACTCTAGCCCTCCCCCTCCCCCCCATGGTCAGTTTCACCTATCCTAAGCATAATTGCACAGGAGTAAATCTTACTGAACTTAATAAACATGCAAATGATCAAACCTGCTCCCTCCCCCCCCGGTCCCCTCCCCATCCGCCCTGTGGTCAGTTTCTCCTATCCTAAGCGTGATTACAGGGAACTAAATCCCATTGAACTCAATAAGCATGCAAATAATCCATTCTCAGCAAACTTGCACAGGATCCCATTTCTTACCTCCCAGAGTAAAAAGGAGAGAAATTCACTAAGAGGCAAAAAACCCTTGCGGTTTAAGAATGTACCTATACCAACTGTTATTTCTAGCAAACATTAGAAAGCAGGGAAATTAGGCATCTATAGTGAATGCGCTAGGGGAGCAGGAGACCTCACCTCCTTTTTGAGATATTGTACTGCCGTACAAATTTGTCAAAATGCAAACACAATTTGGGTTGGTCTTTCACAGTCCAAAATTTGGTAACATGCCTTTGAGTATATGGTGAGTGGTGGCAAGACCTGCAATCAGCCCAAATAACAGAAACAAGACATGTGCTGTGCTGATCTTGTTTTAGCAGGGAGGAAGCAACATTATTAAGACAGTTGTTATAGTTCAGATAACCACTTTAAATATGTTTGATTTACTTTGCAATATTAGTGACATTTCCTATACTAAATCATTTTTTTTGCTTCTGTTTCTATGAATATTTGAAGTACACCAATACTTTGCATAATTTACAGTATTCTGCAGACTGGAGTGTCTCAGTTTGCATAAGATAAAACAGTGGGAGATGAAATATATTCTAGCAAATTTCTCAGTGTGTTCTACTTTTTTATTATTATTATTATTATTACATTTATACCCTGCCTTTCTTTTCATCATAGAAACCCAAGGCGGCTTACATATGGTTCCCAGGCAGTCTCCCATCCAGGCACTGACCAGACCAGACCTGACCCTGCTTAGCTTCAGCAGGGTGCTGGCCTCATGTACCTTCAGACCATAGGCTGGGACCACGCCCACCTTTCCTTAAGTGGAGTAGTTTAAGCATAGCAAGCTGAAAACATGCATCTTGGGCAGGCCAAGTTTTTCCCCCCCAACAGCTAGATTCATTGCTTAAGTAGCAACATACTGTAATCAGTCTGATTTTACATCAAACTGCCGTTTCAGATTCAACTGTGTATGCACCCAGAATAGAAATAGAACATAACCTCCAGTTTGAAACACAAAAGGCTGTCTTCACCATTACATTGACCAATAAAAAGGCTTTTACTTCTGTTTCTGTGAATATGTGAAGTACAGGAGCACTTTGCAACACTGAAAAAAAGCTCCAAAAACAATTGTGGAATAATGGCACTGACTGTTCTACAGAATAGTTTCTGATGGACATGAGGAGTATCTCAGTTTGCTCAGGATAAAACAGTGGGAGGTGAAATATATTCTAGCAAAATGCTAGGTGTGTTCCATTTTTTTAATTGACCATGCCCACCTTTCCTTAAGTGGAATGGTTTAAGCATAGCAGGCTAAAAACATGCATCCTGGGCAGGCCGAGCTTGTTTTTTCCAACAGCTAGAGTCATTGCTTAAGTACCAACATATTGTGATCAGTCTGATTTTACATCAAACTGCAGTTTCAGAATGTGCCCATAACAGAAATAGAGCATAACCTCCAGTTTGAAACACAAAAGGCTGTCTTCACCATCATATGACATTGACCAATGAAAAGGCTTTGAAATTAATAAATATAAATTTGATACAGATTTCTACAATGAATAATGAGAGAAATATAATTTTCTAGGTTAGATTCTCTGTAAAAACAGTAGTAACAGAAAAGAAGCAAAGTAAGAACACCAACAAGCATACAAAAATGTAATTCTCCATCTTTGGAGATGGCAGGTGTTGCCATCACTTTACCATATGCTCAGAGGCACATGTTACCAAATTCTTCCAAGCTACACAGGAAGTGGATTGGACTGTGAAAGACCAACCCAAATTGTGTTTGCACTTTGACAAACTTGTGTAGTGGTTAAAGTGTTGGACTATGACCTGGGAGACCAGGGTTCGAATCCCCACACAGCCATGAAGTTCACTGGGTGTCCTCGGGCCAGTCACTGCCTCTCAGCCACAGAGGAAGGCAATGGTAAACCACCTCTGAATACTGCTTACCATGAAAACCCTATTCAGAAAGTATGGAACTTCATCTTCTGCTACCAGTTATATAATCAATTTGATTCCTATATTGACCATTTGGTGATGTCCACGTGTACAGTTGTCTTTTCAGTTGCTCAAAAAATGTGTTCGCAAGAAACAAATTATTGGCTTCACAGAATTCATTAACCTTTCTCCTGCTTCATTTCTGTCTCCTAAGCCCCATTTCCCCACAATTCCTAGTTCTTCTCTGTTCCCTGCTTTTGCATTCCTGTCCCCCGTGATCATCAGCACATCTTGTTTTGGTGTGTGATCAATTTCTTCCTGTACTTCTGCATAACATCTCTGGAACTCCTCTTCTTCTGCGTTTGGCATCGGAGCGTAAACTTGGATGATGGTTATGCTAATAGGTTTCCCATTTAATCTAATTGATATCACTCACTCAGACCTTGTGTTATAGCTCCTAATTGCTTTTGCTACATCACTTCTCACTATTAAAGAAACCCCATCTCTTCTTAATTTCTCATTTCCTGCATAAAATATTTTGTAGTTGCCTGTTTGGACTCTCCTTTCACATCTGAGAGCTTTCTGCTATAGGGCGGTCTAGAAATGTAATTAAATAAATAAATAAATAAATCTGCCTCTGGACTCCCTTTCAGCTTTGACCCAGCTGCATCATTAGTCACAGCTCTACTGGTACTTGTCCTTTGTTCTTCCCCAGTAACTCATTGAGTGCCTTCTGACCTGGGGGTCTCATCTTCCAGCACTATCTCATGTTGCACTTTGGATACTCTGTTCATATGGTCTTGTTAAGAGGTATTCAGAGGTGGTTTACCATTCCTTTCCTCAGAGTTTGGATGCATCTTAGTGTGGTGTCTCAGCTTTGACCATTCTGCCTTGGGTGCCCCTGCTAGGAGTCTATCTGCTTGGTCTAGACTCCTGACGGCATTATTCTCAGCTTCTTCAATGCTCTCAAACCCCCTCACGACGCTAAGGTGTGCATCCTAGAGGGGGCTAATATAGATACAGACTGACAGATCTCCGCTTTTGTTGAAAAAGCATAGTCTTCAATATGTGCCTGTCTGATGTGTAATGGAAGGGAGTTCCAAAGGGCAAGGGCCACCCCACTAAAGCCCCAAGTCCTGCTTCAGATTCGTTGCCACATATGGAGGCGGCCACATTTTTAGCAGCGATAATCGACGCTAAAGGTGTGTTTGCGCATCGAATCAGAAATTATCGAAGCCTATTTTTGCGCATGCTCAGCAGCAAACACCAGAGCGGACGGAGAGTTTTACTTCACGCTTCAGCAAGCGCAATCTCTGTTGCCTACTGCGTCTGCGCGTTGTATACAATGACTAAGGAGCAAACGGACAGGAAGTGAACCGGAGAGTTTTTCCGCTGCCCGTGACAGCTGTGGTTAGCTGCGCCTGCGCAGGGAGCTGTAGCCCGGAAGTACTTCTACATTGCCCGTACTCCGGCTGCTGGAATTAGCCCCTGCATGCTGTTGTTGAAGACGGTTCTTCCCTCAACCCTCACGACAGCTCTTTTTCTTTCTACGCCACCATGTCCCGAGGCTCTAGCGCCGGGTTCGATCGGCATATTACTATATTCTCCCCCGAGGGGCGTCTCTACCAAGTAGGTGAGTATCTTGCAGGAATCGCTCCGTCATGGCCCAGCGCCCCTCCTTTCTTTTTCTCAGTCGGACGAGGAAGGGAGGAGAGAGCTCAATCATAGGGAAAGCCGCCCGCTTTTTTGTGTAAAGTTGTGGGGAAGATGGATCATATGTTAGATACGAGAAGCGGCACATCTGCTTCTCCCATTGCCACTTCCAGAGAGACTGCATGAAACGTGGTTCCTTTCATTGTATACAAATATGGGGCGCTATAATATGCTCCTTCGTGCAAGACATGCGGGCATCTTGTTGTAAAAGAAAGGCAGTATTACGCAGCGAAAATACTGTCTTTGTTTAAAAGCGAAACCGAAACAAAGATGGTCCAGTGCAAGAGCCTGAGGCTTGCAAAGGAGACGGGTTCGTATAGTATTGCATAATAATTGCTAACCATTTCATGACAGAGTTGGACTAACTGAAATTTTATCTCTTGTACAACTGCTAAAGGTCCTGCATCCTTTACTTCCTTTGTATCCGATCACCCAGTTTATTACAAATGTTACAAATTTGTAATTGGAACATGGAAATTAGGATAGTCAGATGTAATTGCTTTCAACAGGCTGTATACTGCCACTTTGTTTTTTTTAAAAAAAAGGCAGAGTCCAGAAGTTTTTATAGAGAGGACAGAGTAAGTGTCAGCCTTATGATTAACACCAGAGCATTTTAGGATAAGTAAGTTAATTCCAGTGTCTGGTAGTACAGACAAATACATCCTATAACTGGAATCTGAGAAATGTAAAATTGTAGCAGTCTAGATGTCTCAGATGTTAGATAGAAATATGAAAAACTAGTGCATGTTAGCATTGATTTAAAGTAGTATACCACTTCATAGAAAATAGTACTGAAGACATGAGTAATTGGAGTTTGTATCTAAGAACTGCTAGATGCTGCTATAGCATTATTGCCAAATCTCTGACTATGCTTAATGTACTACTTAGAGTATGCATTTAAGGCCATAAACCAGGGTGGCCTTACATCAGTCGCTGTTCGTGGAAAGGACTGTGCAGTTGTTGTCACACAGAAGAAAGTACCTGTAAGTAGCAATATCTTGGCAAAACTGCAGCATGATCATTTGATTTCTTCTTGATTATATGCTTGGCTCCTTGTTGATCCTTAATTATTAACTCTGCTCTTAATTCTCATTAATGGAAAGTTCTCTGGAGCATACATGTAAGCACATAAAGAACCAGTCTTGGAATTTTTGAGAAAATACACTTGGGTAAGACCCAATTCCCTTGCAGAGTGTCACAGCTTTTCCAGAGCCCATAGCCCAAACCAGGACACTGGGGAATGTTTTCTTAAAATTCCTGAGTAGTGGCTAGACTGATCCTGGTGACAATCAAGGTCTTGAGTTTTTGTTTTTGTTGTTTAAATAGAAACCTCATTGATTAAAATATTGTTTAAAATTATTTTCCTGTTTTCCCTATTAGGACAAGCTACTGGATTCTAACACAGTGACTCACTTATTCAGAATAACTGAAAACATTGGATGTGTAATGACAGGAATGACAGGTATCAAAATTACTCTCTTAGATAGCACATGTGTGATGATGTACAGTGTTGATATGGAGGCAGAACTTCAGACTTTTTAATAGCAAGTGAATTCTAACACGGCTGAGGTTATGGTCCCAGAAGCATTGGATGTAGTCCTGCCTCTGAAAGTAAGCAGGGCTTACCAATTCCTGGATGTAAAACCTGCTGATAGCCTAGTGTGTACTGCACAGAGATCCCAGGGAGGGGAGAGAGTGGGATAAATTCTTTCATAAATTCATACTGAAGGAGGTATAGAGGTAATATGTCAGATTAGTTTTGTATTCAGATTTTAAATAACTTTTTGTCTTGCAACTACATTTTCTGCATGAAGTATGGGAATAACTTCAGTTCTTTTTTAATGTCAGCTGACAGTAGATCCCAGGTGCAGAGAGCCCGCTATGAAGCTGCAAACTGGAAGTATAAGTATGGCTATGACATTCCAGTGGATATGCTGTGTAAAAGGATTGCAGACATTTCTCAGGTCTACACACAAAATGCTGAAATGAGGCCTCTTGGCTGCTGTAAGTATAGTGAAGAAACCATAAGGCTGAAATATTATGGACATTGAATCAGTGGAGTATTGCTATGTATATGTGTTTAGGATTGGGCTGTAAAGGATGAGAAAGAGGTCAGTGAAATGGTATGGCTAGCATAAGAGTCATGCTTTAACATCAGCCTAAAAAACCTCTAGCTTTCAGGCTTATTATTAGTGCTGTCTGAGAATTGCCTAATATGATAGCTACTACAGGAGAGAAGCAATTTCTTCCTCCTTTTTATTGGGTTGTGTCAGACTTCACTTTCCACGGACACGAGAGACATTTGTACCTGCTGGCAGAGGGTTTCCCACCTACCCAATGACTTCCTTCCCGTAACACCACCTCCCAAATTGTTACTGTGGGTCCCCCAACCCCCCAGAACAATGAAGAAGGTGTGCTGGAGGCTGCAGGGAAAGGTGGAAAACTGGCAAAAGTCACCTCCCCTCCTTTTGTGCCAGCAGGAGCATCCATTAAACAAAACTCTGCTCTGGGGCTGCTTCTGCACAGGAGCAAAATCTGAATCCAAGTCATTCTGCTTCTCTGAGCATTTGTGTGTGTGGTGATGGTATTTGCAAGCCACCATTAGAAGCATCTGGAAAGATTAAACCTTGCAGGAAAATCCTGCTGCCTTTTCAAGGGTCAGTGTATGTGCCTTTGTCTCGCATCCTCCCCCCAGGAAAGGAGAAAGTAAATCTCTCATGTGGACCACGCATGCTTTGTGTCTCTGGAAAGAACAGAACTAAGCTCATTGCAGCTTGTCATCAATCAGCTGCCTGTAGAGTGCTCAACAGTGGAAGCAATAATTACATTTGCTGAATCTGAGTTGGAAGAGAAGTACACTCTGCATGCCAAGAGAGTTGGTGAAAAGAATTCCAAGACGCATCTGAGTATGTGCTCTAGATTATGAGACCTATCAACCATCATTATCTCAGTCTTCCCTGGATTTAGAATTGCCAAGATGATTAGATTGTGCAACATATTTGCTCAGCTTTTGCCAGTACTGCACAAACTTCTGTTCTGCACAACCTTCCAGTTGTGACTGATAATATATGCATTTGAAAAGCATTGAATGAGATCTGAAGGTTTAAAGTACATTGAGCATTTATTGAAACATTGCATTCAAGTTGGGTTTTATGCTTAGAGTACTTTCTGTATGCCCTGCTTATTGAGACATGGTCTTCTTGAGATTAAAAGCTCTAGGGATCTGAGTTCAGGTGTTGCAAGATACTCTGTGGAAAGTAGTTCCAAGCAATGCAATTTCATTCTCAATCTACTTTCAAATAATGTAGGACTGTAATGTAAGATGTTTTTCAGATGTTCATGAAGGGCTTACTTTGCTTTTGTTCCTTTCAATTTTTTTCAAATTTGAAAGTTAGCATTTTAAGTAATACAGATTTTGAAAAAAGAAATATATTACAAATAACATATTAAGAGAATAGTTTCACCTTAAAATTGGCATGGGGTTGAGGACCTGCAGACATCTATACTTTCTAAGAAGCAGGGGGCCCTATCTTTAATGATTTAATGCAGTGTTGAATCCACAATCTAATGCAGTTACTTTAAGACATTTATACACTACTTAATCATTAGCATTTCTTAATCACTGACAAGTAACATGTTGTCTGTTGTGCTGATATGAGTGAGTCTTCCATTCATGAGTTGTGCATAGAGGTCTACAATTCTTGGCTGGCCAAGCCAAAAATTGTCAGCACCATCTGTCAACCTCCCCATTCCCTTCTCTTCGGGCAAGCCCCAAACCAGCATTTCCGAAATCAAAGCCAGTGGGGAGCATGCCAGCCTGGATGCAGCACCATCCTACATTCCTCCCCCCAGCTTACCTTACCTAAAAGAAGTCTGGGGAGCCTCTACTGTTGAATGCTACTCAAAGGTTCCCCAATCATTCTGCGATAGGGTTGCCAGGCTCAGGGCCTGAGAATGATTCTGTATCTTTAAGAGAAGAGAAAATTCAGCCAAGTGCAGGTTTTCTTGCAACACTGTAATAGGAAAAACCACAAGGTGAAATTGGTTTTTCCCATTACTGTGTTGCAAGAAAACCTGCACTTGGCTAAATTTTCTCTTCTCTTAAAGGTACAGAATCATTCTCAGGCCCTGAGCCTAGCAACCCTATAAATCTGCCACCTGTTCATAAAGTCTAACAACAAAAGCAAACATAGGAAGTTGCTGTCTTCACAACTCCGAGACTTCCTTCCAGCTCTAGAGCTGGGGAGTTGGTGAAAATCACTGTGCAGCTTTGAAGCTGGGGGGAAGACAGGCTGCTCATGATAGTTGCCAAAGAGCTGTGCCACACTCCAAGGCAAGCAGATTTGTTGAAGCTGAATGATGCATGTTTTGCCTGTTAGAGTAATAATGTGCAGAACTTTGACTAGAATCAGGTCCTTGGAGGAGAAATGAGAATCCCACTCTTTTTAAAAAATATTTTTTCCCCCCAAGGCATGATTTTGATTGGCATTGACGAAGAAAACAATCCTCAGGTGTACAAGTGTGATCCAGCAGGATACTACTGTGGGTTTAAGGCCACAGCTGCAGGAGTCAAACAGACAGAATCAACTAGCTTTCTTGAAAAGAAAGTGAAGAAAAAATTGGACTGGACGTTTGAGCAGACAGTGGAGGTAAGTCAGGTGTATAACAAACTTAGGTTGCAATCCAGAACAGTTGAGAGAGTTCTTATTTGAGTTTGGTGTGGTACAGCAATGTATGTTTTCTTCTCTATTGTCAAAATGTGTGAAGTTTCCCTTTTCTTAATGGTGGGTAGGTTGGAGTAAACTTGACTCGTGTGATTTACTGTTATCAGTGCGTGTGTGTTAAGGCTGTTGTGTGGAAGTGTCACAAGTTTGTGTTCCATGAAAAGCAAAAAATCCTGCTATGCTGTCTCCTAACTGCTATCTTAATTTCATGCAATATATTGCTGATAATTTGTCACATAGGCTTTAGCGGGAGATGGGGATTGAACTCACTGGCAGAAAAGCATTTGGTAGTTCTTCTGATGTCTGTAGTTTTCTGTTGTCCTAGTCCTTGCTAATATTAAAATGGTAAAGGCCTTGGTATTCCTAGGTATCCAGTTACTGTAGTCATGCCTATGTGGCTGGCTCATTGCGTAGGCAATAATGCTAGAGGTTAGTGGCCTGTGCCTTGCAACCTGTTCATAAAGTCTAACAACAAAAACAAACATAGGAAGTTGCCTTATAATGAGTAAAGCCATTGGTCCATGTAGCTCAGTACTGTCTTCACTGACTAGCAACAGCTGTCTCAGGTTTCAGACTTTCTTGGTCCTACCTGCAGATGTCAGGTAAAATTAGCTTTTTGGGGGTGAGGGAGGGAATGGGAAGAGCTTTTTCCACAGTTTCAAGGTATTTTTTCTTCCTGGGTCTTCACATCTCTACACTAGCATCATAGTTGTCACGGGTATGTTTTAAGCAAGAGATCAGTGGGGCTGAGCCTCAAAGGTATTACATTTTAAAACAGGTTGGTGCTTCAGATGCCCACTTCTTCCTTGACTGATCTTGACTGATCTTTTCTTTGTCAAACAGTGCTTTGACAACATTGTTAGCAACACCCCAATAACATGCTGAATTTATCTTGAGAAATATAAGTATTTGGGATTCAACTAAACATGCTTTCCTCTTGTTTTTATTCTTTACCAAGCTCATACCAATGGGAATATTCCCTTTAAATTTTTTATATTGTATGTTTTAAAGGTATAAACGCTTTTAATATTACATTTGCTTCATTGTGATCATATTTCTCTCTGAAATCATCTCAGATAACTGCAGAAGAGTCTAGTTTTCATTCCTACAGTGCTTGCTGAGACTTGGCAACAGAAATTAATTAGTGATCATTGCCTATATCCCTTGGGCTTTTCTGCAAATTCTAACCAGAATAATTCACTAACAGGCAAAAAACACCCTGCAGTTTAAGAACATACCTATAGCCAACAGATATTTCTATCAAACTTTAAAAGCAGGGAAATTGGGCAGCTGAATGCACCAGGGGAGCAGGAGACCTGACTTCCTCTTAGATATTGTACTGCCCTAAAAAGGTGAAGGTGTCCCCGCACTTGTAGTGCGAGTCGTTTCCGATTCTTAGGGTGACGTCTTGCGACGTTTACTTGGCAGACCGTATATATGGGGTGGGATTGCCAGTTCCTTCCCCGGCCTTTCTTTACCCCCCAGCATATGCTAGGTACTCATTTTACCGACCACGGATGGATGGAAGGCTGAGTGGACCTCGACCCCTTTTACCGGACATTCGACTTCCTCCTTCTGTTGGAATCGAACTCCGGCCGTGAGCAGAGCTTTCGGCTGTGTTACCGCTGCTTTCCACTCTGTGCCACCGAGGCCCTACAAATCTGTAAAAATGCAAACACAAGTTGATTTGGTCTTTCACAGTCCAATCCAATTCCTGTGTAGCTTGGAAGAATTTGGTAACTTGTGCCTCTGAGCATATGGTGAGTGGTGGCGACACCTGCAATAAGGACCGCATCTCCAAAAATGGAGAATTACATTTTTTGTATGTTTTGTTGGCGTTCTTCTTGCTTTGCTTCTTTTCTGTGTTGTTACGGTTTCTACAGAGAACCTAACCTAGAAAATGCCCTATTTTTTAAAGTTTGATAGAAATATCCTATAGGTACGTTCTTAAACCGCAAGGTTTTTTTGCCGCTTAGTGAATTTCTCTGCTTTTTAATCTGGGAGGTAAGAAATGGCATCCTGCTGAGAATGGATTGATCATTTGCATGCTTATTGAGTTCAATGGGATTTATTCCCCTGCAGTCATGCTTTAGGATTGGTGAAAATTATCACAAGAGAAGAAAAGGGAGGGGGAGGGAGGACTGGAGGTGGGAGGGGTTGAGTGGAGAGAAGGAGGGGAGGACGAAGGGAGGAGGAGAGGAGAGGGAGGAGGGGGAAGGGGAGGTGTGATCCTTTACGTGCTTATTGAGTTCAATAGAATTTACTCACCTGCAATCATAGTTAGGATAGGCGAAACTGACCATGGGGAGAGCAGGAGAAGTAGGAGGGAGAGCTGGAGGGGGGAGGGGAGAGAGGGAAAGGAGGGGAGAGGGAGGCAGGTTTGATTATTTGCATGCTTATTGAGTTCAGTGGGATTTACTCCTGTGCAGTCATGCTTAGGATAGGTAGAACTGACCTGGGGAGGGGGAGGAGTAGTGGGAGGGAGGAGATGAGATTGGGGGGTAGGCGCAGGGCAGAAGGAAAGCCCATTTCCTTTCCAAATGGAAAACATTGTTAACAGTATTGGGGGGGTTTCAGGACTTCCCCCACCTTTTTATTCTACAGCAGACATATGTAGTCTCCCACCCAAATTTAAACCACAGCTGTCACTGGCCACATATACACCAGACCTTTAGTCTGCTTTAAACAGTTATGGCTTCCCCCAAAGGATCTTAGGAAATGTAGTTTGGCTACTGAGAGTTGCTAGGAGACACCCTATTCCCCACACAGAGCTACAGTCCCCAGAATTCTCTGGGAAGTGGGGCTGACTGTTAAACTGCTCTGGCCACTGGAGTTCTGTCAGGGGAAGAGGAGTCTCCTAACAACTTGCAGCACCCTTCAAAATTACACTTCCTGGGATTCTTTGGAGGAAGCCATGACTGTTCAAAGTGGAATAAATGTCTGGCATGGGTGTGGCCCCCTGATTAGCCAAGTCAAACAACTGTGAGTCTGGCATTTAGAACACTGACAGTTGGTTCTTACTGAGTATTCCTGAATTATCATAGACTTCAATGTTACATTTCTTAAATGAATTAAAAATCAGCCATGCATTTTTTAACTTTTAAACTGCAGAAGATGAAGGTCAGAGTATGGGGCAAGGTCAGTAATAGGATTACAGGTACTCTCTGAACATTGCTGACTTTTAATTAATTTCAATCAATTAAGAGACCACTGACAGAAAAAAGTCCAACTGGGGTCTGTTTTGTAAGATTATTTTTTGAGATGAGCTTATGGGAAGCAGCAGAATGGCATGGGGAATATTTTTAATTTAACATTGCTGAATGTGAAAAATCCATGCTAGCTATAAAATTAAATCTGAAATCTTAACTTCTTCTATATATATGTTGTGCCTTCTGGACAGTGGTAGCAGAATGGCTTACTTCATACTTGTTCATGCATGTCACGGAATCATAGAAAATGAGAGTTGGAAGGGGCCTATAATAGCTCTTGAGTCCAACCTCCTGGTCAATGCAGGAATCCAAGTTAAAGCATATCCAATACATGGCTGTCCAGCTGCCTCTTAAAATGCCTCCAGTAGTTTTTCACATCTTGTTATGTCAAAGCAAAGCTGAACTTTGAAATAAAATGCCTTATGGCTTTTTTGTAAAAAAAAAAAAATCTCAGAATTTTTTCTACTTGTGTTTAATGTATAAAGCTGGCTGTATGAATTTTTGGATTGCCTTTGAGCTATATCCTTCAGAATTCCATAGAGCAAATGCAAGACAATTGTAATCTTGGTACTTCTGCAAAGCTGCTGCTTGTGTATATATGAATAACTCCCTTTCCATCATAATATGGATGTTTTTCTTTGATAATGGTCATAATGGAGTGACAAGGGATTTGTTTAACCTCCTCAAAACAAGTAAATTTTTATAATTAATTGGAACAGTAATCCTAATTATTAGGATTAAGCTGTTACAAACGTGTTTTAGGGAACCCTTCCTTACATCTGTGTTCTTACTGTGAAGGTATTGAGGACTGCTAGTATGTAAGATGGGCTGCTTTCTGAGGAGCCCTTATTAGTCTGTGGAAAGAGGGTTGAGCTTGAGCCTTGGTACAAATGCCCTGCTAAGGCAAGAACTGACTGAATGACCTTGGGTAATTGTTTCCCATTTTTTAAGGCTGCAAATCTTATGCAGCAGATTAGTTGTAGTTTTGACAGAGGGAGAAATGTTGACAGCTCTACTGAGCTTTTCTTTGGGTTCAGCTGTAAATCAAAAGAAGCTGAACAAGAAATTCACAAGAAATGGCACCTGGTTGGCCACTGTGAGAACAGGATGCTGGACTAGATGGGCCACTGGCCTGATCCAGCAGGCTCTTCTTATGTTCTTATGTTCTTAAATTGCATTTTCAAAATCGCAATAAGCCTTACAATCAATGAGCATTTAATAAATATTCCAAAATGGTAAACCTGCCTACCAGACAGAAAATGTGTGTATTACCTCCTCCCACCCGCTCATTATAATGGCTACTTCAAAACTGGAAAGTAATAATTTTAACAGAGTTGCTGTTCATCATAGTGTCAGACTTGTAGCTTTTTCTCCATCACAACTGTCTTTACAAATTGGTAGGCTTAATCATCTACTTAACTTACCAACAGAGAAGCTTAAAGTGTGCTAGAACTTTGCAGCATTTGAGATACACTTAATTCAGCTTTACATGAAGGCAGCATAAACTAACAGAACACTTGGAGAAAAATAAGCTTTGAATGTTGAATTAATATTTTAATTTAGATGTTATATGCTGTGTTTCTAACATGTCCCTGTATATTTCTATTATAGACAGCAATAACCTGCCTCTCTACTGTTTTGTCCATTGACTTCAAACCTTCTGAAATAGAAGTAGGAGTTGTTACGCTTGATAATCCTAAATTCAGGTAAAGAGATGAGTGACTGCAAAGTCTTGTGCACAACTGTTTCTTTTTATAGAAAAAGTTCAAGTGGTTGTAGAAAAGGTTATTAAGGTTGTATCCCCTGTGTACCCCCCAAATCTGTTTTGGGGTTTTCCCCAACCCTCTGGAGCAGATTGGTGGGGAGGGGACCTTTGAGAGGAGAGGGAAGAGCAAGTTTGTTGTGCAAACGAAAGGCCAAATGGGAAGATTTAGTTGGGTACAACCCCTGGTGTTTTCTACTCTCTGGCACTAGAGTTTGGAGCATTTTGTTTTATTGTATACAATTGCATGGATAAGTACATGTGCCTATAACCACTATTTAGGGGGCAGGGGCAGGTACTTGAAGAGCTATCTTCCTGGCATATTATGTTTCCTAGAATATGCATTGTCTGTACATGCTATTAAACTTAACAAGTGAGTCTCAGTCAGGATAAAGTAGGGATTAAAGAGATTTAAGGGTGACATGTAGGAAGCTATAAATGTATAAAGTATTCTAAGAAGTATGGTAAGCAAGGGGTTAGGGTTGGTGAAAGAAAGAAAGAAACAAAAGGACCAGTAATGAAAGATTGGTGAGAAATTTTAAAGGGCCAGTGAGAGTTTGTCGAGCGAAAGTGTCACAATGCCAGCACCATGAATGGTAACAAAGTAAGGGCATCAGTTGGGAGAGTTTGCAGCCTTGAACAAATATAGTATGGTACTATATTCACAGAATAACTGCCACTTTACCCTCTTCTAATTTATAAATATTACTAGATACACAGAATTGGTTCCTTACTGTTACTACTTTGCAGACATGTGGAACACTATTAAGATGTTTCTTAATAGTGGCTGATAGGCAGTGCTTTGAAGGGAGGGCAGTTTTTATAGGCTTTGGCTTTCCTTAGTAGATGGCTGTAACTGGCAGTTGTCACTGACTTGCCTTTCTCCTGACATGGGGAGGAGCAGGATTTCATTGGAAGTTCTACTGGGCTTCAGAAATGCTTGGAAGCAGGAAGTCTCTTGCTTCAGAGCACCACAAAGCCCAGTGCAATTGCTGACATGAGCAGCTGCCCTTCTCCAAGACTTGCAGGCTCATCCCTGCAATTGTTCTGGGCTTCAGAAGAGCTTGGCTGTTGCTCTTTCCAAAGTACCTGTGAAGCCTCCCAAAAGAAAAAGAGAAAAAACCTCAATGGTATCAGAAAATATAGTTTTATAAAATAGTAAAATTCCCTTATGGGTGAAATGCCCATGTTTTGGAGAAGGTCTTCAGGAGCACAAAGATAGATTTCCTATTATGACAACATTTTTCAAATGGATTTTCTAATTGTGCACATAATAGAGCTATTTGAGGTGAAAAATAAACTTGTTTCTATTATTCTCATCCTAGGATCCTTACAGAAGCAGAGATTGATACACACCTTGTTGCTCTAGCAGAGAGAGATTAGCTGTATTTAGAATTCCTTATTCTGTGACTTCAGGCCAGAATGTCTGGTGCAAACAAACTTCTTAATGGCTCTGGATTATGGGCTGAAAATGGAATGCTCACTGTCTGATGTATTTTACTCTGTACGAATAAAACTGAGGTTTTCAAAGCTTTGTCCTCTCTTCATTGCTCAATATTGAATCATACGATGTATCAAGTTGCTATGACTGAATGTACAGTGTTTTGTAGCCATTCCTGCAGTAGGCACAAGTAGCAGCTTTGGAAAAGTACTTTCAGAGATAACTGGGAGTGCATGTACTGCTATCTTTACACCTGTCCAACTCTTAATAGCCATAGTAGATTAAAAATGGCCTTTCTTTCTGCTATTGGAAACTAGGCAGAAGATCTTGTAACTTCTCCACAGTTAGCATTAAATAGGTCAAAGCACAATCCTGTGTGTGTCTGCTCAGAAGTAAGCCCTACTGAGTTGACTTAACTTACTACCATGAAAAGCTAAATAGGATTGCAACCTCAGTGCGCCTTAATGTGTAGTGAACATCCAATAAACAAGATATTTGGATGTGAATAAAGTTAGTATTAAATTAAAATCTGTTAAGAGAGAAAAGATTCTGAACTTATCAGCAAGATAGCATAGTATTCAGAGAATGATCAACATAATGAAGGTTAGTGCATGGAAGTTCTCCCCTGAGGAAAAATTAACAATGCCTGAGCACTGAGGATTCTAAATGAGTAGAATATGTTAAAGGACTGTACCCACTGACATATTGGGAAGCATCATACCTTTTATTTGTTTGCTGTCGTTGTGGACTGCTGCTGCCTTGTTTGCTGCTTGGGTCGTTGTGGCTGGGTCGTTCTCTCCTTTACCTGTCTGCCTTGGGCTGCGTCGTCGCCCGTCATTGTGGCTGGTGTCGTTGGCTCGTTCGTTTTTGCTGCGGCCAGGGTGTCATTGTTGCTGTGCTGCCGCCGCCGCCGCCACTACGTGCCGTTGGAGTTCTGGGTGCCGGGCCTGCTGGCCTGGGAAGAGCCCCGGCCTGTCGTCAGCGGTGAGAGTGTTGACGAGCCGGCTGGGCTTGGCGCGTGACGCGCGGAGCTTGGGGCGCCGCGGTGAGCCTGGCCCCTGTGGTGGTGAGAGCATCACGGAAGGGGTCCAGGCTCACAGCACAGAGACGTCGCGTGGAGCGGTTGGGGAGACGGGGAGAGACTCGGCTGGGGAGTGGAGAACGCTGCGTGGAGTGACGTCGGTGGAGCGAGACGGTCGGGGTGTGGAGAACGCCGTGGAGGCTCAAACGAATGCCCAGGGGCCATGTAGCAGCCCGTCGGTGGTGAGAGCACTGACGGGGCTGGTTGGGCTCTGGGCGCGTTTTCGGACAGCCTGGCGTGGAGTGACGACTACGAGAGACCGCCGCACGGAACGGTTCTATCATAGACATCCTGGCCTGGCGGTGGTGAGAGCACCGCAGGAGAAGGCCAGGTTGTCGGCGTGGTCCGGCTGACGGCGGCGGTAGGAGAACGTATGAGGGACATTTCCAGCACTGCTGACGATATCTCCTGTAGTCAAGGCTTGTTATGGAGGAGGGTTTTTAATGTTGTTGTTTATTGTTGTTTTTTGGTTGTATTTAATTACTGCTGTTCGTCTGTTGGTTGTTGTGTGAATGAGATTGAGTGGATGTGTGTGAGTATTTGTGTTGTTTGTTA
Organism: Rhineura floridana; assembly: GCF_030035675.1. Taxonomy (NCBI): domain Eukaryota; kingdom Metazoa; phylum Chordata; class Lepidosauria; order Squamata; family Rhineuridae; genus Rhineura; species Rhineura floridana. Next base: position 186,378,767 of record NC_084481.1, read on the forward strand.
TTTTTAGTGTTTGTCATATTAGATTCATTTTAAGATGTGCCTGGGAGAACATACTCCGGCCCTAGTAAGGGGATTTTCGGGGGCCCCAATTAACGTAGTGACGGGTAACGGGAGGTATGGTGTTGGGAGGAGAACGTGCCAGGTAAGGGGAACTCGTCCCAGACAAGTTGTGTCTGTGCCTTGTTCTGGTTCTCCTCATATCCACCGGATTGTTGGTTGTACTGTCAGCCAGCCATCAGATCTCCAGGTGCTGCTCTTAAATGCGAGATCGGTTGCTAATAAAAACCCCCTTATCCACGATTTGATCATGGAGAAAGGGGCTGATCTTGCGTGTATTACCGAAACCTGGGTGGGCGAGCAGGGAGGAGTTGCTCTCTCCCAGCTTTGCCCACCTGGGTACTCGGTGCAGCACTGTGGTAGATCTGAGGGCCGGGGAGGTGGGGTTGCTGTGGTCTATAGGAGTTCTTTCTCCCTCACCAAGCACCCTGTCCAGACGGCGACTGGTCTGGAATGTCTTCATCTTGTGCTGGGCCAAGGAGACAGACTGGGAATACTGTTGGTGTACTGCCCACCTTGCTGCCCAACAGCTTCCCTAGCTGAGCTGACAGAGATAGTCTCGGAGGTGTTGTTGGGGTCCCCCAGACTCGTGGTACTGGGGGATTTCAACATCCATGCCGAGGCTGTCTTGCTCGGGGCGGCTCAGGACTTCATGGCCTCCATGACAACCATGGGGCTGTCTCAAATTGTTACTGGCCCGACACATGTATCAGGACATACTCTTGATCTGATCTTCGCCACTGGTCATGGAGATGGTGATCTGAAGGTGGGGTATTTTTCATCTACTCCATTGTCATGGACAGATCATCGCTTGCTGAGTTTTAGACTCACGACAGCCCTTTCCCTCTGCAGAGGTGGGAGACCTATTAAGTTGGTCCACTCCCGGAGGCTTATGGATCCTGAAGCTTTCCAGAGGGCTCTGGGAGTTTTTCCGGCTGATAGCACTGGTGCTCCTGTCGAGGCCATGGTTGATCTGTGGAATACAGAGATGACCCGGGCCATTGACATGATCGCTCTGGCGCGCCCCCTTCAGTGCCGAACTCATACAGCACCGTGGTATACCCCGGAGCTGAGAGTGATGAAGCAAGAGAGAAGGAGGCTAGAGTGCAGGTGGAGGCGAACTCCTGACGGATGTAATCATTCCTTGGTAAGTGCTTCCACTAAGTTGTACATAAAAGCGGTTAGGGCGGCAAAAAAGTCTTATTTTGCTACCACCATTAGATCATCTCTTTGCCACCCAGCGGAGCTTTTTAGGGTGGTACGAGGGCTTCTACATTCTGGCTCTCATGATACTAAGGAAACATCGGAAGCCCGCTGCAACAAACTTGCGGAGCACTTCCAGGATAAGATTGCATGCATCCGTCGGGACTTAGACTTTGATGTTATGACAGATGAATCCATTGAAGTGTCCAGAGCGTGGTCTTGTCCTTTATTATTGGATGAATTTCAGTTGGTGCAGCTCAAGGAAGTGGACAAGGTGCTTGGAATGGTGCGGGCGACCACGTCTGCTCTGGACCCTTGCCCATCTTGGCTAGTGAAGACTAGCAGGGCTGTAACCGCCGGCTGGGCCAGGGAGGTAATAAATGCCTCCTTGAGAGAGGGAGTAGTCCCTGGTAGTCTCAAGGAGGCAATAATAAGACCTCTTTTAAAGAAACCTCTGGACCCAGATGTTTTGAACAACTACAGACCGGTGGCGAATGTCCCTTTTTTGGGCAAGATTCTGGAGCAGGTGGTTGCTGGCCAGCTCCAGGCGCTCTTGGATGAAACCGATTATCTGGATCCGTTTCAATCCGGTTTTAGGTCCGGTTTTGGCACTGAAACAGCCTTGGTCGCCCTGTATGATGACCTTTGTCGGGAGAGGGACAGGGGGAGTGTGACTCTGTTGATTCTCCTTGATCTCTCAGCGGCGTTTGATACCATCGACCATGGTATCCTTCTGGGGAGGCTCGCGGAGTTGGGAGTTGGGGGCACTGCTTGGAGTGGCTCTGCTCCTACTTAGCGGATCGTCGCCAGAAGGTAGTGCTTGGGGAACATTGCTCGACACCCTGGACTCTCCATTGTGGAGTCCCTCAGGGGTCGGTTTTGTCCCCCATGCTTTTCAACATCTACATGCAGCCTCTGGGTGCAGTCATCAGGAGTTTTGGAGTGCGTTGCCATCAGTACGCTGATGACACGCAGCTCTACTTCTCCTTTTCATCTTCCACAGGTGAGACTGTTGATGTGCTGAACCGTTGCCTGACCGCGATAATGGACTGGATGAGAGCTAATAAACTGAAACTCAATCCAGACAAGACTGAGACACTGTTGGTGAGCTCTTTCCCTGCTCAGATGGTGGATGCTTATCCTGTTCTAGATGGGGTTACACTCCCCTTGAAGGTTTGTAGTTTGGGGGTCCTTTTTGACCCTTCCTTGTCGCTCGAGGCTCAAGTGGCCTCGGTGGCACGGAATCCATTTTACCACCTGCGCTTAGTAGCCCAACTACGACCCTATCTGGACAGTGATGATCTCGCCTGGGTTGTTCACGCTCTGGTAACTTCTAGACTGGATTACTGTAACGCGCTCTACGTAGGGCTGCCCTTGAAGACTGTTCGGAAACTTCAGCTAGTGCAAAATGCGGCAGCCAGGCTGTTGACGAGGACCAATCGGTCTGCGCATATAACACCTGTCCTGGCTCGCTTGCACTGGCTACCTATTTGTTTCCGAGCTAGATTCAAGGTGCTGGTGTTGACCTATAAAGCCTTACACGGTGTGGGACTGCAATACCTTGTGGAACGCCTCTCCCGCTATGAACCTACCCGTTCACTTTGTTCAGTATCTAAGGCCCTCCTCCGGGTACCAACTCACCAGGATGCCCGGAGGACTGTTACTAGACCTAGGGCCTTTTCTGTGGTGGCCCCCGAATTATGGAACAGCTTACCGGAGGAAATACGCCTGGCGCCTACGGTTCTTTCTTTTAGGCGCCAGGTTAGACCTGGCTATACTCCCAGGCATTTTAATGTTTAATGCTTTATGTTTATGTTTTTAGTTTAATGTGTTCCTTTGTTACTGATTTTATTCTATAATGTATTTTAATCTCATTTTGTACACCGCCCAGAGAGCTATTAGCTATGGGCGGTCTAGAAATGAAAATAAATAAATAAATAAATAATAAGTGCTTACATTTTATCTGAATTTCTGTTTCTTCTAGAGAATCTGACTCATAGCTGCTGGCTCTTGTATTTCCAAAAGAAAACTTTTCCATGTTCTGGAACTTTAGATGTTTGTTCAAGGCACAAGCCTAACCAAACTAGTTTGCAAAAAATGTTTTCTATTACCACATCAAGACAAGTTAATTACAAATATCTTCCCCATGGTTGGTATTCAGTGCTAGGCCTGCTCAGACCCATTGAATTTAATAGATATGACAAACTTAGGTTTGTTAATTTCAGTGTGGGTCTACTTTGAGTAGAACTTAGTTGAATACAACCTCTTCAATCTTTTTTTTTACACTATAGCTTGATAAAGTTCTGTATAGTATGAGAACTTGCACACAGTGTTGTAAACTTTTATCCTATGAAATAAATTGCTTTACTGTCCCTGTGAAGTTTAAATGGAATAATACAGCTACCAGTTTTGGTTACCATTTTGCTGCAAGTCGCATTTTCAAAGCCACGTAATGAAAATCTGCAGGTAAGGGTATAGTTGCTTTTGAATCTTGTAGAAATGTATTATGTTAACCATACTGACTGACAGGAAACTGAACAGATTCCACAGTTAAATGCACATAAGTCGTTAGCTAAGTGTAAAGGCCTAAATTGTGACAAAGCTGTTAACACATACATCTTAAATCAGCTTCAGAGTATGCAAAACAAGAGGAAACTTGTGCCACCTTAAAGTTTAACAAATTGATAATGGCAGAGGCTTTTGCCCCACACAAGAAAGAATGAGGGAAAACCCAGAACATTTTGGGAAGGGATTGAGGAGAAGGAGGGGAAGTTCTGTAGTGCAAGCTGATTTCTGCACTAGTAGGTTGACTTCATTGGATGCAACCAAAAGATATGAAATAATTCTGGATGTGGCTTCTGTTGAATGTTATAAATTTCCAAGATGAGTCAAGGGTCTTTGTATTTTTGTGATTAAATTAGACAAAAATTTTATGCGAAAAGCTTGCATGGTAATACAGGGGGAAAATAAGCATACAGAAATTATTGAATACCAAAGCTCCTCTTCAAAGTCTTTAAAGAAATTGAAGGATCCTTCTGCTGAGTTTTTGTTCCCACCTTCATATGTCACTATTTCCTGAATTGTGGGGAGTCTCAAGAAAGTGATGCAACAATTGACCTTTGAGCTTAAGCTGTTTGAATGTATAGTCTCAGTAATAAAATGTTAAAACTTTTATCTTTTCCTAACCAATATATGTGACTATATTTCATTTTTCATTAGGTAAATACAACTTCAAACATACAACTTGTACAAATCACAAATGAAAGTATATCCTATAACCGCAACAAGATCCTTAAGTAAATTAATTAAAATATCCCTTGCATTAGTTTATTCATGCAGTTTATTCCAAAAGGGCCCAAACAATTGTGAAAACCATATTTCCCCCCGGTTATATTTGTATCAAGTGACGAAGCTTTGCCATCTGTGCTCTTTTTTTTCCATGTTTGCTTTAACCATTCTTTAATAGATATAATTTCCATTTTCAGTTCCTAATGTAATTTGTTGTCAACTCTCTGTAGCCCAACAAGATGGTCAACAAGAGTGTATAGCAGACTCCCCACCCCACTCATCTTTTTAATTACAACTAATATTTCTTGAGAGAAGTCCACCATTTTATGAATATCATCAACATGGCTCTTGTGTTCTGTGGTGTGTTTTTAACGTCTATAAACCATGTTAAAATTGTTATGATTCAATTTTAAATTAGTGGGTACTTTGTACAATCCTACTTTGAAGTAAGTCTACTGAGTTCTCTGGGGCTTACTCTCAAGTAAGTGAATAGGTTTATAGTTATAATACCACATTGCCCCTACAGTTGATCTGATGTATTCAAGAATGCTGTTGAAACCCAAAACAGTAACTTAACTATATGTAATTTTGTCAAAGCTATCCACCCCATCATTGATTTTTATTTTGCTCCATTCATCAGTATTGGTTTCTTTTATTACTAGGATAGGTAGCAAGCACAATTTTTTCTGTTCTGTAAATGGCTGTTTCAGAGTGTATTTCCTTAAAACCCTAATTTCTAGAATCCTGTCACATGACGTGTTACACCTCTGAAAGCACTAAAACTGGATTTTCAACAGCAATATACTTCCAAGCTATGAAAGATAACTATTGGCCTGTTATCCAGGTATGCCTGTCCACTCCTGTGGGTTACCCTTTTATCTGTGAATCAAGAGAACTTGGAACAGAAATAAACTCTCTGTTCTTCTAAGTGAACACTATGCAACTGTCTTAGTATTCAACAAGCAATAGTTAAAAACCTGAACTGTACAGCGTATTGCTCAGCATTGTTTGTCTGACTATTGCATAGAATTCACAAATGGCAATTAAATGTTGCTGCCAAACCAGCGTATCTAGTGTGTAGCTTGTGTGTATAGAGGGATGAAAGCCACTTCCTCTGTGCTGAATCTGATTGACCAGCTTAGTTGCCTTAACTTTGCTCAGAGCAGTTTTCCTTCTTGAGATGGGAAAAAAATCCTAGCAGTCAAAGAGCAGCATTAACCAGTCTGAGAGAATGTTTTCCATAAAAATCCAGCATATATTAAACTAAATCTAGTTTTGCAATTGCTTGCCTACCTATCAAGTAGCAATAACCTATGGTTAAATGTTTAAATATTGCATTTCTGACTGGTTTAGATTTAATTATAACCTAGAGGGAATTCCTACATTCGGTGTTTATACAATCAGCACTCATGTCCTATTCATGAGCTTTGGACATAATGTCTGAAGCTAGGCTAGAACACACAAGTCTGGCCTGTTTAGAAGGAAGCAGTGTAGTTAATTTCAAACTTAATTCAATTCTGCAAGTAGTAAAAACTCCTTAAGTAGTGAAAACTGAGTTGTGCAGCAAAAGAGTAATTTTCTGTGCAATATTACCCATATTTGCTATTCTAGGCAACAGATTTTTCTTGCAGCATAAAAGTTTTAGACTCCCGTGTTGTGATACAACTCAATCTGCAGACAGTGTACATGAAAATAAAGCTACTGTCATATCATTTAAAAGCCTGTTGCTAATGTTGTGGAATCATAAGCACATTCATTAATCCAAAGGGTTCCAAACTGTGGTTTGTTGACCACCAGTGGTCTATGAACTTTGTTCAGGTGATCCGTGGCATGTCTGCGTTAAATATTCATATTGATTTTTAATTGTATTTTTATTGCTTTTATTTCTTGTATTGTATTGCACTGTATTACAGTTTGAGTTCTATGGAATGAAAATTGTAATACAGCAAAATATATAAAAAATAAATTAATAAAATTACAATGAAAATCAAACAGCATCTAGCACAGAGCATTAAAATTGCTACAATAGGCAGAAAAATCATTGTGGTCTGCTGAGACTACTGATAATTTTCAACTGGTCCATGAGGGAAAAAAGTTTGGGAACTACTGATGGATCGCAATCTTTGTGTGTCCTTTTTTCTATTTCCTCAGTGGACCCAAATTTGATTCCCACGTATCTAAAAAGAAACCAAGTGGCAACTAAAATATTTCTAAATGTATTTGTTTTCCAGTCAATTCTCTTCTCAAGTTCATCTTATGATTTTGAATAGCAGCCTCGTATTTTCAAGGTTTTTGAATCATACTTCCCAACAGAACTGTTTCCTGAAAAGGGAAAGTGACATAACAGATGTGTGTCATGTACCTCAGCCATACATATTATATCTATGTGAAACAAATCGGTCAAGGGTGGGGAACTCCCTCACCTCCCATGGGCCAAGTTTGACTAGTGGGTGACGCTTGCCCATCTGTCAACCACCTGACATTACAAAGATGTCAGGGGACTCATTTTTGCATATCCAGTTTGAAATCAAACCAGATACTGTCCTAACTGAAACTGACTCAGACATGACAGTGGCTTTTTCTCTTTTTATTAAAGTAATAGATAGCTGCAGTGCAGAGCACCTCATGTTACTAGCTACTCTTTCTAGGAACTCAGCATCTTTCTAGCACTAGCTAAGCATGACTTCTCAACTCCTAGATGTTGACTCAGCAACCTCCTGCAACCACTTAAGTAGGCTGGGAACTCACATGCAGGCGAAGATTCCGCCTTAGCTGGGTCTGTTCAATTTCCCATTTCAAGTGCCTTCGAGTGCAGGGCGAAGGTGGTGCTTCGGTCAGTGTTTCAGCCTCCCCCTCCAATGGACGGGGGCTGCTAAGTGTTGGTTCAGTCAGGGAAGGCAATGGTGCAACCGGCGGGGAAGCGTCTGATTGGTCAGGTTGCATCCCCACAGAGGAGTCCAGAGTTGCGGGGACTGAGCTATGAAGGGCGGGTGTCGGGGCACTCTCTAAATCTATTCCATTGCTTGGCCCCTCCCCAAGCGGTTCATTCCAGTCCAGCTCCTCATCCTCTGTCTCGCCTTTGTCCATCCACCCCCTCCTGGCAGGATTCATGACAGATACCATGATCATGGGGGCTTGTGAAATGCATTACAGAGGGATATGCAAGACCCAAGAATCAATATCTTTACCTGCCCCACACCAGATGTCATATATAACATCAGGTTATGGGGCAGGTGGGCAAGGCTTGACCAAAATGGTTTTGCGGGCCAAATCAGGAAATCTGTTAGGCCTAATTAGGCCTATCAAGTGGAGGTTCCCACCATTGCAATAGATCATAATGCATTCTTATGTGGCCTTCAAGACTTTAAAAGTCCAACACCTTAAAAGGGAGTAGAAAATTATATAAGAAAAGCCTGCTGGATCTGGCCAGTGGCCCATCTAGTGCTGGATCCTGTTCACAGTGGCCAACCAGACGGCCATGGGTAGCCCGCAGGCAGAAGCTGAGTGAAAGAGCACCCCTACAGTTTCCAGCAACTGGTATTCAAAAGCATACTCCCTCCAACTGTGAAGGCAGAGCATAGCCATCATGTATAGTAGGTATTGATAGCCTTATCCTCCATGAATATGTCTAATCCCCTTTTTAAAGCCATCCAAATTAGTGGCCATCACTGCTTCTTGTGGTGGAGAATTCCATAGTTTAACAACTTTATGCACTGTGTGAAGAAGTACTTTTTTTGTCTGTCCTGAATCTTCCAGCATTCAGCTTCATTGGATGTCCACAAGTTAAGTACTGGTATAAATGTTCCATGACTCTCAGCTGTGTGCAAGCCTTCCATTACTCTGTTTGTTCTTCTGTTAGGACCAGTTCTGAATCTGATGCAATTGTTTGGAACAATTCCCACAGAAACGCATACATAAGAAAAAGGTCTCACTGTGAAGTAAGTCATCAAACTTGTTGCTCAAAGGCTGGAACAAGCTACAGCTCACAAAATATTCCAACTTTGCACAAGTTGTATGACTGATCAGTTCCAGCAAAACATCAGCAACGTATACTAACTCACAGGACGAGGACATTCGAAAGCTATATACAATGTATGCAGATCTAGTGAAGGGCTTGTTAGTATAATGCACTATAAATATTATCAAACATCCACATTTGCTATTTTCTTCTCTGCCCCCATCTTCTCTACTTGTCCTTCCTGTCTTGAGGCAATGGTTGGAGGCTATTTGTAGATTATCATTATATTGTTATGGACCTTTCTATCCTACACTTCCTCCAAAGAAGTTCAGGGCAGAGCACAAGGTTTTCCACTTCCCCTGTCTTTTATCTTCACAATAATTTTGGGAGGGAGGTTAAGCTAAGAGATAGTGACTGGGCCAAAGTCACCCAATGAGTCTCCCATTTCTTAGCCCAAATACTCAGTCTCCCTACTGTTTCATCCTAGGTTTGCAAGATATAATGTGACATTGCATGACTTCTTGCAGTCCCAAGGCTGCTATTGGCTTTATTTAGACCATGGAGAAATATCTCATTCTGACTTTGCGGGTCCATATACAACATCTGGTCACGTTAAATATCACAAGCATCTAATTACCTCCAGGACTTTCAAATAGCACCTTGCTGATGCATATACATTAAAGTCTTGGAGATTTTTGCTGAGAACAAAAGATACCTGCTGCTTACAAAATAGGATATTACATCAGAACTGGTTCTCAGTCTGATGAAATGCTCATGGATTAACTTCTTGCATCTTTTTGTCAAGCACTAGCAAGAAATTACTTAATTTATCCCCACTTGCTAAAAGAATTTTGTCCCAAACTGTTGCAGCAAGAGCTGCAACTCCAAAGAGGAGAATATAATGACATTTTGCCTGAAGAAATTTTTATTGCACTATAATGTCCAAGTGATTGCATTTCTTCACGAGTCAGCACTGAAAAGGAGGAAGGAGCTCATGTTCTGGGAATTCCCCAGTTCAGCAAAGGCCTAATTCTCACAAAGAGCATACAGGGGTGGGGTGGGGATCTGCAGATGGGGGGCTCACATAATTAAATGCTTCTCTGTAGGAAAACAAATCCCTGCAGATACAAAACTAGCATGTTAGGGAGAAAGACGATACTAAGCCTCTCCTTCTTATAAAGGCTGACCACCTGCCAGTCCATTCAAATTTCCTTGCTATCTTCTGCAACCCCTTCTCTTCTGACTAATTGTTGTTGAGTTAACATTCAAATAGCTTTTTCATTCATTACAATCCCATATGGTGGTCACCAAATACTGTATCGATAAGGCTGAACATCATGGGGGGGGGGCTGTGCTATGCATGTACTAGGACAACTGTGCGGGAAATCTCTGCATCAGCTCTACAGTTTCTAGTGGTCATTGGTGCTGCTATGAAGATCCTTCATATTGTTGCACACCACCCAATCTCTGAGCAGTGAAAGATCTCCAGGGTTTGGTTTCTTGGAAAGAAAGTCAGTGGAGAATGTGGTGTCTTTTAGGAAAAATGGTTTTTATATACACACATTCCAGCCTGAGCTTATGATGGAGGGGTTCAAAGCATTAGCAGTCCAATAGATCTTGCTTTTCCATCAGGCTTATAGAAGGCATCCTGAAGCCATTGTGCAGGGAGCAGGCCTCTTTGCGTGTCTCCAGGTCCCAGCCTTTCCTCTGATTCTACTAAAAACATAAGCCTCTATTTTGGCCACAGGAGGGGGGGCTCTCTTGAAGAGTTTCAATAGCAATAGGATCTCCATGGCCCATTTGCCAGTTAATGGGCACTTGATAGACCCATTAGCCCACCTGGTCACTCTATTAGATTAACAAAAGAGACTCATCTGACCAGTGGAGCAGGTTTTTCCACTGCAGAGCACTCCAGGTGCAGGGTCCCAAATCAGAGGCTGTAAGGGGACTCACAGAAAACATCTATCTCAAGTTACCCCCAAACCCATAACAATATTCAGATTGGGCCTATAAAATTGGCTTACAGCTTTTATGACCCACCACCCGGAGGCTTTCCCCAGTATCTCCTGCTATGCCTTTATGCTGCTGAACATCAGAACAAAAGAATAGTCTTGCTGAATCAAACAAAAAACCTGTTTAGTACATCCTGCTTTTCTCTGCAGCCAAACAACATATACTGAAACCCACAACTAAAATGGACAACAAAATGCCAAATGGACTGTACCCAGTGCTGTAGCTCGTGCAACAGATTTCTATGCACACAATAGAAACTCCTCTTCTTCTCTTGTCTCCTGCAGCCCTCTGTGTGCCCTCAAAATCAGCTCTAGAGGGTTGGGAGACCCTCCAGAGCAGATTTTGGGGCAAGCAGGAGAGGAGAGGAAACAGAAGTCCTGCTGCACGAGTGGAACTCCTCTTGCACAGTATTGTTTGTAAGCCTGAGAGCCTGGTCTGCCTTGTTTGTTACTGATCTTATGTAAGCTGCTCTGGAGCAGTTTTAGCTGAAGAGAAAGGTAAAAATACTTTAAAAATAAAATTAATATGGGCTTCAATGCAAGATAGTGTAAGACATAAAGAAACTGATGGGATCTGGCCTTGCAGGCGACTGAGCACAAAAGAGATCTCAGGTACATGGTGGTTAACTCAATGAAAACCTTGATCCAGTGTGTGCAGCAAATTATGGAAGAAAGCCAAATTTCCATGCTAGGGATCAAAAACAAAATTGCTAATATCACAGTGCCTTTATATAAATTTGTGATGTGACCACCCTAGGAGTACTGTGTTCTTGTCACTGCATCTCAAAAAGGACAGTGAACAAGGATTATTTTTTTTTGTAATAAACTTAGAGGTTCTATTTACAATCAAGTGGTATTTTGTTAAATAAAATAAAATAAGTAATGCTGGAAAAAGAGCAGAAAAGGAAAACCAAAAAGATCAGGGGGTGAGATGAACTTCCCTACAATGAAAGGGTACAATGTATTTTAGGGGAAAAAACAAGTACCGGAGGACATGAAATGGATATATTTTTCCCCTCTTTCATAACCCTCAACCAATAAAGCTGATTGGTGGAAGACTCGAATCAGACAAAAGGAAGCGCTTCTACATGCAGCTCACAGTTAACCCATAGAATTTTCTGCCATAAGATGTGGTGACACCCCCCCCCTGCCAAAACAAAATGGCTTTAAAATAGGTTTAGACAAATTTATTGCACAAATAATCTGATCAGTAGCTACTGTTCATGGCGGCTCTATGCTGTCTTCAGGCTCATACCTTCAGGCTTCTGCATGCCAACTCCTGAGGAAAAACAATAGAAGACAGCTTCCTATAGGTGTCTGGATTGCTCTTCTTACGTTGTTAAGCTGGCAGCATGTGTGTGTGTGCTTGTTAGCACCTAAAGTGGGTAATAGATCTTTGCATCTTTCTCCTCCCAGCACTACTCTGCAATTGTTCCTCCATTACCAGGAAGACAATCCTGTAGGACACGCTCACAAGAGAATATTATTAGCATTCCACAGAAATGTAACTTACGGGTTGTACCAAGTAGGGTTGCTACTTGGTGATGGTAAGGCTTCCATCAGTGGAACAAGGAGGGAAGCATTTTTTTGTAATCCACCCTCACCTCTGCAGCCCTACCCCCTTAAATCTGCTCCAGAGGGTTGGGGGAATCCTCCAGAGCACAGAAGCTGCAGGCGACTGCAGGGAGAGAGGGCAATTACCTAAAAGTGCTTTCATTCCTATTCCTCTGATGGAAGCCTTATCATCAACTGAGCAACACCCATGCAAGTCTAGTTCACTCCGTGGTAGAGCACATGCTTTGCATGCAGGAGGTCCCAGAATCTCTAGAATCTCCATTTAATCCCTCGACTCTCCAATTAAAAGGCTCAGGTAGCAGGGGAAGGGAAAAGACCTCTGCTCGAGACCCTGAAGAGTCATCGCCTGCCAGTCAGAGCAAACAGTACTAGGCTCGATGGTTAAATAGTCTAACTGGATATAAGGCAGTCTTCTATATTCCTGTGTGACCTGACCCACAGGTTTATGGGATCTACTTTATGTTTTACTAAACCCCTGAGATTGACTAGCAAGAGCCAAGTACAAAAGGCATACACGGAGAATGAAAGAATATGGTGACTGAGCTGTTGTTGAGCACTGGGATTGGATTTGAGGACCAAAACTGAACAAAGCTCATGGTTCTTGTGCACAGAAATCTGTTCCTGATCACCCCCTGCATTCATAATTTCATAAGTCTGATTTCAGAAGGGGGGGGTCATTTTGTTGTTGCTAGTGCTAAACAATTGACAGCCAGAAACTCCTACCAATCTAATGCAAATCAGAAATCTATCAGTAGCTGTTGATCTACTTTCTGCCCACCCCTGACCATCAAAATAGATGGCAGGTTCTCAAAATAAAAGTATTTGTTAATGGGACATGGGGCTTTTCTCAGCTGCAATGGGAGCAAACCCTTTATAGGCTGTACATTTCAGTAGGCCAGCATTTCCCTGTCAATGGATTGTAACTGTGGCCATTTCCTAGGAACTTTTCCACCCACCTACTTTCCTCTGACTCTCAAGGAGGAAGACTGGAAGGAGAGTGAGATGAGTTCCTTTGAGGATTGTCCTGAGGCAATGCAAAGCTGTCACTGGGGCAAGAGATTTCAGAGGAGCAACAGCACCATTTTCCTGCTTCTAATCTTCACCTGTGTCTTTTTTTTAAACTGACATTTGTTGTTTTGTTGCAGGTATTAACATCTCAAAGGGCAGCAGAGAGAGGGTGCTTCTGGACATGAATAATTTAGCAGCACCCAATCATTGCTGTTCAGTTTTAAGGTTTGAAATTGGGTATGGATGGGTCTTTTTCCTGTCTTCCATGGCCTGTCTTCTCCTACAGGAAGAAATGGAAGGAGGCGAAGTTTATGGAATGCTCTCCCCAAGGAGGGCTGCCTGGCACTAACCTGGCAATTGTTTCGATGCCAGGCAAAGATGTTTTTGTTTTCCTGGGCATTTGTGCAGCACCAGTGAATGACATTATACTGTACTGTTAAATCTGTTTTTAATATACTCCCTGGGCTCCTATGGGGAGGAAGGGCGGGATATCAATAAATCAAACAAACAAACAAATAATATATGTGATTTTAGTGTTGTATTTTTACTTTAGTTGCTTGTGAAATGCTTCCCACTTATTTTTTAGTGGGAAGTGATGTATAAATTGAATAAATCTGAACCTAACCTAAGCTCCAGTCCTCCTTGGATTCTGGTAAGGTGGGGCTCTCTTTTCTCTACTTCCCAGTTTCTCCCATGAGGGAAGAAAGACATGGTAGTTAGATTGGACATATACTCCAAGTGGCAGCTTCAGGTTTTGGGGGCCCTCAAAAATATGGCCTCATTTGGTGCCCCCCTCAAAGAGCTCTTTCTCATTGCCACTGAGCTGGCTTGCAGGTGAGCAGAAAGACAGGCAATGGCAAGGATGAGGAGCCATAGTAGCCACTACCTGCACTGGGATGGAGAGAGAGACACAGAGAGAGTCATATGATCCACACCATACATTTAAAGCACTGTTATACCACTTTAACATGATAGCTTCTCCCAAAGAATCCTGAGAACTGTAGTTTGTTAAGGGTGGTGAGGGTTGTTAGAAGACCCCTCACAGAGCTACAACTTCCAGCACCTGTTAAGAAACTATAGTTCCCAGGATTCTGGAGAAGCCATATTAAAATGGTATGGTGTGGAGAGAGAGACAATGGCAACCAAAATGAACAAGGGGACGGAGCAACTCCCCTATGAGGAAATGTGACATTTGGCACTTTTTAGTTTAGAGGAAAGGTGAGTATGGGGGGACATGATAGAGGTCTATGCATGGTGTGGAGAAAGTAGACAGATATATATTTTTCTCCCGCTGTCATAAATAATGCTAGAACTTGGGGCCATCCAATGAAGCTGAATGTGGGAAGATTCAGCACACATAAAAGAAAGTACTTCTTCATAGAGCGCATAGTTAAACTATGGAATTTGCTCCCTCTAGAGACAGTGATTGCCACCAACGTGGATGGCTTTAAAAGAGGATTAGACAAATGCATGGAGGATGAGGCTATTGATGCTACTAACCTTGACGGCAATGCTGTGCCTCCACTGTTGGAGGTAGCATGCCTCTGAATGTCAGTTGCTAGGAATCACAAGTGGAGAGAGAGCTGTTGCATTCAGGTCCTGCTTCCCATGGGCATCTGACTGGCCACTGGACCAGATGGGACTCTGGCTTGATATAGCAGACTCTTCTTATGTTCTTATGAGAGGAAATGGCATCAACCTTTGCTCCTCATCACTAGCACCGCTTGTGTAAGTGAACATGTGGGCAGTGAGCATGAGTGAGTAAGCGGTGATAGTGATGAGGATCAGGCACAAGAGGCTCTTTTCAGGGCACTTAGGCCTTGGTGCTAAGGAGTTCAAGCTGTTTTGATATACTCCAGAGTGCTCATTCCATCAAGGATTTTATACATACTTCCCACTGTTTTTCAAATACTTTGGGTTATATCTAATGTAGCATTACATGAATGTTCTGTTGGGACAAGAATTTATGCTTGCGCAGCAGAACATTCTCCTCCCCCTGCATGCCCCCTAAATCTGTTCTAGGGATTCCACCCCCCCTCTGGAGCAGATTGGGGAGGATGTGGGGGGAAGCCTCATTGTGCAAGCAGAAATCCTTGTGCTGCCCACTGCTAGGATGCATTAGTTCAATGCCATCCTTACTCTTGTTAATAATATTTTAAAGCAGGATGGGCAGAAGGTAAATCAGGATCTACCAGTAGATCTCTGGGTGATTTGCAATCGATTGCCAAGGGTTATTGACTCCAATTGACTTTTTCCACCTCAATTAGACTGCTGAAATGAAGAAAGCTTACTAGGAGTGGACTTTGATGTGAAAGAATGGTGGGCTCAGTTCATTTCTGCTAGTGAAAACAAATTCCTAGACCCAGAATATGCTCAGACAACCTTTTCTTTAATTCTAACTGTATGCCTTTTGGACCTGGCTCTTGTTGGTAGATATTGGGATTTTAATTTTTAAAAAAGTAGATATGACAAGCTTGAAGTTTACTCATCCAAATTTTAAAACACATATAATGAATTTATTATTCACAGCTAGATACTCATATTAAATGTGCAACTTCCCAACAAGTCTTTCTCTCCTTGCACCTGCCCCCAATACACATGCTTCTAAGGCATCACTAGAGGTAATTCCTTCCTTCATTATGTTTTGGAAGACACACTTGAAGTCTTCACAGTATGATTCTTCTACATGTTTTTTATGGAAGCAGTATGGAAATCACAACTGGTATCTTTAGGCTCCAAATCTTATACACAGAGGAACCAGATTGTTTGCAAGATCCCTGGGCCAAAGATGACTCATTATGCAAACATAAACAAACACTGTTCTAGCAGTTTTGTAAATGTTGCTGTATTCATTGTGATTGAACTGACTAATTCTATATGAAAAATGGAAATGGACTGCCTACAAGTCAATTCCGACTTATAGTGACCCTATGAATAGGGTTTTCATGGTAAGCGGTACTCAGAGGGGGTTTACCATTGCCTTCCTCTGAGGCTGAGAGGCAGTGACTGGCCCAAGGACACCCAGTGAGCTTCATGGCTGTGTGGGGATTCGAACCCTGGTCTCCCAGGTCGGAGTCCAACATCTTAACCACTACACCACTACTATATAGCAATCTCCAAAGAGCAAATGAACTGCAAGGTAAAGAAAATGGTCAATTCATTGTGGAGCTATCTTGGAAATTCCCAACATTAACTGTTTGCAATTTAATGATATTGTTTCTCTGTAAGCAAGTTGGTTTCTGTTTCATTCCTCCGCTCCAAAGGAAGGAGAAACACATTCCATGAAACAATTTGAAGAGATTTCAATCAGAGGTTGTTTTAGTTGATTTATTGACCAGTTTCTTTGGTGGAAAACCTTGCCAGCCAAGGCTCCTTTTATCAAATACGAGACTTCTTTTCAAGATAGGCCAACTTCTTGCTTCATTGATGGTAATGATGATGAATGCTTGATGCTGTGATACCTAAAAGACTAGATTTTTTATTGTTGCTTGAACTTTTCATGGCATGTAAAAGAAGAAAGTTCACACATTAGCTCCAAAAGATTAATAGGACAACACTCCCACACACTTAAGATCTGAACGACTGTGGTTATTTTTTAAGATTGCCTTTTGTTGTTCTTGACAATTAAGTGATACCTGACTTTCTTGCATACTGCTGTTTTAAAGGTTGCAAAATATCTCTTGCTTTAAGGCAGGAATAGCCAACGTGGTGCTCTCAAGAAGTTGTGGACTACAACTCCTACTGGCACAGCCAACATGCCCAATAGCAAGGGACAATGGGAGTTGTAATACAAAACATCTGGAGGGCCCCTCATGCGCAACCCCTGCTTTATGGGATTAATATTTTGGAGCAGCTCAGTTCTGTAGTATTAAATTAGATTGAAAGTCACCTACCCAATCACCAAGTCTCAAGGTAACAGTGTGTTTTTCAGTCATTCAGGCTTATTAGGAAGGTCACTACAATTCCCGTAATACATATGAAGAACTGTGTTTGACTTACACTATATCCTGATGGAATTCAGAGCTGACCTAAGATTTGAACTCAGATCTCATAAGAACCTCTGTTTATAACCACTTCCGTAATGTTCTCCGTGCAAGCTGATTCACCTGTAGATGACACATCTTGAGGCAGCTGTGTAAAGGCCAATACCATGCATTACTGATCAGTGTGGATCAGCAGTGTGCAAAATCTTGATCCACACAGAGTTCTGGTGTGACAGGAACTTTTCCCATGACTGCTTCAAGTCATGGCACTCACAGTAGAAGTAGCCAATAATATTTATTTATTTATTTGATTTATATCCCACCCTTCCTCCCAGCAGGATCTAATATGAGCTCTCAAGAATCAAATGCTATCCTATCATTAGGATGTCCTCCAAGATAAAGGGTTCTTGTACCTTGTTGCATGTACAGCTTCTCATGCAGCAGGCAAAGAAAACCTGAACTAACTGAAAGCTCCACTTCTACACAACTGTTAAAGAAACAACAGCCTGTTGTCCTTTGTGTCTGGTCACCCTGCCTGTCATTCAGAGTGGATGTATTTTCAAACATCCTCATGCCCGTAGCATGTTAAAAGGAAGTGGCTCTATAGCTCGGTGGTATTTTTCTGATGTAAATTGTTTTAACTGATTTTAATAGTGTGTTATTACATTGTTGTAATCTGCCTCATGGTGGACCTTAAGGTGAAGGGCGGGTAAATGATTCTACAAATAAATAAATGACATCATTGGCACGTGCAGCGGAATGAGGTGGAAGATTCATGAGTATGAGAACAGACTGAATCACTCTTAACTGTGGGTAGGGGAATAACATGTTTGAATGCCTTCTTGCATGGGAAACTCTCTGCAATAGAAACTAGCATGATAAGGAGCTAGTTGGTCTAGAAAACCTCTCCGCTGCTGTGCAATTTTTACTTGCACTGAGCTGCTTTTACATGTGGGAAGCATTCAGAAGTGAACTCCCTATAGTCTGACTTGCTTTCACCTCTGCATTCTTACCACTTTATTCTGCTGCATGAGTCTCATCAAATGGTAACACAGCTCTCAAACCTACATTTTAATATGGCTTTTAAAGCCTTGGGTGTTTCTCCCTACCACCTTCACCCCCTTTCTTAAAGGCAGCTACATAGTATTTTGAACTATGCTTGGTGCTTAAGTCTGGCACTTCTATTAGAGCTGCCTGCGCTGTGAATCAGGAGGAAGCACAAAGAAAGGTCTGTTTTTCTGCCTTTGGAATTCTGCTGATTTGACTGCCAGAATCCTTGGAGTGTTTATTCCTCAGCCAAACCTTTTTCAAAATTTGAGCATGTTGATACAGACGATTCCAGTACGGCCCTTTTTGATTTGCAAGGTTGGCTAGATAGACCAAACATGATCTTGTTCTGCCAAAAAAGCAAAGTCAGGAAAGAAGTGGATAATGGAACTGTGCAGCTGGGAGGGCTAAAGTGAACACCAGCTGTTGTGCAGGGCAACAAAGAAATCCTGGGCAAGCTGTCTCACCAACCGCATGGCAAAAACTTCAACAGGAAGGAAGTCACATTGACAACAACAGTTTGTCAAAGAGAATGGGAAGCAAAAGCTGGGAACTGTGCCAGGAAATACCAGGAGTTGTACATTCAAGAGAAAGTAGGAATATAAGATACCTGGAAGATCATCTCTCCCCTTATATACCCAGTCAGTCATGGTGCTTTGCAGGTGAAGGTCATAGAATCATAGAGTTGGAAGGGGCCTTGTAGGCCATCGAGTCCAACCCCCTGCTCACAGCAGGAAATCCACAGCTAGAACATCTCCTGCAGATAGCTGTCCAGCCTCTGCTTGAAGACATCCAGCGAAGGGGATCCCACCACCTCCCTAGGCAGTCGGTTCCATTGCCGAACCGCCCTTACTGTCAAGAAGTTCCTTCTAATTTCCAATCTGAATCTACGCTCCTGCAACTTAAAACCATTAGACCTAGTCCTACCCTCTGGGGCAGCAGAGAACAAATCTGTACCCTCCTCTATGTGACAGCCCTTCAGGTACTTAAAGAGTGTAATCATGTTGCTCCTCAGCCTTTGCAGGTCTCCTGCAAATACTGTCTCATCAGGAGGTCTGTTCCATACAACATAGGAAGCGGACCTTTAGTATTGTGGCACCTACCTTTTGGAATTTATTCCCCTTAAATATTAGACAGGCGCCATCTCTGTTGTCTTTTTTGGCACCTACCGAAGACCTCCGTCTTTCAACAAGGCTTTTAAGTACCTTATTCCAGGCTGCCTCTGTACTGGAATTGCTTTTAAGTTTTTTAAAAGATTTTTGTTTTCAAGTATTTTTTAGTGTCTTATCACTTCTTGTTTGCTTCCCTGGACTCCCTTGTGGAGGAAGGGCATGATATAAATGTAATAAATAAATAAATGAGAAACTCAATAACAATATAATTAATACTTCTGAAAAACATTGGCTGCTCTGTTGCAGGTGGGGAGCCAACATGACGCCCTCCATCAGCCCCAGCCAAAACAGCTAATGGTCAGGAATTATGGGAGTTGTAGTCCAACAACATCTGGGGAGCACCACACTGGCTACCACTGCTTCTGATGCAACACTATGCAGGGATGTTTTTTAAAAAAATTGAATTGAAAATAACATCTGTTATGAATGTTTAGGGCATGCCACCATTTCAACTGTGGAAAACACAGAGATATACACTATGGTTATATATTTTTTAGTTTTTGTTTGGCAACGCTTCAAGGGCCAAACACTATATTTCTATAGTGAATGTGAAATGTGGACAAAGGATTTGATAGCTGTGGTGATCTGCACCATTCTTAAAATCTCCATCCTAGGATGATCCAATTGCTACTCAGACAAATCAAAGAACAAAAGATACGGACTAACAAAAGGTGCCTGGAAATGTTTGCATGGTAACCCATCCGCCTTCACCAGTATTCACCCTAGTTTGTCATTAATATGATCTCAGCATTAATGGTTAGTTAGTGAAAAATATATTCTCCTTCCAAGGAAATATATTTAAATAAATTCCTGGGATCATTGGTAATAACTGAGTAACTGCAGCAACAGGGTATGACAATGCTTTTCCCTTTCAGTGTTACTTCACTGCTAATGGCAAGATCCATTAAGAAGCATAGCATTGTTCACAACAAAGACAGCTCTAGTCATGGATTGCTGTTGTTTCTCACCCACAGTTTCTGTGAGCATTATTGCTGCAGTTCTGAAGGCTGGCCTCATCTTGTTGCCTCGTCCAGGGTTTATCCACATGGGAGCCTTTCTTCGTAGCAAATACACTGCTTGTATGGTTGTAATAGAGTTGCAAGGTCCACACTTCATGCTCAATGGCAGCTTCAAATCTGTTGTTTTCCTTTCACACAAATAGGCATTCCTCTGGGATGGATTTGTGTCACTGTTTCCTTGTGGCCATGTCCTCTAATTTTACATTTTTACTCCTTCCCTGACTGGGCTTTAAGGCTGAAGCGGTGTGCAATTTACAAGAAACAATGAAACTTGTCCAAACCTGAGTAAGTGAGTGAAAGGGAAAGTAGCTGGTGGCTGTGGCAGCTTTTGTGGGCAGCAGGGGCTATGAAAGCATCCTGGGCAAAAGGCTAGTGGAGAAGGGGGATTCTGCACCTGGGAAAGTGGAGATGTGCGGCCCCCAGCAGGTGTTCGCTCTCTGGAACGCAGCCCAGGATGCGTTCCTTCTGTCCAGGGGAGACCGAGAGGCTCCCTCCACTGGGGGGTTTCACCAGCAGGGCCAAGGCACCCTAAAGCGGGTCCCCAACCTGACCTGTCTGCCTGGGGGTCCCCCCAAGGGGTAAAGCCCCCTTCTTCCCACCATGTGGCAGCGAAGTCGCTCACCTGCCTGGGGAATGGAAAGGACCGGCACACTGCCCTCCACCTCTTCCAGCGACCCTGCAAGAAGAGTCTCCCCCCAAAGAAGGTTTTGTTAGGAACCCCAGATGCGCTCGGGGGGGACTTAGCAACATTTGCATTGTGAAGGGGCGGCCCCAGAGAGGGCAGAGGAGAGCCCACCTCCTACTGCACCAGCCAGAGTGCCCCCCATGGGCACAGCCACCTCTCCCCAACAGAAACTTCTGTCCTTACACAGGAGGAGCTGCCTCCTCTATGCCCCCCATTATATCACAACAGATCCCCTTTCTCCGGAATGCCCCCTCACTTTCTGTGTGCATCTCCCCCCAAGCCCCAATAGCCCCCCAATGGAGAGAGCTCCACTGTGAATTCCCCTTCCGCATCTGCAGCCCCCTCCAGCCTCAACCAGGTCCCTCCTTATCTTACTGCCATAAAAACTCACCGTCTCTGGAACATCCCCCCACTTTGCCAACCCTGCCACCTCCCCCTGCTTCTCACTACTCTACACACAGCTGAAAAAGACGATTCTCCCACCCACTAAAAATCATTAAAGCAAAGCACCTACAAGGAGGAGCGCAGCACAGTTGAGACAGTTTTTCCTTCCCTTTTCGTGTTATCAGCAGATTGGGTTAATATGGATTTACTGGGGGGGAAACTGTGTGATAGATTCTGTTTGCCAGTAACATCATGTGAACCATGCAAATTAAAAGGGGATGTAAGTAGCACCAAACACACGCTAAATCATCATGTAGATGAGCCCCCAGTTCCATAGCAGAGCAGATAAAGAGTGGGAGGGAGCTAGCCAGAATGGGCAGGTGTCACTCAGCATTAGAACTCTTCTCTATCAGAAAGCCCCTAGACTCTGGAGGGAACCTGGCCAACAATTGTACTCTGTTGCAGATGCCGCTGGTGGCTCCATGTCGTTGGGGCAGTGGAATCTGCTCTGGGTTTTAATCCATACTTTCAAGGAGCTGTCCAGGGTGCTGATAGCTCTGTGCAAGTAAAAGTTGCACAGCAGGAGAGACTTTTTCTAGACCAGCTAGCTCCTTGTTGGGCTAGTTTCTACTCCAGAGAGTTTCCCATGCAAGGAGGCATTCAAAAATGTTATTCCCCTACCCACAGTTAGGAGTGATTCACTCTATTCTCATATTCATGAATCTTCCACCTCATTCCGCTGCACGTGCTAATGATGTCATTTATTTATTTGTAGAATCGCTTACCCACCCTTCACCTTAGGTCCACCATGAGGCAGATTACAACAATGCAATAATCCATTATTAAAATCAGTTAAAACAATTTACATCAGAAAAATAGAGTGGATCCCAAAAATATTCTCAACTATCAAATACCAGAGTAAAGAGATGTATAGTTTTATATATGCTTTGTATTTTTAAATCTATGTAATCTGCCTCGGGACCTGCATTCTGGGTGAAAGGCGGATAATAAAAACTGTTGTTGTTGTTACTGTTACTTTAGCATGCAATGGAAGCTTTATAATGAAGGCTCCAGATGCATCTCTGTGGAGAGGGAATTTCACAGTTTAGGGGCTGCCAGAGAGAATGCCCTTAGCTGGACCATCCCCACTCCTGAATTTCCGAAGGCAGGGTCCTGCTCTGCCAGTCTTATCACTGAAAAGATTCTGCAAGGAAGGAGGCAGTTTTTCAGATATTTTAGGCCTAAATCATTTGGGCTTTTAACACTAATGGGAACACCTTGAACTGGCAACCAGTGCAGCTATGTTAGAATTGTGGGCTCTGTGCGTCCTAAACAGAACCCGAGCGCGTAGTATGGACCAGATTAAATTTCTGAGTCATCTTATTGTTATTTATTATATTTATTTGTCATTTACTACATAAAATGTCTCAAAGCAACTTGTTAGTGTAAAAAACATGCAAATGTTTAAAACAAACATCAAAAAGAATAAAACAACATTATTTCAAGAGCAAGTTGCAATAATCCAGTATAAAAGTTACCAGAGCATGGAGTGCATACTAAGTCTTTCCCCCTATGTTTCTGTGATATTGGTCAGTAGAGAGTTAGATTTTTATAGTTTCCATTGGGTCCATGAGCACTTTAGAAATTTGTCAGGGATGACAGTCACAAAAATGGCTGCCATAGGGCTGTGGCACAACACAAAATGGCTACCATATCTAGAAGAGCAGAAAAAGAGTCAAGATCACAAAATAGTATGGGCATGCCTGCCCCCCATCACCAATATCAGCCACTGCTACACTCACTCACAGAGAGAACCTCTTTGCACTTGTCCTTTGTTCAGAAATGGTAGAGGGTAGGTGTCCAATCCTGAATTCCAATGAAATGTGGGCATGTCCAAGGGGACGTGTTAAATGTAGAAGAGGCTGTGCCAGTGCAAGCAGGAACTGAGGAAGAAGAGCAAACAGTCCCTTGCGCATTTTTCAGGGAATATTTTCAAAGACCTTTGGCAGAGACCATAGGTGGTACTGATGGGCAGACTGGTGCCCATGGGCACTACATTGGTGAACTCTGTTATATTTTTAGGTGTACAACTCAAAATGTAAATGTGTGTAGATGGGGCAAACATATGATTGAAAGCATGGGTATCATATGCAAGATTGACATCAGGGCTTGGCATTGTCAGGCATTGACTGAGGTCCACAGCCCAGCAGAGATCCCACTGTAAGCACTTGCAGCCTCCTAGCTCTCTGTCTCTTTGCTGTTGCTGCCTGTTCACCTATCTTCTTCAAGCGAGTGAACAATGAGAGGAGTGATGAAGAGAAGCAGTAACCTCCTTCATATGTTATCCTCTTTCTTTCTGGGATGTGGTGCCAACTGGGCCCAGAGAGAGGTGCCAGTGAACATATAGAGGCAACTGTAGTGAGGATGAGGAGGAGCCACTCCAGGCTCCTCCCAAAGAAAAACCTATAATCAGCACAGATCATATGTCTACTACACTCATCCACGAGCCAGGATTGGTAGCAGGTACCTGTTGGCCTTACACTATTTATGTAAGAATATTTCTCATCTTTCATCAACAATCAAATCCAAGATGGGGTACATTAATGCACAATAAAAACTTAGTAACTATACTGTCTATATCAAATAACAGGGAAGACAAGAACTATAAAATCAGAGAGGCAAAAATACAAGCTAAAGCAAATAAGCAACAATCTGATAAACAAATGCCTGTGCAAACAATGTGCTTTCAGATAATGTCAAAAACTCAATAGAGTCCACACCAACTTTATCTCAGAGGGGAGGGTGCTCCACATAGTGGGTCCCAAAACAGAGAAGTCACTTGATGGCAAATCTGTGTTTGTTGCTGTCTGAAGAGGCCATTAAATATGTCAACAGTAAATGTTTATTGGCACCACATCAGCTGATAGGATCAGGCACTTCAGCTGTTTGAGCATTGATAAATAAAGCATCATGTGGCTATGCTCTTTGGCATATTCATGACACAGGGATATACTATTAGACACCATTGAGTTTCTGAGGAAGTCTTGCAGTCCCACAGGAATAAAACTTACCAAAGAATATATGATGTTTCCGAGTTTATCTTCCTGTTAGTAATAATGGCCTAACCCTCTTGAGGGGAAAATGGTGTCATACTTACATTGCTGCAGTTAATGCCAGCAGATGCCACTGAGTTCAGGACTAAACCATTTGTTTTAGAATACTTACTTGAGAGAATAATATCTTATATGTATTCTCACTAGTTCACATTAACACTGAGATCACCTTGATGAACTAATAAGAATATCAGTGAAGGTGGATATCATGATTCCAATATTCCAGGTGACGTTAGCAAGCGATACCTTTTGTTCTTTGATTTGTGTCTGACATGATGACCAGAAGTATTCTGGAAACAATGCAGTTGGGTCTCCAGATGTTGCTGGACTCCATCCCTCATCAGCTCCTCAACCAGTATAGCCAATGATCAAGGAAGATGGGAGTTATAATTCAACAACCTCTGGTTCCCCATCCCTGTTTTAGAGTCTAGACTCAATGGTCTTAAAGAAGGACTCCCCTCTTTTGATGGGAATGTGCAGTAGCAGTTCATGGGGTAGTGAAGACAGGTGGCATTGCCTATCTGGCTTCCAGATGCTGTGGGTCACTGCTGCTAACAGTTGCAGTGCAGTGTCAGGAGCATCAAGCTGGCTCTGCCACCATGTCCACACTGCACCTCGCTCCCCACATCTCACCTGTTCCCCTCTCAGTAAGCAGTAGTGACCCCCAGCACCAGGAAGCCAGGTACGCAATGCCACCTTGCCTTCATTGCTCCACGTATTACTACTTGAAATGTGTACTATTTCATTTACTTCAAACTGTGGCAAACTAACCCTACTGTGTTTGGGAGCCATCCTGCTCATTTTGCTGAGTGAGGCCCTGGACCTCTGCTCCAGAATCCTGCCCAGATGGTACCATTGCTAGAAATCAGAGGTAAACTCCATAATGTCTAGCATTCATGCATTCATTCATTCACACTTATATCCCCCCTTCCTCCCAATGGGAACACAGGGCAGCTAACAAAAACATAATGATCACAATATGAAACAATGGTTAAAATATCAATAAAGCATCAACATTGTATCCAAACGTAAAACACATTAAGCAAGAACACAGCAGTGTCAACAAAAGTATCCATTATGTCCCAAAGGCCTAGATCAATGATGGGGAATCTGTGGTCCTCTAGGTGTTGTTGGACTCCTTGCTAGCATGGCCAATGGTCAGGGATGATGGGAGTTGTAGCCCAATAACATCTGGAGGGCCATAGGTACCCTATCCCTAGCCTAGATCAATAGAAAGATTTTCACATTGCTCCTATATGTGGCTAGTATGGGGAACAGTCAAACTGCATTCAGGAGTTCCACCATTGTGAATGTCCTGTCCTGCGTCACATTCCAGCTAGCAGTAACTCCTGTCAGAACAACAAGCAGGCAATCCCCAGTTAATCCTAACAGATGGGTGGGGGAGTACAGGAGAAGGAACTCCTTCAGTATTCAGCAAGTCTGATGTCTGTATATAGTGTGGAATAGATCTTCCCTATTCCTTTTGCCAAATCTGATAATTTGAAAGAAGATATCCTGCCATTCATGTTAAGGCTCTTACATGGGAGCCAACATGCTAATTATGCTAGCTGGGGTTTGGCAGATACATACAAAATCACACCAAGGAATCAGTTGGCAGCTGTCCAATCAGGCTGTCAGTTCCTCCCTTGGAAGGGAGGAGTGCCAAGGAAATAGCATACTAATCAAAGCCAAGGAGTGCAAGAAGGGGGACAGCAATGTTAAGACCAGCTGCTGAGGGATGCTTACCCTTTCTGAATTTAATCTTAGTCGGACAGTTTGTATGCATTAAGGGCAGCTCATTCCAATCTAGGATTGGTCAATTGACAAATCAGTATTGTCAAATAATGGTCAAGGTAGTTTGAAAGCAATGGACATTGTGAGAACAAATAAGATAATTATCAACAGGTTTGATATCTATGATATTTAAAACAAACAAGCAAAAAGATTGCAATTATTACAAAAGTATGGTCTTAACTTTAAAAAAACAATATGATTTTCCTTTTTTATTATACCTTAAGGGGCTCAAGGTAGTGGCATACAGAGTTCCCTATTTTTTGAACTACAACTCCCATCAGCCCAATCCAGTGGCCATGCTGGCTGGGGCTGATGAGAGTTGTAGTTCAAAAGAGTAACTTTTCCAAGCTCTGCCTGTTCCCTCTTAACAACCCTGTGAGTCTGAGAGTGTGTAACAGTAATTTGGCCTGTTACACACTCTCAGACTAACCCTGCTTCACAGAGGCAGTGATAGGCAACTTGGACTGCTTTAAAAGGGGATTAGAAACATTCATAGAGGATAAGGGTATCAAAGGCTACTAGCTATCATGGCTGTGTTCTGCCTCCACAGTTGGAGGCAGTATGTTTCCAGTTGCTGGAAACTTCGGGGGGTGGGGCTCTTGTGCTAAGTCCTGCTGTAAAAAAACTACACCATGAACCTTGCTTCAAAACAGGTATGATCCTTTCCCTCATAATTTTAGTCACTCTTTTCTGTATCTTTCTCAGCTCTTCTGTATCTTTTTAAAGATGGAATGGTCAGGATATGCAGGTCCACACCAAAGTTAAGTTCCACATTGAGTTCAATGTCACTTACTCCTAGGTAACTGTGGGGGGTTAAATCCTAAGGATGCGAACACACTTGTTGCCTACAGCAAGGCATTTCCATTAGACACACCTGGAGGGGGATGGGTTGATCTGTCAAAGAGTTGCAAAATCTCTTTGAAGCTGAAAAATTTTTAAAAATGCATTCAAGCTGATCCCACATTTTACAGTAAAAAAGGGCGGGGTTTGACTAGCACTGTGTGTCCCCATTTTCAGAAGAGAGAGGTGGAGATGCGCTGGAACCAGCAGAACAGTGAGCGTGTTTCTACCTTAAATATCTTTGCCAGGCTGCAAAGTATCACATGAGTGACATGACTACTAGCTACAAGCCATGATGATTATCCTCTGCCTCCACGGTTAGAGGCAGTATGCTTTTGAATACCAGTTACTGGAAACCACAGGAGGGGAGAGTGGTCTTGTGTTAAGGGCTTCCCATGAGCATCTGGTTGGCCCCTATGAGAACAGAATGAGGGACTAGATGGGTCACTGGCCTGATCCAGCAGGCTCTTCTTATGTTCTAAATTGAATGAGTTTCATGGCTGTAGTGGAGAATTTGAACTTGGATCCCCCTGTTCCTTGTTCAGCAGTTTACTCACTAGGCGGTAGCCTATGCCACTGATAACTGCCTGTTTTGAGTTACTTGCAGTTATGGCAGATAGCCCGCAGGAGAAGTTTTGCTGTACTGCTAAGTTTAACCCTTACTGCTGCAAGGGTAGGGGGCAAGCAACAGTTATACATGCCCTTGCACCATCACCATCACCACCAGAATAATAATAGACATTTGACTATGGTCAAATAAGGGATGAACTGACTGACATGCCAACCCCACCCTTCACTGCCAGATCCTATGCCTTTTATGAAGTTAACAACATATTCCTATTCATGTCTCCTCAGAGTTTCATCCGTTCCACTGAGTTTAATGGGATTTACGCCCAGGTACGTAGGTATAGGATTGCAGCCACAGTCTTATGGTATGCCAAACTAACAGCATATGCATGTGACAGACCTTTTTTTAAAAAAGCAGCCATGGGAGGCTGCAACCTTGAGCAGGGAACTGTAGGGAACTTCCCCTTCACCCATTTTCCTTCTTAAAAGTTTTCCCTCAGGCTGGGTTTCCATTTGCAAAGCAGGGATATGGGGAAATAAGAGTTCCGAAATACCTTGGCTTGTGTGCCAGTAGATTCCAGGTTGCATTTCATTTTATTTATATTTTGCAAATTGAGAAGCCAGAAGCCCAAAGTTCACTTCCGTTTCAAGGCGTCCTTTCCTCACATTTTCATTGGGCTATTATGAATCCAAACTATAATCCAGGGGTAGCCAATATGCTGCCCTCCAGATATTGCTGGGCTACAACTCCCACCAACCCTGACCATTGGCCATGTTGGCTGAGGATGATGCTGAAGTCTCACAAAAATATGAACAGTACCATGTTGGCTACTCCTCCTATAACTTTCTTCATCTCCACCCTCAAGTAAAACTAGTGAGAAGTCTATGAATCACAATGAAATAATTCTGTCATGAAAACCTGACTTTCCTACTCTTTATATTTATTTCTGAAATGCTGGGCAGCTTCCTGGCCCCTCGGGAAATGGAGAAGGTTGTAAAATACAGTATATCTTATTGCCATCATGGCGGAGGGAAGCAGGTGTGTCTGTGCCAGCAGCATTTTTTGTGTGATCAGCTCCTTTTCGTTGCATGAGGAAAGGCACAGCGTGCAGCACATCACAAGAACTGCTGCTGTTTCCTTTTTTCTTCATGCAAAACGAGGTTCCTCTTAAGGGAGAGCAGCTTTTTACATGGCAGGTGCACACAGAGTCTTGCATTGTGGGGCCACACAGCTCAGTGACAGAGAATGTGCTGTTCATCCAGAAGGAGTCCCTGATGTCTCCACGTTTTGTTTTGTTTTGTTGGTTTCAAGGGGGGTTGTGAATGGCTCTAGCCTGCCAGTCAGAGGGGCAAGATGGACCAATGACCTGACCTCACCGATTGTCTGCTAACTAAATCTGGAACTTCCTTTCTGAAAACTATTCAGAGTATTGCTGGATAGGTAAATTCCAGATATAGTTAGGAGAAAATCAGGGAGGGCCAGAGCTTGGAAGATCACTTTTAAAAAGTAATAAATTACAGTTACAATTACATGGCCCCCAAAAGAAGTAATTATCGTTACAATTGCAATTGCTCTGAAAGTAACTGATTACTTTACTTTTTCTCAAAAGTAATCAGTACAATTACATTTCAGTTACTTTAAAAAATGCCTACAAGGTGCTGGCCTTGGCTGCTGTACATCTAAGTAGACTAAAGCAACATTAAAAATAAACAAACACATACAGAGGTAGTAGAATAATTCTTTTTATCTGTAAGATAGCAATGGTGGTCTCTCTGTTGGTAAGGGAGGTGGGGAAGGAGGTAGAGGCTACTACTTAGATCTTTGCATGTCAAACCAAGTGCAACCCTCCCGCCCCCCTCAGCCAGCAAGCACAACCTCTTTCACTTAACTACCTCCTGTACCCTGCCCTGCCACCAACTAAGGGACACTCAAACAAACAAACATTTTCCCCTGAGATGCAAAAAAGTTAAAATACTGCAGGTGCAGCACAGTAGCCAGAGACGGTGGTGGAGGCCACTTTGTGTGCCATGTGCAAACACAGTATTTACACACACACACACACACGCACACACACATGCACACACACCCATCATCATCATCTTTCACCTCCACAGTTCTTAATGTCCATTCTGCTGCTGCCTCCTTCTCCTCCTTTATCCATGTTCTTGCCTTCCAGCTCCTTTTCCCCTCCACTCCATTCTTTTCCACCACCATCCATTTTTTTAAACAATTGTTTTCTCCACTCCACCTCCATCTCGCTCTCCACCTCCTCCCTCATCACCTCCTACCCACCCACAGAGCATGAGGGAAGAGCGATGAAGCACAGAAGCTCAGCTTGAGGCACATGATTTTCATCCACAAATCAGAGGAGCAGAAGACTTCCCCTGCTTTCTCTGCAAGTAATGCCCAAAAGTAATGCTGGAAACATTATAATTACTCCATAAAAGTAATAAAATTACTTCTAGTTCTATTACCATCAAAATGTAAAGGAATTACCCACTCGTTCCTCAAAAACGTAATGAATTCCAAATTCTGGGGAGGGCAGCAGTTGACATATCATAAGGACAAGGGTGAATTAGTGGAGGCACAAGGACCTTACTTTACAGATTAAACAGAAGTATGGATAAGCACATTCTTATCCTATGTCCTGGCCCTTTTCTGACACACATAGTGAGTCATCTTTGCATTTGAGGACCTTTTCTAGGTCTCTCACAGCTGCCCTCCCCAGTTCTAGCCTTCATCTGATTTCTTGACTATTGTCTCCAAGGTATTGATAATCCTTGACAAGTTCAATGTCCTCATTGTCAACTTTAAAGTTACATAAATCTTCTGTTGTCATTACTTTAGTCTCCTTGACTTTCAGCTGTAGTCTTGCTTTTGCGCTTTCCTCTTTAACTTTCATCAGCATTCGTTTCAAATCATTACTGGTTTCTGCTAGTAGCATGGTATCATCTGCATATCTTAAATTATTGATATTTCTCCCTCCAATTTTCACACCTCCTTCATCTTGGTCCGATCCCACTTTCCATATGATATGTTCTGCATACAGATTAAACAAATAGGGTGATAAAATACACCCCATCTCACACCCTTTCCTATTGGGAACCAATCGGTTTCTCCATATTCAGTCCTTACAGTAGCTTCTTGTCCAGAGTATAGGCTGTGCATCAGGACAAACAGATGCTCTGGCACCCCCATTTCTTGTAATGCATTCCATAGTTGTGATCTCCACAGTCAAAGGCTTTGCTGTAGTCTATAAAGCACAGGCTGATTTTCTTCTGAAATTCCTTGCTCCGTTCCATTATCCAATGTATGTTTGCGATATGATCTCTGGTGCCTCTTCCCTTTCTAAATCCAGCTTGGACGTCTGGCATTTCTCGCTCCATATATGGTAAGAGCCTTTGTTGTAGAATCTTGAGCATTACTTTATTTGCATGGGAAATTAAGGCAATAGTTTGATAATTACTGCATTCCCTGGGATCCCCTTTCTTTGGAATTGGGATGTATATTGAACGCTTCCAGTCTGTGGGCCATTGTTTAGTCTTCCATATTTGTTGACAATTTTTTCTCAAAATTTGGACAGATTCAGTCTCAGTAGCTTGTAGCAACTCTATTGGTATGCCATCTGTTCCTGGTGATTTGTTTCTTCCAAGTATTTTAAGAGCAGCTTTTACCTCACATTCTAAAATTTCTGGTTCTTCATCGTATGGTTCCTCCGTGAATGAATCTGTCATCCTGTCATCTCTTTTATAGAGTTCTCCAGTGTATTGCTTCCATCTTCCTTTTATTTCATCTCGGTCAGTTAGTGTGTTCCCCTATTGATTATTCAACATCCCTAGTCGTGGTTTAAATTTCCCTTTCATTTCTCTAATCTTTTGGAATAGGGCTCTTGTTCTTCCCTTTTTGTTGTCCTCTCCTATTTCTATACAATAACTATTGTGATAGTTCTCTTTGTCCCTACGTAGGAGTCGCTGTATTGTTGCATTTAGAGTTCTGACTGTGTTTCTATCGCTTTTTGCTTTTGCTTTCCTTCTCTCTTTAACCATTTTAAGAGTTTCTTCAGTCTTCCACTGAGGTCTTTATCTCTTGTTAACTAGAGGTATTGTCTTTTTGCATTCTTCTCTGATAATGTCTCTTGCTTCACTCCATAGTTCTTCTGGTTCTCTGTCAACTAAGTTTAAAGCCTGAAATCTGTTCCTTATTTGATCTTTATATGCTTCTGGGATGTTATTTAAATTGTATTTTGGCATTATGATTGCTTTGTTGTTCTTTATCTTTATTCTGATTATCAATACGACCAGTTCATGATCTGTACTGCAGTCTGCTCCTGGTCTTGTTTTTGCCAAAAGTATGGAACTTCTCCATCTTCTGCTACCAATTATATAATCAATTTGATTCCTATATTGACCATCTGGTGATGTCCACGTGTACAGTCATCTTTTTGGTTGCTCAAAAAATGTGTTTGCAAGAAACAAATTATTGGCTTCACAGAATTCAATAAGTCTTTCTCCTGCTTCATTTCTGTCT
Source organism: Rhineura floridana (assembly GCF_030035675.1). NCBI lineage: Eukaryota > Metazoa > Chordata > Lepidosauria > Squamata > Rhineuridae > Rhineura > Rhineura floridana. The sequence goes on from NC_084481.1 coordinate 186,411,000, forward strand.
GTCTTGGATGTCCTTGCTAGGAGTCTAGACTCCTGCTGGCATTGCTCTTAGCTTCTTTGACACTCTCAAACCCCCTCACCACATTAAGCTGTGCATCCTAGAGGGGGAATTTGTGATATAGATAGGTTTAATGATGCTGCATTTCCCAAACTGGAGCTTGTAATATTCACAAGTGTCATGGAATGCTAATGCAACTTCAGTTCAATAATTGGGGAGGGGTGGGGAGGAAGGATAATTAATTATTACCAAATAGGCAACTTGGGGGCATTATATTTCTTTAAAAGGACATCTTTCTCACTCTGCTGTGGAATGAGAGAACTACTGGTTACAGTGGACTATTCAAGCAAAACTTGGTGAATAAGATTTTTCTTTTTAATAATAACAAGGATGTCAAATCACTTTGAGCTCAGCTCCCAGTTCTGGAAAATGACGAATGGTTTAGTGTTCAACAATGGAATTCAAAAATCACCGAGAAGTATTAACAATTATACTTCCCCAACCACTTGTGAACTCTGTCTGAATGACCTTTTTGGTTCTAAGAGATGGGAAGGAAGGAAGAAGGCAGTTGCGCATTTGAAAGTAACTAAATGTAGCATTATTAATCTGTACATCCTTTTTTATAGAAGGGGTGAGTCATGTGACAGCAAAGCCGCAGTCATTTGCCCTTGTAGCTGTGAAATCAGAGGGGGTGAGGCAGCACTTGGATGAATATGGAGGAATTTCTGTGAACCAGAAGGAAACAGATCATCTTTTGTATTGAACTAAATGACTTGAGGGGTTGTCAAAAAATGCAACCTTCCCACACCTGACACTGAGGTGGTGTCATAGAACCCATTCTATATCCCCCTTCCCATGCACAATGCACACATAGGCTACCAAGAACAGACTTCAGGAGCTTCCCTAGTGAGACTTCTGTATCCAATTAGCCAGGGGTTATGCAGGTATATCTCCTTGCAGAATTGTTACCAGGCCAGATTTAAGGTTCTTGTGTTAATTCACAAAGCCCTAAACAACTTAAGCTCCATTTGACCACTGAGATCTTCTGATGGGGAACTTTTAGTGGTCCCCCATGCCCCTGAACTACAGTTGGCTTTACCAGGGACCAAACCTTTAGTGTGGGAGGCCCTGCCCTGTGGAACTCCTTTCCACTAGATGCCCAGCAGAAGTTATCTCTGCTTTCTTTTAGATCAGGTCTGGGGAACATTTGGTCATCCAGATGTCACTGAACTACAACTCCCATCAGCCCTAGCAAGGATGGCCAATGGCCAGGTATGATAGGAGCTGTAGTTTGGCAACATCTGGAGGGCCAAAGGTTCCCCACACCTGTTTTAGATGTATTTTAAAAGCTGTTCTGTTCAGGCAGCCATTTGGAACATGCATTTTTTTTATAAGCCACTTGTTATTGACATGCTGTTGATGTTATTACTGAGTTTTTTGTAGTATTTCTTATTATTATTTATCTGATTTCTTATCTGCCCTTCACCCTAAGGTCTAGGAGAGATTGCAACAACTTGAAATTCAATATTAAAAACAGTGTGAAACAAATTGTAATCACAGGAATAGTGTGGGTTAGGGTTGCCAGGTCAGAAGCATCCCAAAACCTGAGATTTTAGGGGCGGGCCCGAGTGATGTCATGGGGTGGGCCCGAGTGATGTCACGGGGCAGGCCTGAGTAATGTCACAGGGTGGGCCCGAGTGATGTCATTAAGCATGATATATTAAACATCAATCACAGTTGCTTGGAGCGTACAATTAAAAAAAATATCTGACTGGAAATTAAGCTAGACATTTTAGCTAAAAGATGGAGCCTGGGTAGGGAACATTTAATCTAGCCTACTTGCTTTCGGCAAGAAGGGTTTAAGTGCCTTCAGGCCAGGCCAGTCACCAGAAGGCCACTGTAGGAAGAAAGGAGACCAGTGTTGTGGAGATGTTAGATGGGAGCATTTGGGAGTAAAGATGGATGCCCCTGAAGGCTGCAATTCTAAACACACGTACTAAGAGACTAAGCCCCCATAGAACTCAACAGGACTTACTTCTGAGTAGATATAGTTTGGATTGTGCTATTGGTAAAGCTTGACTAGGGATCCTCTGCAAAGACATCCATATCCAAGCAGGGTTGGCAACCCCCTGCCTGGAATGCCCTGCCCTTATCTTTTAATGTGGCTGCTCCAAACTTCTTTACAGATTTGACCCTTCACTTCAGAAAGAGGGCTGAGAAATGAGTAAGAGTAAGAAAATTCTCTACCCTTTCTGTCTACCCTGTGGACTGCTATAAACTCACTTTGACAGCCAACCCAATTCCAGTGAGTAATAATACTGTGATGCTTTCCTAAATGCAATACCATACCAAACACAACATTATTCCTATGAGTAAGGCAGGCAGCTTAGCATCCCACAACCGGTCAGGATTCATAACCGAAAACCAAAACTAAAAAAATCCTGGCAGCCAGTCAGTTAATGCAGAATGCTGTGGCATGATTGCTGACATGAGTGAGATCCTATCAGCACATAATACCTCTGCTCTGAAATTTGCATTGGTTGCTGATTTGCTGCAGGACCAAGTTCAAGCTGTGCTTTCCATGTTATGGGTGCCACATAGTACTTGTTCTGCTCTTATAAGAAATCAGTCCTGTAAAGTGGCAGCATTTTGGATACTCTGTTCATAGGGTTTTCGTTGTAAGAGGTATTCAGGGGTGGTTTACCGTTGCCTTCCTCTGACTTTGGACACATATACTTTGGACACATAATGAGAAGACATGATTCACTAGAAAAGACAATACAGAAAAACAGAAGGGAGTAGAAAAAGAAGAAGACCAAACAAGAGATGGATTGATTCCATAAAGGAAGCCACAGATCTGAACTTACAAGGTCTGAGCAGGGTGGTTCATGACAGATGCTATTGGACGTCACTGATTCATAGGGTCGCTAAAGTCAAAATTGACTTGAAGGCACATAATAACAACGAAGTGGCAGCACCTACGCTTTGGAACTCCTTGCCTATTGACATTAGGCAGACTCCTCTTTTCAGCACCTACATTTTTGTTTAGGCAAGCCTATCCATGAATGTAGAAGCGATTGTGTTTTTAAATCTGTTTTTAACTCATTATTGGTTTTATTAATTTGAATGTTTTTAAATCCATGTCTTTAACTGTCTTTGCCAATAATGTTATTGTTTTCATTCTTTCTGTAAACCGCTTTGAGATTTTTTACAATAAAGCAGTCTATAACTGTTGTAAATAAAATACATAAATAAATTTTGGAGTCATAGCTTTTAAAAACTGTTTTGTTTTAATATATTTTAAAGTCTGTTTTTATTATTTTTAAAATGTTTTTAGTGCTTTTGTTTGCCGCCCTGGGCTCCTACTGAGAGGAAGGGTGGAATATAAATAAATAAATAAAAATAAATATATAAACTTAATTCACCCAACCCAAAATTCAGAATCATGCCACTTTAAGCTGTTTTGCAACTGTTTATACTTTTTATGGTTATTGGTTTTTAAAGGGATTTATTTCTTATTGTGAGCTGCCTTGGTTTCCAATCACCAACCCTACCTCATAGGGTTGTTGGAAAGGCTACTCTCTCTCTCTCTCTCTCAGGTGTAAAAATATACCCCATATAATAGTTTATTGTCAAACCAGTTGGTCACTGAGGAACACTTTTTTAAAAAATCAGTATTTCCTACATAATAAAACCTGTGATACCTAGGTAAACCCTGACTAATTGCTTTAAAATAGGATTGGAGGGGAAGAAAAAGATTTATAACACAAACACAAGTCTGTGCTATGTTTACTCAAAAGTTCCATTAATTTACAGCACAATCCTAACCATGTCTACTCAAAAGAAAGTCCTAATGGAGTTCAGTGGGGTTTACTCCAGGTACATGGAAAGCAAGTATTGGATTAAATACTTTCATATTTCATAGCCCAGGGTCTGATTATTGCACACAAGAGAAAAACAACTTTAAGCCATATTACGTACACAAACTACAAAATCTCAAAGCTACCATTTTCTGACATTGAAATTAAGCCTAGGCATGCCTGGATCAACAAGTCACAACCTGGCTTCATTTATTGGCTACAATCCTGAAAGGGTGGGGTTAGAGCCAGAGCTTGAAAAAGTTACTTTTTAAAACTACAACTCCCATCAGCCCCAGCCAGCATGGCCACTGGATTAGGCTGATGGGAGTTGTAGTTAGAGCTAGGAGCTGCTCTAAAGATATGTAAAACAGATTTAACAGTCGCTTGGGGGGGTGGTTGACGTTTTGGTGTATATCTTGGGAACCAGACCACCTAGAAACTTTTTTTAAAAAATTGAAGCTGAGAGTCCAGAGATTAAGGGATGCTAGTCGGAGAGCCGGAGGGCCCACAAAAACCAGTGACTCCGCCCAAAAAATGGAGACCTGGTAACCCTAGTGTGGGTCCTGAGTAGGGTTGCCAGGTTCCTGGCCTGAGACTGATCCTTTATCTTTAGGAGAAGAGAAAGTCAGACAAGTGCAGGTGTTCGTGCAATGCTGTAATGAGAAAAACCACAAGGTGGAATTCTCCGTTCCCTGTGCACAGCTTTTAAAGATACAGAAGACCTCTTGGTTGCCAGGTCCAGTCTCCAAGAAGTCTTCTGTATCTTTAAAAGTTGTGCACAGGGAAGGGAGAATTCCACCTTGTGGTTTTTCTCATTACAGGGTTGCAAGAACACCTGCACTTGGCTGACTTTCTCTTCTCCTGAAGATACAGGATCAGTCTCAGGCCAGGAACCTGGCAACCCTAGTCCTGAGGTGGGTCTCAGGTGTCAAAGGCCAGGGCAAAGAGGTGCATATTTAGCATATGATGGAAACTGTACAATGAAGTTGCCAGACAGACACATCTTTGTGGGGAAGGAATTCCACAACCTAGGAGCTGGCACAGACAGTGCCTTCTCCCGGCCCACCCCCTCAAACTTGGTGGAATTACCAAGTGAGCCCCCTCTGCTGATCAACAAGCATCAGCAGAGGGTCTATAGGGAAGGAGGCGGTCTTTCCGATATTTGGAGCCTCTGTCCTCCTCCAACAGCTGGGAATGGCTGGAGGAAGGGGCAGCACCTGCTGCCTGAGGGAGTTGCTTCCCTTTGCCTAATGGTAGGGATGGCCCTGGATACCCCATGCACGACACCCAGAGCTCCAGGCTGTCGAACCAATACTGTCTGACTCAGTCAGGCCCCAGCATGTCTTTCATTTGGTCCAGCTTTTTTCACCCCATCCAGCCATGTATCCTCCTTCCTCCCATATACTGTGCCAGTGGGGAGTCCTGCCCATGAAGAAGGCACCAATGTGCCTGCCCAAATGGCAGGCAGGCAGAGGCTACCTCTGTCCTCCTCCAACAGCTGGGAATGGCTGGAGGAAGGGGCAGCACCTGCTGCCTGAGGGAGTTGCTTCCCTTTGCCTAATGGTAGGGATGGCCCTGGATACCCCATGCACGACACCCAGAGCTCCAGGCTGTCGAACCAATACTGTCTGACTCAGTCAGGCCCCAGCATGTCTTTCATTTGGTCCAGCTTTTTTCACCCCATCCAGCCATGTATCCTCCTTCCTCCCATATACTGTGCCAGTGGGGAGTCCTGCCCATGAAGAAGGCACCAATGTGCCTGCCCAAATGGCAGGCAGGCAGAGGCTACAACTGGTGAAGCACACATGGGGGCAGGCTGATTTAAGCCCTTGTGCTTCTCTGGTTTTATGGACTGCCTTTTATGCCTGGGGCTTATATACTTCTGGATCTGTGTTATGATTGGCTCCTGAATCTCTCCTCTAACATGGGTGAGCCAGCTGAGCAGAGGAGGTGGAGGTAGCAGAGCTGCCATCTGGGGCTCTTCCACTGACTCCAATGGAGCTGGTTCTTAAAACTGCCTCCTATTGAGGAGGGCCGTAGCTTAGTGGTGGAGCATCTGCCTTGCATGCAGAAGGTCCCATGTTCAATCCCAGCATCTCTAGGTAGGGCTGGGAAACACTCCTGCCCGAAACCCTGGCATGCTGCTGCCAGTCAGTGTAGACAGTATTGAGCTACATGATCCAATTGTCCTATTTTGTAGGTGTAATGGCATCCTGGCACAACACTTGGGTTCTGCTAATGTAGTCTTCCTCTGATGCAATAGTATCATCGTGATGTTAATTTGCTGTGCTTGCATAACTTTGTGTTCTGTTGGAGCAAGAGGTTTTGGGCTGCAATGACCCAGTTTTGCCAAGGAGATGTAAGTCAAGGATCCTAGAATCCTAGTTGGAAGGGGCCAATAAGGCCATGCTCAGTGCAGGAATCCAACTTAAAGCCCACCCATTGTCAAATGGCTTTAACAGTTAGGAAGTATTTCCTGATGTTCAGCTAAAATCTGGCTTCCTGTAACTTGAGCCCATTATTTTGTGTCCTGCACTCTGAGACGACTGAGAAGAGATCTTGGTCTTCCTCTGTGTGACAACCTTTCAAGTACTTGAAGAGCCATATCTCCCTTCAGTCTTCTCTTCTCAAGGCTAAACATACCCTGTTCTTTCAGTCTCTCCTCATAGGGCTTTGTTTCCAGTCACCTATCATCCTTGTGACCCTCCTCTCTGAACCTATTCCAGTTTGTCTGCATCCTTCTTAAAGTACAGTGTCCAGAACTGGATGCAGTACTCAAGATGAGGCCTAACCAGTGCTGAATAGAGTGATGCTAGTATTTCATGTGATTTGGAAACTTTACTTCTCTTAATGTAATCTAAAATAGCATTTGCCTTTTTTGCAGCCACATCACACTGTTGGGTCATACTCAGCTTGCGATCCACAACAATTCCAAGATCCTTCTAGTATGTAGTACTGCTGAACAATCACTCTATAAAATTTTTATTTCTGGATAACTTTTTGATACATTTACTAATTAACTTTTAGTAAATAACTAAATACTAAAATAAGTTTTAGTAAATAACTTCTGGATAAATTTTTGATACATTTACCAAATAAATAAAAATAAATAAGATTGTAGCCACAGTAGAGTTTGGCTGCAACTGAAATAAGCAGCATGTCCCATGTTTAGCAGCATATCCCACTGAAATGAGTGAGAGCTAGTTGTAACTAAGTTTTCCCACTGATTTCAATTAAGCTTACACATGAGGCCTCAGGGTTTAATGAGAGGAAAAGTGATTGTGCTAAGGAGATTGTTCTGTCAGTGCACGCATTTCTGCCCAACAGAACAATCTCTCCTCTCTCCCTCCGTATGCTGTACTGGGGGCTCTCCTGACCCTTCAGGACAGCTTTGGGGGGAGCGGGGTGCATGGGAGGAGAGGGGGAAATCCCATTGCGCTAGTGGGAATTCTTGCTAGTACAACAATTAAGTTGAATACAGGCCATCATCATTAAAAACAAAGAGAAATATCTATATCTAGATATTTAAATACAGATAACTAGTGCAGTTTAGCCTTGTGTACATTTGAGACTATAGACTAATTGAAGAGTTTGCAGAAATTGTCCTAAATTAAATGATACTGTAAACAAAACTACTGAACCTATATGGAAGAGAAGAAAAGTCCATGCAGCAGCTATTTCAAACAGCTTTGGATTCCCTCTGCATTCTACTCTGTCTGCTGTGGATGTTAAAAAGGCAATAGTGGGAAGGCAACACCTTCTAGAGAGAACATGGTCCAGACAAGAGCAAAAGTGACACAGCTCTCATCTTAATGTCATCACCAATGTGTTGTGGCTTTGACCAAGAAATCTAGCTTCACTGTCTCAGTGACAAAGTGATAATGCTTCTCATAACAATGTGGCCTATTGTGTGGGTGATCTCTGGTTACTAATTATACTCTGGTATTATGAAAGTGTTGCAGATATGGGCTTTTTTATGGTTACATTCCACATTTCTGATAGCTTAAAATAAATGCTCTTGAAAATTTGGAAACTTTCTCCTTCTCCAAATGTACGCAATGAGATTTGTATGTGCTAGCAGTCCAGAAGAAAACAACATTTACCAAACATCACAACTAGATCAAATTCTGGAATGATTTCTTAGATTGTTTCATTCTATATTTTCCCTGCTTCTTATTCCTTATCAAATCTCCCTGTGATTGCCTCTGATTCTGTTTTTATCGTAAACTGCTTATTAGCATAGCAATCCCAGTGCCTCCCCCAGCACTGATGGTGGAGTTGGGTGGATCAGGATTGCATGCAGTTGCTTCTCTGCTGGCATCTGTTGGTAGAGAGGCACACCACTGGTGGAAGGAGGCTCCACTGCAGCAGAAACCCGAGCTCAGCCCAAGCAGGTGGGAAGCTATTGCTGGTGGTGCTTCTGCTAGTGATAGCCTGCAGAAAGCCCCATAAGGACGCAGACAGCTTTGGATCCACTCAGGTTCTATTTGTGGGCTGTCTATGGGCTTCTGGTTGGCCACTGTGAGAACAGAGTGTCGGACTAGATAGACCTTTGGCCTGATCTGCAAAGCTCTTCTGATGTGATTGTCAGCTATGCCAGCCTTTATTTGTTTGGCTACATTATTTATATCCCACATTTAAACACATCATTATGTTCCCAGAGCAACATAAAGCAAAACAGAGTAGTAAAAAACAAAAACAGTACATCATCATCATGTAAAGCAGTGGTTCCCAAACTTTTTCTTTACCATGGACCAGTTGAAAATTGCTGAGGGTCTTGACAGACCACTTAATGATTTTTATGCTTGTTATAGCAATTGTAATGTGCTGTGCTTAGGGGCTGTATGGTTTTTAGTTCTATTTTTATTACTTCTTTTATTTCTTATACATTTCTTATACATCACATTTTATTTATTTAGAAAAGTATTTCTATACCTCTATATCATAAAATATCAGCGTGGCTGAATTCCATAGTATTCAAATTGTAATGCCATAAAATACAACATAAGAGATAAAAGAAGAAATAAAAATACAATTAAAAACTGATATGAACACTTAATGCAATGGATGTTCTGGCTCCCACCTTTAACCACAAATGCACAGACATGCCATGGATAACTTGAATGAAGCTTGTGGACTGTTGGTGGTCCACAGACCACAGTTTGGGAACCTCTGATCTAAAGCATGCAAACCAATACAGTAAATTAAGTAGTTCTTAAGAGCTCAGTAAAAGAGGTTTTTTATTTGCCTGGTGGCTAAATGAAAGTAATGAGGTCTCCAGGGGCCCCTACTTGGGACTGCATTCCAAAGGCGAAGAGCTACCACAGGAAAGGCTTTTTCTTCAGTCACTACCTCAGCACTTTGGATGAAAAAGTTCTCAGATTATGATTCCAGCGGGTGAGTGGATTGATATGGGAGAATGTGGTCCAACAATTATCTGAGTCCTTCTGTCCCACAGATCTAATTCTGGCACGAGTCCCACTTTGGCCCATGAGTCCGTTTCCCACAAACCACACCCACCTATCCCACACCTGATGTCATATGAGACATCAGGTGTGGGTCAGGACATGGCTATAAAGGAACAATAAGGAGTTTAAAGTGAGCTGCCAAGTATTCCTATGCAAGCAGGGTTCACTGACAGCATCAGTCAGCTGAACAGAAAGTCCTGTTGGGATTGGCTGAATTAAGGAGCTCCCACGGGGAACTCTCCATAGGGTACTCCCCAGCACAGCTGAGGGAGCTCATTGCTGATTGGCCCTGTCAGTGAGCCCCACTTTGTCCATTTGCAGGTGTGGTTTATGTTCAAAGGTGGGGTGCCACCATTGAAAAGATAATAATAATAACAATAACAACAACAACAACAACAACAACAATAATAATAATATAGCAAAGGACTGTAACTATATCTTCTTAATGGCTCTGATTATCCAGGGCTCTGGAACATCCTGGGAACTGTTGAGAACTGACCTAATTAAGCCCAAATAGCCCACACATATGTCCTTCACAACTGATTTGGTGAACATGAATTTTGTACTTGAATATCTGCATACAAAGAATTACATGAGAAGTTATGCTAGGTTTAGCCAGTTTGCTGAGTCTATGAATTTCCCAAATTTGGTTTTGTGTGTGTGTGTCTGTGTGGTTTGTGTGTGTGTGTGTGTGTGTGTGTGTGAGAGAGAGAGAGAGAGAGAGAGAGAGACTAATTCTGACCTCCAACTTCCTGTCCACCCATAAATCTGTCCCATCATGGCATCCCAAATTGGAAAGCCAACTCCCAGCATAGTTTCCCTCAAGCCTGTGCCCTTAGCCATACCTCTGGAGTGTGGAAATATCCTATCCTGCCTTACCCAAACACAGCCTCTGGCATTTCACAGTCTTCACAGTATAGGAAAAGGAATCCTTTCCTCAAGGCATTGCCATTGAACCACTATGGATTCCCAACTATCAGGTTCCCAACATTGGTTTTTGTCAAACCAAAGGTACAAATAGGCTGCTCTACATTATCTCTAGCTTCTAATGTTTTGCTCTTGAGAACCAGAAATTCCTAATTAGTCAAGTGGCTTCATTGCTAATGTTGACAATGACTAGCTTAGCTGCTTTGTTGTTATGTGCCTCCAAGTCGAAGATCAACTGCCACTTCTGTGCGTCACAAGGTGTTGCAATTATGACCAGACAGCTGTACTGGTTTTGGCAGGTGGCATTTTCTCACCCACGAGAACCTAAGGTAATTTCTTTCTAAAAGAGCATGGCAGTCTTTCACTCTTTTTCATACCCCAGTTCTTCTCTTGAGTTATGTGACAATGTTGTCTTGCTCTCCAACACAGATGCTGATCTGGGCTATGTTCCTGTTGACCAGCTGTGTGGCTGGCACAATAAAGTTTAACTCAGATTTTTCTGAACCTGGGTGGCTTTGTGATTTCAACTTGACATTCCAATCACTTGCTTCCCCATTCAGTGAAAGGTGGCAGGTGAGGGGCTCCTCAGCCACAAAAGGACATCAGACATGTGTTCGTTTGTATGGTAGCTTTTAAATAAATTTGAAAACCTTTACAGATGGGAGAGGACTGTATGTATATACATTTTTATTTATTTATTTCTTATTTGATTTATATCCCACCCTTCCTCCCGGCAGGAGCCCAGGGCAGCAAACAAAAGTACTAAAAACACTTTAAAACATCATAAAAACAGACTTTAAAATACATTAAAACCAAACATCTTTAAAAACATTTTTTTAAAAAAACTTTCAAAACATCTTTAAAAAAAAGGTTAAAAACATTGGGTTTTTTTTAAGGTTTAAAAACATATTAAAAAGCAATTCCAACACAGACGCAGACTGGGATAAGGGCTCAACTTAAAAGGCTTGTTGAAAGAGGAAAGTCTTCAATTTTATCAAGAAGTAGGATTTCAGGATTAGCCTCTCTCTCTCTCCCTCCCTCTCTCTCTCACAATGTCTGTGATCAAATTAGCCCTCCTGGCCTATTTTTCCTGGAACAACAGCTGGATGGGAAATTTGGCCCAGGGCTATGCTGCTGGAGGAGTTTTAAAAAAACCCTTCTCCCCACTGCTTTCACCCTTTTTAAATCCTTCCCTCTTTCTCCTGACAAAGCTGAATTAGCTGGAAATAGAGGAAAATGTAGTTACAACATTCATACCCATCTCAGAGGTGGAGAACCTTTTGCCTCCAGATGTTTTATTATTATCATTATTTTTACCTGCCCTTTTTCCAAAACTGGAACTCACGGCGGCTTCCAGATAAAAGCACACATATAATTAAAAACATACAAAAGTCTAGATTAAAATCGAATTAAACTATTTACAGTATTAAAACCATTCATACATACAGTTAAAATAATTCAAACTCAGTTTAAAATAATACAGTTAGACAATAGCAATGCAGCACCCTTCAAGTCCTCTCCTTAACAGCTTTCAGTCCCAAAGGCTTGTTGAAATAAAAAAGTCTTTGCTTGCCAACGGAAGGACTGCAAGGAGGGGGCCATTCTTGCTTCCCTAGGAAGGGAGTTCCAAAGCCTCGGGGCAGCCACCGAAAAGGCCCTATCTCATGTCCCCACTAGTCGTGCTTGTGAGGATGTAGGTATTGAGAGAAGGGCCTCTCCTGAGGATCTCAGGGCCCGGGCAGGCTCATATAGAGAGACACGGTCTGACAGATAGCCTGGACCTAAGCCATATAGGGCTTTATAGGTCATCACCAGCACTTTGAATTGTGTCTGGAAACAGAGTGGCAACCAGTGGAGCTTTTGTAACATGGGAGTCGTATGGTCCCTGTAACCAGCCCCAGTTAACATTCTGGCTGCAGCACGTTGCACCAACTGAAGTTTCCGAACAGTCTTCAGAGGCAGCCCCACGTAGAGCGCGTTACAGTAATCTAAACGGGATGTAACTAAGGCATGTGTCACCGTGGCCAGATCAGACAGCTCAAGGAACGGGCACAGTTGATGCACTAATCTTAATTGTGCAAAAGCACTCCTGGCCACCGCAGAAACCTGGGCCTCCAAATTTAAAGCTGAGTCCAGGAGCACACCCAAACTGCAAACCTGCGTCTTCAGGGGGAGTGTAACCCCATCCAGCACAGGCTGAATCCCTATTCCCTGATTTGCCTTTCGACTGACCAGGAGCACCTCTGTCTTGTCTGGATTAAGGTTCAATTTGTTTGCCCTCATCCAGTCCACCACTGATGACAGACACCAGTTTAAAACCAAGACAGCTTCCTTGGAGTTAGGTGGAAAGGAGAAGTAGAGTTGGGTGTCATCAGCATACTGATGGCACTGAACCCCAAACCCCCGGACAACCTCTCCCAGTGGTTTCATGTAGATGTTAAATAGCATGGGGGACAAAACTGAGCCCTGAGGGACCCCACAGGCCAACGGCCAAGGAGTTGAATTGGAATCCCCCAGCACCACTTTCTGGGTTCATCCCTCCTGGAAGGAACGGAGCCACTGTAAAACAGTGCTCCCAAGTCCCATCCCAGCAAGGCGGCCCAGAAGGATACCATGGTCGATGGTATCGAAAGCCGCTGAGAGGTCCAGCAGAACCAACAGGGACACACTCCCCCTGTCCAGTTCTCTGTGTAGGTCGTCCACCAAGGCGACCAAAGCCATCTCCGTCCCATAACCAGGCCTGAAACCAGACTGAAATGGATCTAGATACTCCGTTTCATCCATCATCATCATCAACTCTAATCAGCTCTAGCAAGCATGGCCAAGGGCCAGGGATGATGGGAGTTGTACTTCAGGAACATCTGGAGGACCAAAGGTTCCCCACACCTGACCTATCTTCTCACCCCTCTTCAGTTAATAGCAGTCTTAGGGGCTTGGGTGATATCACTGAACAAATAGCATTGGAGGAGGGGAGGTCTAACCTGTTTCAGCACCATGCCCCTCCATCCAAACTCTTTCCCTTTCTGCTGCTTTTAAACAAATAAAAAGATACTGAGCAAACTCCCATGTCATGAGACATAATTAGAGCCTGCTGGAGGCCCATGCATGCCACATCTAGTTCTGCCCTGAGACACAAAATAGGTTGAACTGTCAATCTATGTCTAGCTTGGGATCAAAATCCTGAAATCTCTGCTAGTGCCCAGAAAATAATGGCCTTCTGGACTATCTCTGAGTCACATAGCCAGTCTTTTACTCAAACATTCTCTCCTAGGAGAATTGAAGAGGGTATTTGGGCTGATTCCCCCCTTCCAACCGGCAATAATGAATGTTTTCTTCCACCCAACCTGGTCAGAGCTCATGATGGGGAATGAGGTGGGAAGAATATAGCATTTCCGGCATTCATATATGGCCTGAAACTACCTACACAACCTGCTTTCATGTTCAGGTTGCTGCTATATATTGAGTTTGTATCTGATCCTGGAAAGTTACCTAGTAGTTGTGTCCATTGGGCTATCAAGGCTTTGTTCATCTTACCTGGATATAGAATTATCGATATACCTTTTTAATAATCATAATAATCTATATTCTACTAAAATTACCCACAGCACAGCAAAGAACATGCAGAAATTAGTTGCTGTGTTCTGCTGTGTGCATACCTGTCCGCCTGATCCCTGGATCCCTGCTTGGCACTGTTCTCCATTGTTTCTCATCCCATGTCATGAAGAGTGCACGGAATGCTGGATGAATTCCTCCAGTTAACACCCCTGCACAACTGCTGATGACCTATCAAGCAGAATGCAGCTTTGCTGCACACACTGTAGTGGCCCACTAAGAGGTTGATCAACTGAGGGGGATTGGAAGGTTTCGTTCAGTTTGGAAGGTCAAAAGCAGAGCAGTTTATCTTGTATACTAATTGAGGTAGAAGGATCTGTCAATTTCAGTTCTCACCGTTTTTTGTTTTTCCAGTCTTAAATTCAGTTCTCCACTTTTCTTTGAATTTTTGTGATTTTTTTAAAACCCTCATGAAAATTCTTCAGCAGTGAATTTCTCCTGATGAACTGCATCCAGTTTTGACTAATGGATACATTTTTGCAAGCAATTTCTCCTGATATAACTCATTTGGTATGTTATTTTCACTAATATATTCATTTTTACACACATCTCCTAATATATGCATTTTTGTAAACATTGTTTTGTTGGAGAACTATCAGAAGGCTTGGGGAAACCCTGAGGTTTACAGAAGTACAAAGGGGAGGGATCAACAACAGCTCAATGAGGACTGAGCATGCTCAGAGGACACACTGTTGTGACTGGCAGTTGGGGGAGAGGTGGGAAAGAAAATAAATCTCCTTAGGGAGGGAGAATGGAATGGGGTATCCTGAAAAAGGGCATGGAAACCTGGCTGGTTGGAAACCTGAACAGAAGCACTCTACACCCTAACATTTTGTGGCAAGTTATACTTGTTGGACATACAAGATCTCTTCTTGATAATTTTATTTATTTATTTATATCCTGCCCTTCCTCCCAGCAGGAGCTCAGGGTGGCAAGAGTGCAGGTCACAGAATAATGGGCTCAAGTTACAGGAAGCCAGATTTCAGCTGAACATCAGGAAAAACTTCCTAACTGTCAGAGTGATACGACAATGGAACCAATTACCTAGGGAGGTGGTGGGCTCTCCAACATTGGATGCATTCAAGAGGCAGCTGGACAGCCACCCGTCAGGAACGCTTTAAGTGGGATTCCTGCATTGAGCAGGGGGTTGAGCGTGATGGTTTCATTGGCCCCTTCCAACTCTACTATTCTGTGATTCTATGATACAGATAAGCTCTCTGTCTGTCTGTATATCTCTCTCTTGTTAAATGTTGGAGGGAATTATTCCAGAAGACAGCACGGAAGCATTGTCTCCCAGAAGAGTCCACATTTTCCTAGATAGCCACTTCTAAGGAGTGCCTGTTGCTTTTTCAACTGACTATAAAGCTGTCTAGAGCACTACCCTCTCCAGCCACACATCAGACATTTCTTCAAAAGGAAACCAAACCTTGTCACATCCTTTTTGCACCAAGCCATTTCCCCCCACAAAGCCTGTGTATAAAAGGCTAACTGAGGAGGGTTGTGAAATTTCTAATCAATCAACATAACCTTTAGCTATAGTCTGTCTTTCCTACAAGCTTGATACAGAAAGGAAAATTACTAAGATAAAAAGTAGATAACAATAATGGACTAATTTCTGTTTGAATAGTCATGCAAAAACTCTTCATTATGCAAATTCTGCTCAACTCAAATCTACCTAATGAAAGCCAGAGCTCTGTAGAACTTGCAAGTGCACCTAACACCCGCCCCCAGCTGAAGTTGCTCCAGTAAAAGATCACAGAATCATAGAATTTTAAAGATGGAAGAGAGTTTGGAGGTCACCTAGGCTGCTTTCAGACATGGTATTTATTGAGTTAGTTTTACTGATTAAAATGGAATCACTTCTGACCCAATTCCTTTCACACTGGAGTATCTGTTGCATTGTGGAGCTGTGTCATGCTAAATTTCAGTCACACCAGCAAGCGTGGTGTGTCACAACAATCAATGCCATAGGACATGTTGCTACTCCTCCACCCTTCCACACATGCACACTTTTGTTCAGTCATGATTCCCCCATGAAAACAGTGGGAAAGAACTGTATGCCAGTATACCTCCTCAAATTTTCTCACTTTGCTCCTGTGATTTTCTGGGTTTCAGTGCTTGCAAACAGATTTTTTCTGGAAGCAATTAACATGGAAACGAGGTCTAAATTTCCACCATAGTCCTCTAGATTTCCAGAACTGGTTTTTACATTGTGCAAAAGATCAAATAAACTGTGGAAATTATGAGGTAAGGAAATGTTGGGGAAACAGAATAAAGTGCTACGTGAGTGCAGCCCTAGTCCAGCCCTCTGCTCAATGGAGGAACTACCATCTGCAGGATGCAATTTTCGCAGCCATTACAGATGGCTGCCCAGCTTCTGCTTGAATATCTCTAGGGAAGCAGAATGCACCACTTTTCAAGGCAACTTCTATTCCACTATTGAACAACTCTTAGCATTAGGAAGTTTCCCCATATGTTTAGCTGAAATCTGCTTCCCTGCAGTTTCCACCCATTGGTTCCAGCGCAACAGAGAATAGACCTAGCCTATGTTCTTCATAGGACTACGGCTGTGTACATATCAGAGTGTTAATGTGCATGTGGGTTGCACAACTCTACTTTTTCCATGCTTGCTTTTGTGCACATTCATCTATGCTTGAGCACTTCCAATTGAACACTTTCTCAGTATTTCCCATCCACATTAGTTGTGGGTAATGCTGGTGGGATGTATTAGCACTGTATGTTGTTGTCCCCTCCCTTCAAGTAGTACTTCCCCACCCTCCCTGAATTCTGGAAACCTGAGGTCCACTGTGGGCATATGAGCAGGTATTTGTTTACCTGTGTACATGGCCAGGTTCTTTAGTATTTTTGAGATTAATGTTTTCTGATATACCTTCTTGCACAAAGCAGGTTATTTTTTTTAAGTGTGTGTTGCACCTGGCCTCACCAAATGCCCATGGAGGAGTGTCTTGCCAATGGAAGTAAGTGGTGTGGTGACAAGACAGCACCCAGCGAAACATCACCATACATGTAACTCCTTCCCCCGCACACACAATAAGAACATAATAATCCTGCTGGATCAGACCAATGGCCCATCTAGTCCAGCATCCTATTCTTATAGTGGCCAACCAGATGCCCATGGGAAGCTTGCAAGCAGGACCTGAGTGCAAGAGCACTTTCTCCTCCCGTGGTTTCCAGCAACTGATATTGAGAAGCGTACTGTCTCCAACCATGGAGGCAGAACATAGCCATCATGAATAGTAGCCTTTGATAGCCTTATCCTCCATGAATTTGTCTAATTCACTTTTAAAGCCATCCAAGTTGGTGGCCATCACTGCCTCTTGTGGGAGCAAATTCCATAGTTCAGCTGTAGCCTGTGTGCTGTTTGAAGAAGTGCTTTATTTTGTCTGTCCAAAGCCTGAATCTTCCAACTTGATAGGTATCCAATCTGAAGTTGTAATGTTAAGAGAGAGGGAGAAAAACATCACCTTATGCACTTTCTCCATACCATGCATAATAGTATACACCTCTGTCATGTACCTCTTTCTCTAAACTAAAAAAGTCCCAGATGTTGTAACCTTTCCTCATAGGGGAGTTGCTCCATACCCTTGATCATTTTGGTTGCCCTTTTCTCTCTCTCTGCACCATACATTTAAAGTACTCTTATACCATTTGAACAGTCATGGCTTCCCCCAAATAATCCTGGGAACTGTAGTTTTGTAAAGGTGCTGGGAATTGTAGCTCTGTGAGGGATCTCCAAACAACTTTCAGCACCCTTATCAGAGGGGCTCCAAATTTTTCTGAGGGCCTCCAAAACCTGAAGCTGCCACTTGGAGTATAAGAAGTTCAGTTTATCTGCCCAGTCTGTCTTCCCTCATGGGAGAAAATGGGAGGTAGAGAAAGAGAGGGCCAGCTTACCAGAATCCAAGGAAGGCTGAAGCTTAGATTAGGTTTAGGTTTATTCAATTTATATATCACTTATCACTACAAAAGTCCCAAAGCAATTCACAACTAAAAAGCCCCAAATGCTGCAACCTTTCCTTATAGGGGAATTGCTCCATTCCCTTGATCATTCTAGTTGCCTATTTCTGAACCTTTTCTAATTCTACAATGTCCATGTTTTAGGTGAGGTGACTAGAACTGTATATAGTATTCCAAGTGCAGTCACACACCCCACAGACTTATATAATGGCATTATGATAACGGCAGTTTTATTTTCAATTCCTTTCCTAATTATTCCTAGCATGGAATATGCCTTTTTCACAGCTGCCGCACACTGGGTCAACATCTCCATTGAGCTATCTGCTATGCCCCCAAGGTCTCATTCCTGGTTAGTTACTGCCAATTCAGATTCCATGAGTATATACGTGAAATTAAGATTTTTTACCCCAACATGCATCACTTTACACTTGTTTACATTGAATTGCATTTGCTATTTTAACACCCATTCACTCAGTTTGCACATGCCTTTTAGAGCTCTGAAAGACCCTGAACAATTTAGTATCACCAGTAAACTTGACCACCTCATTGCTCACCCCTAACTTTAGTTCATTTATGAACAAGTTAAAAAGCACAGGTCCCTCCCGGTACTGATCCTTGGGGGACTCCATTTTCTACATCCCTCCATTTGGAAAACTATCCATTTATGCCTCCTCTCTGCTTCCTGTTACTTAACTAGTTCCTGAACCACAAGAGAACCTCCTCTTATTCCAGACCTGTTAAGCTTACTCAGGAGTTTTTGGTGAGGTACCTTGTGGAAAGTTTTTTGAAAGTCTAACACACTTCAGTACATGCACAATGGGGTAATGTAATGTTATGTAGGATTTCTTTTCCTTACGACATTATCCACAGATCAGGAAAATCTGAATTAAATGGGGGGGGAATGTGGGCTGCCACTTGCATGAGGTCGTTGTGTGGGTGATGCAAAATCATGCAGTCATAGGATGCCTCAAATCATTTTTAAAATGCCATGTGTACACAGCCTTCATTTCCAGACCCCTTACCATCAACTTCCTCTGGACACTATTACATGTGTATATCTGAACCCTCATACGTGTCAATGATGCATGAGAACCTCAACATACGTCAAGAGTGCAGGGAAATCTTTTTCAGGAGTACAAAAACATGCATTGCTCTAAATATGTGTAAACCTTAACCCTAGCACCCTATAAAGAATACACACAAAAGATCTGAACAAGACTGGTTTATTACATGGAAAAGGAAAATATAGATTACTAGTGGGGCAGAGCCCCCTGCTTGCTTCACTTGCCAACCCCCACCCCTAAACACAGACACAAGCACATGCACCCCCAAACACACAGACACATACCCCATACACCCCCAAACACAGACACACACCACAGGCACCTCCAAGCATACACAGACACACCCACACGTACCCAAGCACCCCCAAATATGCACACACAGAGGAACTGACTCTCTCTCACACACACAAACTCCCCCTTGCCCCACCCCCAGGCACCAACGCTCCTCACTCCAACCCTCTTGCCTGGAGTGTTGGGCTGCTGCTGCCACCATTGCCACCCTCCCACCCACTGCAACATACACAGCCTCCTCTGGTGCCATGACAGCCTCCTGGTGCTGCTGCTTACATGGCCTCCTCTGGCACCATGGCCTTCTTCACCACTGCGGCCTGTGCAGCCTGCTCCAGTGGCTGCGCAACGTTCTCCAGCATTGCCACTGGGTAGCCCGCCCACTTGCCCAGCAGTCTTTGCCACTTCGCCCCACCCCTGACGTCACACTGCTTGATGTCATGACAGCGTAGGGTTGCCAGGCTCAGGGCCTGAGAATGATTCTGTATCTTTAAGAGAAGATAAAATTCAGCCAAGGGCAGGTTTTCTTGCAACACTATAATGGGAAAAACCACAAGGTGAAATTCTCCCTTCCCCCTGCACAACTTTTAAAGATACAGAAGACCTTGTGGTGGCTGGGCCTGGCAAACAAGTGTTGGACAGTGGAAAAAGCGGATAAGAGAAACATCAACTCATTTAAAATGTGGTGTTGGAGGAGAGCTTTGCACATACCATGGACTGCGAAAAAGACAAATAATTGGGTGTTAGAACAAATTAGACTAGAACTATCGCTAGAAGCTAAAATGATGACACTGAGGTTATCATACTTTGGACACATCATGAGAAGACATGATTCACTAGAAAATACCATAATGCTGGGAAAAACAGCAGGGAGTAGAAAAAGAGGAAGGCCAAACAAGAGATGGATTTATTCCATCAAGAAAGCCACAGACCTGAACGTACTAGAGGTCACTGATTCATAGGGTCGCCATAAGTCGTAATCAACTCGAAGGCACATGAAAACAACAAAATGCATCTGATTGTAGTTGTTGTGATACTGCTAATTTCTCTTTGCAATTAAAAGTGAAGTTTCCCATGGATGGGGATGCGGAAGGAAAACTTTGCATCCCCTTTGTGCAAATTGTGCCTGAACTTGCAATGATGAATATAAATGAAATGGAAAAGCAATGAATTACACCAGTTTGAATCAAGAGGAAGGGCTTCTATACATCAACAAGATTCAAAGATTGTTATCTCCAGGATGTTACTGCTGGCAGGAAAAAGGAATCCTTTTGCTGCCAACCACACTGTTGTTTGCATGATTATGAGATGAAACAAACTCATAGGCCTCTGATATTTTATGGGGCTGTTGATTCACTTCAACATTTAAGGCTCCTACCATACTCAGGCTGCTGAGGCACTACTCTTCTGCAATCAGATGGAAATGGACCTGTCACTGCAGTTTGACATGACACTTAGGCCACTTCCAGATGACCTGTTTTTGAGCATTCATCCTGATTTGTGTGCATGAAGTTTGCAGGGAGGTTAGACAAAGTCGGCTATTTATTCAGCATTCACTCCGGTTTGTTTGCAAGGAGCTTAGACAATGCTGCATTAAGCAAATGTTATCCCACACATTCCAGCTTATTTTCCTGTCACTGTCCTTATCCTTTGTTGTGTGAGAGCTCCAAATCAACTTCAGTTGCACAACCTTCCTTTGCTGGTATGTGATTGACATCCCACCTGAAAATAGCTACAGTCTGGAAATGCCCTTAGGCTGCAATCCTATATCCATTTACCTGGGAGCAAACCCCACTCAACATCACACAGTAGTACTTATTCCTAGTAGGGATGTGTTAGAATTCTGCCCAATTCAGATTTGGTACAAAAATTTCCATTAATTTGCTTATTCTCTATCATTGCAGATCAGAATTTATGTAGTGATTTTCTGCAACTATTTTCTAAAACTGATATTTAATTTAAAAAAAATCCACCTCTAAAATATATCTGTTGGTGGTAAATTTATTGATATTTCCTTTCATTTATCAATATTTTTTTTCAAAATATAATATTTAATCAATATTTCCATTAAAAATATTAAAAATTAACATCATTATTTGGGGGGAGGAAAAAAGTTTGGTAAAAATAGCAGATAGCAGACAAAGAATGAACTCGAATTTATACCGGCCTGATCAGTAGATGGAATGCTTTTGAAGCAGCACTGCCCAATGGAACCCATCCAGGGGTGTAGTAATCCGGGATTCCAGAGGATTGTAGACCCCTAACATTTTTGCGAACAGGGTCCCAGCCAGGTCCTTGTGTAAAAGGGGCATGTTAGCCACTGAGAAGACTCTTTTCAGCAGCTAACATACAACCTCCCTTTTCATGCTGATTGGCTCCTAGGGATGTCTGTTGCAGTGGAGTACAGACTCGTGAGATGACAGGAAAAGCAAGGGAGATGAGAGGAAAAGGAAAAGGAGTTTGGCTGTGACGGGGGGTATGGCATGACTATCATGAAGGGACCTTGCACTTCTGAATTTGCCACTACCCTATTGATCCCATCCCTTGAGTAGATATGTACAGGATTGCACTCTATATTCCCCATTTTAATCCTCCATAGTCCAACTCCACAACAAAGGAAAGAAATAGACACTCAGTGCATAAGTGTGCCAGTCATAACAATACCATACAAAAAGTTGGAACATTTAATATTTTTAATGCAGTTGCATTTCAGTGCAAAATGACATGAACAGTATAAGAAAAAGAATAAAGAAAAAAAGGCAAATGTGGGTGTTGAAAAGCAACAGAGGAAGAGACAATAGCTGAGCACATGTAATTGGAGAGGCATAAGCAGCCAGAGCAAATGCAGGCTAACATTCTGCTGATCAGCTTTTAGACAGGGAAGGAGAGGAGGCCGAATCTCACTCCTCCCACTTCCTCTCCCAAACTATTTTTTGCAAAAGGCTCCATGGGTGTGGGAATGAGATATGTAATGATCACAGTGGGACAATGGCATACAAGAGAAACAATGCAGAAAGTTAGGGATTTTCTTTGGTACCTTTTGTGACTTTTTTTTGCCTGAAATGTGTGCTGCTCTTCTTTTGTTTGGCTTTACCAATGCTCATGGACCTCTTCTCCCCAACTGGACAAGTCAATTGTACTTTGCTAGTCCACACTTGACTAGGATGCAATTGTGTCAGAAACAGAATCAGGAATATCCATCTTTTTAGAGGATAACAGGAAAAGCACTGGAATGGAACAGTTTCCTTCATCTGGATTGTCCAGAATATTTGAGACAGAGAGAGTTCTAGAGAAAAGGGCTAGTGTGGAAGCACCCTAATTCAGTCCTTGAATTTGCAGTTGGAAATTGTTAAAATGAGTTCAGTATTGGCTTAATTTTAAGAACACAGGAAGAGCCATGCTGGATCACACCAGAGACCATCTTAGTCCAGCATTCTGTTCTCAGATTGCTAACCAGAGGACATGAGCAAATTTCAGATTAGTTTAATATTTTTACTTCACTTTTCTACAAAAAGCACTGAAGTGGACATATATTTCTCAAAAAAATAAACACAAATCAATTAGAATAAATTAAATTTATTCAATTTATTAATCACTTCGCACAAAAGGCATTCCAACATAATTCACAGTGATAATGTATGATACAGACCCATTAAAATGAAACGTACACTCAAAGTATTCATTCACAAAAATCACCCAACGACATAAAAATAACCACCCTACTCACATCAGGATGAACACAACAAATAAATGACCACAAGCGAGGCCATTTGTGCTGTCTAAATGTCTGGGATAAGCAAAACATCTTTGCCTGGCACCAGAAGGATAATAAAGTCAGTGCCAGGCATGTTTCTCTGGGGTGGGCATTCCATAATTGGCAGGAAGGAGCAAGAAAAGGTCCAACCTGTCAGTGCCACCCTCTGAACATCTCTTGGAGGGATCACCCAGAGAAGGGCCGAAGATGTGGAACTCAGGTTCCAGGTGAGCAACACTGAAACCTCTAATTATAGTATGAATGTTTATTTTGGTCCATGACCAGCAAGCTAATTATAGTATTAAGGCATTAAGGGATGGGCAACCTTTTTGCCCTCATGGGCCACATGTGGTGGTGGGCGGGCAGCAGTCAGGTCCAGTTGCATCATGACAGGGGCCATGGCTGGAATTGGTGGCATGCAAAGCCACACACACACACATTCTCTTCTTGCACACCTTCCTCCCCATTGCAGTTGTGCTCCCCCAGCCCATTAAACAGCTGGGTTCAGAAGTTATGTGCATGCCCTTGAAGGTACAGGCTATGTGCTAAATAGGACTAATGCACAATGGAGGACTTTCAGTGAGAGAAATCTGATAACCATTAGGGAACTTGTGTGACTGTGTGGGAGATGGAAATGTGGGTAATGGAGTGTGATGGTAGAAGTGGGTGGAGAAGACAGGCCTCCAAAACCCCAGTAAGCCTTTGATCATTCAGAGAAGAAGGTGGAAATGTGGCACACCCCTGAGCTGCTTTTTTCCATTTTAAAATTGTTTGTATTGTGTGTGTGTGTGTGTGTGTGAGAGAGAGAGAGAGAGAAAGAGAGAGAGAAAGAGAGAGAGAGAGAGAGAGAGAGAGAAAATGTACGATTGTTTGAATAAACATAAGGGACACTTTAAAAACAGAAAAAAGCAAAGAACCTGCCTGAAACATGGGAAAAGGAGCAAGACAGACAACCGCAGAGCTTGGAAAAGTTACTTTTTTGAACTACAACTCCCATCAGCCCTGGCCAGCATGACCACTGGGTTGGGCTGATGGGAGTTGTAGTTCAAAAAAGTAACTTTTCCAAGCTCTGCAACCAAGACAGGGTTTAAATTGCTGCTAAGTGTGTTTGATGTTGGCGTTGCAAACATAAGAAGAAACTGGGCTTACCCTGCATGAGAAAAATGTCCTGTAACTATTTTTAATGATGTGTTTTTATGCATCCTTATATTATACAACCACGAGAGTGGCTGTATACAATAGCCAGCATGGATTTTTTGCATTCTGCGCTGTTAAACTGAAAATACCCCCCATGCCATCCTGATGTTTCCCATAAGTTCACTTCAAAACAAAACCGTACAAAACTTACAGTCCTGACCTTAACAACCCTCTACATTTTCATGGTGACAGACAAAACAGTCAGAGAAAATTGAGAGTTCAAAGTGTAAAACAAGAGAGAAAAAATCCAGACCCCAGCTGACTTTTTTCTGTCAGAGTTCTCATAATTTGTTGAAATTAATTAAAAATCAGCCATGGTCACAGAGTACCTGTAACCCTATTACTGACCTTGCCCCATACTCGGACCTTCGTCTTCTGCAGTTTAAGAGTTAAAAAAAATGCATGGCTAATTTTTAATTAATTTAAAAAATTTAACATTTAAGTCTATTATCATGTCAGGCATGCTCAGTAAGAACCAACTGTCAGTGTTCTAAAAGCCAATCTCACAGATGTTTGCTTGGCTAATCAGGAGGCCACACCCACACCAGACATTTTTTCCACTTTAAACACTCATGGCTTTCCCCAAAGAATCCTGGGAAGTGTAGGGTGAAGGGTGCTGAGAGTTTTTACGAGACTCCTATTCCCTTCACAGAGCTGCAGTGGCCAGAGTGGCTTAACAGTCAGTTCCTCTTCTGGGGATTGTATCTCTGTGAGGGGAATAGGGTCTCTCCTAGCAACTCTCAGCACCCTTCCAAACTACACTTCCCAGGATTTTTGGAGGAAGCCATGACTGTCTCAAGTGAAATAAAGGTCTGGTGTAAATGTGGCTAGTGACAACTTTGTTTAAATTTGGGTGGGAGACTACATGTGCCTGCTGTAGAATAAAAAGGTGGGGGAAACTCTGAAAAACAATGATACTGTTCACAATGTTTTCCTTTTGGAAAGGAAAGGGGCTTTCCCTCTGCCTAGTGCCCGTCCACCCAATCTCCTCCCCTCCCCCTCCTTCTCTCCTCCCTCCCCCTCCCCCCTTGCCCCAAGTCAGTTTCACCTATCCTAAGCATAATGTATAGGAGAAAATCCCACTGAACTAAAAAAGCATGCAAATGATAAACCTGCCCTCCCTTCCCCTCCCCTTCTAATCCCCTCCCCCTCCTTCCCTTCCCTTTCCTGTCCCCTCACCGTCCTCCTCTTCCATGCTCAGTTTTACCTTTTCTAAGCATGATTGCATGAGAGTAAATCCCATTGAACTCAATAATCATGCAAATGATCAGACCTGCCTTTCCCTTCCCCCTCTCTCCTCTCCCCCTCTCTCCTTCCCCTTCCCTCCTTCCCCTCTCCTCTCCCTTCCTCCTCCCTTCTTCCTCCCCTCCCCTCTTCCTTCTTCCTCCTCCACTGCCTATTCCAGCCCTCCCTTCCCCCCCTCCTCCCCCACGGTCAGTTTCCCCTATCCTAAGCATGATTGCAGGAGAGTTAATCCCATTGAACTCAATAAGCATGCATGTTATTAAACCTGCTCTCCTCCTCTCCTCCCCTCCTGCCTGCTCCCCTCCCCCCTCCCCTCTGCACCTCCTCTCCTCCCTCCTACACCCCTCCCCTTGCACTTCTCCTTCCCTCCCCATCCGCCCATGGTCAGTTTCACCTATCCTAAGCATGATTGCAGGGAAGTAAATCCCATTGAACGCAATAAGCATGCAAATAATCAATCCATTCTCAGCAAATTTGCACAGGATCCCATTTCTTACCTCCCAGATTAAAAAGCAGAGAAATTCACTAATAGGCAAAAAAAAAAAAACCTTGCAGTTTTAAGAATGTATCTATAGCCAACAGATATTTCTATCAAAGTTTAAAAAACAGGGAATTTCGGCAGCTATAGTGAATGTGCCAGGGGAGCAGGAGACCTGACCTTCTCTCTGAGATATTGTACTGTCCTATAAATTTGTCAAAATGCAACCCCAATTTGGGTTGGTCTTTCACAGTCCAATCCACTTGCTGTGTAGCTTGGAAGAATTGGGTAACATGTGCCTCTGAGCATATGGTGAGTGATGGTAATACCTGCAATCAGTCCAAATAATAGAAAGAAGACTTGTGCTGTGCTGATCTTATTTTACAGGGAGGAAGCAACATTTTTAAGACAGTTCATATAGTTCAGGTAGTCACTTTAAATATGTTTGAGTTTGCAATTTTAATGATGCCTTCGATGGTAAATCATTTTCTTTTGCTACTGTTCCTGTGAATATGTGAAGTACAGCAACACTTTGCAAAATTTACACTAAAAAAACTAAAAAAACAATTGTGGAATAATGGCACCTACTATGCTGCAGAATAGTCTCCAGTGGACATGAGGAGTGTCTCAGTTTGTACAAGATAAAACAGTGGGAGGTGAAATATATTCTAGCAGATTTCTAGGGGTACTCTATGTTTTCAATTGACCATGCCCACCTTTCCTTAAGTCAAGTGGTTTAAGCATAGCAGGCTGAAAACCTGCATCTTGGGCAGGACAAGTTTGTTTTTTCCAACATCTAGATTCAACACTTAAGTTGCAACATACTGTAATCAGTCTGATTTTACATTAAACTGCAGTTTCAGATTCCACTGTTAATGCACCCAAAATAGAAATAGAACATAACCTCCAGTTTGAAACACAAAAGGCTGGCTTCACCATCATATGACATTGACCAATAAAAGGCTTTGAAATTAATACAAATAAATTTGATACAGATTTCTAGGATGAATAATGAGAGAAATATAATTTTCTAGGTCAGATTCTCTGCAGAAACAGTAATAACACAGGAAAGAAGCAAAGTAAGAAGAACACCAACAAACATAAAAATGTAATTCTCCATCTTTGAAGATGGCAGGTGTTGCTACCACTCACCACATGCTCAGAAGCACATGTTGCCAAATTCTTCCAAGCTACACAGGAAGTGGACTGTGAAAGACCAACCCAAACTGGGTTTGCATTTTGACCAATTTGTAGGGCAATATAATATCTCAGAGAGGAGGTCAGGTCTCCTGCTCCCCTTGTGCATTCACTATAGCTACCCAATTTCTCCACTTTTTAAAGTTTGATAGAAATATCTGTTGGCTATAGGTACATTCTTAAATCGCAAGATTTTTTGCCTGTTAGTTAATATATATTCAAATCCATGACCTTGGAATTGACAGGTTCTTTGTGTCTCTCAAACTAAGACACCTGTGGGAGAAACAAACATGTAGAGTATATTACCATTCAGCAGCCTGCAGTACAGGAGTGTTGTGCCTGCAACCCACGTGCCATTGTTGCCGAGCAAGATTTTTCTCTTTGTGTCTCAGACTCAGGAGTCAGAAAGCATATCGCATACTGAGTCTGAAGGACACGTGATTGCTAAGCTCTCTGGAATCTACAGAGTGTACTGCTCCTTGAAAGTGGCAGAATCAGAACACAGAGCCTCCTACTTTTAATGTTGGCCCAAGACCTTTTGCTGTTTGAAGCAGAGCTTAAACCACACACACACACACACTTAAAGAACATTTTTCCTGGGAAGTGTAGTTTACTCCTCACAGAGCTACAATTCCCAACAAACTACAGGATTCTTTGGAGAGGACAATGTGCTTGAAATATATGGTGTTCATGCAGCCATATATGCACTCTGGGGGACCTCAAGCCAAGGGGCCAGATGTGGCCAGCTAGGGACTCTTCTCAGGCCACGATCCCTCCACCAGGCCACACCCCTCACTAGCCCTGCTTTGCACCCTCCTTGAGTGCCTTTGCCTGGCTGGAACATTTCTTTAACTGATGATATTGCTCCTTACTTCCCTGGATGAAGAAAGAGGTGTGAGTATAGAGACCTTTGACTTTTGTGTAGCTGGAATGTAGCCTATTGTACAAAGATAAAAGCTGCATCTCTCCATTGCTCTGCCCACCTTTGTCTCTGGCCACACCTGCCAGTGGCATTAGCCACAGCACCACTAGAGCCATGGAATCCGCTCTGGGTTTTAGGTCAAACTTTCCAGGACCTGTCCAAGGTATCTTGGACAGCTCCTTGAAAGTTTGGACTAAACCACTGCCCCACCATCCGCCACTGCATGTAGCCCCTGGAAGCTTGCTCACAAGGGAATGCAACTCTTGCACTGAAAGAGGCTTCCCACACCTGCTCCAGAGGGTCAAATCTTTAAAAAGGTCTTGCTGGTGTACAGGAGTATTGTGCCTGAGACCCATGAGCCACTATCGCCAAGTAAGATTCAGACACCAATTCCTGCTTTCATCTATGCCCCCCCCCCTCATGGTACCATCTGAAGCAGATCGCCACAACACTCTGCTGCGTGGCTGGACTGGCCTTGCTTACCTCCTAATCAGATACTTTCCCAAATGCTCTGCACATTGTTACTGAAATGATAAAAGCAGTCAAGGGTGGTGCTGTTGTGACAGTGTTACAACAGTAGTGTAAGCTTTTGTTCATTGAGTAAATTATATGTCATGGACCATAACTGGGGAACAAAAAGAAAAAGCATGTTCGTACTAGCAAGCAAGTTCATGGGCTGTGTGACTATCACAGCTGGTCCATCTAAACTGGGAAGTAGGGAGAGATGTCCACTGTGGCTTAGTGGGGAAAACCCTGCCCTTCTTCCCATTATTCACTGGAAAGTCCATTTTAGAAAGGTGCCATCTGTAGAGAAATATGAAGGGTTTATAAAACAAAGCACGAAAAGGGGACTTTTCTGATTCAACTCTAAATGCTGCTGATGTTTTAATTCAGAACTCTGTCTATAACTATTTTAATTGGACCACTTAAATGCCAAACGCTTCACAGAGGTTAATAATTCAGTGGGAAAAGATCTAGAGGTGATATTATGCAGGCATTCTGGAGCTCTTTCTGAGATTTTCTGGACTAAGAAGATGGGAGCAGCAGAAACTTATTACAATACTTAATTTTCTACAATATGTAGGGCTGCAAGCTTTAATTGATTAATCAGAGCAATACTGAATCAGAAAAAGTTCCACTAAGTTTGAGGGGGCATAGTTTCTAGAAAATATATTAATTAAGACTGTAGCTTAAAGATTTAATCACATATTACACTATGTCTGCTAGTAGGAGCCCCTACTAGCCTTTGTGGGGTGATAAAAGGGAAAGAGAGCAAACTTTTCACCCTTCATGGGCTGCTTTCACACTGCACTTTATTCCATTATTCTGATGATTTCTTACCTGGTAATTTGCACATTGTACTTGATCTTTCTCATGGCGTACAAGCTAGGACTGGAATTCTAGTGGAATATAGTGCGAGTTTAGCACAAATTTTTGTGAATGATACCAGAAACAATCTGCTTGCAAGCTAGGGAACCCGGAAAATTGCAGTTTTTTGCTAGCTGCAGCCATTCACGTGACAGGCATCCCAGCATGCAGTGCGTTTCTGCTCTTTAGGTGCGCTGCTTCTTTTTTTTGCCTGAGGAAAATTGTACTGGTATTCCAGCATAGGCCCATCTAAAGTAGCATTGAGTTGGCCAGCCAGATACCTATGGGAAGCCTGCAAGCAGGACCTGAAAAGGGCTATGTAAGGACTGCTAAAGAAAGTGTCTGAACAGGACTGAGGAATATAAGCAATAGTTTTAAAGCATTTAAAAAAACATGGAAGTTGTATGTTTATAGCAAAGAAAAGTGAGCTGGAATGTAACCAAAAAAATGCCAGGAGTAAAAATACACAAACTGGGGGTCTCCAGTTGTACTCATATATTAGATATCCAACAAAGGTGGCCTTTCAGAATCCACAGCAACAGAGGTGGAAGAGGTTTGCTCATAGGAACCACAGGGAACTGCTGCGGGATGACTGATGACAGGGCTGCTCCATGCAAACAAGGTATATGGGAGAAGGGAAGAGGAGGACTGCACCATCTATCCTGATATCACAAGCACTGTTGCCCTGGCCTCTTTGGGCATGCACATTCAGCAAATGAACCATAGATCAGTGGAAGAGCACCTGCTTTGCATGCAGAAGGCCCCGGGTTCAGTCTCTGGCATCTCCAGATAGGACTGGGAACATCTCCTGTCTGAAACCCTGGACAGCCATGATCACTCAGTGTGAACAATACTGAGCTAAATGAATCAATGGTCTGATTCACAAAAAGGCAGCTTCTTCTGTTCATATGACATCTGCCAAGGGAAGAATATTTGTGCAGGGGTCCAGATCACATGGAATACCTCTAGCATACAGGTTTAACTGAGCAAGCACTCCTTTGCTTGAACATCACATTGAACATTCATACGTCAAAAGAGCAAGATCAGAGGCACGTGGCCATTGGAGATGAAGCCAGTGACAGTCTCACACCTTCTACATGTGTATTTTGTATGCCTGGAGGTCTGAATACAGCTACTGTGATGTTTTCTCTCTCTCATTACAGAATTTGTTTTTGAAATCTCATTCATGCCTTTCATTTTTCTTTATTTATGTTGCCTCAATTTATTTTCCGTTAACTATGTTTCTGTAACCAACAATGCCTTATTTTCCCCTTCTTTTTTCCATATACAATGTGTTGACTCCAATCCAAGTTAATTGACCTTAGTTCTCATTGAAAGCAATAGGACATAATAAGTCATGATGAGTGACTAAAGGTCAACTTTGATTCCAACCCAAGGTCTCCAGCTTTATTCCTTTTACAGTTTTTATCCTTCTATATGTATCTTTTACTCTTCCCTATAGACTATCACTTATCTTCATAGAATCATGAAACCACAGAGTTAGCAGTGTCTTGTAGGCCATCTAGTCCAACTTCGATGTAGGAAATCCAGATCTTGTATCACTCTGCTATATTTGGTCTTTGGTTCAGTCTGTAACTGTCCTTTCTCTCATAAAGTCTCTTGCAGCTGCAAATTATTAGTTACAGTTGTTCAGTTGCATATACGCTTGTCAAGCCTACCATCACTTTCCCAGTTTTTGTCCCAACTTCTCTGCTATTGTTTTTCTTTCTGCACACATCCTCATATGTCCCCACTCAGTTCCCCATTCTGTGAACTTCCCCCTTAATTTTTGATGTGTGTGTGTCATAGGGAATCTGACCATTTCCGTTTCTCTCCATTTCCCATTTTTTCCAATCCTAAATTCGATTCTCCACAATTTGTGATTTTTCTTTTTTCAGAGACCCCATGAAAATTCATCAGTGTTAAGTGTGAATTTTTCTTCATATACATATTTTGTATGCAATTTTGCTTAATATACACATTTTTCCAAACCAATTTCCCCAAATATAACAGATTTTCATATGGTATTTTCCAATATATCCATTTTATGTACATTTTACCATACATGCATTTCTGTACACAGTTCTTGACTGGAGAACTAAAATTCAGAGAAGTGTGAATTTTGAAGAATGACCGCGGTTTGATTCGCATATTGTTTTGGAAAGTGCATGCTAGATGGGTTCACCTTTAAATGCATACTGAATATAATTTCTTTGCATATATGAGAGCTGGTTGTGGCTATACAGCAGTCAGTGGAAGGACAGAGAGGCACCTGCTCAAGCGAAGCTTCAGCATTCAAATTGGGCTCAGAGGCTGGAGTACAAACACTGATTCTGAACATGCATGGGGGTGGGATTCCAGCTCCCTTTTTCCAGTACTGGCTGCTCATTCCTCAATGGGTGCAGCTCCACGGGGGGGGGCACGGCAGGGTGTGTGGAAGGATTCCACTGGAATGGGGAGCTAAGAAAAAAAAGCTGAGACATGAACAACAAGCATCCAAGCAGACCCAAATAAAAAAGTGAACGACGAGATTCTGGCAGAGAATTTTTTTTATAAAAACGCCCAACCCATTTCTGCCTGTATATATACTAGGCCTTCAACAGGGGTCAAATCAAAGTGAGAAAACAAACTGCAGAGACTTCTGGTCAATTTTTTCTAGTAGGCATAGCAAGAAGAAAAAATGAATGCATCACCAGAGATCTCTGCAGTTTGTTTTCTCATTTTGATTTGACCCCTGATGAAGGCCTAAACTATATACAAGCAAGCCAAAATGAGTTGCGCTTTTTAATAAATAAATTCTCTGCCAATATCTTGTGATTTTTACCTTTTCATTTGGGAGCTTAAAAAAGCACCTGTGAATAGGCAGAACACTGCACACAGGCTGTTTAAAGTTATTCTCTCACTTTGAACTCTGAGCAGAAGGCAGAGGGGATTTCCCCACTTCCTAAGGCACAGCTGCTTTTTCCTGCCTAGTTCCTGTTTAACTTCCATGTCAGGGGTATTTTTTTGCACATTCCAGTCACTGTAATTGTAAATCCCTCATTTGTAAGGTTCTAGTGTGAAAGGAGGATTCTGCAGTTTCCTCTCTGTGCTGAGTTTTCCTAGATATTGTACTGACTTTTTCTACTCTTTCACATCTCTGTTCAGAATGGAAGGAGCCCCTTCCCCAGTATTTGACAGGATTGCTGTTCGCTGTGACAGAATAAATTCCCTCTATTTTTGAAGTTCGGGTGCAGAGGGCCGGTTCTTAGGTAGCCAAAATGGCACAACACACATACACACCACCCGTAGGTATCAGAAAGCAAGACTTGCAGAAGTACAAAAATACAAAATACAAAAGTACAGAAGTACAAAAATAATCTAGACTAATGCACACCATACTTTCAGAGCACATTTAAATCACTTGACTTCCCCCGAAGAATCCTGGGAACTACAATTGATTAAGGGTGCTAGGAATAGTACCTCTGTGAGGGGTAAACTACAGCTCCCAGGATTTTTTGTGGGAAGACATGTGCTGTAAAGGTATGCTGTGTACCAAACCTTAATTGTGCAATTGGGGGGAGGGGATAGAGACTCCAAAAACAGCCTAATCTCGGGATGGGGTGAGGTGGGGTAGGGGAGGAAAACCAGGGGGAATTTATTTATTTATTGGATTTCTTAGTTGCCCATCTGGCTGGCTAACCAGTCACTCTGGGAGACGTACAAAATAAGCAAAATAGCACAAAATGACACATCAATACAATAAAATTAAAATCTAAAAGCAATGATGTTAAAATCTAGCCCACCCCAAAGGCCTGCCTGAACAGGAGCACTCCACAGCACAACATTTTGTTGCAGGTCCCATTTCTTAAAATTGAATTCTTATTCCAGTGATGCCACAAACTTCCACCAAGCCTGTACTATGCTCGCCAGCAGCTTACGACCAGGAATCATCTTGTGATCCTGCTGCTGCTCACGTTCCAATTTCCTGCAACTAGTGGAGCGTTTCCCTTCACGTCACTGCTTATTAAAATTCAGATGACAGGGTCTGTTTTCTTAGAATGGTTATGTCATGTATATGAGTTGCATCTTCTAGTGCTAGGGTGCTGGGAAGTCCTTGAGTGACAGCAGAGGTTGTCCCTCCCTGTCCCCAAGATGCTTACGGTCTGAATGAACCAGCGACACAAAAGATGGGGATCAAAAGAGGGGTACAGAATTAGTAAAGGATTTGAAGACCTGTGACAATTCATGGAAGGGGGAGAGAAGTGTGCTTCTTCAGCCTGCTGCACGTATGCACACATTCCTCATATACAGGCAGGCCCTGCTTTGCGGCACCTTGCTTTTCGGCTTTCCGCTAATGTAGCGTTGCGGAAATGTGGAAAGTCCCCACTTTAAGGCGCTTGTTCTGCTTTTACGGCGGTTTTTCTCGTTGCGCGCCATTTTTGTGTCATTTTTGCGCGATGCGCACCATTATTATCTATCGGTTCCGCTTTTCGGCGGTTTCCACTTTTCGGCGGCAGTCCAGAATAGAACCTGCTGTTTAAGCGGGGCCCGCCTGTAGACACATGCTATGTGCATTTATGCTAATTCATGACACTTGTATACACAAGCATGGTTGGCAGAAGGGATGGGTTAGAGGAAAGGAATGATGGAGTCCTTTCCTTTGCCGTCCCCCTTTTCATACCTGCACATACAATAGCACACTACTACACATACATGTATGGTTAGTGGAAGGGATGGGACAGAGAAGGGGAAACTTCCTCTCTTTGCCTTCCCTCCCTCCCATACACACACAACCCCCTGCTACTTCCAGGACCCTGATCCCACTTGTACACATGGGAGCTATTCCGCCCTTTAACTCCAGCTTCTTCCACCCATCAATGACCCATCACGGTTTCTTTCCCGTTGTCATAAACAAATGTACATAAGGTACATGCACATTATGCTGGTGGATTCTTTATGTCTCCTAGCTAATATTCATGTACTGTTTATGAGTCACTTAGATGGGGCTTTCAAAGTCCCACCAGAGAGTTTTGCCTTTGCGAGTTTGAGATCTTTTCAGTGCCAGTGAACCCCTTTCATTTTCTCAGGCTCTTTAGATCTCTGTTGTAGGTTGCTGTTTTCCTGTGATTATTATTACTGTTTCTACATTTCTGAGTAGCTCCCATTTATTCCATTATTTAATTGAAGTAAAACAGCTCAGAGCAATAAGTAATAAGGGCAGCCCAAGGTCACCATGAGCTAGGAGCCAAATCCTGAAAGAACCTATATCTTAGGAGACAGATCCTAGGAGAAGGAAGCCCATAGAAAGCTAATTTTCAACACCACCCTAGCAGGAAAGCTTCAGGGGACACTGTAAACAAGGCTAAATTCCAGTCGGAGAGAAGGGGGAAAAGGAAACTCCACCGACACATACAGGGAGAGAGTCAGCTCAGTCCTTGCTAAAAAGGGCAGCTTCAGCCTTCCTGAAACACAACCACAAGCTCTGTTTCCCTAGCTTAAAGAAAGGTCAGGCTGTTCTAGGTGGGAAAACAACAAACACAAAAGACTTGCCTGGAAGGCGCAGCCCCTTGATTAGATTAAAAGCAGCCAAAAGCTTAAACAGCCCCGCCCCTCGCTCAGGAAGGAAGGAAGGAAGCCTGAGAGAATACTAAAGAGTTAAGCCCCAGCTGATAGCCATCAGCCTCAAGTAACACATCATTGGCTGGCAGCAGTAGCTGGGAGGAACCAGCCACACATATAAAGTCAGAGCACCCTAGCGAGGGAGCCTGCTCCACGAGCTAGAGAGAGCCCCAGCTGACAAAGCGTCAAGGCCCCAGCTGACAAAGCATCAAGGCGAGTTAAGCAGCAGAGCGAGTTCGGCAGCAGGGCGAGGAGGCCAGGGCCCCCCACTCTGCCCATCTGTTCCCTGACCTCAACTAAACCGCAGTCTCCAACCCATTAATGTAATAAACCTTAAACAAAACTATGCAGGTAAGAAGCCAGCAGGCGTGTGGGGGCTTTCCAGTGTTTTGCACAGCCTGCAGCATGTACGACTATCTGCCTGTTGGACAGAAGTCGTGGGTGTGCTCTCAGTGCAATGAGCTCCTGGCTCTCCGGGAACGACTTCATTTCCTGGAGGCCAAGGTGGTGGACCTGGAAAAGCTGAGAGAGGCAGAGAGGTGTGTGGAGGAGGCCTTCAGGGACGTTATAGCTGTGTCCCACTCCAACGATGATAGCTCTCCTGCTATCATGGACAACGATGGTCTCGGGGAAGGAGAGCATCCAGCTGAGGAAGAGGAAAACGATCCCTTAGAAGGGACCCATTCCTTGGGGGATGAGAAGCCATCCTCTCGTGCCGAGGATATATCTCCAGGGGGTGGAGGGATCCTTGTAGTGGGTGATTCGATCATTAGGAACATAGACAGTGGGGTGTGTGATGGGCGTGTAGACCGCAAGGTGTTTTGCCTGCCTGGTGCGAAGGTTGCGGATATCGCCCGTCGTTTAGATAGTTTGGTAGACAGTGCTGGGAAGGAGTCAGTGGTCGTGGTGCACGTTGGCACCAACGACATGGGGAAATGCAGCCGTGAGGTCCTGGAAGCAAAATTTAGGTTGCTAGGTAGGGTGCTGAAAGCCAGGACCTCCAAGGTGGCTTTCTCTGAAATGCTACCAGTTCCACGCGCAGGACCAGCCAGCCAGGCACAGCTTCGCAGTCTCAATGCGTGGATGAGACGATGGTGTCGGGTGGAAGGGTTCGGATTTGTTAGGCACTGGGGAACATTTTGGGACAAGCCGGGTCTGTACAAAAGGGACGGGCTCCACTTGAACCAGAATGGAACCAGACTGCTGGCACTTAAAATTAAAAAGGTAGCAGAGCAGCTTTTAAACTGACTGAGGGGGGAAACCTGACAGGAGCTGAGAAAGGTCCGGTTCGGAATAAACCTCCCCCCTGGGATAAAAACCAAAGAAATGATGAAATTTTAAAAGGGGTAGGCCTAGAAGTAGGCATTGTGAGAGCAGGGGCACAGGATATAAATTCAGAAGAGCAAAATTACCACAGGCCTAACCACAAGTGCCAAAGACACTTGAAGAGAGACACTGCTTACAAGTGCCTGTACGCTAATGCTAGGAGCCTCCGAACCAAGATGGGAGAACTGGAGTGCTTGGTCTTAGAGAAGAGCATTGATATAGTGAGCATAACGGAGACCTGGTGGAATGGAGAAAACCAGTGGGATACGGTTATCCCTGGATATAAACTATATCGGAAGGATAGGGAAGGATGTATTGGTGGAGGAGTCGCTCTATACGTGAAAGAAGGCATTGAATCCAGCAAGCTCGAAACCCCAAAAGAGGCAGACTCCTTCACAGAATCGTTGTGGGTGGTGATACCGTGCCCCAGGAGGGACTTAATACTGGGAACAATCTATCGTCCCCCTGATCAAAATGCTCAGGGAGACCTTGAGATGAGATATGAAATTGAGGAAGCATCCAAACTAGGAAATGTGGTAGTAATGGGTGACTTCAACTACCCGGACATAGACTGGCTGCATATATGTTCCAGTCATGACAAAGAAGCAAAGTTTCTAGATATTCTAAATGACTATTCCCTAGATCAGTTGGTCATGGAACCAACCAGAGGGACAGCAACCCTGGACTTAATCCTCAGTGGGGACCGGGACCTGGTGCGAGATGTAAGTGTTGTTGAACCGATTGGGAGCAGTGACCACAGTGCTATTAAATTAAACATACATGTAACTGGCCAATTGCCAAGAAAATCCAACACGGTCACATTTGACTTCAAAAGAGGAAACTTCACAAAAATGAGGGGATTGGTAAAAAGAAAGCTGAAAAACAAAGTCCAGAGGGTCACATCACTCGAAAATGCTTGGAAGTTGTTTAAAAACACTATATTAGAAGCTCAACTGGAGTGCATACCGCAGATCAGAAAAGGTACCGCCAGGGCCAAGAAGATGCCAGCATGGTTAACGAGCAAAGTCAAGGAAGCTCTTAGAGGCAAAAAGTCTTCCTTCAGAAAATGGAAGTCTTGTCCAAATGAAGAAAATAAAAAAGAACACAAACTCTGGCAAAAGAAATGCAAGAAGACAATAAGGGATGCTAAAAAAGAATTTGAGGAGCACATTGCTAAGAACATAAAAACCAACAACAAAAAATTCTATAAATACATTCAAAGCAGGAGACCATCTAGGGAGACAATTGGACCCTTGGATGACAAGGGAGTCAAAGGTGTACTAAAGAACGATAAGGAGATTGCAGAGAAGCTAAATGAATTCTTTGCATCTGTCTTCACAGTGGAAGATATAGGGCAGATCCCTGAACCTGAACTAACATTTGCAGGAAGGGATTCTGAGGAACTAAGACAAATAGTGGTAACGAGAGAGGAAGTTCTAAGCTTAATGGACAATATAAAAACTGACAAATCACCGGGCCCGGATGGCATCCACCTGAGAGTTCTCAAAGAACTCAAAGGTGAAATTGCTGATCTGCTAACTAAAATATGTAACTTGTCCCTCGGGTCCTCCTCCGTGCCTGAGGACTGGAAAGTGGCAAATGTAACACCAATCTTCAAAAAGGGATCCAGAGGGGATCCCGGAAATTACAGGCCAGTTAGCTTAACTTCTGTCCCTGGAAAACTGGTAGAAA
This sequence comes from Rhineura floridana, assembly GCF_030035675.1. Classification (NCBI taxonomy): domain Eukaryota; kingdom Metazoa; phylum Chordata; class Lepidosauria; order Squamata; family Rhineuridae; genus Rhineura; species Rhineura floridana. The sequence goes on from NC_084481.1 coordinate 186,448,974, forward strand.
GTATTATTAAAGCTAGATTAACTAAGCACATAGAAGAACAAGCCTTGCTGAAGCAGAGCCAGCATGGCTTCTGCAAGGGAAAGTCCTGTCTCAGTAACCTATTAGAATTCTTTGAGAGTGTCAACAAGCATATAGATAGAGGTGATCCAGTGGACATAGTGTACTTAGACTTTCAAAAAGCGTTTGACAAGGTACCTCACCAAAGGCTTCTGAGGAAGCTTAGCAGTCATGGAATAAGAGGAGAGGTCCTCTTGTGGATAAGGAATTGGTTAAGAAGCAGAAAGCAGAGAGTAGGAATAAACGGACAGTTCTCCCAATGGAGGGCTGTAGAAAGTGGAGTCCCTCAAGGATCGGTATTGGGACCTGTACTTTTCAACTTGTTCATTAATGACCTAGAATTAGGAGTGAGCAGTGAAGTGGCCAAGTTTGCTGACGACACTAAATTGTTCAGGGTTGTTAAAACAAAAAGGGATTGCGAAGAGCTCCAAAAAGATATCTCCAAACTGAGTGAATGGGCGGAAAAATGGCAAATGCAATTCAATATAAACAAGTGTAAAATTATGCATATTGGAGCAAAAAATCTTAATTTCACATATACGCTCATGGGGTCTGAACTGGCGGTGACCGACCAGGAGAGAGACCTCGGGGTTGTGGTGGACAGCACGATGAAAATGTCGACCCAGTGTGCGGCAGCTGTGAAAAAGGCAAATTCCATGCTAGCAATAATTAGGAAAGGTATTGAAAATAAAACAGCCGATATCATCATGCCGTTGTATAAATCTATGGTGCGGCCGCATTTGGAATACTGTGTACAGTTCTGGTCGCCTCATCTCAGAAAGGATATTCTAGAGTTGGAAAAGGTTCAGAAGAGGGCAACCAGAATGATCAAGGGGATGGAGCGACTCCCTTATGAGGAAAGGTTGCAGCATTTGGGGCTTTTTAGTTTAGAGAAAAGGCGGGTGAGAGGAGACATGATAGAAGTGTATAAAATTATGCATGGCATTGAGAAAGTGGATAGAGAAAAGTTCTTCTCCCTCTCTCATAATACTAGAACTCGTGGACATTCAAAGAAGCTGAATGTTGGAAGATTCAGGACAGACAAAAGGAAGTACTTCTTTACTCAGCGCATAGTTAAACTATGGAATTTGCTCCCACAAGATGCAGTAATGGCCACCAGCTTGGATGGCTTTAAAAGAAGATTAGACAAATTCATGGAGGACAGGGCTATCAATGGCTACTAGCCATGATGGCTGTGCTCTGCCACCCTAGTCAGAGGCAGCATGCTTCTGAAAACCAGTTGCCGGAAGCCTCAGGAGGGGAGAGTGTTCTTGCACTCGGGTCCTGCTTGCGGGCTTCCCCCAGGCACCTGGTTGGCCACTGTGAGAACAGGATGCTGGACTAGATGGGCTACTGGCCTGATCCAGCAGGCTCTTCTTATGTTCTTATGTTCTTATGAGTTTGTTCTGAAAGGAAGGCCCATAGCTAAAGGGTAGAGCATCTGTTTTGCATGCATAAGGTCCCAGGTTCAATTCTTGGCATCTCCAGGCTACCAGTGATTCCTGCCTGAAATCCTGGAGAGCTGCTGCCTATCAGTGTAGACAATATTGAGCTTGGTGGATCAATGGTCTGATTCAGTATATAGTAACTCTCTTTGCTCCTAACTTGTGTTAGGAAGTTGCCTTATGCCATCTAGTATTGTCTACTTTGACTGGTAGGGACTCTCCAAAGCTTTAAGGAGAGAAGGAGGTTTCCTATCACTTTAGATATTTGATCCTGACAACTGGAAGTGCCAGGGACTGAACTTGGGATTTTCTGCATGTTAAGCATGTGTTCTGTCACTGAGCTATGCTCTCTTTCTTGTGTTGAAGAGAAAGTAACTACCTAAATAAAACAGTGTGCAAGTGGACTTCTGCGCATGCAATTAGACTTCCCTTTTCCCTTCTCCCTCCTGCAGTCCCCTGCACCCCCCCCCCCAGATTTTAAGGACATCTGGGGGAAGGAAATGAAGGGGAAGTCCTGTTGCATGATGAGAAGTCTGTTCCATCCGTGCATGGAGAATGTTGAATTCACTGTTTGCATACCTGCTATGCCCCGGTGTACCGTGACAGGGAGTAGCTTCTCCTTGGCCCTGATATCCCAGCCCACACTATTTATATATTTACACAAAACATTTCTATATCACCTTTGTCAAATAATATGCCAGGGCAGTGTACAACAATATAGATATAATAATTAAATAATAATAATAATTCCCTGGGCAGCTTACAAACAATGTAATACTAAAAAAAAAACAATAAACACAGTGTATCATGATAAAAATCTACAAAAAATAAAAGTAAGGGACAGCATTTTTTCATAACAAAAGAGATAGTATAAAGCAGCCCAGATTTAAAACACAATGAACAGAGCATTCCTATGCATGTCTACTCAGGAGTGAGTTAAATGGGACTTATTTCCAGATAAATGGGTATAGGATTGCAGCCTGAAAAGCCTGAATAAAGAAAGGGTCTATGCCTAGTGTCAAAAAGAGAAGGTACTAGCCAGGTGAGCTTCACTAGGGAGGCTGTTCCTTAGCTGAGGTGCCATTGCTCAAAAGGTCATCTTCTTGGTAGGCACCAGCCACTTGGCAGGGGCAGCAAGAACAGGTCTTCTGAGGGGAATCTTAAGGTTTGGGTAGGCATATGCAGGAGGAGGCAATCTTGCAGGTAACCTGGTCCCAAACTGTTAAGGGCTTTATAGGTTAAAACGAGCACTTTAAAGTGGGCCCAAAGATAAACAGGACCAATGCAACTGGTCAAGCACTGGCATAACATGACCAAAATACCCAGTTAACTGTTTGGTGACCCTATTTTAAGCCAACAGCAGTTTTCCGGAGGCATTTAAACAACAACAACACAATGCAACAGTCTAACTCTGACAGTGGGAAACTTGGGCTAAGCTATCTCCATCCAGGTAGGGATGGTCGTAGCTGGCATATCAGCTGAAGCTGATATGAGGCACTTTTGCATCTAGAACCTAGTACAATACAATAAAATACTAGCACTGACAACTATAATAAATGTCAGCAGTGCACATAAACATTTCAAGGCAGACAGAGACTGTATAAATGTAAAATACTGGGCTAAATAAAAATGCCTTAACTTGGCACAAAAAGGTTGTAAAGTAGGCACCAGACAGGGATGTTACTGGGTACCTAAAGGACTCTGGACACAGGCCCATGGCACACATTTGGTAAACGTATAGAGCACCTCTGGGCAAATTAAGATAGTGGTTTGGTTGGATCTCAGAAGCACTGCATTTTTGCAGTGTTCCCTGCTACCCTGTAAGCCAGGGGTAGCCAAAGTGGTGCCTTCCAGATGCTGTTGGACTACAACTCCCATCAACCCTGATCATTGGTAATGTTGGCTGAGGATGATGGGAGTTGTAGTCCAGCAGCATCTGGAGGGTATCACTTTGGCTACTCCTGCTGTAAGAAAACTTTAAAAACACTTTAGAAGTTTAAAAGTAGTAGGAAGGGAGCAGGAATCTGGGGCTCAGCACAAAAGACTCAGGGTTTGCCCCCGGCCCCCTGGCACCAGTTGTAGCTCTTAAGGGAGGGCATTCCTAAGCCGGGGCACCACCAAAGACAAAGACCCAATTCTGATAAGTAAGGTACTTGTAGAATGAAGAGAGGGAGAGATAGTGGGCATGGAGAGCACAATGATTGACACATCCACCTAAAAGCATTGGAGCAAAGTGTCTGCAAGCACTAAAGAAAGGGAGTGAAGACATTATTTTCTTCCCTTTTTGTATTATCAGTGGATTGGGTTAGTATAGATTTATAGGGGGGAAACTGCATTATATCTATATCTATATATCCCACCCATCCTCCCAGTAGGAACCCAGGGCTGTAAACAAAAGCACTAAAAACAGTTTAAAACATCATAAAAAGAGACCTTAAAATATATTAAAAACAAAACATTCTTTAAAACATATTAAAACAAAACATTTTTAAAAACATTTTAAAAAAGCTTTAAAAACATCTTTTTTAAAAAAAAAAAAGCTTAACAAATATATTAAAAAGCAATTCCAACACAGATGCAGACTGGGATAAGGGCTCTACTTAAAAGGCTTGTTGAAAGAGGAAGGTCTTCAGTAGGTGCTGAAAAGATAACAAATGATAGCTTCTGTTTGCCAGTAACATCATGCGAACCGTGTGAATTTAAAAAAGATGTGAGTAGCACCAAATAAACAGTAAACTACCATGTAGTTGAGCCCTCAGCCTCATGAATCCCATCCAAATCTGATTTACTAACTGCATAGAGAACATCTGTTTTCCACCTGTGTTTGGATGGAGACCTGCCTACACTTTGACAGTGAATTTCATGGACAGATTATTCTAGGCAAGAAGTTGCTTTAAGAGATGTCAAATCATGCCAGATCAAATAACATAATGCAAAGACCTTTGGGAAAAATAAAACTCTCAGCATGTATGTGCTTCCATAGCCAAGTTTCAGATCTTGCCTGCAAGCTGTTTGGGAACAATTTATGAACAAGCAAAAATTCCTCTGAAACAGTGAGTGAAGAGGCAGTTCAGGATTCCTGTTTCCTTCATCATATTGTGTCACCCTCATAGCAACAGTTGTCATTGGGAATAAAATGTTGGGGGGGGAGGAAAGAAAAGAGTTGATGACAGTTAAAAAACAGGGGCTGGAGCTGCCAGGTGATAAGGGGACCAGGGGATCTGGGTGCTTACAACGCCTGCGTCCATGAAGCTGTGTTTTCATCCAGTTTTACCTGGCAACAAGCAGGGCCCTGCAGAAGTAGAGTGGCTGAGCAGCAAGAAGCGGACTAACGATTTGGTTTCTGTGATCTTAATGTTTATGAGGGGTTTGTTCAATAGTAAAGTAATTGCATTTTTAAAGAAAAGATCTGAAGTGGTTGCCTGGGTTCAGTGCGCACCGCCCAGATCCCCAGAGCCTTGGTTACAATTGCTCATGCAGTGCTTCTAAAACAGTAGCCAAATTCCTGGTATTTCTAAACATTGCTTTCTAGGATTTGGACATTTGCTTTAAACAATTGCTTTTAAACAATTATTAAGACTGGCAAAAGATAACTAGTCTCTGGGGCTAAATTTGTGTTTCTGGGAATTTTGGTGTTATACTATTTTCAAAAAGCAAGTTTCTAACCTTTAGAAACTGTAAATATACATTTGCTGTAGATATACATTTGGGATCATGCTAACATTTGTTGTCAAAAGAGATCCGTTGCTAATGAGATATATGATCCAACGGAATGGGCTGTGAGGAGAGTGGGTAAAGTTAATAATTATAAGATTCTGGATTTTGGCAAATCGATATATTTTTGCATTTGAGAATCATTGTGCTCTTTGAATATTTCTTAAATAAAATAGTAAAGGGTCTGCTGTTCAGTTGATGTTCTCTTCATTTACATGACTGTCCTTCCCCCTCTATTTGTAGTCATGTTCTCTGATCCATGTTGCCCCTCCTTATCCCTCCTTCCTTTTTTGCTGCACCATTTTGCCAGTAAACAAACACCAATCCCTAGGTTTATTTTTTTAAAAAATCAAATACCCAATTAAAAAAAATATTATTCCATTTCAGACACCTGTAAAATGAGTTCATTTACACAACTGTTACACAATGAGATAATTTAAAATTGCAGAATTTTGGTTACTTCTTTTAAAGTAGAATTCAGCACTTTAATTGCAGACTAAATTGTGAATAGCCAAATATACATTTTCTTCTGCCATCAGGAAGTTTCAAGGCATGACCTTTGATCATACTAACAAAAAAGAAAGAGAGGAATGGGAATAACCCTGACTCAGAGTGACACGTATCTTTAATCATTTCCACGCAGCCAAGTTCCAATGCAAAGCAGCACAGACCTAGGGCTTCTGATTCAGTTCTCCTTATGTAAAGCAATCATGACTAAGATTCAAGGGCATTGCTGTTAAAAGCCCATCAAGAACCTGGTTGTACAGGTATTTGATACACCACTGTTTTACAAGCTGCAAGGAGAGGATGGGCCTGGATTAAGAATCAAGCAGACAAGATTGGCTGGCATCATCTCTTACTCAAGAGGTGGCTAACCTACAGTTCTTCAGATGTTGAGACTCCAGCTCCCAACAGCCAATAGCTCCAGCCACAATGGTCAATTTTCAGGACTCATGTGAGTTGTAGCTCTAGTTCAGCAACATCTGTGGGCTATAATTCCCCCCTCCCTGTTTTATAAACTGTGTAGATGCAATGAGGCTTACCTAGAATATGAGACTGACAGGTTAACTTGCAGTCTATGGGTTCTCCATGTGATGGTTCTATTATTGAAAACCACAGGATATGTTATTAAATCCACTGATGTCAACAGGGAAATTCCACAATGCTGCAGTAAAAACTGAAGACATATTTAAAAAATCAACGTGCCAGCATTCAATGCATTAAGAGAATTTGGTGAAAGGCTTAAGAGAGTTTGCACATCAGTGACTTGTAGGCTGTATAAAGTCAAACATATGGTAGAGAAAATGACCTAGTAAAAAGCTGGGTCAGGTTAACAACCATAGGCAACACACTTATAATGAGGGTCACACCTGCACTGGACCAACTATCCAGCACTGTGTCAATCAGCAACCTGAACAGATCACTAGGAGTCCAATGCAAAAGCAGGACTTTTATAACACTCCCTGAAAAGATTATTTAGCCCTGAAGTCAACAAAGTGGCTAAAATCATAATTAAATGATGGTGTTCATGTGTACTGGGATAGGGAACCCTTTGCAGACTGAGGACTGTATTCCCATGTGGGCAGCCTTCCAGAGACCACATGCCACTGATGGACAGGGTCAGAGGCAACCACGGGCAGAGCAACACCTGTAAATTTGACCTTTGTACAGTAGGCTAATTTCTACATGCACATCTTTCCATCTTCCATCCAGGCAAGCAAGAGGCATTATCAGAGTCCAAGGAGACATTCAACAAGGCAAAAACACTCAAGAATGGTGCAACTGAAGAAGAGTCCCAAGAGCCACTTATAAATGCCTGGGGGCCGTATTTGGCCCTGAGGTTACCTATCCCTGATGTATTCATCCTAAACGTTAAGGCATATTATTAAATTAAAGCAGTTATTCAAAAATCGAGACAAGAAACCATGAGACAAGACCTCAAGACTTTTTCAGTGGAGAAACCCCAAGCCTATCAAGGTTATTTCCATATTCTTATCTTGGACAAGTTGCCCTCGTCCATGTGTGCTTGGCCGCTTATACTTTATAGGTATATGGACACTGTAGTGACAAATGTAAATGCCAACCAATTGCTCACAGAACATGGCTGGAAAGTATTTGAATCACGTTTGTTCACATTGAAATGATCATGGCAGAGACTATTGACTAGACCCTATAAATTTCACAATTCGTTAAAATCTGATGTGGAATTTTTGTGGTTATGCTCCAACTATTGTGTAAGGAGAGCATCAATGTGTGGCTGTGAATTGTGCTAGTGCCTGCCCCCTCATCCATCACACGCATATATATGAGTATGCTGAACGTGTGGAACAGGCCTCGAGATTTGCATATATAGCTGATGCTTCCATATGAAGGCTGCAAATCTAAGCATACTAGCCTGAAAGCATCACTGAAATCAATGGGGCTTACTTCCAATAGGCATGGACTGTATAGTCCTACAGACTGAATAGGCTTAGACTGTAAATGCCCAACAAAATAGTTCATGGCATGTAAGGGAAACGGCTGAGATGTCTTTGAAGGGATTGTATGCAGGGAAAAATCCAAGTTACACAAGCATGGTGTGTGTGCGTGCTTTCTTTTTAATTAGATACAACTATCATGGATTAGTTTTTATTTTTAGCATAGCCTACCAAAAATTAAACATTTAAGCAAGTCCCACAGATTTTAATGGGAGAGTTAAAACACATGCATTAATCCCTCTCCCAGAAATCAATGGGACTTCAAAGTGCTTCAGTTTAGCAGGAACTTGATCATGGTGCCTAACATATTGCAAAGGGTAATGGGTAAGAAGGATAAGTGATTTTCAAAGGAACACTGATGACTAATATGATCTGAAATGACTATTGAACCGACCTGGTTCCAAGATGAAAATAAGGGACGGCATGTAAACACATGGTTATCACCCACCTTCAACCCTTGCTCTGGATTACTAATGCAGGATACCAGTGGCTTTCTTTAATGTCAATGTGTGCAGGAATGGATTTAGAATTGCCTGAGATGCTTGATTTCACCTGAGTATCAGAAAGGAGACAGTGGGTGATGATTTCTTCTGCATGGTTAACAGTTTCACCAATTCAACGCATTTCTCATTTTTTTAATAAATATACACAAGTACCAAAAAAGGGTATTCACAAAATATACAATATATACAATACAATACACATATTGCAAAGCACAGGGCCTGCAATATACAGCCTGAACATTATTGCTACCCTTCCTGTGGATGGGCAACTGGATATTTTTTGGGTTGCAATAGCTCTGTCTGATGTGCAGCACAAAGAGCACCTGAGCTCAGTCTCTGGAATGGATTGTTATCAGTCAGACAGAAATATATGGAATGTCTTCCAAAAGGACACAACAGATGGTCAATCTGGCCAGCCTTTTTGTAGAACATGCAGTGACTACATAGGTGTGGACCCTCCAGTTCTCATTCTGCTCATTTATTTGCACAATCAACTCTCTGGTGCAAATGAGCTCAGACTTCTTCTGGTGTCTTGACAACCAAAATTCATTCATGCTTGAACCGTGTATTAAACTGCGGGCAGACTCTGTGCTGTGCAGTGCAGTAGTTCAGTAATTGTTCACATTTTGTTTGCCTGTTCTTCCTGCAACCTTCAAACTTTAGCAAGGCACATGCTGCCCGCCAATGACACAGTCGTCATACAGGAGCTAGACAAGGGAAAGAAAAATATATCAGGCTTAATGGAAGGGTTTAAGATAGAGCACAAAGTAATTCTCTAACAGAACTGAGCTGTCTCCCATTAGTCCAAGCATATATTCCATTAATTTTAGCTGCATTCACATGAGAAAATAGCACCTGATCATTAACACTAGCCTGCATACACAGCATACATGTAAAAGCACTTGACGTCCCCCAAAGAATCCTGGGAACTGTAGTTTGTTAAGGGTGCTGGGATTTGTAAATTGGGGAGTTCCCAGGAATCTTTGGGGACAGCAATGTGCTTTCAATGTACATTGTGATATTTCTAAAAAGAGTAAAGTGCAGGAGTTTACCCTACTTTGAAGGCATGCCCTCCGTCTTGGGACCTGCTATGGATAATTCAAGGGATGGGACTAACAAGTCAGTGGTAGGAAAAGGTACTCTGTCCATTCTGATTTTATATGTGCTAACTCTTTGTCCTGGTGTTGAAAACCAGCTCCAAGGCTAAGCCTGAACCAGGTCCTAGGTCCCTAATCACAAAATGCCAAGTGTTCCCTCAAGCCAGCCTTTCTTTTTTTGTCCCCCATGTGAAGTCTGTGCAATGATTTGCTTGATTCAAATGGATCAAGCCAGTAAGTTCTCTACAGGCTGAGTGTTCACAGACCTTACCTCTAAGACTGGTACTAAATTCTGCTAACTGGCATGCAGCTTCAAGGCATCGAAGGCAAACAAAACCTGCCTAAGGGCCTTTTTTGTGTGTGTTGCAATTGCTTCCTAACAATCTAGCAGGAAAAGCATGTCCAAATTATGGCAGAACTTTTTCTCATTACACAGAATGCAGAATCAACTACTTACTTCATCCTCTGTGAACTCTGATTCTGATTCCCAGCTCTCTTCATCTTCGCTGTCTGGTAGCATCTGCAGGTCCAATGTGGTAAATTGCCTCAGCTGTTCCTGTATGAAGGAGTTGTTTCTTCCCCAGGTAAGCTGGTATGGAGAATAGCCCTGGTAGGTTACTTTGTTTACATCCGCTCCATGTTTCAGCAGGAGAGACACCAGTTCTTGATTCTGCAGATCAACAGCTAAATGCAAGGCAGTCCTACCATTGCACGGCTCCTATTCAGCAAAAACCAAATAGCACATTTGGTTAGCATTGGCACATGCTAAGATGTTCATCCTCAAATCACTGAGTGTTCATCCTCAAATCACTGAGACCAGGTTTCCTTTTTCAAAATTACAAATATCTACCTGAGCATTGACATCAGCTCCCAAGAACAGAAGACGTTCTACTATGGCCAGATATCCTTGAATAGATGCCAGATGGAGACACGTGTGTCCTGCGAAACAAGTACATGTAAATCATTCTGATTTACTGGCCACAATGTTCAAATCAGACACGCTGTAGTCGTTTTGTGGGGCTACTCTGAATAAAGTAGCTTGATTACTTGATTTCAGCATGTGATTAGATAGAAGGAAAAATGCACACCCCCTCCCTTACTTGGCTGGCACTTGTCACAGGAAGATGCCAAGGGTTGGAGTACACAGTGAACTGGCAGCCCAACCACAGTATACTATCATAAAAGAGGGTGTCTGTGCTTACCATTGTAGTTGGACGACTGCAGGAGAGAGTGGACTTGGTGTTTCTGGCAGTACTGCGTGAGGACACCAACACCTCTGAGAGAACCTTGTTCACAAGCGATATGTAGTGGTGTGTTTCCTCGGAAATCTCTGATCTCTGCGTCACATCTGGCTTTCAGAAGAGTCTCGGCAATTTCTGGCTGCTCCGTTATCACTGCCAAGTGAAGTGGAGTCTACAAATTGAAAGTGGGACAGTATTATAGCTTGCTTGATAAGCAAAGAAATCCCCTGGCCTAAAAACTACACCACACAGACCTCCCAGTCACCAAAAGGCCTTGAACCTGAGCTCACTTCTTGAGTAAAGTATGCATGCTCAGTATCAGCCATTTTTCATCAACTCTTTAAAACTTTTCTTCCACGTCTTGCTTTTTTGTCATGGGATATACTGGCTCTAGAATAGTAGTAAGCCATGGGCAAGGGCTGCTCAGTGAGGCCCCTTAACAGGCAAGCCGGGATTTCTCTCACACAGCCTTGTCTTCTCAGGCACCTTGTGCCATGCGAAAATAACAGCACCACTGTGATGCTGGCCCAATCTCACTGTCCTTGGGAGCCAACCACGAAGAGTTACTTCCACATATGGCAGATTTAAGGCTCCTCTAGACTTACCCCAAATAAGGGGTGTGGCCCTCCAGATATTGTTGGACTCCAACTCCCATCAGCCCCAGCTAGCATGGCCAATGATCAGGGACGATGCGAGTTGTAATCCAGCAACATCTAGAGGGCCACAGCATCCCCCCATTCTGGCCCTAAACAGATTTTCTTTGAGTTCAACCCCATCACAGGGGACAATCTTGTGGGTCATTTACAATCCCTTGTAATTTATTCCTGAATTTCTTCCTCCCCCCCTTTATTGCTTGAAAAGTTTATTTTGGATAAGATTCCAAGTCTCCTAGGGCACCATGTTTGGTACCTGCTGGCTCAGGCAACGGGGGGGGGGGGGAGAGGAAAAGAGAGAAAACCTTGTCAATTAAGTACCTGGTTGAGGTTATTCTGAGAATTCAGGAAGGCCGCATCGCGTCCTGCCTGGCGAATGATTTCCAAACTCAAGGCTTTTTCTTCATGTATAATTGCAAGATGGAGAAATCTGCAAAACAAAAACGGTGGGGAAAAAACCCGACGATGAGCATTTTTGAAAAGGAAAAAACAAAAGCCACCTCGCCATCATCTCTTCTACTCTTGCTCCTCACCCCGCGGGCAACGTGCCCGCTGAGGAGTCATGGAGGAAGAACATCAGCCTCAGCAGCAGGAGAGGCGATTTCGAAAGCCTGGGGTTTTCAAGGCCGCGTGCTGTTGCTACCTGGTGTTTTCCGCGGAGTTGCTGTGAGCTGAGTGTTCCTGGCAAGGCGCCAGGGACTTTCCAGCGCGCTTCACCCTCCGCCCCGCCCGGCTCAGCGGCTCAGTCGAGCCCCGCCCACCCGCAGCTAGTACACCCAGTCCCGGCCCCTCCGAGGCTGACAGCCGGCCAAGGGCAGGGAAAAACCCATCCTCGCAAAAATCCCCGGGCTTTTATGTAACCAGCAAAACGGGAGTGATATCAAAGGCGCTTCCTTTCTCCCACACCCCGTGGCTGTCGTCCGCTCTATTATTCAAGATCTATAGCCAAAGCCCCTCGCCGGCCCCCTCCCCCAAGAGCCTGTGAAAGACCCAAACACGGCTGTACACAACCCGTGCTGGGGTTCAGCACGTGCTCTACATGCGTGCAACCGACAACGTTCGTTCTTTCCTTTTTTAAAATGCGTTTGGCTCACTGTACCGAGTCTCCCTCCTCCTCTGTGCAAGTCGTAACACAGTAACTCAGAAGGGCCCATTTTCCTGCAGGGACTTTCGCTGCTACAGTTGCATTAATTCCCAGGGGATCACGGTGTTCAAGCAAAGTACTGTACAATTCAACTGTATCCTATATGCATTCTCAGGTTGCCTTGCTAACCTCAGCCTCTTTTAAGATTTAAAAGGTCTTTAAATTTAGAAATTAAAATGTTTCTTGATCGTGGTCTTCCTTGTACTGCTCAACGCTCCCCCCGCCACCACATTTCCTTCTCGATAGTTCCAGTGACATCTAAGGAATCTTAAGATGTGAACATTTTTTTGCATAGCAGAATCTTAACCATGTTTGCTTAGAAATAAGGCCCACTGCTTTTTTTCCCAACGGGATTTATTTTTCAGCAAGCGTATTCAAGATTACCACTTTGCTCTGAAAATATCAAACGGGCATCCCTGAGATTTACTTCCAAGGAACCTCAAGGCAAATCGTCCACAGGACTAGGAACTTGGGCGAGCGAGGGGAGTTCCAATTCCGACCCCTTCCCTCACCCCCGCCCTGACCGACCGACCGACCGAGACTTACGTGTCTCCGTCTTCAGTCACTTGCTGTTTCCAAGCCTGGGTGCCCTGGCAGGGGCCGCTCTGGAGGCCCACGGAGGCTTCCGCGGGCTGGATGCGAATATCTTCCAACTCCCTGACAAGGTTTTTGTACTCCTCTTCCTTCATGGAGTCCAAGCCGCTGTCGTGGCGATCGTCCTGGACCAGGCTGACCTGCCTGTCCTTCAGTACATCGCGGGGCTGGTTGTCCATCGTAAAATCCACTGGCTTACGATCTACTGAATCCATCGTAAAATCCATGGGGCTGAAAAACATGGCCTTGGAGAGGGTGCTTGGGGCAAAAACCTAGCTACAGGCCCTCCGGTTCGACTGCGCGGCGAAGCGTTGTGAGAAGCTGGCAGGCGGTGGCAGCGCTCGTCTATAGCGCCTCGGCCGAGGGGATTTCTGTGCGGGGCGGAGCTTGGGCGGCCGGGAATTTCCCAGCTAAGTCAAACAACGAACTAGTCCAGTCCTGTCTGGCAGCGGCTGTAGGAGCGAAGGCTAGGGCTGGGAGGAATTCCCTCCCGTAGTAACTCACTGGAAATTTTTTGCTTTTTCCACAGAAGGGAAAGTACGTTTTACAGCTCTGACTAAGGAGCCTCCCCCCCTACTTGCCTTCCACTTCTTGAAGCCTTTCCTTGATGGTCCCTTCGTGCATGTTTGAGGCGTAAGCAAAAAAATCACAATCCCTCTTTTTGGGATTTCCCACCAGTTCCTGCCTTGTATTTTTTTTAATCCTAAAATGCCCTGGTATTTTGGTAAACATTCCCGGCTCTCTTTCAAAGGCGAGAAGTGGGGAAGACGGTCGTTAGTGCAGAGCAGGCCGGCCAGCCCCGGCCCGAGGTATCCAAGCGCTTAATGGGGCGTCGGTGCAATATTTGTAGGGGTGTTTGAAGCAGTGTGAAAGTCGAGGGATACCCCCCCCAAATCGCAATAGACAACATCTTTCAGCAGAGAGAACTGGGGGTGCAGCCCTCTTCTGTAAGGCAACGTTTCTGCAATGGATTCTGATGCACACTGAAAACTGCCTCTCCCCACCTCCCTGTTAAAAGGAAAGCAACCGTGCATGAAAAAATTTGCCACAAGATGTATATTCCGCCTTTCTTTAAACCAGGTGTGAGGGCCTTTGGCCCGCGGCATGTTGCTGAACGACAACTCCCATCACCCTCAGCAAGCTTTGCCAGTGGCTAGGGATGATTTGAGTTATAGTTCAGCATCATCGGACCAGCCAAACGGTCTCCACACCTACTTTAAACGTTCAAGGCGGCTAACAATCATTATAAACAATGCAACAACTTCTTGGGCTCCCCTCAGCCTTTTATTAATTATATTAATTATACAACACCATTAAAGTGCAACAAGAAGCTGGGTCCCTACCCAGAGGAACTTACATTAGGACCTTAACAAATGCACTGGAAATCCCACCCTTGGGAATAATGGAATGGCATTTACCAGTGGTTTTTCAAAGCCTGTTCTGGGGAAACTGGTTTGGGTTTGTTGGTTTGTTTTTTTAAAAGCTAATTAAGATTTTCTGAAGATCAAGCAAGGCATGAAAAGCTTCCCAGAAAGACAATATGCCTGCTACGTGTGTGTTGCAGGATTTTTTCCTGTAACACACAAATGGGGAAAATATTGTGGGTATTCTAGGTTGCACAACCCATTGTCTTTGAAAAACTAAGCAAGCCTGAAAAGTTAGGTCTGACTCTGCAGCCTGGTGGAAAGTTATGGGTAGGAACAGGCTGGATCAAGAACCTGGCAGAATCTGGAGTTTATTGCCTTTCTGGATCCCACTACTGAGAAAATACAATTTCAGTGGACAGACAAGTAAAATACAGAGGAAGGTTTTGCCATTTTCAGGGCCCTGGTCATCAGTCTCACTTGCATGCTCCAGCGTTAACCACTCATCAGCAGAGTGGGAAGTTGTCATCTGGATAGGCTGGTATTGCCTCAGAAGGCTGGACCCCCCCCCGCACTGCTGCCAATTCCTTTATGTTCTTTTTCTCCTCTGCTGTGCTAAAAATGAATCTTCACCTAAGCCACGTCCTTTGCACTGGCAGTGAAACCAGGCTGCTAGAGGCTTTCAGACAAGTCTGAAGGAACTGCCTGAAAAGGAAGGAGAGTCTGCTGTCAACTATCTGCAGTGCCATCTAGTGCAGAATAATAATAATAAAAACTTTGTAGAATACATCATAGGACATTTCATGGAGAGGATCTGAATTTTCCTTAAATCAGTCCATCATGCAAATATAAAACTTGCACAACCCAATTTTCAATAAGTAACTGGTTAAAGAACAGGAAGCAGAGCATATGGATAAATGGACAGTTCTGTCCTTTTGGTTTGCCAAGGATCTGTATTGGGACTGGGGCTTTTAAACTTGTTTATACATTCATATTATCTGTGTGAGCAGAAGAGATAGGAAGAAATTTGATCCAGTTCATTTTAAAAGGCAAACCTCCCAAATCTACACTTTCCAAAACAATATATTGCCCAGAACACAGCCATCATTAGAAATTCGCACTTCTCTGAATTTTGCAATGTTGTTCTGCAGTAATGTGTACAAAGATGCACATATTAGGGTAAAGTGTGCATAAAATGTATATATTAATGAAAATAACATACAGAAATGCATTATATTAAAGGAAACTGCTTTGCAAAAATGTGTATATTAGGTAAAATTGTATAGAAAAATATATTAGGAGAAATTAGCGCTAAAATGCTAACATTTTCATGAGGACGTTTTTTAAAAAAAAATCAAATTGCTGCAGAAATGTGGACAACTGATTGGAAAAATAAGAAACGGAGAGAATCAAAATTGACACATCCATCCATCCCTAGTGAGCAGTAAGGTAACCAGGTTTGTAGATGACATCCAGTTATTTAGGTTGGTAAAAAAATTAGGAGTTGTGAGGAGCTCCAAAAGAATTTTTCTACACTGGGTGAACTGGGAGTTAAAATGGCAAATGAGGTTCAAGGTAAGAAAGTTAAAGTGATGCACACTGAGGGGGGAAAAACACTTAACTTCATTTATACACTGATGGTGCTTGACAGCTGTGAAAAAGGAGAATTCCATGGTTGGGATCCTTAGGAGAGCGATCAAAAATAAAACTGTCAGCATCATAGTGCCTTTATACAAATCTATATCACAACCACATTTGTAATACTGTGTTCAGTCCTGGTCAGTTCACCTTAAAAACAATATTATAGAGCAGGAAAAAGTGGAAAAAAGAGTAAAAAAAATGATTAAGGTGCTAGCTCAACTCCCCTATGGAGAAAGATGACAGTGTCTAGGGCTATTTAGATTTGAAAATATACAAGTAATGGGGGATAAGAGGTAATAAAATTATGCATGGTGTGAGGAAAGTGAATAGAGAGATTTTTTCTCTCCCTGCTTCATAATGTGAGAGACAGGGAGAAAAAGTTGCAGCCGCTAAGTTGTGGAATTCCCTCCCTACAGAGGTGCGCTGGGCATCTTTGCTGTACAGCTGAAGACACACCTCTTTACCCTGGCCCTTGACATTTGAGATGGATGCGTTTAGGAGTCCCCCTATTCCTGTGAATGTAATGTGTTTTAATTGTTTTTAATACTGTATTTTAAATTTCTGTAACCCACACTGGTACCAGTGAAGGTAATAATATAATATAATAAATAATAATAATAATAATACCACTTAAGTTTGAGTGATGGAAGATTCAGGACAGACAAAATGAAGTACTTATTTGCACAGTGCATAATTAAACCATGGAATTGTTATATGAACCATGCTATCACAAGATGTCAGTAGTGGACAGTGTCAGTATGGGGGGGGGGCACTGTTCACCTGACTCTCGGTTTGAAGAAATAATGTATACACTTCTTTAAAACTGCTAGGATATTATTAGCTTAGGCATCCTGTGCTCTGTGGTTACAGATGCCTTAGATTTTACATTTCTCTACAAAATGGAGAATGTTCAGTTGTCCTCTGTTATATGATTATATAATAAGGAAACAAGTCAGTAGGTGGCAGGAGAGAACACGCTGTTCCCCACCTGGAGCCATTCTCAAGTTGTTCCAGTTTATGCACTGGTGGTTGTAGTTTAGCCAGAGGCCTCCTGTAGTACATTATTCATGTAATAGTTCATCTAGCCCTGAACAGCATCCACAGGTTAAGTGGTTCTAGCGGCAGAACCTGGGGAAACAGGAGGAAATGCAACCCACAGGCAAAATGTCATGCCTGAGCATGGTTTGCATGTTTGATCTACTGACTAGAGTTGTGCCTGTACAATGTGCAAGATCTGAGCTATAGCATTTGATAGAAATCCAGAGGTCAGTTTTTACAGATATGGCAAAGTTTGCTTTGTATTAATCCTGACTAAGGGTGGTTTAATCCCTGTGAAAGCCAATTAATTTTATGGGTGTTACTTCTCTACCTTACACCAGTAAGGTGTAAGGAAAAAGCTGGCATAATCTGGAGCTGTCACATAGAGGTAAAAAACATCAATATAAATGTCTGCATATTATTTAAATACTGGGTATAATTCAGCCAAAGTTTCAATAATTTCAATGAAAAATTATTATCTACATTTTCCCCATTGAAATCAATAGGACACTTTACATTGGCTGGAGAATACTGTGTATCAACCAGCACTGATGAGAGACTAAACACACACACACAACCAACCAGGAGGGACAAAAATAAGTGAGCCTGCTTTAGTTGTAGGTTTCTAGTTAATTAATTGTAATTAATTAATTATTAGCTTTGGGGTCTTTTTACAATACTATATATATACAGTACTTATCTACCAATGCCAGGGGTTTAATAACATATCTTTTGCAACCAATACAATTCTGTGAGCAAAAAGCCCAAATTTCTATGATGGAATAAATTATGTTAGCCAGCCTGCCTGCCTGCCTATCTCCCCCCCCCCCCCGAGGCTTTTTTACTGTTTGGAAATGTTGTTGCCAGAGCAGTTCTATTTTGTCTCCCAACATTCATTTTGTCTGTCTGTAGATGTCAAGCTGGCCAGGGCTAGCAGCTAATGGTGATGGTGCCTGTCTGCCAGAACCAGCCGCCATCGTCCATGGAAGCAGAGAAGTGAGTGTCCTAGTACCTGAATGCCCCTCTGGGCCATGGATTGGATCTTGGATATGTTAACCCATTTTTCACTATACCTCGCAATCAGGGCAACAACGTTCCACTCATTCCTTGACAATACTCAGAGCTATGAGCAAAATGCTGACTTTTCCACCAAGAACTAGTTCACCCGTAGGGGATGGTGTGGTGGGGCTGCGCTGCTCATCTGACCTCCCTCTGGCTGAGTTGCTGCTGCATACTGGGAGAAGGGTGAGGAAGCGATGAAGTTGGCACAGTGCAAATGTGCTGCCAGAAGTGCCAGATTGGGAATGCTTGATTTCTTCACTGGGGATTTAATCTACCACCAAGGATTCCTCCTCCTCTGTGTATCACACAGCAGACTCAGGTTAGAGAGTGTCAGTGCCCCTTCCTCCTTTCCTTCCTTCTCCTTCAGCCTATTATCTCTTCAGCCTATTATTTTCTTTTGGTGGGGGAGACTTTCAACTTTTAATTTTTACAAGGGTTAATAAACTGGTGCTTCTTTTGTTTTATTTTGTGTAAAAAAACAATTTTCTGGATTAGCTTCTCAAATCTCGTCTCTGTTTCTTTTTCCTGGGAATTTTATGGTGAGCGTCCAATGTCTTAAGTTACTCATGCTAGCTCCTAGAAATTTGGCTGTAGTTATTCCTGAGCCAGCACCACTAGATGGATAGGTATAGATCCAAGGGCTGCTGAGGGAAGCTGTTCCCCTGGCACCAGACTACTTTTCCCCATTCATCCATTGTTCCTGAGGGGTTTATTCCCTCTACATGGAAATAGGTTCAGGTGTGTGTTAGCAAAATCATGCCTACACGAACCCTGTGCAGCAATTAGCATCTAGTTGCTGTGAAGTGTGTGTGTGTGTGTGTGTGTGTCTGAGAGAGAGAGAGAGAGAGAGAGAGAGAGAGAGACTCTGTGTGTGTGTGCGTATAGGGGTGGTTTTTGTCCGGGGCGTGGCTGAAGGGGGAAGGGTTAAACCTTCTATCCCCATATGCTGTGATCCTGATGAAAATCATACCCCTTCTGAGGCTGAGATTAAAATGTAAAAATCCCCTAACATGGCTGCACTTCATGCAATTAAAATACAGTAATGCCTAGTTTGGCCTCTCTAAATGGCTTTCTTGGCTCTTTCTCACATGACTTCAGTTCCTAATTTGTACAACAAGAATATTAGTCATCTACCTCAGCAATGTGTCATGAGGATGATTAGTCAGGAATTATAGCAATTGGTACAATTAAACAGCTACATACATTTCTAAATAATCACACATGATGTCAGGCACCCCAAGACATTTTGGCAAATAAATTAGAAAATCCTAACCCCACCTGCCAGCAAACAGTAATGCATACGTACATACACAACTAGGTGTTATTTAATAGCATCCAAATTTTAACACTAGAGGCCACCATTCACTTTGTCTCATGGTGGGGCCAGTCTTCCCTTGAGGTGGCTTTTCTGACACAAGATTTTTTCTAAATCTACCACACTGGAGGTGACTTAATCTTACTAGAGATTAAATATTTCTTCCTCCATTCTAAATTTTTGCTGTTAAGCTGCCATACCTTAGCGAGCATCTTTCCCCATACTTGTTGACATCTTATATGAGGTCCAACTATGCATTCCACTAAGCCAGGAAGTGAAATCTATGAAGGTTCAGGGCAGGACCTTCTTGGTTGTGTCTTCTCAGCACTAAAGGTCTCTAAGGAAGCCGACAAATATAGATTTTTAGGGAGAGGGCAAAGATAGTTTTGACTCACAAGTTTGTTTTAGGAGATAAGGGATGGATATTTAGATCTCAGTCTGTGGTTCTATTTCTACCTATTCAGTTTATTGCCTTACTGAATGAGCAGCCAGTGCTGCAGCCCCAGCCCTCGCACTTGTGCCGGCCAAGGTGGAAGGGAGGAGGGCAGGAAACAATGCCTCTTAGGTGCACCAACTACCAGGCTGGTGCAGCAAAGAGGTCCAGATGGGCCAGTTGCAATCACATGACAGCTCAGCTCCCTCCCCATCCCTGAAGGGCTCCCATGGGGGTGGTTCTGGTGGCTACTGCCAAGGAGGATGCTGCTGTAGCTTCTGCTGGTTCACTCTTTGGACAGGTTCACTGGACTGCTCCTTGTCAGCGGGGCTTCCTGGAGCTGAGCAGATCTGAGTGCAGGGAGACCTCCATTACATAAACCCAACTCCAGCATGGCAGATGGGGAGGGCTGGATTGCTCTGCCCAGCTCTAATCCTAGCCATGTCTACTCAGAAGTAAGTCCCATTAAATTCAGTGGGGCTTCCTCCCAGGTAAATAGGGTTAGGATTGGAGCCTTAGTGATCTTAGATGTAGTTAGATACGCATGTACATATATATTACATGTGCGTAATGATAACAGCTCAGTTTTGAGGGCCTGGCAAACATGCAAGGTAATTTTTATATATGTGTATTTATTTATTTATTTATTTGAGTTCTATCCCACCCTATCCCAGTAGGAGCCCAGGGCAGCAAACAAAAGCACTAAAAACACTTTAAAACATCATGAAAACAGACTTTAAAATATTTTAAAACAAAACATCTTTAAAAACATTTAAAAAACAAAATTTGTTTCCTGTGTTGGAATTCTGTTTGTCACACACAGGGAATACACAGGAAACAGTCTAGTCCACCTTTCCTCTTTAGGAATCTCAAGTTTAAAAGTTAATAGGCTTTAATATCTGGTGGCATTGTGGCTACCCACATTCAATGTGTGTCATCTTTCTTGAGTTGTCCAACTCTGTTTGGCCCAGGGTTTAGAGGCATGCAGAGCTGATCTAGTAATTGCGGACTTAATTTTTACATTTGATTAAAACAAAAAGAAAGTTCAGACTACTTGGGAGATCTTCCTTCTTTGGGTCCTACTTAGTGGCTCCTGGAGGATTCATGGCTTGGCCAGAGCTGATCCAGGAGCAGCTTAAAAACCATGAAGTCAGTGCCATTTGGGGCACTTTAATATGCCTTGAACAAAGGGCCTTGGGACCTGTAAGATATAAGCTCTACTAGCTAATTGCTCTCTGGGTCCAACAGAGATGAAGAGAATCCACTGAAGTAATCTTTTGCCATCTTTTATGCCATGTTATCTAGCTTCCTCTGTGTAATAAAATATTCTATGTAAAAAAACCAGTTTGATTCACTGGAAACTAGATTGCGCTCATGTTTTCTGCAAGATGATGGTTGCCTAGATTGCAGCGTTAAACACTTTCTACCCTGATTAGCTCAGGAGAAGCTAACATTTGTTCATCTCCCCATGACTCAGGCTGCTTGTTTCAGGTGTTGATTGCTCCTGCAAGGAACTAGTGGCAGCAGGTGTTGAGAATGGACTGCCTTCAAGTCGATCCCGACTTATGGCTACCCTATGAATAGGATGTTCATGGTAAGCGGTATTCAGAGAGGATTTACCATTGCCTCCTTCTGCGGCTAGTCCTCCCTAGATGGCTAGGGCCTGCTCAGCTTGCCACAGCTGCACAAGCCAGCCCCTTCCTTGTCCGCAACTGCCATCTGGGGGGCAACTGGGCTCCTTGGGACTATGCAACTTGCCCACAGTTGCACAGGTGGCAGGGCATGTAACCCCTGAGCCACTCAGTGTGGGGGTGATCTTTAGCTGGCCCTTGACACCCAGGAGACACGAGTGTGAGTTCAAATATCTGTCTCTGGACTCCCAGTCAGGCTCTCCTCCCCACTGTGCTATAACTAAGGTTTAAATAGTGAGGGATAGGATCAGTGTATCTACACTGATGCTTATTACATATGCAGGGGGGAAGGGAACATCTAAATAGACTCCAGATTTCTGCTCTCACCTAACAGATAGGAAGCCCCTATCACCAGATTAGTTCAGGCGGTGTGTTTGTACTGTGCCAACTTCCCTGCTGCCTAACCCCTCTCCCTCCTGGTGACCCGCCTACAAAGATGGTAGTGTGGTGGTTCTGCCCCACCAGATGAGCTACTTCTGTAATCCATACATCCATTAATTAAAAAAAATATTTTTGTTTGTTTTGCATCTAGCAAAACCAGCTGGTAATCAGTCACTACTTGGGCAAATGACACACATTGATGTAAATGTGTCTGTCGTTCTCAGACATAATCAGAGTCATAAACAATGTGAAATTCTAAACTCTGTTTAACTCCTAGTGGTTCATTTGTCATGTTAGCTTTTCTGGAAGTATTTAACATCAAATTGATAAAGTGCAGGCACTGGTTTCCAGTTCCTTTTTATCCACAGGTACAAATATCAAGGTTTCACCTGCAAATTCTCAACTTAAAGTAGGAAACAGAACTTTTGCCTGAGCTGTTGACTGTTAAACACAACCCACAATCATTTAACTCCCCTACCCCCAGAGTAGCCTGAGATCTCATTTTTTAGTACCGCTGCTGATCTAGAGTAGTCATATCTCTGTATTGACTCAAGCTACCTTAACAGCAGCTGAGAGAGAATTTAAAATCAACCTGGATCCTGGAGCACTGAAAAGAGGCTGCATGGGAAGATGAAATGTTCTCGTGCTGCCTCTATGAACAAAAGAATTAGAGGGTGAATTTCTTGATTTTTCACTCTAATAGAAAGAGCGATCTAGAGGTGCTACTGTGGTGCTACTAGTTTACCAGAGAGGTCCCCCAGCTGTTACCTCCTGAGATCCACCTAATTATCCCTGTGGAGATCTGTTAACTCTGTCTTTCCAGTTAATCTTGAGAACTGTGTGCAGGTCAACAAATGGAGGAACATCTCCTTCCATTGTGCCCATGGTATATTGTAGAGGGGCCTCTGAGGGCTCCAAAGAAAGTACACTACCTTTTGTGCTTAGAGTAGCAATATGAAATTTCAGGTAGCGAGGTATAGGGATATTTTGAGGCAAGGCACATTTTAGAACCACTAAGCACTGGATGGGCGAGTAGAAATGCCCTTTTAAAAAAATGGTTACAGCATATTTCTTACCAGACGGGAATGCAGGTATAGGAAAAAAGATATTGGCAACTCAAAGAACAAATGTTTCCCAGAAGCGATGCTCTTTTTGTTGTAAAGCATTCCTGATCAGTACAATGTCCATATTGGAGCATGACCCCAACATGAATTTGAAAGAGCTACCAAAATTACTTTCAATATACTGGCCACATGCATGAAGAGCCATTTGTCTAACGCATGGAGAGTTTGATATTGCTGGGTCAGATTATTGTTAACTTCTCTTCTTAATTTCTGAAGCAGAATGCACCAACTATTTATAGTGGATGTGCTTCCTTATGTTAGTAGTCGTGGCCATTTTTATTCTTTTATCTCTTAAAATTAGAAAGAGATCGGGACCTGCTCATCCTGTTAGACGTCTTGCTAAATTGTTGTTTTAGGACTAGCTTTAGTATCTAGATTATTTTTATTAGTGTTGTAACTACTATTTGGTATTTTGGATTTTATAGTTTTATTTTTATTTTGTATTAATGCCTTTAATCTAATTGGATGTATGATGTTACAATATTTTTGTGTACATTTTGATTTGTTATGTTGTGACCAGTAGTTACAACATTAAACTAAACTTGACTTGACTTAATATTAACAGCTGCTTACTGTTTAGACACTCCTTAGCAGTGCCACCTTGTGGTGTTATGTGGCTATAGATGCAACCCTGGCCATACACATTCAGCACCCAGAATAAAGTATGCACAACACATTATGCTTTATGTAATTTCATCATATCTATTACTTTGCCCTGTGGCTATGGGGTTGGAGGATGGACAGTCTGGGCTTAGCCACAGGCCAGAAGATAGCAGGTAGAAGCTTTTGACCTCGGCAAAGGGAAAGATCTTGGCTTCAGTCACTAGTCAGATAGAATGGCCATGTTTGTGTAGGAGGAGGTTTCCTTGAGGGCTTTAAAGGTCTAACACCATCATTTTGAACTGGAGCCAGAAAATAGTCAGTGCAGTTTCTTCGGTAGGTATTTTATATGGTCCCTTTGGCTAACACTGGTCAACAGGCTACTCGCTGCATCCTGAACAGCTACACTATCTCAATACTAGTGAAAGAATACAGAAAGTAGCATACAGCCACTGACTTAAAATACACACAAAACCAGCCCAAGTTAAAAATGTGCAACAGTGACAATCATTACAAAAACAAAAATCAAAACAATGAGAAACTAAGATTTTTTTTTCTTTTTTTGGTAAAATGTTTTGTCAGCATCTGCAACAAATGGTGAAAGAACATACAGGGTCTTTCTAAGCACCAAAAACTAAGAGATGAGGTCAAGAAGGCTAGTGTTAGGGTTGGGCATTGCTGTGCATTTGCCAAGGCCCACTGCCCAGTAGACAGCCCACTACCAACCCCCAGAGCCTGTGGAGCTTGCCACTTCTTCTTGTTATTGTTGTTACCTCTTTACCTGCTCTCTCTCTGAATGAATGAGCAATGACAGAAGAGAGAAGACAGAGCAGTATCCTCTATTTGACTTGTCACTGAAGTCTAGGAGAAAAGGGCAAACGAATGGGAAGCAGCCACAGTGATGTGGAGGAAGTGGGGCTATTCAGGAATAAGAGTCCCCTGAGAGCATCTTGCCTAAGGCCTCTTCTGCCTTGGAACGGACAAGCAGTGGTTCTCTTAGAAAAAGAGTAGAAATCCAGCCTGCAAAACAGCTGTTGGGTGGGCTGGAGGGACTGTGATTTACATGGGAGTATGCCACATCGATTTGAAGGAGGCAGCAAAATTCTCATCAGTGGGGTTGGGGAAAACAGCTTGCGCACCCATGTGAGTTGAACCAAAGGTTCCCCGGGCTGCTTGTGGCCTGTGGGGTTTCCACTGTGGCCTAAAGTCATATTTTGAGATTACAGCTGAAATGAGATTCAAACCAGCAGTTTCCCAGTTCACTTGCTTATCCACCACATAACATTAGTATTTGTTTTAAGCCTAGATGGTTTGAGTTCCTTCTATGATTCCATACAATGCAAGTCTTTTCGATGGTTCTATGAAAGCCAATAAATTTAATGCTGGTTAGACCAGAATCACATGGCTGGTGATTAGGGTTGCCAGGTCAGAAGCATCCCAAAACCTGAGATTTTAGGGGCGGGCCCAAGTGATGTCATGGGGCGGGCCCGAGTGATGTCATGGGATGGGCCCAAGTGATGTCATTAAGCATGATACATTAAGCATCAATCACAGTTGCTTGGAGTGTACAATTTTAAAAAAATCTGACTGGAAATTAAGCTAGACATTTTAGCTAAAAGATGGAGCCTGGGTAGGGAACATTTAATCTAACCTCGGCAAGAAGGGTTTAAGTGCCTTCAGGCCAGGCCAGTCACCAGAAGGCCATTGTAGGAAGAAAGGAGGCTAGTGTTGTGGAGATGTTAGATGGGACCATTCGGGAGTAAAGATGGATGCCCTTGAAGGCTGCAATACTAAGAGACTAAGCCCCCATAGAACTCAACAGGACTTACTTCTGAGCAGATATAGTTTGGATTGTGCTGTTGGTAAAGCTTGACTAGGGATCCTCTGCAAAGACATCCATATCCAAGCAGGGTTGGCAACCCCCTGCCTGGAATGCCCTGCCCTTATCTTTTAATGTGGCTGCTCCAAACTTCTTTACAGATTTGACCCTTCACTTCAGAAAGAGATCTGAGAAATGAGTAAGAGTAAGAAGATTCTCTACCCTTTCTGTCTGCATAGATGCCCTCCTCCATGCCCTGCACCCAGCAGAAGCTCTGGGCCAGGCGGGATGCAGTGGCATCTCATAGAAGACACCCTCCCCTTTCATGGGGTGTATGATTTGTCCTGGCCCAGAGCAGATTTTGGGGTGGGCACCCCCAATTACTTATTTTTCCTATATGTCTTTTTCTGCTTTGATTTTGTATAGATGCCCTCTTCTGTGCCCTGCGCCCAGCAGAAGCTCTGAGCCAGGTGGGATGCAGTGGCATCTCGTAGAGGACACCCTCTCCTTTCCTGGGGTATATGATTTGTGCTGTCCCAGAGCAGATTTCGGGGTGGGTACCCCCAGTTACTTATTTTTTTCTATGTGTTTTTGTCCATTTTGATTTTGCATTGATGCACCCTTGCGTGCCCGGTGCCCAGCAGAAGCTCTGGGTTGGATGGGATGCACTGGCATCTTGTAGAGGACACCCTCCCCTTTCCTGGGGTATATGATTTGTCCTGGCCCAGAGCAGAGTTTTGGGTGGGCACCCCCAGTTACTTATTTTTCCTGTATGTCTTTTTCTGCTTTGATTTTGCATAGATGCCCTCCTCCATGCCCTGTGCCCAGCAGAAGCTCTGGGCCAGGCGGGACACAGTGGCATCTTGTAGAGGACACCCTCCCCTTTCCTGGGGTATATGATTTGTCCTGTCCCATAGCAGATCTTTTGGGAGGCACCCCCAGTTACTTATTTTTTCCTGTATGTTTTGGTCTGCTTTGATTTTGTATAGATGCCCTCCTCCATGCCCTGCACCCAGCACAAGCTCTGGGCCAGGAGGGACACAGTGGCATCTTGTAGAGGACACCCTCTCCTTTCCTGGGGTATATGATTTGTCCTGTCCCAGAGCAGATTTTGGGGTGGGCACCCCCAGTTACTTATTTTTTATGATTTTATGACATCATTATGTATTTATGATAATATCAGAAGCCTGAGATGATTTTGATTGCATAAATGTATTGTTATTCTTGACGGGGAGAGTCCTCCGATCACAGTGATATATCATACAGGGTACCCCAACATATATTTTGGGGTTCAGAGACATGTTAAGTTTGGTTTGAAGTTGCTGTAGTTGTCATCTCTTCTTCTTTTTTTAGTGTTTTGAACTTTCAAGCAAATAAGGAACTGGGAACTAGGAACCAACTTCAGCATCGTATCAGTTAAATAGATTAAACAGTCGTGGGGGGCGGCTGCTGATGTTTTGGTGTATATCTTGGGAACCAGACCACCTAGAAACTTATTTTTTTAAAAATTGAAGCTGAGAGTCCGAAGATTAAGGGGTGCTAGCCGGAGAGCCGGAGGGCCCCCCAAGAACTGGAGACTCCGGCTGAAAACCGCAGATCTGGTAATTCTACTGGTGATAGATCTGGCACAGAAACGTTCACTTGCTTCCTGCTAATTACTCACTCAGATAAAAACTGTCAAAGTAAGGAGTGTCACAGATATAACTATTCAAATGTCCATTAAATGTTTTAGATTACTATTTCCTCATTATCAGTTGTGAGTGTGCTGATTAAACCATAATGACCTTTAAGTTTATTAGACTGCATATAAAAGAATTAATCTCCAGGACTGAAACAGCTGTTCATGGAATTATGGCTTCTGGATTATTGTAAAAAAGAACAATCTGTAGTGTGCAGCCTGCCTTCGTATGTATAAGGTCTTCCCAGGTGATCAAAAAGTAGGCTTTTATTTTTTGTGGATGATATTCTCTCCCTAAGAATAGGTCAGTTTTTTTAAAAAAGAAAGAAACAGGGAAAATGTGTACTTGTGCTCTTAAGAGGTTGGCAACACATTCTTGGAAGACAGTCACAAGGATGCTTCAAGGAAAAATAAGGGGGGGATCTATAAAAGAACAACTTGAGAAAAGAGGTGTATTCTTGTAGTTCCATCATGGTGCAGCAGGTGTCACCAATACATGTGCTTAAAGGGTCCACCGTGGCTCTAGCTTGCAATAAGCCTCACATTACTGAAAGGAAGTCTCTTTTTCAGGTCTATCAGTGTCACAATTCATTTTCTTTGCTATCAAAATCTTTTTAAAAAAAATAAAAGTAAAAATAAAAATAAATGTAAGCTATTTGCTGCAATCTAATTGTGACCGAGTCGAATTCTCGTACCTAATCAAATGAAACAAAATGTTATTCGCTAGATTGCAATTAGCATTCACCAACAAATTTAATTGTAGAGATTTATCCCCACACATGGTTAATGGGAAAGCATTTAGATAATTACAAGTGTCTAGTGCCTTTCCACTGCTAATTGCTTTTACGGAATGATTCATTTCAAGGGCTGCAAGTGAAACTTTTATTAGGGACATGATGGAAAGACAGCCTTACAGTGAACATGTGGAAGATGTGTATTTCATTCCTGGCACCTCTCAAAGTCATCCTGGATTACTTTGGGTACCACTGACTCCCTGGTCCTTCACAAATACATAGGTAAAGGTAAAGGTGTCCCCGCACTTATAATGTGAGTCGTTTCTGACTCTTAGGGTGACGTCTTGCGACGTTTACTAGGCAGACTGTATATATGGGGTGGGATTGCCAGTTCCTTCCCCGGCCTTTCTTTACCCCCCAGCATATGCCAGGTACTCATTTTACCGACCACGGATGGATGGAAGGCTGAGTGGACCTCGACCCCTTTTACATCGACTCCAAATACATAGACCATACTTGAAATCCACAGTTTTTGCCATATATGGTTCTCTGAATCATGTAACAGAAATGGGGAACCTTCTTCAGCCCAAAGGATGGATTCCTCCATGGGCAATCTTCCAGGGATCTCTATGGATTGCATTTGCCATGGCTATACCAGTGCTTTCCACAGTATGCATGCAACACGTGAAGGATAGTGGAGCATTCTTAAGCATGCAAGGGGTTTCCAGCCGGCCACAGCTGCCTGAGCATAATATCCACTGAGTGTTAGGGGCATACATTTGCCCTTCACACTAAATGCGTTTATAGTGCAGTTTATAACATATTAGAAAGGGGTACTGAACATCTTGGTATTAATGCTCCTCTGTGCTTTGCAGAGTGAAACTTTTCACCAGCCCAAACTCAACTGCGCTTGACTCAAGTCTGTGCATTGTCTGGCTGGACCTGGGATCCTAATGTCTTCTTCAGAGTCTTCCTTCATACAGCATTGTGTTACACACTCGCCAGAATGTTATGATGTTCTACTGGCATTTTCTGGTAGCCAGTTAGTCCCAAAATTGGTCCAATTAGTCCAATAATAAGCAGTAGCCAATTAGTCTAATAATACAGTGAAATCCTATGCATAGGAAGGACTATAGCTTATTGATAGAGCAGGCAGAAGGTCCCAGGTTCAATTCCTGACATCTCCAGGCAGGGATGGGAATGTCCCCTGCCTGAAATCCTGGAGAGCCGCTGCCATTCAGTGTAGACAATACTGAGCTAGATAAACCACTGCTCGGGCTCAGTATAAGGCAGCATCCTGTGTTCCTGTGTCTGCTCAGGAGCTAGCCCCATTTCAGTCAATGACTGTGTATGTGAGAGCAGCATTAATAACTGGTTCCACTTCCTGGCACATCCATCCTGCACATGGTGTCTGTGACTTCATCTTAAGCATGCTTATGTGGAACTCTGTTTCATTGAAATCGCTCAGACTTACTTCCAAGCAAACATTTTGAGTGGTGAAATCGCGTGGCATTTAGCTATGAAGTCACCACTCCTGCCTTCCCAAAGATAGTGCTGCAACGGAGATGGTAAAAGCGGCTCCGAATAATTAATCTCTTCTAACCTACCCCATCTATCTCAATATCCACTGCTCTATTCCTGGAAGACTATAGTCTTAGGGCATGGGTGGGGGAGAGAAAAGACGACAAACACATTGCCAGGCATAAATGGGGTGCTTTAGTAGCTCTGACTTTGCCAGTGGTGGCTTGCCTTTGGCTGCAGCTACTGCGTCTTCATCAAATGAAGCTACATGGCTCCTAGCTGCATGTTAGTCGGCAATAGCCGGCTGTTTGCTTATTGTTGGCCTGCTTTGCATGATGGAGTCCTATGCTCTGCTTTTAGGGTAATGTGAGTTATGCCCAGCCCAGAGTGAGGATGAGAGAGAGCAAAGGGAGCCCTGCACAAACCCTGGATGAATGAAGTCCACAGCTTTATTGCAAAGGCCAGACGTTTATTTCACAATCCTTGGGCAGGGGCAGGGCTTGACAGATGTGACCCAGCCCACCATTTGGCTGGTCCTAGGAAAGAGAATGATGCCTGGAAGAAACAAATGCATGATGAACTCAATGTCCCTTTGACAGCCCCCGGGCTTCCCCTCCCTTCTCTAGTTACACAACTAGTCTGAGTCCAGAGGCTCCTTAAAGTTCTCCTTTGAGGATCACAGGTGCCCCTTTCTACCTTCCTCTGAAAAAGCCCAAGACCCTGCCTACTCCCAAGTGCTGCTGGTACCAGGCAGCTCAAGACTTGTCTGGCTTCATAGCTATATTAGCGGGATGTCAAATACCACCATCAAGTGTAACATCATGTCCTCAAGCCACAGATTATTGCTCCAGTCTGATAGATGCACTCTGTCCTTTTGACAAGGTTCAGGCTGGTCACTCTGGATTTCAGGAGGATCAATCACCTCACTGTTAGCCATTGCCACAAACATTGGCAGGTCCTTGATGATTTCCATACGGCAGATTTTTAACCTTTGCAGCTTGCAGCGCTCTTGGTACTTCTTCAAACCTTCCCAGAGCTAGAACTGCTCAGACTCCTACCTGGGCAAACAATTCAAGATCATCCTTGGCATACCAAATCAGGACAACCCCCTTCTGTTCATGCAGGTCATTCTCTCTTAGCTGAGGGACAATGACATCTGGATGCTATTGGTCAATCTGTGCTGTGCTCACATGGACAGGATTTGCACACCAAAACTATTTTATGCATACCAGGTTGCTAATTTTGAATTGTGTCATGTTACCGGACTTTTCCACCCACCACTTGGCCAAATGGTGCAATGTCGAGGGTGAATGCATCCTGATGTAGAAGTAAGGACCACCATTTTTCTGGGTGCAGCCTAATGTAATATTTCATTGATTCTATGAGGCATGGGGATTTTGTTGAAGCCACAGCTAGCCAAAATACGTTTCCCTTGTTGAGCTGGTCTGTCTTTAATTGCTTAATCCAGAGTTCCAGGAACTGAATTCCCAGTTTGGATGTCTGTGGCCTGGAGGGATTGCATGCAGAAAGTCCCAGGTTCAATCCCTAGCATCTCCAGATAGGGCTGGGACTGAAACCCTGGAGAGCTGGGTTATACGGAGTTAGCTGGACCACCTTCTGACTTTGGTATAAGGCAGCTTCCTGTGTTGACTCACTCTTATCATTCTTCAGATCCCAACCTTTGAAAGCTCCCTCAAGTGCTACTAAGCACCCAAAACAACCTGATCCCAAGCCATGTCTTGATCCCCGATTCTCCCCTATTGCCCTCCCCATGACCTTGGTATTGGGCAGCAACAGATCAGTCAAGAACCCTGAGGTTGCCAAGGGAGTGTCCTTTTGGCTGCCAGATGGCTCAGTCACCCGGGGTCAAGAAGGGGAAAGGTGAGAGGAGACCCAGATGCATGCAATGACACTGTAGAGGACTAGGAAAGGAGGTACCAGCAGTGACTATCTAAGAATCTGCTCTGGGCTTTTGCTGGGTTAAAAGCTCCTTTTGTTCCAGGCTCCATATCAGGTGCTGGTGATAGAGAATGGTCACAAAGGTGTACTGGACTCTTGGCACTCTCAGTTGATAAGTGGCCGGGTGTAACCTTGATTACATTCGGCTGTAGGAGTGACTGGCTAAGCACACCTGGGAATTCCATTGATCTGGGCATACAGAAGGTCTGCCAATTTAAGTCCCATTTCAATGGAAGGATCTCTAGGATGGATGCAGTTCCAGTCAGCCAGGCACCATTACTTAGAACTGTTATCCTTTGCCAGCATAACAGCTATAGAAAGGCAGTGTGGAACCTTTGAGACAAAATGGAGGCACTTTGGCATCAGTGTGCCATTCAGAACATTTAAATAGCCACTTGTGGGGAGCAGCTGAGCAGCTTGTGGGAACAGCTGGTTAAACCTTCCAACCATTGCAGTCCTGGTGAAAATTCCCCTTAATATCTGATTTTAGCACCAGGTGGGAAGCTCTGTTTGACGACAATAGGAGTTTTCTTCCATGGGCTAATAGCTAATTTTTGGAAGGGGTGATCTTTGTTGGGGCCACATTGAGGGGAAGTCTAACCCCCCCATCCTGCACATTACAGACCCAATTGTACTTGGCTCCTCCTCTGTGGCAGTTATTTAATTTATAAAAACTGTGCATGTTAATTGCTTTCACACAATTAACTTCCAGTTTGGCTCTTAGAGATAACAGGAAATTAAATATGTACTTCTGCACTGGCCACTTCCCAAGATTCCCTCCTTGGCTAATAGACACTGAAAGTCCCCAAAGCCAGGGTGCTGTGTCCTTTGGATGGATGATGCTTCCTTTGAAGCACCCATAGATCAGGGATGGGAGTCAGGAATCATGTACCACTGGGTGCCAAAAATCTAAGAAGGACAACCTTGGGCTTAGATAAGAACTTTTGGGGTTGGTAAATGCCATCTCACAAAAGATGCTAGCTCTTAAAGCACTGACATTCTCCTTAAACTCAGATTAAATCATAGCTGGAGAAGAATTGCTGGGCTCCAGGCACAATTCACAGTGCTGGTGGCTTGAGATCTGGGTATCTTAATGACGTCCTTTGACCACATGGAACTGCATAGACTTTACCATGGTCACTGGAGGTCCTTCTGTAGGCTTCCCCTGTAATCTGGTCATTGACCAGGGAGAGGGCATTATTGGTATTGGCGCCGTGTATATGGAATACTCTCCCCAGAAAACTTTGCCTTGCACCAATTTTGGTATCATTTTGGCACTAGGTGAAAATTGTTTAGGTTTTCATGCGTTTCAGTATACATTATTCACTGGTTTTAACTGTGGTTTCATCTATTCTGCTGGTTTTTATTGCTTTGTTGTTCTTTACTTCTTCTATTTATTTGGTTTTATATCGAATGGAGGCATGTAAAATCCCAAAATAAATGAATAAAAAGGCCTATTAAGACAACCTTGCAAGTTGATTAAAGGGAAGGTTGGAGTCATGGGCCAATCCTGACAAGGAGGTGGGGGTTACTTGATCATGACTCAGCACTGACCATTTTACCCTGTGGTGGGCAGGGATTAGCCTCAACAATTCATCTTTTGCATCCCAGGCAACATATACCCCCTTTGTACGTGTAACTTCTTGTCAAATGTATTCTTCTGCCATGAACCTTTCCCTAAGTCATCTGACTGATACATTATTGTCAGTAAGGGTTTTTGGTTTCTCCACAGCAATCCGTTTACTGCTTCTGTGGTCACTTCCAGATGACATGTTTACTGAGCATTCATCCTGATTTGGCACCTGGTTGGCCACTGTGAGAACAGGATGCTGGACTAGATGGGCCACTGGCCTGATCCAGCAGGCTCTTCTTATGTTCTTATGTTCTTATTTGCTTGTACAAAGTTTGCAGGGAGGTTAGATGAAGTCAGCTATTTATTGAGCATTCATTCTGATTTGTTTGCAGGAGGTTTATACGATGTTTCATCAAGCAATTGTTAGCCCCACACTTTCCAGTGCATTTCCACATCACTTTCCTTACTGCAAAAAGTCCAGTTTTGGGGGAAGTGGATTTGTTGTGCGAGAGCATCAAACTAACTTTAATTCTGTGACCTGAATTTGCTGGTATGCATTTGAACCTCCCTGAAAATATTGACAGATTGGAAGCATCCTGCATCAGAACTAGCAATATTTAGAACAGGGCTGGGGAACCATCAGCCCACAGCTTGTGAAGTTTTTCAAACCAGCTTCCCCAGCCTCTCCCCTCAGGTCCCACCACTTGTTTCATCCCTGCCTCCTCCTCACAATGACCCCCCATCTTTCCAGGGCTCCACTCTCTTTGGCGATCTAAGGATGACTGCAAAAGGGCACACCTCACCATGATTTCTAATATTCTATATACAGGACCTCAAGAAACTGCATAGGGCAAGAGATCAGAGCCCAGCTACCAGCACTAGTTCTAGCTCTCCTTAAAATTATTCCCATAAAATTAGAAAATTAGAAAGCCCTCTGCTTTTGGGAGCTAGATTCATAGTTTATCCAGGTACCCAGTGAAGGCTGGTGGCTCCGATGCCACTGGGGTAGTGAATCTGCTCTGGGTTTTAGTCTGAACTTTCAAGGAGCTCCTTGAAAGTTCAGACTAAAACCCAGAGCAGATTCACTGCCCCACTGACATCGGAGCCACCAGCCTTCGCTACAGGTACTTTTGCTTGCTTTCCTTATGGAGCTGCAGACTGGTAGGCCTCTAGGTAGATTTTTCTTTATATCCTGTGTCTCCTGTGTTGCTGCGCAATGGGAAAACAGTAACTGCATACATTTTAAAAAGAAATCTTACACACAAAATACATAGCAAGAACTAATTCTTTGAATTGGTTGTCTCCTGTTAGAAAACTGAAGATTCTTTCTTGCAACTCCCCATTGCTTGTCTTTCACTGTGCATTATGATGATAAATACATCACATTAGTGGTTTATTACATGAACTTGTCAGAGTCAGGAGCTCATTGTTTTCAGAGTTCTCTGTCAATAGTCAAGCATCCTTCCGGGTGTGATAAAAGTAGCAGTGATCAAAGGAACAAAAAACATTAATTACAAAGGCATTGGGACTGGGGGTGGGAGTGGGGTTTGCTAATAATTATCCATATTGACCAAAATGTTTCTGTGCTGCAGACATAGAAAGATATTACCCCAATTGCTGTTTGTAGAACTATGGTTTCAGATGAGCAAGTGAGAGAGAAAAGAACATCTCAAATGCTGCTTGTCTTCCAGCAGCAGTGGATCGCTTCCAGAGTCCTAGCACTTGCAGATCACAAGGGGGTCCCAAGCCACAATTTGAAAACCTGGGAGTTAAAATACCTGGGAGTGATGGGGGACCTGCAGCCTTCCAAATGTTGGACGTAACTCCTATCAGCCACAGCCAGCATGGCCAATGGGCAAGAATGATGGGAGTTGGAATCCAACAACATTTGCAGGGTCCAGGTTCCCCAGTCCTTGTTTTGTAAACAACTAGCTGAATGGGACAGCACAGTCATTCCAGATTCAGTCCCCAGGACAAAGGATCAGATAGCAGGATATACAAGAAACCTCTGTCTGAGACCCCCAGAGAGCTGCTGATAGCCAGCCTTGACAATCCTGGGCTTGATGGACAAATAGCTTTGACTGCCTCCTGTGCACGTGGGGCCTGAAAGCATGTGACAAAAAGTGACCTGAAAAGATTATTGAGGCTGCAGTCTTATAGCCGCTTAACCTGCTGGGAGGAAGCCTCATTGCGATCAGCGGGTCTTACATCTGGGAGACATGTATAAGACTGCACAGTAAGTGACTGGTACACAGAAGATGGCTTGCAAGTTCCAGAGCAAATACTGATTTCCTTTTACAAATGTAATGTAATGAATCACACATCACAATGTATTTAATGCAATAAGGAATAAGGTAGAGTAGTAATGTAGATTTATTAATTCACTTTTCCTTTTGTCTGGTGTTGTAGTCAAGTCAGCTGAATGAAGAATGTTTTAGCAGCTTTTTGAAAAAGATCTCAGATGATACAGGTGCTGACACATTTTATCATCAGCTTTAGAGGGTTGGTACAGGCACAAACCAATTGTTATCAGGTGTGAATTAACATACATTGGGTTCATTTGAAGTTGGGGAAGGTGATCAAAGCAAGGCATATTGGAAACACACATCAAAAGAAAGACATGATTGTCATTAGGAATGGTAGGTGGATAACCACTATTGATTCCAGCTGTTTAATTTGATTTGATGGATTTTACTGTAATTAACACAAAGCTTTGTTAGAACATGGTTCTTAACATTATTAACTAGGAAGACAAATAATTAAATTAAATATATATTTGACATGTAGTGTAAATCCTGTAAATGTTTTGTAATGTTAACAAATTCTGTTAATTTCCTCAATGCTAATAGCACCCAGTTCTCATCTCATCCTGCTCCATTGGCTGGAGTTTTCTTCTTTCTGTACTCAGAAAGTAGAATGATATTTAGGTAATATATATGTGAATGAAACAGATACTATGAGATTAATCCTCAACAGAATTTTGGAAATATTAAACATCTTTTATTAGCCACATGATGTCTCTTGGGTATTGAATGCACATCTTCTGGTGAGTTCCTTACTACTGGGACTGCTACCTATTTTCCGGATGCAGATTCTGTGTCATGAATAGAGCTTTACAACAGGTAGAAAATCAGCAGCTGAAGCTTCCCAGTCACTGCTTCTCCATGGTGGAGAAAAGTTTTTCCTGGTGAATGTCTGTCCATCATGCAAATGGGCACACAGTGTCTGTATTTGATGGGTGAAGTGATAACTCTGTTACGATGTTGAAGGCATGTTCATTTTATACCTTACACTTTAAACTATTGTTAGTGCCTAACCCAGGTCCCAGTCCAACCCTTAGTGTGTAAACAATGCCTACAGGTTACCTATGCTTCCAGTCATCCATGGTCCAGGAGGGAAGCCAGCTGTTGGGATATAAATATAGCAAACATGCATTGGACTCTCATAGCGAGTAAT
The DNA here is from genome assembly GCF_030035675.1 of Rhineura floridana. NCBI lineage: Eukaryota > Metazoa > Chordata > Lepidosauria > Squamata > Rhineuridae > Rhineura > Rhineura floridana. Next base: position 186,485,288 of record NC_084481.1, read on the forward strand.
GACTGGCATTTTTTAAAAAATTACATCCCACTTGTCTTCCATTCTGGGAGCCCAAGGTGGCATACATGTGGTTCCCAGGAGATCTCCCATCCAGGCACTGACCAGACCCAGACCTGCTTCTCTTCAACCTTGTGTTCCTTCAGATCATACCCTGGGACCTTGTGCAATGTGTAGTATTGCAGGGAAGGATGAATAATGATCCTATTTGTTTATTTCTTTGGTCCTCCTTATTTAGATTCCAAGCAATGCAGGGTGCAAATGAATGCTCTGCACATCTGACTGTAATGTTATTAATTTAGGCTGCGATCCTATACTTACTAACCTTGGTTTAAGCCCAACTGAATTCAACAGGATTTATTTCTGAGTAGTTTCGGACTGTACTGTAAGTACCTTACAGAAAGTAAGAAAGGTATCCTCACAACATCCTGTGATGTCCATACAAGAGCACAATACAAGCAAAGACAGAGTTGAAAAGAAAGGGGATTTCTACAATGCAGATATCTTGCTTTCCTTATTAAACAGAGTCTGCAGATGGTGTCAAGGAATGGTCTGAAGGGTCACGTTCAGCTGTCTTGGTGAAATTAAGCAGATCTAATGTTTTCTAATGCTACCAATATCTGTTATCTCCCTCAACACTAATGGGTCTGGTCAGTCTCTGGATGGACTATCTTGCATGCTGTAGAGTTTCATGATGGAAGAAAGGTGGGATATAAATGTACTAAATGAATAAATCTGCATATGAAAATATCTGCAATTCATAAATTTTCTGTATATATTAAGGCTAGTTCATATAAAACAATTGCCAGATTATTTCTGGACCTGATTCAAGGTGCTCACATTAGTGTTTAAAATCCTTTATGACTTAGCCCCCAAACATCTAAGACCATCTCCATCTCTACAAACTTCTTTGGGTTTTAAGATCTGCAGCAGGGGCCCCCACCCTCAGAAGTGCCGGGAGTGGTGACCTGGGAGGCTTCCTCTGTGGCAGCCCCTTAACTGTGGAACTCCTCCTCATAGAGCTGTATTAGCACCTTCATTGTACAGCTTTCACTGCATACTGAAAATAACACCTCTTTACCCTGGCCTTTGGACAGTTTAGGTATTTTGCTGTTTGTGGGATCCACTTCTTCTGCTGAATATATACTGTTCTGGTCCATTTGGAATGGTTTTATCCAGGCCTTTTCTTCGACAGTACTCATTAGTATGGAGTACCGGCACCTCTTTTTCTGCTGCCCATCCCAGCCATTTTGTGCTGGCACCCACTGTACTTTGATCATGGTATTAAGCACCAGTACTTTTTTTTTTTAAACCCAAACAAGCACTGGTTTTATTTGTGTGTTTTTTAGATGGTATATTATATGGTTGCAACCTGCTCTGGGAGGTTATGGTGAAGGGTGGGTAAGAAATCTTATAAGGAAATAAAGACTGCAAGCACACTGCAGCAACAAACCCACATTCACATTTCCATTGGCAGCACAACATAAAGACACTATGTGGGGATAAATATGTGCCTGTTGCACTCATTCCTTCATCCTCAGATAAAAGGTGAAAGGAGCATGTGGATCTGAGTTACCACTTGTGGAGATGTATGTGGGCCATATGTTATGCCATACATATGAATGTATGTGTGTCTGCACAAGTCTGCTGCCCCCCCCCGCAACACTTCTTTGCTGCAGATTTATGGTAGGGTTATAGCTCAGTAGTGGAGCACATCCTTTGTATGATTCCCAAGGAGCCATTTCTGGCATCTCCTTAGGACAGCTCTTCAGTTTCCACAGTATAGGAATATCATGCTTTATACTGAATCAGAGCGTTAGTCTGTCTAGCTCAGTTTTGTCTGTCCTGGCTGGCAGTGGCTGTCCAGGATTTCAGAGAAGGGACATTCCCAGCCCTGCCTGGAGACACTAGGGATTGAATCTGGGGCCTTCTGCATACAAGGCAGATGTTCTACCACTGAGCTATGGGGTTGGGAGGGACCAGTTGGATGATTCATTACGAGTCTCCTAATGAACCTGAAGCTTAGTACCGAAGCTGTGTGCTATTGATTCCACCGTGTTTTCAATCAGGCCGGTGAGCCAAATAAACTGCTTTCCAGGCTCAGCCTCCCATTTCATCCAGATCTGGGGTTTCTTCATTTTGAAGCAAACTAGTTCTTGAGACCTGCCAAAGCCTGACCTTGCTCTTCCGAACCTCATGTTGGGAAACTAATTAACGGAATAATTTTTTTTTAAAGGCAGGACCCATCAGGATGTTAAAAAAGCAGAGTACTCTTCTAATTAGCAATAATTAAAAATTAATTAAGAAGCTCTATGCAATCCCCTTTCCCCACCAGCGCTGGGTTGCGGGAGCTGTTCTCGTCCCTGTGGTGCTGAATCACGGCTTAATCACAAGCTTTAGATCACGGCTAATCCAGCAAACCAACCCTGTGCACAGTACACACTAATCACCGCAGCCCTCCGACGGAGACAAGCATCTACCCGGGCCATTAGGAAGCAGGGCCAATTAGTATGTTTAAAGCACATAAAACATATAGATTGCAATCCCTCCTTATTTATTGGTTGATTACGGATGTAATTGCTTTATTGTTTATCCTGGCAATAGCTTCCGTCATACTGAGGGATAACGGCATTAGGAGATTTCTAAAAGAATACTAATTACTTAAGACCAAATTGTCAAGTTTCAGGTTTTAAAGCCAAACAGGGGATTTAGGGTTACATCGTATGTTGTTTCCCTGTTCACCCCCAATCTTATTGTAAGAAAACGTGTACATCCTATTAGAGTGGCAGGAATGTTGTATTTTTTCCCATGTTAGGAATATTGGTTTTCCAAGCTGTGTATCCATGAAAGACAAAATAACCCCAAAGCACTTAAAATGACAAAAAAGTGGCAGAAGATCTGAGCCATGAAATTGCCAAATGTTAAATAATTTGCATATATACAAAAAAGACTTCATTGAACACCACCTTTTAAAAAACACCAACAATAAAAAAGTAATTTCCTAAAACCAGGAGGATATACAAATAAGAAAAAAAATTAAAAATTCATAATATTACCAAGATGAACTCCCAAAATAAATCCAAGGATGAACTCCCAAAACTCCATTATCAAAGTATATTCTTCAACATTTTTGTTTAAAGTTTATAGTTTATAGTTCCCCAACCATGTAGACCCTTTGAAACCTCAAATCTTTTTCATGTCAGTTTGAAAAAACACCAAAAATGGATAATAACAATAAGAATATCTTTTTTTGGTAAACAAAATAATGACATTTGCTAAAAATTAATAATGAAACACTGAGAAATCACACAGGTATTATTATGATTTTAAACACACAGGCACAAAATCTCCCTGAAGCCAGGTAATTGTTAAAGGGAGGTTCCCATTATCTTAATTATGTTTCTGGACCAAACATTATTCCAGTATGATAAAAGATGACATGACATTAAAGGTAAAGCCACAGCAGATGTTACATGAGTAACAAGCCAATATTCCCCACATTCTGGTAATTTCTCCCCCACTAGACATGTTCTCATTAATCTCTGATTAATAGGATTTGAGTATAGTAAATGATGATCATCTATTGTCTGTCTTCTTGCAACACCATGGAGAGAGCAATTTGTCAGCTAGGCTTTTGTGTGACTATTTAATAGAAAAGGGGGGGAGAAAAGATGCTAATCTTCTAATTGGCATCTATAGAGAAAGGTCTAAGAACATTGCCTGCCTGGAAATAGCTTGTGTGCAATTCCTTTGCCCGTGTGACTGGGACTGAGACAAATGCAGAACTCAATGTATCTTTTTCATAATCACTCTCCATAAAAAATAATAATAATAAAAAGAGCATGGAAGCAAAGAAATGAAAGCTACAGAACAGAGCACCATTGCATAAGTCTGTTGTGTTTCAAACCCTTACATGTCAAAAAAGCACATTGACTAGTGTGACTTTCACAAAGGCAGAAAGGTGCTTGTACAGAGATGAGAAAGAAAGGAGAAAAATTAGTGTATGATTAAAAAAGAATAGCTGGGCAATATGAAATAGAACAGAGAGCATTAATAAGAGCCATAGATAACACTGTGTGGCATTTGCCTGATTTCTTATTCAGTCACACTATTTGGGCATGAAGGGTACAATCCAGCCAAAGTTAACATCTTAAAGTCCCATTGATTTCAGTGGGAGAGTTGTGCTGTGCAATCCTATGCAAGTCTATTCAGAAGTAAGTCCTATTAAGTTCAATGAGACTTACTCCCAGGCAAGTGTGCATGAGACTGTACCCTAAAGCATTTACTTAATGCTTTCATTGAAGTCAATAGAATTTAAAGTGCTTAACTTTGGCTGGATTATGTCCTGAATTTCCTAAAAGGATCAATATGCCCTGATTCTAAGAATATATCATATAATATGACATGCAAGTGAATGAAGTTAATTATTTATAGTATGTGCTTTGCTATTATAAGGTCCATAAAACTTTACCACAAGCCCACGTGCAGGGGGGGGGGAGTAACATTACAAATTTGTAAATTACAGAGGCTTTTAGTCTAGAGACTGACCCTTGGTGTAATCAGCAGTACACCTTAATCAGGAGACCATTATTTAGGCACTTGCATTTTCTCGTCCTCCAAAAAGTCTCAGTGAGAAAAATGCTGCAAATCACCATTTGTAATGCTGGATAGTTTGAGCTGCATGGAGAGGAACAGGGTGAATGCTACAGATTAGATTTGCAATATTGATCTGAGAAAAGCAATACTATGGACAAATAGATTAAACCACACTGTGGAGTCTAGTGTAAAACCAGAAAAAGGGTGAAGGATCGAATATGCAGTAAATCCAAATATGTGGCAAATCAACACTATGTGCAGTTCCGATTTAATCCCTCCGTTTGAAAAGTACAAGAACAGGATAAACATACGTTTGCTGAAGAACAATGAAATATATGACACAGAGAAGTGGGAATGGCTAATAGGACAGTTGCTTTTGTTTGTTTAAAAGCCCTTCATTGTTGTGGGAAGTGTTAAGCCATACATGTTTTTGTTTTTGTTTTTTTACTGAAAATGCCACATGTGCATAAAGTCATGTGCAACAATTTTAGAATATTTTGTTTTGGGTTGTAGATTTGAGCACGAATAGAAACATCTTCCCATGTGACCAGATATCTGCTCCCACAGCATGGGTGAGATAATGTTCATTTATTTTCTGGATCAGAACTAGAAGGTAGCCTTATGATACATTGCAATGTAACTTGTTTCATTCTGACTTATTGGTGAAGGCCAATTAAATGCGTTTATAGAAGATGTTAATTGTTAAGATGTTTAAGAAATAAATGTTAAAAAGATACTCCACCTTTGAACTCCCATTTATTTCCATGAAATCCCCCAAGCCCCAAGAAGTCTTGGGTGGGAACTCCAACCATTAGCCTGCCTGTTCAGGTGACTCCTATTGTAGACAGTGTAAGCTCAGGTGACCACAACGTAAAGGAGGTTATGAAGTGAGATACAGGTGTTAAATCTGATAGCTAGAGCATTTTATATGTGCAGCAGCTAAAATGACCTATGCACATCTGGTCAGCTGGGCAAACAGATGTTAGCATTAATTTGGAGATTGATTTCAGGCCCCTTTCAACATTCTGTTAAGAATTTTTAATTTCTATTTCTAATTCCTATGGTTCTCTGGGTTTATTATATTTTTCCATTCTAAGCACTTGCTTTTTTTATTATTAAAAAGTTCACTATATCATGACTGATAGTCCCAAACACAGGTATTTCACAATTTAAAAAATGTAATGAAGGATGCTGTTTTGTTGACATGGGATGGCGTAAGCCCCTGGAGACTTGAGTCTTGCTGAGTCAGTTGATTCCCTTTGATCTTTAGTGTTCCCATCTACAAAACTGGAATATCTATTTCTCAGGGTTGTTTTGTTTTTGTTTTTTAGGTTGAATTATATGAGATTTCAGTTGAGTCATATCTCTGAGAAAGATTGTGATTTCTGAAATATTCTCAAGTTGTATTAATGGTATTTTTTTCAACAAAAACTGCTAGTGCCCTATAGAGTTATTTAGGCAGCATGCACAACTATTATGAGGATAGAAAACACTGGTATTTATAATATGAACACTATGGGATCCATCAGGTATTGAACTACAAATAGTAGAATTTAGGGTATTATCTGGCTAAAGCTGACTTCAATGGGAGAATTAGGAATATGCTGAAATGCCCCTTAAAATGACTTAGAAGTATATTAACTTTGGCTTGATTGCACCCTGTATTTGGAAACAAGCTAGAATGTTTTGATGATGATGATGATGATTTCCTTGCAATAGTGACCCAAAGCAATTTACAAATATAGTTGTTGCTGCTTGTCCAGGAAAGACCCTGGAAAACTTTTATGATGATGATGATAGTGGTGCTACAGACCATCTCAGGTGTTGAGATCAGCAGAGGGGCCCTTTTGGTAGTTTCATCACCCTCCAAAGCTTGGCTGGTGGTGGCCCAGGAGAGGGCATTCTCTGTGGCAGCCCCTAAGTTGTGGAACTCCCTCCCTACTGAAGTGCATCTGGCAACTTCGCTATAGAGTTTTAGGTGAATGCCAAAGACGCACCTCTTTATCCTAGCCTTTGACACCTGAGACGTATATTTTAGGACCCACCCTGTTTCTGGTTTTTAAATGGTTTTTAATGTCATATTTGAATATTGTTGTAAATCACCCTGCGACCTTTAGGTGAAGGGTGAGTAATAGATGATAATGATGATGATATGCATGCATATTATCAGATAACTCATATTTTTATGATTACACATACATTGAGTATTGTAAATGAATTAAACAATGTGCACCAAAGGAATAGTATATTACATTCCCACAGGTTATAATGGGAGTTGCCAGATGGTGTATATGATGGGAATCTGTCTCCAAACCTTGCTTTTGTGGTCTGAAATTCACTGAGCAGCTTTCCTTGACCTCCACACATGAATGAACTGCATCTGTCCATCACTGATGTTGAGTTGTCACATATTTTCCAGCTGATTACTTCCCATCTACTACATTGCTAGTGCTACCTATTGTTTGGCATTTCATGCTCTCACAATGTTTCAAAGCTGCTTTGATTCTGGAGTGATATTTTGCCTTAAAGCAGGTATATTGCAACTGCAATGCTAAACTAGAATGTGGCCAATAAGGGCAATTTAGAACCTGAGATTACCTTGTCTTTAATATTACCTGATTTAGCAGCATAAACAAGCTACAACTAAAACAGCTACTTGCTGGAGTAGGCAACAATATTCTGGTGATACTAAAAAATTTATGCAACAGTGTTAGTCTCATTTGGAGTATGAAACACTCCATTTATCTACAGGGTCAGAAAAGTCCTTTAAATCTAAATCCAAAGACTGTCTTGCCAATACATGAAGGTTTCTCCTGTTTTATTTTAACTGTTGATGTGCTTAGCAGTATTGGATGTGTCAGATCTTTGAATATCCAAAATTTTGAGAACGAGAACATATATTGAAATCTGGAACAAAACTAAAACTTTCAAAGCTTTAATCATCTAGTTTGAAAATTAGAGAGTAAAATTCTAATAGTTAACAACAACAACAATAATGTTTATTTATAAAGACCCATTCACCAAAGGGCGGCACACCAAACATATACAATCAAAACAACAACAACAATACATAAAATAACATAACACGTTCTGTCAAAGTCAAATACAGAAGCAATTGTTAAGTGTTGATAAGCAGCAGTTAAGAGGTGTAAACTACTGGGAAGGTTTTTGATCCAAAATGAAACAGCTTTCCACCCCCGCTAGTCAGGCAGAAATCTAATTACTATCTTCTGATCTACTATGGAGAGTTAAACCAAGGAGATGGAGGTTATGGACAGTTTCATTGATTTTTATGTCAGAAATCAACAAGTGTAGGTTTTACACTTTGCACATACTTGCTTAACTGGTGTCAGGAATCAAATACTTCAAACTGGCTTTCCCTGCTATCAAGTCAATAAGCATTTCTGGTTGTTTTGTTCAAGTTGTATTGTTAGTTTCATCACTGCAGAACCTTTTCACCTTGGAACAGGTGCAGGAGAGAACAGTTGGACTCTATTAGGACATAGTACAATAAGGCACTTTGCTTTGTTAAAGTAGTGTGTACAATCTAAAGGAAAGAGTTTGTTAAAGAATAGCATGCATACTTAAAAGAGACCATTTAAGAGCACTTATTATTGTGTCAGCAATGTAGAGGAAATGCAAATGTTTTTGTGAGCTACCTTGAACTAGGAAGAGGTGTAATATATATATTTTAAATTAATGAAAAAATAGAGAAATAAATGGGAAGTCATGGACAGAAGCATGATTCTGTCTCTGCAGCACTGCATCTATACAAATCTAGCATATCAAGGAGATGACTTTACTACAACACTTTCCCCAATATCTACTTTTCTGTGTGCAGGAACTCTTCTATTACACAGAGGAGCATGTTGTACACCTGCTGTCTAAAGTCATGTAATTTTACTATCTCATGGTCTCTGTGTGAACCGAGTCTGTGATTTTCAAATATTTACTCTGGAGAAGGCCATTTGTCCCAATAACCAGTGTGGAGTGGTGGCTAAAATTTTGGTCTAGAACCAGGGAGACCCAGTTCAAATCCCTACATAGCCATCAAACTCCTTGGGTGCCCTTAGGTCAATCGGTCTCTTTCTCAGCACAATCTCCCTTGTAGGGTTGTTGTGAAGATAAAACAGATGAGGGAGAACTGGGTGTGCTGCCCTGAGTTCCTTAGAGGAAGGGTGAGATAAAAGCACAATACATAAATTGATCACAGAAGAATTAGTTCATGCAAGTGATTTCTGCTTGCAGCTTCTTGCTCTCATGAGCCCACAGGTTACCAGACATAGACTGATCACCTGTTGGAGAGGGAAAAGAAGCTTAGTTTCAGCTGTGTGGGCATGTGTGAGAACCTAGTCTAAACTGGTTTTACACATTTGCACATAGAGATTTATGTCTGCAGAATTTCCTAATTGGACTGAACTGTTTTCTCTCTCTTTCTTTCTTTCTTTCTTTCTTTCTTTCTTTCTTTCTTTCTTTCTTTCTTTCTTTCTTTCTTTCTTTCTTTCTTTCTTTCTTTCTTTCTTTCTTTCTTTCAGAAACAGTTCACTTGTGTAATAGAATCCTGTTATTCAACAATGTGCATGTGGCCTTCTGGTGATGTGCAGATTTTCATGCAATTTTAACAGTGCTCAATAATATGCTGCGCCTTGTGCTTGTTTGTTTATGATTCACACACGATGCACAGTCCACTTTTTCATATCTGTAGCTCAGCTGCCAGGCTGGCAGACAGAGACATACAAGCTAGAAGGAGTGCAGGCTTGAGATTATTTTGATAGCTTTTCTTCCTTGTGTCCTGGGAGATAAGGCCATTTCTCCCACAGACACATTTTTCCTGAGTGACTGACAGCCCCTTCAGAGCAGATCAGCCTCCTTTTTGTGCCCTTTCAGTCACTGGGAGGTTATCAACTAAAACTGCACTCAGCATTCAATCACATCTTTCCCCTGTGGCAGTAACTCCTGTTAACACAATTAACCTTCTGATGGGATTCAGAACATAAAATGAATCAGAGCGGGGGGGGGGAGTGGAGGAGAAGAGGCAGAAGCAAGCTGAACTGCATTCCCACGTTATGGATTAAAAGGACACATTTCTGATTTCTTCCTACCAGAAGAATGCATAAAAACACTCTTCACAGGCTTAATTTAACATTAACAAAGATATCCCAAACCTCCCTTGTCTTTATTATTTAACCAAGGGAAGCTTCTGTATGAACCATGGAATTAGAGTTGGAATATTGATCATCTCATAATTTTGTATGAGGAACCTTGAGCAACCAGATTCTAAATGTGTCTACTCAGAAGTAAGTCCTGCTGACTGGAATTGGACTTATTCCCAAATAAGTGTCCAAAGGATCGCAGCTATGCAACTTGATTTTTTGTAGAGTTAGGGCCACTGATTTAGACTTTCATAGGATTGGGCTGTTGATGTGGTACAACTCAAAATGCTAAAGTGGTAGCAATGATGTTTAATCATAATATGAATGGTATTTGATCATTCCTATAGCATGGCACTGTGTCTAAAGCCATATAAGATGCTTCAGAAGAAATGCCTAGGACAAGTGAGGACATATCATGTTGATGAGAATTGATGTCAATCATGCCTATTCTCCAGCAGTTGAAGATTAAGGGGCATGCCCAAGCATGAGATAGTATCCTGTAATCTTCCTATATAGTTGTTTATGTCTCTTTAACCAGCAGACACTTGTCAAAGCCTCTTTAATAAACCCAATATTCAAGGACCTATCCTAACACATGGGATCATTTCTGCACAGTTCTGAAGCACAAGTGCAATCTGTTTAACCTGCCACAACTGGATGGGGTTACCTGGAAAACAGGCAGTAAGAAGGAAATGATCCTGAATCTCTTTTGAGTTTTAACAGTATTTTTATACATCTTTTTCTTTTCTTTTATTGAAGAGTTTTTATTTGAATATCTAAGGCTGCAATCCTAAACACACTTACTAAGGAGTAAACCTATTGAACAAAATAGAACTTTCCTCTAAGTGACCATGTATACAATTGTGTTGTCAGTGTTGCTGACTCGTGTAGCATTTTCACATGGCATCTTTCCTCTAGCTGTGGATTGCCAACATGGTCCCTTTGGGTGCAATGGTGCCCTTGAGGTCCATAAAGTCTTTCAGCCCCCTCATGTCTTCTTTCCTCATGAGGTGGTGAGGGTGGTTACCTTCCCCCCTCCTGAAAAGTACATAGAGCTGATGCAGAAAGTTGGAAGAGCAAAGCTTTTTCCTACTTCCTCTTTCGGCTCTATGTATTTTTCAAGGCTCAGATTGGCACCTGAACTGCAGATCAGTCTTGAAAAACACAGAGGTAAAAGAGGAAGTGGGAAGAGGGTCTCTTTCTTCTACCTGCTCTTTTGGCTCTACTTCTCAAAGCTCAGATCAGCACCTAAGTAGCTAAACAGAAAGGGGGGCACCTGAGAAGATAGGAGGGAAAGAGAAGCTATCTGGGAGACTGGGGAGGGGGGAATGGAATAGCAGGGGAGGCAAGAGAAGAAAATGTGGGGTCCACAGGGATCAAGTATATGAGAAAAGGAAAATGGAACACTTGAGTGAGAAAGAAGGCACACACACATGTGTTCACACACTCACACAAACACACACACAATCAGATCCAGTAAATAAGATCCTCTTGAAATGGTGTAGTGTTTTTTTTTTGGTTCTGTCTCTCAATAACCATTAGATCACAGATCACATCTGTCTCCATGGATTGAACTATAAAATAATGGATTCTGTGGTGTCCTATGCTTCCTTGCACAAAAACATAAATCTGAGCCTTGGATCCTCATAATTTTGACAAGAGGCCCTCCCCAAAACACCTTTATGTCATAGGTCACCTCCATGTCTACAGAGGACTTCTGTGATTTGCTGATGGTTGTGTTGTCATCTTGTGTACAAATCATGAAAATGGATGGGGATCCAATGGTTTTCTATGAGTTCTATATTTTTACTGTGGAGTCTTTCAATTTGATGCTTTTTAAAAAGGGACCCCATGTAAAATGGTGCAAATTTAAAAGGATCCATTTAAAATCTCCAGGGTTTCAGAGAGGAGTCTTACCCTGCCCTACCTGAATATGGCAGGGGTTGAGCCTGGGATCTTCTACATGCAAAGGAGGTGTTCTACCACTGAACTACACCCCTTCTCTGTATTCTAGAGATTGCCCAGGGCATCAGCAGAATAGCTAGCAATACTAGCAGGAAAACCCATTAGAGCTGTAAGAAAGCCAGTGGGTTCCATCAATCAGTTTCCTACTCTTGTAGATCTGGGGAATTGTCAATAGCCTAAACCTAAGAAGGATGTGCTCTGTCCATAACAAAGAAATTGATACATGAAAAATACCTGTCATTTCCCATGACAACTAAATGCCAAAAAGCTTTTACCAGACTCCATTTTGAACAGATGGTGTCAATGGTTCAACTGGTGAAATTTTGGACATACCAGTCCAGGAGAAAGAACATGAGATGTTGGAGATTAAAAGAAAAAGTAAGCTTTCTTTACAAGAAACTAATCAGTATGTTATTTCAAAGATAGCTTCTTTTGTGGTCAAGGCCTCCAGTTTGGAATCCATATCAGGGAATTGTGGTGGAGATTTCTGAGTTTTAAGGGTATAAATTCATTCTGCCATGTCTCTCTCCTATTTTTAATTTAATTTTTAGTTGTTTTATTAAAAACAAATACAAAATTTTATTTTTAATGTATACCTTTATGAAGAGTTTTAAACATACTTTTGTGTGGAGTTTCAATGTATTTTATTTTATTCTCTTTTGATATTATTCTTTTTTGATAAGATCTATAGACTAATTCAATAACTTCAATTCTACCAAAGAAATTTAATAAATTTTCCACCTCCAGATAAATCACCTAAACCAGTCAGAACAAAGTTGACCAAGGTTTCTGTCCCTAGGTTAGAAATCCAATTAATGAGTAAGACACCCTTCTTCCAACTCCCTCACATTGTTTATGCATTTCCTAGGAAGTGTGTCCACTGCATATATCATCATCATCAAAGGGATGGAGATGGGTCTATTTCCCCCTTTACATGTTCAAACTGAATGCGTGAAGAGGGCTATTGAGATGCTGCTCCCTGTGGCGTAGATCACCCACATTGTGAAGGCTTTCCATTAGCAATCATGGGTGATCCATAAACTGAGCCAAAAAGTTAATTTTACTAGAGCAGCATCTGGACCAGCTTTTTTCATCCTGGTGCCCCCGAGAGCTGGGAATGACTGTACTGGCTGGGGATAGTTGTAGCCCAAAACATCTGGAGGGCACCATGTTGGGGAAATATGACCTGGGCCCTAATAACAACAATAACTGACAACCGATTATTTACAGTTGTCATGCATCAGGTTGGGTCAAGTGCATATATTACAAATAACAGGCACCTATTACAAATAACACCAGCACATAAATGACACCAGTCATGGTCAATGTAGACTTTTAAATTGATAACCCCCTGGAATACTTGAGAAGGATGGTGTCACAAACCCAGAGGGCCTATAACTAAACCTAAACCCAACTGCTACTCGTACAGATCATGTAGAAAACAAATCTAATTTGCTTTGTATATTTGGTTATTGGTTGGGAAGAGGGTCAAGGGCTCCTGCTGGGAAGAAGGGCAGGATATAAATAAATAAATAAAAAAATAAATAAAATAAGAACAAAGATTATGGAAGCAGTGAATTGGCATTCCTCATGCTGGCTATCAAGAAAGAGGAAATGCATATACAGTACACCTCAACTTTAGTCAGAAAACACTAATTGCTCAGCAGGATGAGACAGTTTGATCAAATGAATGAGCCCAAAACAGGTACAGGTGTGGTTTCTAATGTATATTTCCCCAGCTCAGAATATGTTGGTATTAAAGAAGAGGATTAAGAACATAAGAACATAAGAAGAGCCTGCTGGATCAGGCCAGTGGCCCATCTAGTCCAGCATCCTGTTCTCACAGTGGCCAACCAGGTACCTGGGGGAAGCCCGCAAGCAGGACCCGAGTGCAAGAACACTCTCCCCTCCTGAGGCTTCCAGCAACTGGTTTTCAGAAGCATGCTGCCTCTGACTAGGGTGGCAGAGCACAGCCATCATGGCTAGTAGCCATTGATAGCCCTGTCCTCCATGAATTTGTCTAATCTTCTTTTAAAGCCATCCAAGCTGGTGGCCATTACTGCGACTTGTGGGAGCAAATGCCATAGTTTAATTATGCGCTGAGTAAAGAAGTACTTCCTTTTGTCTGTCCTGAATCTTCCAACATTCAGCTTCTTTGAATGTCCACAAGTTCTAGTATTATGAGAGAGGGAGAAAAACTTTTCCCTATTCACTTTCTCAATGCCATGCATAATTTTATACATTTATGTGATAACACATAGCATGTATTTTTGTATTCAAAATGGAAGGACTTAGGTTAAAGAAATACCAGTATTGGATTAGTGTTTATAACTTACACAATCAACCGTCTGTTTCCCCCAGACATGCTACTTTACAAAGCTTGTAATCATGATTTGGAGAGCTTTGAGGCTACAGTATTGTGAAACCTAGGAAAACAAAGGGAAAATGTAACATGAGGACATGAATTCTTTGTTCAAAATACCAATGTGAACTATATAGCACCAAAGTGATATACAATTTTAACATGCAAACAAACAGTATTGGTTACTCAGTATAATCTGTATTCTGTTCTGTAGATGGAAACATATATTTGATGGGGTTGGTGGCTTAAACAAGGAATGGTTTGATGCTCTCAGGCCTTGTTGGTATCTATTGAAGAAGAAGAAGAAAAAAAAGGGGGGGAACCCCCAAGACGCCAAAAAGTGTATTTATTATTATTATTATTATTATCTAAAATTTATTAGATGCCTATCTGGCAGGTAAGACCTGTCACTCTAGGCAACGTACAATAAAATACATATCGAAATACAAATTACAGCATATAAGTAAAACAAAAACAACATAAAAATCAGAATGAAATTATGACAGCCAGTCCACAGCCTACACTGAATGCCTATAACAGAATATCCCCACCAACTTAATCAAAAAGCCAGGTTTATTTATGAAAATAATTCCAAAGCAGTTTATTAAAAAGACTAGCCCAACGCGTTTCAGCTACCTTATATTTTGGCCAACTTGTTGGGCTTGTCTTTTTAATAAACTGCTTTGGAATTATTTCCATAAATACACTTTTTGGCGTCTTGGGGTTCCCCCCCTCTTTCCTTCCTCTGATGAACCAGATGCCATCCACCTTCAATATCTATTGAGGAACACTTTTGTTTTTGATCCATATTGGAGCACATTAAAATGTGGCAGAACTCAACTAATTCCACCATTGTCTGAAATATCTCATATTGAGATTTGCCAGAAACTTTCTTCTGAAAACTAACCAGTTTTATGGAAGGGAGGAGGGAAGAGAGACATTCTTTATTCCTGAAAATATTTTTATTGAGGGGCAGCATACATGTTCTGAAATGAATTCAATAGATTATGTTCTTTCCTCTGAAAAAGAAATTTAAAAATTCCTGCAAATTATGAATGGGATACAAGTGGCTCTCGTCATCCCCACAGCTATACATCTTAAATTGCAACACAAATCTTAGGAGAACACAAATCTCAGCTCATCCTATTGTTGAAAGATTACCTTCTGAAAGCTCAGGGCATTGGGGGATTATGGATCAGCAGCCAGAGTGGGATGCACCCTGGTGTGATTTATGGTGTTTAAGGTCTTTGTACAGATAATAGTGCAATTCACACAGCACTTAGTGCTGCTAAGACTTCCTTTACATTGGTTTGAGTGATCGTAGATAATGTACTCTTTAACTATCTAAGGCTTTATTAACTCTTGAGAGGTAGGAAAAATTATTATTATTTTGCTTCCTTTTTGGTGGTGAGACACCTGCAATTGTCATATTTAAGGGAATGAAACTTAGGTGATTAGGCAAGGTGATGAATGTGCTCAGCATTAAGGGTGGAGTTCAAATAGCATCCTGTCACTAAAGTTACCATCTCTTCATTTCTGATCCTCATCCATAAAATCTGAGTACGAGAATATATCTGATGATGAAGACTGAGATTGCAAACTATGTTGCATGCAAGCATCACTGCACAGATATAAGCAGCAGCAACAGGTATCATATTACTTTGTATCCAATGAGTATTTATGAGAGTAGTAAGTCTTTAGGTGATTGCCTGGAAAACATGTTGGATGACGCATCTTATTTATTTAGAAGATCTATATCCTGCCTTTTGGCTACAACAGGTAGTATAAATAATTAAATTCACATAGATGAATCATCGAATGGTTGTTGGAGGCTGCATGCTTCCGAATACCAGTTACAGACAATGCAGGAGGGGAGAGTGCTCTTGCACTCAGGTCCTGCTTGTGGGCTTCCCATAAGCATCTGGTTGCCCACTGTGAGAACAGGATACTGGACTAGATGGGCCACTGGCCTGATCTAGCAAGCTCTTCTTATGTTCTCATGTTACATTTTTATTCCCTTTTTTTTTGCCCATCTCAGCATCTAAAACTGTGCAATATAACATCCTTGTTGCTATGCAACATCTAGTGAGAATGAATACTGACTACTTTAGATCATGCTTTGTGTCATAAGCCAGTGGTTCCTAACTTGCTCCCCTACAGACCACTTGAAAATTGCTGAGGGGCAGACTACTTATTTTTTTCTGCCTGTTGTATCAGTTGTAATGGACTGTGTGAGATGCTGTATGCTGTTTAGTTGTCGTTTTATTCGTTCTTTTACTTCATAGAATCATAGAATAGTAGAGTTGGAAGGGGACTACAAGGCCATCGAGTCCAACCCCCTGCTCAATGCAGGAATCCAAACCAAAGCATTCCCGACAGATGGCTGTTCACCTGCCTCTTGAATGCCTCCAGTGTCGGAGAGCCCACTACCTCTCTAGGTAATTGGTTCCATTGTCGTATGGCTCTAACAGTTAGGAAGTTTTTCCTGATGTCCAGCTGAAATCTGGCTTCCTGCAACTTGAGCCCATTATTCCGTGTCCTGCACTCTGGGACGATCGAGAAGAGATCCTGGCCCTCCTCTATGTGACAACCTTTCATGTACTTGAAGAGTGCTATCATATCTCCCCTCAGTCTTCTCTTCTCCAGGCTAAACATGCCCAGTTCTTTCAGTCTCTCCTCATAGGACTTTGTTACCAGTCCCCTGATCATCTTTGTTGCCCTCTTATACTATATTGTATAGCAATTTGAATTCCACAGAATTCTATAGTAGGTGTTCTGCACAGACATGCTGTGGACCACCTAAATCAAGTTCATGAGCCACTGGTGGTCCACAGACCACTGTTTGGGAACCGCTGTCCTAAGCACTTTACTACTGCATAGCCAGTAGCATTTTTTTCATTGTTCTCAGTATTATAGGTTGTTTGAATGGTTGTAAACAGAAAATTTATTGGAAGGGTGGAATATAAAATATTTCTAATACACAAGCACACAAACAACCTTTCAACAACAACAAAAACATTCCCAAGGGTGGAGGGAAGGGAAGAGAGAAATGTATTGGAGGAGAGAGAGAGAGAAAGAGAGAGGGTGGTCTGCTGCCTGTTCTGGCAACACCTACTTTTCACTACCCTTCAGTGAATGCAGCCCTTCACATACATGTAAACATTTCCCACCCCTGGTTTACAGTTATGGTTTTCTGACTCTTGAACATAGTGTTGGGTGGTGGCTCTATGTCAGTGGGGCAGTGGAATTCACTCGAGATTTTAGTCTGAGCTTTCAAGGAGCTGTTCAATATCCTTGGACAGTTCCTTGAAAATTCAGACTAAAACCTGGAGCAGAATCCACTGCCCCACTTACATGGAGCTCCAAGCTGCCACTGCTTGAACCACTATCTAGAGCAGCCTTTCCCAACCAGTGTGCCTCCAGATGTTGTTGGACCACAACTCCCATCAGCCTCAGCCAGCATTGCCAATGGTCAGGAAAGATGGGAATTGTGCTCCAACAACATCTGGAGGCACACTGGTTGGGAAAGGCTGATCTAGAGAATGGAATGGCCTCTGAAAACACAGATGGTGCCTAATTCCAACATAGACTGTGCAGCCTTCTTCACTATTCTTTTCTAATAGAAACTGTTTCTAGGGTGTTGTGTTTTTTTTTTAAATCACTTTATCCATTTTATATTTTGTATTCTCTGGGATCAACCTAGTGACAGAAATTATTGCCACATAGACAACAAACACATAGACAACAAACACTATCACAGCAGCATATTAAGTTTCAAGGCAAAACTTTCCAGTTAGCCACCTCTTCCCCCGCCCCATTGCCATGCAGAAATTATTGAATCTAGGGCTCAAAAGGAAAGCCAAGCATCCATCAACTCTAGAAATTGCAGTCAATGGGTTTATAGCTAACAGAAATAGACTTGATTGCTCTGGAATTATAGCATATGAAAACATTCAGGATTGGGATAGTTTAATATTCTTGCTTCCTGCCTGGTTCTTTGAACAACAATTACTGGAAAAAGGCACAATGGGCCACACTTTTAAAAGTCACTTTTCAACTTTTATTTGTAATGCCTACACTGTTAGTTGCAGATTCCAGTTCTGCAGCCACAAAGAGAATGCAAAACAATAGTCAAGCACAACTAAAAGCTCCAGAGCATTGGGTGTGCTCAATCAAAAGCATTGTGCTCAAATTTCTGCTTTATGTTAACTGTTTAAAAAATTATCTTCAGCTTTTATATTTTCCATACTGACATCACTCATTTCCATTCACTACAGGAAAACCGTTTCTTCTTTTTTTAGTAGTAGTACTTATGTTTCTTCTAGCAACTTCCTTTTAAGTACTCTATCTCTGAATCACTAATTATATGTCTTTTGACCTCCCCCACCCCATAAACCACCTTGTCATTTTTACCTCCTTTCTATCAAAAACATTCATCTTCTGCATTTCCCCCCTGAAATATTCCCCCCAGTCATCCATCCAAACCTTTGCCCTTTCCTCATTTGCAGATGAAGTGCCTTTTCAAAAATAAAAATAAAAATCAATGACCTTTCTTAAAAAAAAGTGTGATGCACCTCGGTCCCATCATCCTACATTTATAATAATGACAAATTATAATTGCAACCTTTTAAGGCAGATTGTAGTAGAGGTGGCAAGGGCTTCTGGGATTCAGTACTATTGTAGAAAGATTCCTAAACAAGGCTATTACAGAAAAATTATGTACATAATCATTTTCTGTCTGGAGTGCTTAATGTTTCTGTGACTTTCAGAATACAAAGGACTGGACTGACTGCGCTAAAGGTTACATTACACACCAATTATGTTTGCTGTGGTTGTGCCACATATAACATGTGACAGGCAGATTCATGCCCATAAAGATGCAACGCATATGCTTATGAGCGGCCATGGCCAATCAGAATTCTCTCTAATGTATCCTTGAATGTAGGGATACACTACTGACTTTCACACATCATGTCTTGCTGTAGTGAACTGATGTAGCAATAATCAGCATGACTGCTACATCAAGTGTGACACGATTCTAACTTTCTCCATGTATCAGGGTCGTTTCCCACAGGTATCCAACAGGACAGTCAAAACAACTATCCTTAGCAGTGTTCTTAAGTACCTTATCCATCTGACTCCTTTACCTCTATCAGCTGGAATATGATAGCTTTATCAGGAGAATGAAAAGCATTTAACAGGACTCTATATTTGTTTGTTTTACCACAAGTGTCAGATAGGGGTGTTTTGGCAGCTACAATGGACCAGAATTGGGGAGAATTATGTACCGCGATCCTTCATATACCTCTTTTTAAAGCCCTGTGTGTATTTGGAATAGCTTTAAAGACCATGAACAGAACTGACAGGGTAGACTTGAAATTTAAAGGGAGACCATACCTCCCACCCTATCCATGAGGAAACAAACTCACAGCTAGTCCATGATCCCTCAAGAGGACAGTAAAGATCATTTTACTCCAGTAGGCCTTGGGGCAAAGCATTTTGATTTCTGGTGGAATGGTTATGACTTGTCTTTTTAGAATGTTTCTATAATTATGTTGCTATTGGGATTTGAAAGCTTTCAGTGGCAGCCTTATAGCTCCTATAATATCTAGTCTGTCATCTGAGAAAGAAGCATAAAGCCCAGCTGAAATAGATCCAAGGAAAATCAGCTTCACCCAGGAATGTCCAAAACTGTGAAGTAACTACCAGCTCCAATATCTTAAAGAGAAAGTTACAGACTGCCCCCAAATTCTGCATATCTTCACAAGCCTAGTTACAGTAAGTGGTTGTTCTTCCCCATAAACAGAACTATTAACTTTTTTTTTAAGACAAGGGAATGAATTGGACATCATCATGACTGGTGCCAGAGGTTGGCTGGTTCGGACAAAAGCCAGGACCCGGAGACCTGTAAGAGCTCAATTAAACTGACCTCACTACCATTCTTCTTGCATTGCATGAGGCTCTTGGGAAAATTAGAGTCCCTACAAGTCTATCTGTTTCATGCTTCCTGGCTGTCCAGGATAAAGTGGGAGATCGCATTCCTTTCATATCATCTGAGCATAACAGATGCATGAGCATGGCATGAAGAAGGGGGACTCTGTGTGTGTGTGTGTGTGTTTGAGAGAGAGAGAGAGAGAGAGAGAGAGAGAGAGAGAGAGAGAGAGAATTCAGTGGGGTAGGATGAGGAGGGGGAAACAGAGAGAATCAGTGTTCAAATTACATAGGGCCAAAGCGGACTCACTCACCGTTACCTTTTGTGATGGCCTTCTTAACTACAAATTTTAGAAGGCTAAAGGAGAGTCTATCTTTAGGTTAAAACTGGAGAAAATTAGAGTGTGGAGCTTTTAGATTTAATTGAGGGTCCACACACTTATCTCTTCCCCACAATTTTCACACATGTGAGATGTCACTTTTTCTGTCCATGTGACCTGCTCCCTTCTCTCTTTGCCAGTATGAAGAGGGTCCACTGATATGTCTTCCAAATCTGTTGATGGATCTTTCTTGTGTGGCTTTAAAAGAGGATTAGACAAATTAATGGAGAATAAGGCTACTAACCCAGATAGCTATGTTCTACCATCACTGTTGGAGGCAGTATGCTCCTGAGTGCCAGTTGCTGGAAATGGTAGGAGGGGAGAGTGCTCTTGCACTCAGGTCCTTCTTGTGGGCTTTCCATAGGCATCTGGTTGGCCACTATGAGAACAGGATGCTGAAATAGATGGGCCATTGGCCTGATCCAGCAGGCTGTTTGCATCTTATTCTGTTCTTATACTGGAACTGGCTCTAAAGCCAACCTCTGGAAAAGAATGGGGGGGCAACAGTGACAAATATAAAGGGGGGGAACCCATAGTATTGGATATGAATCTGTTAGAGGAGTTAATAGCTAGAACGATTCATCACACAATCCTGTTTATTTCTAAGAGACACATTAAAGGCACGGATTTCAAAACATTTGTGCTAGAATAAACATCAATAACAAAGCCTGCTGATTTAATTTTTCAATACCTTGGACTTCAAAAGAAGTTGTGATTTGTCCATGTTTGCCTAGTTTCAGTGAAAGTGAAAACTGTTACACATTATAAATTACCAATTGTTTGGCTTGCCTAATTCTCGTTTCTTTTTAAAAAATGCACTGTATGACAATTGCATGCATTTTTATGTATAAAAATATAAGAAATCTAAAAGAGACATTTCCTTACAAGAAACATTGGGACGGGAGTTTAGAGATGATCCCTGAGGAATGGGGTGAGGGGGTGGAGCCTGGCTGACTGAAAGAGCTCCAGGAGAAACATGGTGGTGTTGTAATTACTATTTAATAAAATTACCTTGTTAACTGTTGGCTCCATATATTGAACCCATTCTGACGTCTTACATGGTGTCAGAAGTGGAGGCTACAAGGCTTCTGAAGCAGTGTGTAGCTTTCTGTTGCCTTGGGGCAGCTGAGTACTGTGGGAAAGAAGGACCCCACCCAGAGGCTTGAGGTCTGGTCTCAATTTAACAGCAGAAAAACCACAAGCTTCCTCAGCACAAAGTTAATTATGAAACTTTTACAACTTTCATCAGGCCTGAAAATGTCTGGGAATATTGCAGAAAACTGGAGAAAAGTCAAGCAAAGATTTGAACTCTTATCTGGCAGACAAAGGGGCTGAAGGGAAACCTGATATAGTAAAATCATCAATACTGTTACATGTGGTGGGGAAGGAAGTATTGGAGATTTACAATAACTTCCAGTTTGCAGAGGGAAAAAACATGAAGTTCAGTGAAGTAATGGTATTGAGGACTAGGGTTGCCAGGTCGGAACCATTCAAAAACCTGAGAAAATGGGGGCAGGCCCTAGTGATGTTACGGGGCGGGCCCTAGTAACCTCATGGGGTGGGCCCTAGTGAGGTCATTAAACATGATACATTCTTTCTCACAAGCTTAGGGTGATGCAAAATGGAAATGGACTGCCTTCAAGTTGATCCCAGATAGGGTCTTCATGGTAAGCAGTATTCAGACAGAGGTGGTTTACTATTGCCTTCCTCTGAGTCTGAGAGGCAGTGACTGGCCCAAGGTCACCCAGTGAGCTTCATGGCTGTGTGGGGATTCAAACCCTGGTCTCCCAGGTCACAGTTCAACATGTTTAGGGAACATTTAATATAGCTTACTTGCTTCTGGCAAGAAGGGTTTACGTGCCCTCAGGCCAGGCCATTATTGGAAGAAAGGAGCTCAGTGTTGCAGAGATGTTAGATGGGAGCACAGATGGATGACCCTGAAGGCAGCAACTGTAAACGTGCTTATTAAGGAACTAAGCCCCATAGAACTCAATAGGAGTTACTTCTGAGTAGATATGGTTGCAGCCATGTTAAGGACAAGGGAGGGCATTCTAGGCAAAACAGACAAATAATTGGGTGTCAGAACAAATTAAACCAGAACTATCACTAGAAGCTAAAATAATGAAACTGAGGTTATCATACTTTGGACACATCATGAGAAGACGTGATTCACTAGAAAAGACAATAATGCTGGGAAAAACAGAAGGGAGTAGAAAAAGAGGAAGGCCAAACAAGAGATGGATTAATTCCATAAAGGAAGCCACACACCTGAACTTGAAAGATCTGAACAGGGTGGCTCATGACAGATGCTCTTGGAGGTCGCTGATTCATAGGGTCGCCATAAGTTGAAATCGACTTGAACATAACAACAACTGAGTGACTCACAGAATAAAGAATGAAATGCAAAAGTTAAAAATATGGCAACACAATAGTTAAAAGTACAACAAACAATAAAATGCACCATAAATTTTCCTTCCTAATAGAGGAAAACAAAAACTACTTGCAGCTCAGATGACAGAATATTATACAAACACATAACAAACAATGAGAGTTATTTAAAAAGCCTGGGTGGGCCTCTCTGGGGAGGCTATTCCAAAACAGGGGTGCCACCATTAAGAAGGTCACTCCCTGCCTCACGTCACTTGGCAGGGGCTCAAGGAGCAGGGACTCTGATAGAGAGGCAAACCTGTGGGAGCCCTCCAGATGTCACTGAACTACAACTGGAGCTGATGGGAGTTAATTTTGGGTAAGTATATGGTGTGGTGTACAGAGCCAGTGTGGTGTAGTGGTTAAGGTGTTGGGCTACAACCTGGGAGACCAGGGTTCAAATTCTCACACAGCCACAAAGCTCTCTGGGTGATCTTGGGCCAGTCACTGCCTCTCAGCCTCAGAGGGAGCCTCATAGGGGTGGTAAACCCCTATGAATGCCGCTTACCATGAACACCCAATTCATAGGGTAGCCATTAAGTCAGGAGCAACTTGAAGGTAGTCCATGTCCATTTCCATATGGTGTGGCAGCTGGCCCATGAGGCCAAAGGGGGCCCTCCTCCCTCAGCCTCCCTGCCTGCCCCCTTACTTACAACCAATCAGGAGACACCTCTGCCTGCCGGGGCTCTGGGTCCATCTACTGTTGATCTTCCTGCCTTCTCCCCTGACAAATCCAATGGGGGACAGCACTTTATTTCGATTGATATTATATCCCACCCTTCCTCCAAAAGGAGCCACCTTTAAACTGGGACACACACACACGTCTTCCTTCTGTGCTGGCATGTGCCTCTGGTGCGGGGTGAGCTATCCAGGAAGATTTTGCAATGAAATGGAAGTGAATGAAGAAAACAGGAGAACTATTATGTGTTAGCTTTACAGTTGGGGGTGCAAAGCAGCTCTTGGTCACCCATCAGAAAGGGGCACAGGGCGGCACCTCAGCATGACAAGAGTCACTCACTCACTCTCTCTCTCACACACACAAAGAGTCAAACAAAAATCAATTTAATTCATACACACAGTGTTGTGCAAAAGGCTGAATGGGGTATACAGCGTGGGATTTGGGCTCCCTCCCTCCCCCCATAGCAGAAAGGCTTCATTTAGCTGCAAACAAATATGTCTAAATTGTTAGAGTAACCAAGTCACAGGCACTCTTACTCAGAGCTCCCCATACTCTCTCTTTATCTGCCCAAATTCTGGCTCTGGGTTTAAGGAGCTGTCCTGGTGCCCACTTTGTGGACTTTGGAAGGGTGTGTGGTTTTTAGAAAGAAGAGAGTGGGTGGGTGGCAGTGAAGGATCACCTGCCCTTGCAACTTTCAAATGTGTCTTTTGGATCACAGGGAAATATCCTTCGTAAAATTAGTCTTTCAAAAAACCCTAGCCAGGACACCATCCAACCTCAGGCTCATGCATTCAGCTGGGCTTGCTATCAACCCCCCTTTTACCTAAAGTGCGACCCACTCTTTCTGGGCATTTCTTTCTTCCCATACTGGGAGGCTCCAGATGGGGGGAGGGCGCTTGGCTCTCTCCAGCCTCTCTCTTACTCTCTCTTTCTCCAGCATCTCTCTCTTTCTCCAGCATCTCTCTCTCTCTCTCTCTCTCTCCAGCATCTCTCTCTTTCTCCAGCATCTCTCTTTCTCCAGCATCTCTCTCTTTCTCTCTCTCTCTCCAGCATCTCTCTCTTTCTCCAGCATCTCTCTCTTTCTCTCTCTCTCCAGCATCTCTCTCTTTCTCTCTCTCTCTCTCCAGCATCTCTCTCTTTCTCCAGCATCTCTCTCTTTCTCCAGCATCTCTCTCTTTCTCTCTCTCTCTCTCTCCAGCATCTCTCTCTTTCTCCAGCATCTCTCTCTTTCTCTCTCTCTCTCCAGCATCTCTCTCTTTTTCCAGCATCTCTCTCTTTCTCCAGCATCTCTCTCTTTCTCTCTCTCTCTCTCTCCAGCATCTCTCTCTTTCTCCAGCATCTCTCTTTCTCTCTCTCTCCAGCATCTCTCTCTTTCTCCAGCATCTCTCTCTTTCTCTGTCTCTCTCCAGCATCTCTCTCTCTCTCCAGCATCTCTCTCTTTCTCTCTAGCCTCTCTCTCTTTCTCTCTCTCTCTCCAGCCTGCCACCCACAGCAGCAGTGGATGCCGGACGGGGCCTGCTCCTTCTTAGCCCCGAGGACGCCTGGCCGCTTCACCCCTCCTGCTGTGGGCGCCGCTGGGCGGCAGCAGCCATGATGCCACCCTCAGCCAGAGATGCTGTGGCCGCCGCCGCTGCCACCACTGCTGAGCTCCATCGCGGCCACTCCCGCCCAGTGGCCCGACCGGCCTTTTTAGCAGCGCCTGCCTCACACGCCCGGGCCAGCCCCTCATTGCCGCTCCCACCCGTCCAAGACAGGCTGCACCTCTGGCCTCGGCCGCAGGGCGTCTCTGGGCACGTGCAGAGTGTCCTGGCCTCGCCGCCCGGGAAGACAGAGCCCTGCCCCGGCGGCACCAGCTCTCCCTGCCTCAATGACAAAGGGCAGGAAGGTGGCCAGCCACACCTGTCATGCATGCGTGTCAATCATGCATGCATGGCTGAGGGGACCAATGAAAAGCCGGAGATCATCCAGTTTAAACAAAGTATTGCCGGAGGCCGGAGATGACCCCCTTTTGCCGGAGACTCCGGCAGAAAACCGGAGACCTGGCAACCCTATTGAGGACCCAGAAAGAATGAAACCTTTGAAAGGCATAGATTCTTTATATGTATGTAGACAATGGATAAAAGTATAGAGCAATATGCTACAGCGCTAAAACTCCTTAGTAAGACCTGTGCTTTTAGGGACCCTAACATACTCTCTCATCAGAGACAGGATTGTTAAGAACATAAGAACATAAGAAGAGCCTGCTGGATCAGGCCAGTGGCCCATCTAGTCCAGCATCCTGTTCTCACAGTGGCCAACCAGGTGCCTGGGGGAAGCCCGCAAGCAGGACCCGAGTGCAAGAACACTCTCCCCTCCTGAGGCTTCCGGCAACTGGTTTTCAGAAGCATGCTGCCTCTGACTAGGGTGGCAGAGCACAGCCATCACGGCTAGTAGCCATTGATAGCCCTGTCCTCCATGAATTTGTCTAATCTTCTTTTAAAGCCATCCAAGCTGGTGGCCATTACTGTGACTTGTGGGAGCAAATGCCATAGTTTAACTATGTGCTGAGTAAAGAAGTACTTCCTTTTGTCTGTCCTGAATCTTCCAACATTCAGCTTCTTTGAATGTCCACGAGTTCTAGTATTATGAGAGAGGGAGAAAAACTTTTCTCTATCCACTTTCTCAATGCCATGCATAATTTTATACACCTCTATCATGTCTCTTCTGACCCGCCTTTTCTCTAAACTAAAAAGCCCCAAATGCTGTGTTGCGATGCTGCCAACTCAGAAGGGACAGGAAGGGGGGAGGCATGAGTTTCAGGCTCCTTTGCAGTCAGAAGAAGCAGAGTTAGGGATTGTTGTGTCTGAGCAGGAGCGTACGGGAGGGGGGCAGCCTTCTCTCCAGCCAGTTCCCATGAGTAACGCCCTTTCCGAGGAGCCGCCCGCGCCACCCCCAGTTGATGCAGAGAACTTGTGAGTGGAAGCTTCGGAGTCAGTGCCAGTCCCTCCTTTTCCAAGCAGTTCCCAGGAGGATTCCAGTGTGGCACCACCTCCTGACCTCGAGCCTGTTGCTCGAGAGCAGGTGTCTTCGGATGAGCAGTTGGAGGTGCGTCCCCTGTCTCCCCGTTCCCGCCGCCGCGAGAAACGGACAGGGCAAAGACAGGAATTACGAAGGAGTCAGAGATTACGTTCAAAAACATTTCCTATATAAGCCTGTTGCTCACAGGGGGGGTCATTGAGTCAACTTCCTTCTCACATTGCAGAGCATGTCTAGAGTATAGTTAGGGACTTTAGTGAGTTAGTGTATAGTTTCCATGGAACGCAATGCCTTTGATGTATCCATTACTCTAATAAAACAAGATTTACTTGCACACACACTCCAGCCTCATTCTTTCGGCTCTGGACAGGACATGCTACAACCTTTCCTTGTAAGGGAGTCGCTCCATCCCCTTGATCATTCTGGTTGCCCTCTTCTGAACCTTTTCCAACTCTATAATATCCTTTCTGTGATGAGGCGACCAGAACTGTACACAGTATTCCAAATGCGGCCGCACCATAGATTTATACAACGGCATTATGATATTGGCTGTTTTATTTTCAATACCTTTCCTAATTACCCCTAGCATGGAATTTGCCTTTTTCACAGCTGCCACACACTGGGTCGACATTTTCATCGTGCTGTCCACTACAACCCCGAGGTCTCTCTCCTGGTCGGTCACCGCCAGTTCAGACCCCATGAGCGTATATGTGAAATTAAGATTTTTTGCTCCAATATGCATAATTTTACACTTGTTTATCTTGAATTGCATTTGCCATTTGCCATTGTTTGTGGCATTAGGGAGAATGCAATATGGGAAAGGCTGTTGTGTGAAGATCTCACACTAGAAAAAACTCTCAAAATATGTAGAGCAGCAGAGGTAGTAAGAGCCCAAGCAAAACAACTGAGGCCAGCTAAAGAGATTGTGTACTAAGCAAGCATCAACAGGGACATCAGAAGCCAAATCAGAGACTGCAGCAGCCACCTAACAAAGCTCCTGGGAAAGGAAAAAGGGGCTTGAGCCAAGGTTGCAGAAACTGTGGCATGCAGCATGGTCAGAAACAGTGTGCTGCATTGGAGAAGGTTTTGTTACAACTGTGGCAAGCACAACTACTTTGCAAAATGTTGCAGGTCACAAGTACTGAAATCCCAAGTGCATGTTGAGCAGATGCAGGAGGAGCAGTTTTTTGTGGATGTAGTGAAATTAGGCAGAGAGAAGGGGAAGGACTGGAATCTGCCAGTGGAAGCAAAAGGAATACAGGTGCTCAGGTTAATGTGTTCCCTGAAGAGGATTATGAAAGACTCCAAGTCAGGACAAAAATACATCCAACAAATATTAAACTAAACTAAAGGGACACTGTATTGCCAACATCAGATACAAAGACCATGTGTACAACCTGGCATTTATTACAGTTCCTAAACAGGTGACTTCAATTCTTGGTTTGGCAGCATGTGAGAAGCTTCATCTGATTAAATGGGTACTGGCCATGCAAGCCAATGGGGAACAGAAATATGAGACACTGATTTTGAGTTATCACAATATATTTGAAGGACCTGGCTGTTTACCAGATAAACATACAATCCAAATAAATAAATAAGTTTCCCCAGTGATCCGTCCATGCAGAAAAGTGCCTTTTGCACTTCGTGACAAACTCAGAGAGGAGCTATCAAGGATGGAGGCTTTACAAGTCATTGAGAAGATTGAGGAACCCACAGAATGGGTGAGATCTCTAGTTATTGTAGAGAAACCTAATGGCAAGTTATGGGTTTGTCATGATCCCAGAAGCTTTAACAAGGCTATAAAGAGGAAGCATTTCAAACTTCCCATTGCAGAGGAAATCATTGCACAATTTGCAAATGCCTGCTTTTTTTTTTAAGCAAACTTGATGTCTCTTCTGGCTTGTGGCAGTTAAAACTCACAAAGGACAGTTCTAAGCTCTGCACATTCAATATCTCCTTTGGGAGGCGTCACTTTCTGTGGCTCCCATTTGGTGTGGCTTCAGTGCCCAAAGTGTACCATAGAACCATACACACAATATATGAGCACAATGATGGAGTTGACACATCAGTGGATGATATCATTGTGTGGGGTTCTACCAAAGTTGAACATGATATGTGGCTTCAGAAGGTCTTAGATGCAACAAGAGCAGCAAATCTCAAATTAAATAAAGAAAAATGTTTATTTGGGGTCACTGAACTGACATTTTTGGGAGATGTGATCTCTACAGAGGGAGTAAAACCTGACAAGAGAAAGGTTGAGGCTATTGAAATGATGCCATGGCCCCAATCCAACAAAGGTGCAACGATTCCTAGGGATGGTTAATTACCTTGAAAAATTTATACCAAATTTGTCATTTAAAGCAACACACCTCCAAGCACTTCTTGAACACAAACATGAGTGGTACTGGAATGCACCACAGGAGGAAGCATGGACTATTTTGAAAAAGGAACTTAGCAGAGCCCCTGTGTTAAAGTTCTGTGATCTTGGTAAGTCACTCAAGATTTCTTTGGATGCCTCACAGTCTGGGCTGGGTGCAGTACCATGGCGGTAACTGGCAACCAGTGACGTATGCATCTAAGGCACTGACTGAGGCAGAAACCAGGTATGCACAGATTGAAAAAGAGCTGCTGGGTATCCTGTTTGCTTTCCAGAGATTCCACCAGTTTATCTATGGACAGAAACTGACCATAAACCTGTGATAACATTGTTTGAAAAGCCATTTATTATTTATTTATTTTTAAAACTTATATACCGCCCGACTAGCAATAGCTCTCTGGGTGGTGAACATAGATACAATAAAATACAATATAATACAAAACATCAGTCTAAAATCAAATTTCACAGTCTAAAAACAGCAAAGGCTAAAATCAAATTACAAACATTACAATCATTAACAAAAAATTAAAATGCCTCAGAGTAGAGAAAGGTTTTAACCTGGCGCCAAAAGGATGATAGTGTCGGCGCCAGGTGAACCTCCTCGGGGAGACTATTCCATAGTTCGGGGGCCACCACTGAGAAGGCCCTTGATCTTGTCACTGCCCTCCGGGCCTCCCTATGAGTCGGGACCCGGAGGAGGGCCTTCGTAGCAGACCGTAGTGTACGAGCCGGTTCATAGCGGGAGAGGCGTTCCGACAGATATTGAGGTCCCGCGCCGTATAAGGCTTTATAGGTTAATACCAACACTTTGAATTTGGCCCGGAAGCGTATTGGAAGCCAGTGCAAACGGGCCAAAACAGGTGTTATATGGTCAGACCGCTTCGTTCTTGTTAGCAGTCTGGCTGCCGCATTTTGCACCAGCTGTAGCTTCCGAACCGTCTTCAGAGGTAGCCCTACGTAGAGCGCATTACAGTAATCCAAACGTGAGGTTACCAGAGCATGTACTACTGATGTAAGATCCTCCTTACTCAGGTAGGGATGTAGCTGGGCTACCAATCGAAGTTGGTAGAACGCATTCCGTGCCACAGAGGCTACATGAGCCTCTAGTGACAGGGAAGAGTCTAGAACGACTCCCAGACTACGAACGTGCTCCTTTAGGGGGAGTGTAACCCCATCCAGGACAGGATAAATTATTATCCACCATTAAATTATTGTACTTTGAGAATCCAAAGGATGATGCTCAAATTACAAAAATATGACTTGATAGTGTCCTATACACCACGCAAAGTGATGTGTACAGCAGATGTACTGTCCAGGGCAACACAACCTTCACTGTACCTAGAACATATTTCAAATATGGAGGTGCAGGCATATGTAGACCTGATAGTACAGTCACTCCCAATAGCTGATAGAAAATTACAGCAAATTTTTAGCAGAAACAGAACGATGGTGCCATGTGCCTCATGAAAAAATGTATACTTGAAGGTTGGCTACAGGACTGCAGCAGTTATGATCCAAGCCTATGGGAGTACTGGAACTGCAGGCAAGACCTCTCAGTGATAGATGGGCTGATTTTCAAAGGCAGCAAGATAGTGATTCCAAGGACCCTCCAGCATGAAAAGCTCAGAAAGATCCATGAAGGTCATCTTGGAATTGACAAATGTAAGAAGAGGGCATGGGAGGTAATGTATTGGCCAGGAATCAACCAGGATATTGCTAACCAGTAGCAAACCAGTAGCAAACTGTTTCACTTGTTTAAAGTTCTAGCCATTCCAGCAGGTGGAACCTCTGCATCTGCACCCTGTTCCACAGAGAGCATATGAGAAGATAGGCACTGATCTCTTTATTTGGAATTCACAAGTATACTTGATAGTTACTGATTATTACTCCCTGTATCCAGAGCTCTGCAATCTGAATGGTACAAGCAGTGAGTCAGTAATAGCCAGCCTGAAGGCAGTGTTTGCAAGGCATGGAATCCCATGTGAACTTATTAGTGATAATGCACCTCAGTTTTCCAGTTCAGAGTTTAAGCAGTGTGCAAAGGATTGGGACTTCCGTCACTGTACATCCAGTCCCCATTACCCCCAATCCAGTGGCCTTGTGGAAAAGTCCATCCAAACAGTTAAAAACCTGATGAAAACAGCAGCTGACCATAGAGGAGATTTATATAAGGCATTGTTAGTTTACCTCATTACACCATTGGACTATGGCTAGTCTCCAGCACAGTTACTCATGGGAAGAAATATATGCTCTACACTACCCATAACTGAGGAATTACTTATGAAGAAACATGACTATATAGAAGTTCAAAAAATAAATAAGCTCTGAAGCAAAAACAATATTTTGACAAAAGAGCAAAGGAACTCCCTGGACTGAAATCAGGTGACAAAGTGTGCTTTAGAAATTACAGCTCCAATCTCTGGGATCAGAGGGGCACAGTCCAACAGCTGGTGCACCCACGATCACATTTAGTTCAGACAGCTCAAGGAGAGACTTTGACATAATCATCGGGATCTCTGAGCACTCCCAAAGAGTGATCCAGATGCTCCAGCAGGTGGAAATGGGACATACTCTACATTGACACCTCTTGTATGTTCACAGGGGCAGAAAGAAAAACAAGTTGTTCCCCAGAATGACATTATGGAAGATAAGGTGAAGGAATATGAGATGCCTCAGTGGTCAGGAAGGAAGGTGAAAGCTCCACAGAGACTTATAGAAACTTGCTGAGAAGCCTGGAATAAAGCAGGCAAGACTCGCTCTAGGATAAAGCCTGGAATAAAGACTCACTCTAGAATGATGTGCTAGTAACCTCTCCTCTACAGAATTTAGTTCTTGTTGGACAGTTGGTGTTTGTTACTTTGGTTGAATTGAATTGAATTGAATTGAAACTTTATTTTTACCCCGCCCTTTTTCCAAACTGGAACTCAGGGCGGCTTACAAATAGAACTACATGTAGTTAAAAACATAGAAAAACATACAATTAAAATACAATTAAACTATGCACAACCTTAAAACCGTAAAAGGCACTTAAAAATCTAAAAATAATTTAAAATAATACAAATAATAATATAAAACAATAAAACAAGCCTTGTAAAGCCCAATCCTAAACATCTTCTATCCCAAAAGCCTGTCGGAATAAAAAAGTCTTTACTTGCTAACGGAAGGATGGCAAGGAGGGGGCCATTCGTGCCTCCCTAGGAACGGAGTTCCAGAACCTAGGAGCAGCCACCGAGAAGGCCCTATCTCACGTCCCCACCAATCACACTTGCGAGGGTGTTGGGACTGAGAGAAGGGCCTCTCCTGAAGATCTCAGGGCCCGGGCAGGCTCATATAGGGAAATATGGTCTGACAAATAGCCTGGACCTGGGCCGTATAGGGCTTTAAAGGTGAAAACCAGCACTTTGAATTGTGACCGGAAACAAACTGGCAGCCAGTGGAGCTGTTGTAACAAGGTAGTTGTATGGTCCCTGTAACCAGCCCCTATTAATACTCTGGCTGCAGCTCTTTGTACCAGTTTAAGTTTCCGAACAGTCTTCAAAGGCAGCCCGATGTAGAGAGCGTTACAGTAGTCTAAATGGGATGTAACTAAGGCATGCATCACCATAGTCAAATCAGGCATTGGTTGAGAAAAGGGGAGATGTAGTGATTGTAGTAATTTAGAGACATTTCCTTACAAGAAACATTGGGATGGGAGTTTAGAGATGATCCCTGAAGAATGGGGTGAGGGGTGGAGCCTGGCTGATTGAAGGAGCTCCAGGAGAAACACAGGGTTGTTGTAACTTCTGCTTAATAAAACTACCTTGTTAACTGTTGCCTCCATATATTGAACCCAAACATCTTATATATTCAACGTTTACAAAGTTCAAGGTTTTAGTTTTGGTGTACAAAGCCCTATACAGCTCGGGACCAGGATACCTGAAAGACTGTCTTACCCCTTACATACTCAGTTGATCACTGCGCTCTGCAGTTGAGGGCCTCCTGCAGATACCATCTTATCAGGAGGTTCATTCTGCACAATATAGGAAATGGACCGTGTGGCGGCACTTACCCTGTGGAATTCCCTCCCCTTGAATATTAGGCAGGCACCATCTCTGCTATCTTTTCGCCTTTTGAAGACTTTTCTCTTTCAACAAGCCTTTTCAGTTGAGCCCTATCCCAGTCTGAGTATGTGTTAGAATTGCTTGTTAATATGTTTTTTTAAATAATGTTTTTAACCCTTTTAAAAAAGATGTTTTTAAAGCTTTCAAAAAAATGTTTTTAATGTTGTTTTGTTTTAATGTATTTTAAGGTCTGTTTTTATGATGTTTTAAAGTGTTTTTAGTGCTTCTGTTTGCCACCCTGGGCTCCTGCTGGGAAGAAGGGTAGGATATAAATCAAATAAATAAATAAATACAATATATTGGCTATGAATCTGTTAAAGGAATTAATAGCTAGAATGATTCATCACACAACCCTGTTTATTTGTAAGAGATACATTAAAGGCAAGGATTTCAAAACATTTGTGCTAGAAAAAAACATCAATAACAAAGCCTGCTGATTTAATTTTTCAGTACCTTGGGCTTAAAAAGAAATTGTGATTTGTCCATGTTTGCCATGTTTCAATGAAAGTGAAAAGTGTTATACGTTACAAATTACCAGTTGTTTGGATTGCCTAATTCTCTTTTCCTTTAAATAAAATGCATTGTATGACAATTGTGTGCATTTTTATGTACAAAAATAGAAGACATCTAAAAATTGCTTTTTAACCAGGTGCCTTGCTGAACATAGCAGTTCATAACGCTACAGGCTGAAGTACATTCCGAAATGATGCTCATCTTTTCACTTAGAGAGGCATTTTCTGCTCCACGAGAAGCTTGCTAAACTAATGCTTTGCCACAAAATAAAAACTTACTAATTGTAAAGTCAGGTGTAGCCATTCAAAACGTATAACCTCAAAAAACTCAGTTTTTAAAAACCAGTGATTCAGTGCATCAGTGCATACATTTTTGTTGTGAAATGCATTCATTTTACAGGTTTGGCTGTTTGCTAAGTTATAAGAACATTAATCACAATGGCTCAGAAACCACTGCTGTATGGTTTAAATTTTTTACAGAAGAGTTTGTTGGAGCTTAATGGAAATAATATTGAACTCTATCAAACTACACATATAATGATAGTTGTACATTATATTTGTGGATATAAAAGCCATGTAATGCCGAATATAATAAAAGCAAGAAGAGGGAAGGGAAGTAGAAAAATGGGCAATACATTAACTAGAGAATAAATTACACAGGGCAACATCATTGCCAGAAGATAATAGAGCTTGCAGAACATTCAGACACTAATCAAAATATGCTTTGTTACAGAGTCTAAATGTTAAGGCTGGCGCAAGACACTTTAGAAATCCACACGGCACTGCCTCCACTAGTTAACATAGGGCACAATACAGCAGAAAGTTCTCATGAGCAAGTCTCACTGATGTTAATACAATAATAATTTTATTGGGTGGATATCCAACTGAGTCATACTGAGAATAGTCCCATTGAAACCAATGGATTCCAGGTATGACTAACACTGGATATCACTCATTATTTATTACATTTATCCCATCACTCTTAAGGAATTCAGGCAGGCACGCATAGTCCCCTGAATCTCATGCATGGTGGTTAGCACTAGCAACCCAGGAGTTGGATACAGAAGGATATCTGTAATATTAGGGATTTTTCATTCTTTGATTCATCTCAGTGAACCAAAGTTTGAAAGCCTAAGAGGTGCAAAGAATCTTGGGAAACAGCCCTTCTGTGAAGACGTGAGTTATCTGTAAATATTAGAAGCCAAGAGGCATGAACATCCTGACTTTCTTGGGAAGAACCCAAAAATGTATAACTTTATGTATCAGTAGGAAATAGACACGTCTAACAAGCAATGGGACCATATGGGCAAAGATCATGATATCCTTTGACTGTTAGGAGTTAAGAAATCAACCACTTTAAAACACGCATTTACAGTAAACATTTCTCAGAAGACAAGAGATCTATCAAGAAACACATTTGGTAAAACCAGAGCCCCTATTGGCAGTCCCAAATTTTTACATGTTTAAGTATGGTAGTAGCCTTAAAAGCCCTTAAATCAGACATGGGTAATCTGTGGCCCTCCATATGTTACTGGACTACAACTCTCATCATTCCTGACCACAGGCCATGCTCTCTGGGGCTAATGGGAGTTGAAGTCCAAGAATATTTGGAAGACCACAAGTTAACAACTCCTGCCTTAGTAGGGTTGCCAGGTCAGAAGCATTCTAAACCTTGAGATTTCAGGGGTGGGCCCTAGTGATGTCACAGGGGTGGGCCCTAGTGATGTCAATAAATTGCTTGGAGCACACCATTAAAACAAAAAAAAAATCTCTGATTGGAAATTAAGATAGAAATCTTAACTAAATGAGGGTGTTCCCAGGTCCAGCTGAAGTGACAAGATCATTCCTTCTCACCTGCTTAGGGAGACTGGGTAGGAGACATTTAATCTAGCCTACTTGCTTCTGGCAAGAAGGGTTTAAATGTCTTCAGGCAGGCCAGTCATCAGAAGGCCATTGTAGGAAAATGGGAGCACTCATTATATGGGAGAACTCGGGAGTAAAGATAGATGCCACTGAAGGCTGCAATTCTAAGCGCACTTATTAAGGGACTCAGCCCCATGTTATTTGTTATTTAATTTTTGTAAAGTGTATTGTTTTAATGATGTATTTTTATATTTGTGTTTTTCTTGTAAGCCGCCTTGAGGGCCTTTTGGCCATAAGGCAGGTTATAAATAAACTATAACAACAACAACAACAATAATAATAACAACAACAACAACATTTTGCCACCACACCAAAGAAGACTCGTGACACAAGTATGGAATAATGTTATATTTATTAAAATATAACACACTAAATCAAATTCAATTCATCCAATTATTCAAATATAAAATACTTTGGGCAGGTGAGGCTATGTCAGCTCTACACTGCATCAGCAGTTTCAGGGGGGGCTGGAAATTCCTGGGTCTTTGGCAGGGAAGGAAAGTCCTTAGCCAGCAGTCGGGTTGTAAATCTGCCAGGCCTATCCAAAACGTACTTGCCAAGTCAGAAGTCCAGAAGTGAGGTCAGTGGAGGTCCGGGATCAATTGCCAAGGAGGTCAGTCAAAGAGATGCTGCAGGGAAACTAGGTCTACACAAAGCCACGCCTGACGTTGCAGTCAGCAACAAGCTGCAGCCAAGGTGTGATTATAAAGAGCAGGATGGACAGCAGGTGTGAGCCCTCAGCGTTTGGGCCTTAAGGAGACAGGCCTGCCTCTCTTCTGCCTGACCTTCTGCTGTCTACGTTCTGCAGGTGAGGGGGGAGTATCCTGTTCACTGTCTGTGTCTGGCTGCAGGGCCTCTGCTGTCCCTGGGGTGCTCTGCAGCTGAGGGGCAGAAGGAGCTGGATTCTCAGGAGGCTCCTCCATGTCTCCTGCTGCTCCTAGGTCTGCTGCTGTTACTCCTGAGTCGTCCTCATCTGAGGAGTCCTCTGACGGGGCCATGACAGGCTAAACCGAAGTGGGAGGAAATACTCCCTCCCATTCTGAAGGCAAATAATTCTCCTCAGACTGTAACTCCCCAGTCAAGGATGTGGGAGAAATCATTCCTCCTTGCTATTGGAGTCAGGTGTGTGGTTCCAACCTTCGCATCCTGGCCCCACCGTACAGGCGTTCACCATGATGTGCAAGCCGGTCCCACGAGGACACTCCCCAGATCCCCACCAGACATTAAGCCCTGATGGTTCCCTAGGGAGTGCCCTTTACCAGAATGCCTCAACTGCCTTAATTTAAACCCCAATATACCTCACCTGCCCGAATTCCATGCCACAAGAGGGGATCAGCTGAAGCTTGGTCCCCTCAACCCAAGGAAAACAACCCCCAAGGCCCAACCTAAGATCCTCCAATAACAAATCACACCCATGCTCTGAGAGATGAACCCCATCATCTCAAAACAAGTGTGGAGAATGGAACTTAATCCTATCATGAGAAATGAAGGCCCCACCAAGGGACAAAACCAAATTCTTGACTTTTCTATTGACCCACTTCCTAGACCTGTCAATCCTATTGGGGTGAATTGCATCCCTCCACACCCTTCTCACAAGCATGTCAGACCATACTAAAATGAGATTGGGAGAACGAATGAGCCACGTGAGATCATGAGTGACTCTGAGCAGCAAATCCATACCCGGTTGCTGCACCAAGTCATTCTCCCCAAATGAATTAATAAAACATGAGGCCAGCTAGCCGAAGACATGATTCGGCACACCAAGGGCATCAACGCATCCCGCAACATGCCCCTCCGAACCTCCCAACTAACTGTA
Source organism: Rhineura floridana (assembly GCF_030035675.1). Classification (NCBI taxonomy): domain Eukaryota; kingdom Metazoa; phylum Chordata; class Lepidosauria; order Squamata; family Rhineuridae; genus Rhineura; species Rhineura floridana. The sequence continues at coordinate 186,522,521 of NC_084481.1, forward strand.
GCTCTGACAGAAAGCTGCAGCTGCGTCCCGGTAACAGTAGAAGAGGCCCGCCGGTGGGCCCAAAACAAGATAGAATGGCCACACAGGATGATCCTCACCGGGACTGGAAGGCTCAGCGCACCTAAGGAAAACAGAAAAAATAAAATTACTTAGAATTAATACCTGACATAAGACTTGAAAGCGGAAGAACGCCACCTGCCAATTGCCTGGATATCGTTAACGCTCATGCCTACGAGGGCTGCGGCTGTGGCCACCCCAATGTGAAAAGAATGCAACCCATAGACTCCGGCATTGCGACCACTGGCCAACAAGGCCCGCTGAACAACGACCCAAAATTGAAACTGAGTCAGGGCAGAACCATCCGCATGTATGAAAAGATAACACTGGTCCACTGGCCTAATAGACAGAAATTGACGCATTGCAGACACAGGGCATAATTCAGAGACCTGGCAACTGCATAAAGAGACATACAGCCACAGCCCTTCTGATCAGTCTTAGAGACTCTTAGGGAGAACCTAACCAAGTCAGCACCTAACGTGCAATCACCAGAGCATAAGGCCCGGTAGGACACATCGCGCTTAGAGGGGACTAATACTTCACTAGGGCGGAAAGCACCATAGAACATTGTCAGAGTTACTGCGGCAAAAAGGTGCGACTCATACTGAGATGAGCATAAAGAAGATATCAGGCGTGATTGGCCTCCTCCGGTCAGTGGGCCTGGGAGCGGAACACGACCAACCCTCAAGGACCTTTCTGACCCTAAAATCTACAGAATGATCTGGCAGTCCCCATGCCTTAGAAATAAAGGCCAGCGCAGAGAGGTGCCCAGCGATAGTTGAGACAGAATTATTTTGCCCTCTTAAATATAACATAAACTACAATAAATGAGATGCGGGAACAGGCCACGCAATAGGCAGCGCACTGCTGGTTCGGAAAGCCTGGAATTTTTCAAAGGAACGCTGATACGCTTTTTGTGTGCTGGGAGCAAGGGCAGAAGCAATAGCAGCCCTGACTTCTAATTGCCAAGGCTCCACAGGAAAGGTGGTACCGGGACCGGGTCCAGAGCTGCTCCAGGTGCTAGTTCCCGAAAATGCACCATCTGTAAGCGGGAAAGAGCATCAGCAACACAATTCTGTAAACTTGGAACATGCTGAACAATGAATAAGAGATCAAAACGCAAGCATTGCAAGACAAAGGCATGCACTAGGTGCATAACACGAGGAGATATAGAAGTCTGAGCGTTTACAACGCACACTGTGGACAAATTGTCACACCAAAAACGTACAGTGCGATTTTGAAACGCCAATGGCCATATGTAAACCACTGCCACAATTGGAAAAAACTCTAAAAATGTCATATCAGAAGTAAGCCCAGAGGCTTGCCACTTGGAAGGCCATCTCTCAGCACACCATTGAGATCTGAAAATTACCCTGAATCCAAGGCCCCCAGCAGCATCAGAATGTACCTGTAGTTCAGCTTCCAATAGTAATTCCTCGTGCCAAAAGGAGAGACCATTAACATCCTCCAAAAAAAAAAAAAACTAGCCACATTTGCAAGTCTTCTCTTATTCCTGCCGTGACCCTAATTAGATGGAAACGAGAGTGAACTCCCTTCATGGCATCACAGAGACGCCTAAGGAATGCGCAACCAGGGGAAATGACTTTAGAAGCAAAAACTAAATGGCCTACAAGTTCTTGCAACAGAGCCAATGTGATCTTCCTCAAGACAATTGCTGAACGAAGTCGTTGCCGCAGGGCAAGCAACTTGTCCTGGGGCAAACTGGAAGACTGAGTAATAGTATCTAAAGGAGTCCCCAAAAAGGTAAGGGAAGTAGAAGGGCCCTCAGACTTTTCTGGAGCTAAAGGGACACCCAATTCAGCGGTTAAAACTTCAAAAGATTGTATCAAGTGGAGGCAATGAGAAGAACCAGCTGGCCCTACAAACAAAAAATCATCCAGATAGTGGGCCGAGAAAGAAGAAGAAGCCCTCCTTTAATGCCCACTCGAGGAAAGTGCTAAATGCTTCGAAAGCAGCACAAGACACAAAACAGCCCATCAGCATGGCCCTGTCAACGTAAAACTGGACTTGAAATTTAAAACCTAGCAAATCAACATCATCGGGGTGTACTGGTAGGAGACGAAAAGCGGACTTTATATCACACTTCGCCATTAAAGCACCCCTACCGGCCCTACGGACTACTCTCACAGCCTCATCAAAGCAGGTGTATCTGACTGATGCATATATTGGAGAAATGCCATCATTAACAGAGGCACCTTTAGGGAATGACAAATTATGGATAAGGCGATATTCCCCTGGCTGCTTCTTAGGGACTATACCCAAAGGAGAAATTCTTAAATTATTTAATGGAGGAAAAGAAAAGGGGCCTGAAATGCGATCGGCAGCTATCTCTTTATTAAGTTTGGCCAAAACTACAGGGGCCATAGTACTAACAGAGGGTTGGTTGGCAGAGGAAGTAGCCACCCTCGGACCCTCAAAAGGGATACGAAAACCTTCAGAAAAACCCTGCAGCAGGAAACTAGCAGCTCGTCTATTGGGATAACAATCCAACAACCCCGCAAGAGGAAGCAACTTAATAGGGCTACTGGCCTTGCAACGTACCACCGCTGTTGCTGTTTAGGATGTTGTTGTTCCCCTGAACCCTGACAAGCCTGATGGGCACGCTGGCAGGAGGAGCTGGGGTGGTTACCACAACACAGTCCACAGACGTGCCGGAACCTACAGGGACACCTGAGGCAATGGCCGGCGCTGTTGAATGTCCTCCTGAGTCATTACGCCAATATAAATTGAATATGCATTCAGCCAATTAGGAGAATTGCAAAAGCGCGTTAAAGCGCTGATCAAAGCCTAAAGAAAAAGACCAACTGCCGGGAAGCAGGCGGATAGCCACTAAACGCGTGGGCGGATGCCCGCAGCCCAGCTGATCGGCGGAAGGACCGAAACCAGGACAATACAAACAAACAATGAATCAAAGGGGAAGCTGAACCAACGAACGATACAGAAGAATGGAAAGCAGCGGGAACGATCACCAGCCAACGCGGAAGGAGCCTCTTGCACGCGAGGACCAGCAGTAACTGCCGCAAGGCAAAAAAGGCAAGCGCTAGGGGGAAGGAGCAGCCTTATATTTGCTGCTCGAACCCCTTCCTGATTGGTAAGGTAAACCCACATGGCACAATCTAAGAACTTCGAGAAGCTTCCCGAGTCTTCTATAAAATTAGGGTGGCGGCAAACACGCCCCTGCGAAGACAGGAATGCCATAATCTAGCTTCTGGCAAGAAGGGTTTAAGGCCAGTCCAGTCACCAGAAGGCCATTGCAGGAAGAAGGGAGCCTAGTGTTGTGGAGCTGTTAGATGGGAGCATTCAGGAGTAAAGATGGATGCCAGTGAAGGCTGCAATTCTGAGCACACTTATTAAGGGACTCAGCCCCATAGAACTCAACAGGACTTACTTCTGAGTAGATATGGTTAGGATTGTGCTAACCATAAGTAAGGCTTGACTAGGCATCCTCTGCAAAGATATCGATATTCAAGCAGGGAGACAACTCCCTGCCTGGAATGTCCACTACTGGGCAAGAAACAAACTGTATGCAACCAACAAGGTGTGCATCATCAGTGGGTTTAAGGGGGTTGAGCTGAGTGCGTGAAATCACTGTTGTTGCTTCTATGGATGTAAGGATGTCAGAGGTAAATGAAATGCAAATAGAAAAAGAAAAGACAGTGATGATTTCCTAAATGCAATACTATACCAGCCACAACAAGATTCCTATAAGTAAGGCAGAAAACTCAGCATCCCACAAGAAGTCAGATTTCCCAACCAAAAATAAAAAAATCGTGGCAGCCCATCAGCCAAGGTCACAGAAATCCCCATGCAGCACAACCTGACCCGGGGCTGCAGTTACTGCAGTATGCTGTGGCATGATTGCTGAGATTGTTAAGGCTGGTGGGAACTATAAGAGTGAAGGAGAAACTACACTTCCCAGGATTCTCTAGAGAAAGTCATGCAACTTCAATGCAAGTTGAACATTCTTTAAATATATTGTGTGGATCTACTTCACAAACTTGGGATGTTGGAAATACACACACACTGGAGATGTAAAATACATACACCCTATATAACTGTTAATTGTTAAAACCAGAACTTAAAAAAAATGTATTAGTTTCCTATGTAATAAAAGCAGTGGGGTGGTCATGGTTCCCCTCTGTTGTTTTCATCCTGAGGGGCAGGTTAGGCTAAAAGATGGTGAGTAGCCCATGCTCACCCAATAAACTTTGTAGCTGATTTCCATTAAAAAAAAATAATTATAATGATTTACATACAGGCAAAGTCCATGAAGTCGATCCACAGACTACATTTAAAGCACATGCTACTCATATTTAAAGTGCATGACTTCCCCCAAAGAATCCTGGGAAATGTAGTTTTCCCCCTCACTTATAGTTCCCACCACCCTTAAACTACAGTTTCAATGATTCTGTGGTGGGATTCATGTGTTTCAAATGTGTGTTGAATGTGCTTTAAATGAATGGTGTAGATCTGCCCTAGGTGTGCTGTGTATTCATTAGTGAATCGAAAAGAACAATTGTAAAACATGCTTTTTTAAAACAAGAAGGGTGTAGCTCAGTGGTAGGGCGTATACTTTGCATGCAAAGGTCCAAAATTCAATCTCTGGAAGAGACTATTGCCTCGAATCCTGGAAAGCAAATGCTCTCCTCATTACAAAGCTAATGGTACCAAATGGCCTGTGTCGATATAAGGCAGATTCCTTTGTTTCTAAAAGTGGAAAGAGATCCAAGGGCCACAGTGATTCCAAAATTTATATACCACTTTATTGTAAAAAAACCCTCAACGCAGTTTACAGAAAGAATTAAAACAATAAAATTATTGGCAAAAACAGTTTAAGACAGGTAATTAAAACATTCAAAATAATAAACAATGAGTTAAAAACAGATTAAAAACATAATAGCTTCTATATGCCTGGGTAAGCTTGCTTAAACAAAAATGTTTTTAGCAGGTGCCAAAAAGAGTACAATGAAGGCATCTGCCTAACGTCAATAGGCAGCGAGTTCCAAAGTATAGGTGCTGCCACACTAAAGGACTGATTCCTTGTAAGAGCAGAACAAATACTATGTGGCACCTTTAACATGGAAACCACATCTTGAACTTGGTCTGGTAGCAAATTAGCAACCCATGAAGATTTCAGAACAGACATATTATGTGCTGATAGGGTCTCACTCATGTCAGCAATTGTGCCACAGCATTCTGCACTAACTGCAGCCCCACCTGCAGCCTGACTGCAGCCTGACTGGCTGCCAGGATTGTTTCAGTTTTGGTTTTTGGTCAGGAATCCTGACTGGTTGTGGGATGAGGAGTTCTGCCTCATTCATAGGAATCTTGTTGTGATTAGTATGGTATTGCATTTAGGAAATCATCACTGTCTTTTGTGGTTTTTTCCTGCTTGCATTTCATTTACCATTAACCTCACTCCCTTACATCCATAGAAGCAACAACAGTGGTTCCACGTGCTCAGCTCAACCTCCTTAAACCCACTGATGATGCACACCTTGTTGGTTGCATACAGTTTGTTTCTTGCCCAGTAGTGGACATTTCAGCAAATTACAACTTCCAGTGAAAATACAGGGTGGTGCAGGTGCCTGGAGCGGCAGAAACATCTCAGGTTGCCCCCAACAAAGCTGTGAGTTGGTTCTCTCTCTTTCCTTCTATGCTTGCAAGTCTGACACCTTCAGTTGAACTTCTGAACAGCTTCTCTGATGGCAAAATACAAGTAAGCTTTCCCCAGCACCAGCCGGTCCCGCAGAAGCAGGCTGGGTCATGGCCTGGATGTCGTTCCCCATCCCGCTGCCGTAGTTGTAAATGGCGCTGGCGGCAGCTGCCCCCCGCTTGTCAACCACATAGATCTTCTTGGAGAGGTGCACCTGCCACCCTGCTGGATGAGGGCAAGCCATGGCATATTTGTGATGGCAGCAGTAGTGGGGACACTGAAGCTGGTGAGGGCGTTGCAGGCGTTGACGGTGTCGAGCCCCTCCGGCAGCACCAGCACACCTTCTTCCCCAGCAGTACTTTGCCATCCAACATTGTATTCCTTTTCAGTGGAATGAGAAGCTAATCTGCAGTGCAGTTAATTTTGAGGGATGTGGATTTATGCAGATTTAGTTTAAATGAAGGCTTTTGTCCCAGTCCATAGAACCACAAGACTTCCTCTTATGCTGCCATGGTCAAGGTAGAAGCTGGAGGAAACTGGAAACTCTTTAGCCAATTTTTCAACCCAACTGCAGACACACTAGCTCCTTCAAAAGCAGCCACAATGTTTTCTCTGGCTTCACTTTAAAACACATTTAAAAAATGTTCCCTACTCAGGTTCCCAAAGCAGGTGAGAAGGAATGATCCCATCATTTTGGCTGGACCTAGGAAACCGTCATTTAGCTAAGATTTCTATCTTAATTTCCAATCAGATAAATGTGTTTGTTTGAATTGTATGCTTCAAGGAATTGTGGTGCTTAATGTATCATGCTTAATGACATCACTAGGGTCCACCCTTGTGACATCACTAGAGCCCATCCCTGAAATCGTAGGGTTTGGGATGCTCCTGGCCTGGCAACGCTATTGTAAACTGATATGCTGACCTGTCTCTCCTTCCTTTGTCTTCTTTTTTGAGACATATTTGTCTTTGTTCTCTTTCCTGCACCATGAGGGCAATACTCAAGTCTGGGCATTGCTCTTCCAACTTAGTTAGTTGGAACGCCCGACGCTGAGTGCAGCCGCGAACATCGTGAAGAACAACTCCGCGGTGGTGAGAGCGCCGCGGGGGGGAACGCCTGACGCCAAGTGCAGCTGCGAGAAAACATCGTGAATGAACAACTCCGCGGCGGTGAGAGCGCTGCGGAGGAGTGTACGACGCCAAGTGTGGCTGTGAGAGAGCACTGCGAAGGAGCACTTTGGCGGCGGTGAGAGCGCCGCGGGACGGGAGTGCTCGACGACGAGAGTGGTGGCGAGAGAGTGCTGTGAGGGAACGATGTGGTCGTGGGGAATGCACTGCAGAGGAGCGCCCAGCGGCGGTGAGAGAGCTGCGGGAGAGTGGCGGCGAGAGAGCACCGTGTAGGAGCAACTCCGCAGCGGTGACAGCGCTACGGAGGAGCCCCTGGTGGCGGTGAGAGTGGGAGTCGTGTTCCATCTTTGGCATCTTCGACCTCGGGTGCCACGGCTCCGAGCTGTTTCTAGATCCGGCACTGCTTTCCGGGTTGGCTCCATTCAGTGCATTCATTGCTTTTGGACCCTTTTACCGTCTTTGGGCCCTTGTTGTGATGACTACTGCTATTGTTGTTTGCCAACCATCATCATTGTTGTTGTTGTTTGGTGGTATGAGTGGTTTGTATGAGTGTGGGTGCGATTGTGTATAGATTATGAGTTTTGTTGTTTATTTTATTTTTATTATGTGCCTGGGCGGGAGGATAGGGTGTGGGGAGGGAGGACCAGAGGCGGCCCCTATTAGTGTAGTGACGGGCAATGGGAGGTATGGTGTTGTGAGGAGGACATGCCAGTTTAGGGGAACTCGGCCCAGTCAATTGGTGGCTGTACCGTGTTCCGGTCCTCCCCGCACCCACAGGATTGCTGGTAGTTCTATCAGCCAACCCTCGGATCTCCAGTTGCTGCTTCTTAATGCCAGATCGGTAAATAATAAAACCTCCCTCATCCATGATTTAATTGTGGATGAGGTGGCCGATCTGGCGTTTATTACTGAAACCTTGGGTGAGCGATCTGGGAGGCATTAATCTCTCCCAGCTATGCCCACCTGGGTATTCGGTTCAGCATCTGGGAAGGTCTGAGGGTCGGGGAGGGGGAATCGCTGTGGTCTATAGAAGTTCAATCCCTCTTGTTAGGCACCCTATCCAGGTGGCTAATGGTCTGGAGTGCCTTCATATTGTGTTGGGTCAATGAGACAGACTGGGAATACTGTTGGTGTACCATCCACCCTGCTGCCCAACAGCCTCCCTAACTGAGCTGATGGAGGTGGTCGCGGGTTTGGTGTTGCGATCCTCCAAACTTTTGGTATTGGGGGATCTCAACATTCATGCCGAGACCGCTTTGTCCGGGGCGGCTCAGGACTTCATGGCCTCCATGACAACCATGGGTTATCTCAATTTGCTATTGGCCCTACGCATATTTCGGGGCATACTCTAGACTTGATTTTTGCCACTGGATTAGGGGATGGTGATCTGGGAGTGAGGGATTTTACATCTATTCCTTTGTCATGGTCAGACCACCGCCTATTGAGGTTTAGACTCACAATGTGTTCTTCCCTCTGCAAGGGTGGAGGACCAATTAAGACGGTCCATCCCCGGAGACTAATGAATCCTGAGGGTTTTCAGAAGGGTCTAGGGAGTTTTCCGGCTGATAAAACTGACGCTCCTGTCGAAACCCTGGTCAATCTGTGGAATACGGAAATGACCCGGGCAGCTGACACGATCGCCGCAATGCGCCCTCTCCTTTGCAGAGCTCAATTGGCTCCATGGTTTACCCCGGAGCTAAGAGTGATGAAGCAAGAAAGGAGACGGCTTGAGTGCAAATGGAGACGAACTCCCGACGGCTGTAGTCTTGTACTTGTGAAGGTCTCTACCAAGCTCTATGTGAAGGCGGTGAGGGCAGCAAAGAAGCAGTACTTTGCTGCCACCATTCAGTCATCTTCTAACCGCCCAGCGGAGCTTTATAAAGTTGTTCGGGGACTTTTACATTCTGGTCCCCAGAACGCAATAACACCATCAATAGCCCACTGTAATGAGTTTGCGAGGCACTTCCAAGATAAGATCACGAACATCCGCCGGGACCTTGACTCCAATATTGTAGCAGTTGATCCTAATGAGGTGTCCAGAGCACAGTTGTGTCCTGTTTCATTGGATGAGTTTCAGTTGGTACAGCTCGAGGATGTGGACAAGGTGCTTGGACAGGTGCGGGCGACCACGTCTGCCCTGGACCCTTGCCCCTCGTGGCTAATAAAAGCTGGCAGGAATGGAACAGCCGGATGGGCCAAGGAGGTGATTAATGCCTCTCTATGAGAGGGAGTGGTACCACTTAGTCTGAAACAGGTGGTGGTGAAACCGCTCCTAAAAAAACCCTCCTTGGACCCTGAAAATTTTGACAACTATAGACTGGTAGCAAATATTCCATTCCTGGGCAAGGTTTTAGAGCGTGTGGTTGCTCGCCAGCTCCAGGCTCTCTTGGATGAAACTGATTATCTGGATCCATTTCAATCAGGCTTTCGGCTGGGATTTGGTACAGAAACAGCCTTGGTCGCCCTGTATGATGACCTCTGTCGGGAGAGAGACAGAGGGAGTGTAACTCTGTTGGTTCTCCTAGATCTCTCAGCGGCTTTTGATACCATCGACCATGGTATCCTTCTGGGGCGGCTTGCGGACTTGGGAGTTGGAGGCACTGCCTGGCAGTGGCTGTGCTCCTACCTCGAGAATCGTCTCCAGAAGCTGGTGCTTGGGGAGCATTACTCGAATCCCTGGGTACTCCAATATGGGGTCCCGCAGGGTTCGGTTCTGTCCCCCATGCTTTTTAATATCTATATGAAGCAGAGCTTGGAAAAGTTACTTTTTTAAACTACAACTCCCATCAACCCCAGCCAGCATGGCCACTGGATTGGGCTGATGGGATTTGTAGTTCAAAAAAGTAACTTTTCCAAGCTCTGATATGAAGCCGCTGGGTGAGGTCATAAGGAGATTTGGAGTGCATTTCCAGCAATATGCTGATGATACGCAGCTCTATTTCTCCTTTTCATCTTCTTCAGGTGAGGCTGTTGATGTACTAAATCACTGCCTGGCCGCGATAATGGACTGGATGAGAGCTAATAAACTGAGACTCAATCCTGACAAGACTGAGATGCTGTTGGTGGGGGAGCTCTCTGCCCAGATGGCTGATGTCCGACCTGCCCTAGATGGGGTTACACTCCCCCTAAAGGAGCAGGTCTGTAGTTTGGGGGTCTTATTAGATCCGCTCCTGTCTCTGGAGGCTCAGGTAGCCTCGGTGGCACGGAACGCGTTCTACCAGCTTCGGCTGGTAGCCCAACTATGACCCTATCTGGACAGGGAGAACCTTGCCACAGTTATCCATGCTCTGGTAACCTCTAGATTGGACTACTGTAATGCACTCTATGTAGGGTAACCTCTGAATGCTGCGGCCAGAGTTCTTACTGGGATTAAAAAATATGATCATATAACCCCTGTCCTGGCCCAGCTGCACTGGCTACCAATATGTTTCCGGGCCAGATTCAAAGTGTTGGTTCTTACCTATAAAGCCCTTAATGGCATTGGACCGCAATACCTGGTGGAACGCCTCTCCCGCTATATACCTGCCCGTTCACTACGTTTGACATCGAAGGCCCTTCTCCGGGTTCCAACGCATATGGAGGCCTGGAGAGTAATAACCAGAGCTAGGGCCTTCTCAGTGGTGGCCCCCGAGTTATGGAACGCCCTCCCTGATGAGATACGCCTGGCGCTTTCTTTATTATCTTTTTGGCGCCAGGTAAAGACCTACCTCTTTGCCCAGGCATTTTAATTTAATTTTATTTTAATTTGTCTTTGTCTTGATTTTGTTTCTACATTTTACAGTGTATTGTTATCATGTTTATTGTATTTTAATCTGTTTTTACCTTTTTGTACACCACCCTGAGAGCTAGAAAGCTATAGGGCAGTTTAAAAATCTAATAAAATAAATAAATAAATAAAATAAATATGCCTTTCCTATCTACTATGTATTCTATAAATAAAGTAGCTTTTTATTTTACTCTTGATTTAAATACAGAATTAAAAGCCTGCTTTTTAGGTAAATACACACATTAGCACACACAACTCGGACTGCTGACTTACTCTCCATATGCATAACATGTCACAGGCCTTGCTCTGGAGTAGTAATACTAGACCACCTCACGTCAAACAGCTACGCCACGCCCCTTTTGAGTTTGACAGGTGACGTCAGCGGAAGTCCCACCGGAAGGCCCACCCCGGAAGGCCCACCCGCCATTTCTGTTTCCCCTGATGACCTCACTGGATATCCTGTCCCCCAGAAGCCCCAGACCTCGTGCCCCACCCCAGAAACAGTAGCCCTGTGACCCCCCAGGAGCACGTGGTCCTCGCTGGACCAATGGGTGTATTTTTACTCAAAATGGGGTCCTGGATTGGCCCCTATAGGGGCATGTGACCCCTCTATGAGCACGTGGTCTCCAGGGGACCAATCTAAAGAGGTTTAAAACCCCAAAGGTGAAAGCAGGGAGTTGGAAATGCACCCCAAAGGGGTGCATTTCCACCCCCTCTCCAGACTGCTCCCTATAGGGGCATGTGACCCCTCTATGAGCACGTGGATTCCTGGGGACCAATCTGAAGAGGTTTAAATCTCCTAGGTGAAATTAGGGTACTGGAAACGGACCCCAAAGGGGTCCATTTCCACCCCCCTCTCCAGAACAGCCCAATAGGGATAAGTAACCCCTCTACAGCTACGTCACCCAATGGGGGAGGTTTTGAATCCCTAACCAATCAGGAGAGGGGACGGAGAGACCTGGTACAGAAGTGCATTTTGCAAGCCCAGACACGCGTTGAGGGTCGAACATGGAACCAGCCAGCACCCCATTGAGTCCTACGGAATTAACTATGCCGCCACCCGCAGAGAGACCTCACCCTCGAAAGCATTTTATTAGCACAAATTCTAATGAAGATGAATGTTTTTCAGCAACTAAACTGCTAAAAGAGGAAGAGAACAGCCAAATGTGGACCAGCATGTTGGAGGCCATTGCAACAGATAACACTGTAATGCTGGTAAGATTTAAGTGTAAACTACATGCATGGAGAACTGCAAAATATAGGAGGGGGCAAAAAAATGTGAAAACATGTCCTTACTTTTCTAGGGATCTTCAGTAACTGAAAACTCTGCTGCAGCTAGTTCCCATCCATGTCCAACAGCCCTGTGGAAGACGGTATCAACAGGAAACATTCACATGCAGGTTTGTAGAGTGATTATTTGCATGTGTATTATAAAAACAAACAGAGGTATGTGTTTGATTTTTCTAATTTTTTCTTTTCTTTTTTAGAACTCTGCAGATCTGACAAGAAACCATCCCAGGCATATCATCCTTAGAAGCATTCTTGGCATTCAAACCCATGAAACAGACAATATTTTACCAAGAAAATGGAAGGCAGCAATGAAATGCATTGTCAGAGCAACTGTGTATGCCATTTTGAAGCACTGTTTAATGCAAAATATGTATGATACTTGTGAGGGATGCCTAATTCAGGCCCCAGGGCAGAAATCACATCAATGTCTGAATTGGACAAATCCTGTCCTTTCTAGAATGTTGAGAATTATATGTGGAAAGATCTGTTTTAAAAGTGTGCTTCATGTTGTTATCTTAACAGCTTACAGTCTGAATTGTCTTGTTCTAACACAAGAAACTGTTGATGAAGTATTAAGCCTTGTTACCAGAGTAGGCCGTTCCCAAAAGTCTGTCAAAGTTGTTGAAAAGATACTGAGAGACACTGACCAGTCATATCTAAGCCACATTTTAAATGTTATTAAGAACAGAAGTTACAAAACTTTTCTTACATCTCTCAATGAATCTTCTGAATAAAACGCTCTATTTGGAAACATAGTGTGTTTTTCTTTCTTTTTTAAAAATAAAGATGTAAATACATGGCTCCTCCTGTGGAACACATGAATGATTAAATTAGGACAGGGCTCATGGTGGTGAGCTAATCATCCTCACCATTTCTGCTTTAATGCCAAAAGTAAATAAATATAATGGATGCTCCCACAAGATGCAGTAATGGCCACCAGCTTGGATGGCTTTAAAAGAAGATTAGACAAATTCATGGAGGACAGGGCTATCAATGGCTACTAGCCATGATGGCTGTGCTATGCCACCCTAGTCAGAGGCAGCATGCTTCTGAAAACCAGTTGCCGGAAGCCTCAGGAGGGGAGAGTGTTCTTGCACTCGGGTCCTGCTTGCGGGCTTCCCCCAGGCACCTGGTTGGCCACTGTGAGAACAGGATGCTGGACTAGATGGGCCACTGGCCTGATCCAGCAGGCTCTTCTTATGTTCTTATGTTCTTATGTTCTTATGCTGACCATGAGCAGCTTCCTAGGATTTAATCCTATATGGTCAGCTTCTCCTAGGTCTTAATTCAAACTGGGGAGATTACTGTTTAAACAGAATAAATGTACAGGATCTGTTTTTTATATCCCTCTAGGTAAATCTCTGAAAACTAAAATATAGGGTTACCTGTGAGCCAAAGAAGCTGCCCCTGCATGCAGCATGCTTGTAAGATGTAGGGTTTTTATACTGTATAATCTGAATGAACTGTGTTAAATTCAGGCTTACCAGAGAGCTATAGCAACCCCCACAACAACAAAAAAGAGCCACTTTGCAACGTACCTGTAATATTGTGGAACCAATCACAGATCAAAGATACCCAGTTTAGCAGTGTTTTTTCAGGATGCAGTTATCCATGGTTATTTTTGTAAAACACATGGTTTTTGCATGGCACCCTAGAAACTAGCCAACCATACAGTGTAAGGTCCTGGGAAAAATGGCTGTGACCACATGGGCCAGAAAAATGGCTGTGACCATGAGAAATTTGGCTGTGATCACATGGTATTGGATTGGCCAATACAGGCCGCTCTCTATAGGTAAAAAAAATAGCAGTTCTCCAGGGTGTAGTGTAAACCAATCACAAAGCCCTGGTCTGCATACATTAGGTGTGGTGATATAAAAGAGCCTACACAGCTCAGGATCTTTCTCTTTTACCAGGCATCGGTGAGTACCCTCTATTGTTTTTCTAGCATGATTTAATAAGTTTGAGGCCTAGTGGCTGTTTCTAGCCCTTTTTAAAATTATTTTTAAAATTCTTCCCCCCCCCCGCAGTCTGCAAACACACTCTAATCTTCTAGAAGGTAATTGTTTATTTCATTAATGTGGTGCATGGTTTAAACATAGTATAGATTAGCCCACAGCAATTATTTGCAAGTATGTAGATTTTTTCCCTAGCACTTTAAAAAATTCTTTTAAAAATTCTTTTCCCCCAGCAGTCTGCAAACACACTCTAATCTTCTAGAAGGTAATTGTTTATTTCATTAATGTGGTGCGTGGTTTAAACATAGTATAGATTAGCTCACAGCAATTATTTGCAAGTATGTACATTTTCCCCCACCACTTTTTAAAATTCTTTTTAAAATTCTTTTCCCCCCGCAGTCTGCAAACACACTCTAATCTTCTAGAAGGTAATTGTTTATTTCATTAATGTGGTGCGTGGTTTAAACATAGTATAGATTAGCCCACAACAATTATTTGCAAGTATGTACATTTTTTCCCTAGCACTTTTTAAAATTCTTTTTAAAATTCTTTTCCCCCTGCAGTCTGCAAACACTCTCTGAGCTTCTAGAAGGTAAATTGTTTATTTCATCAATGTGATGCATAGTTTAAACATAGTATAGAAAAGTCCACAACAATTATTTGCAAGTATGTACATTTTTTTCCTAGCACTATTTAATAAGTTTGAGGCCATGTGGCTGTTTCTAGCCCTTTTTAAAATTCTTGTTAAAAAACCTTTTTTCCCCACTGGGCTATTTCTCTCAGTAAACACTCTCTGAGCTTCTAGAAGACACTTGTTTATTTCATTATTGTGATACATAGTTTTGTTTCGTTAATATGATACATAGTTTAAACATAGTATAGAATAGTCCCTAGCTATTAATTGGAAGTATGTACAGTTTCCTAGCACGATTTAAAAAGTTTGAGGCCGTGTGGCTGTTAGCGCTCTGCTGCGATAACATGGTTTAAATTTACTTTTCTTTTTAAATATAGTATAGAAAAAGCCCCCAGCATCATAAGAGAATGTCTGCAAGTAAGCTCTTTTTTTTCTCGTCAAGTTTGCAACATATAGTTTATTTCTGGTCCCATGTGAAGAATTCCCCCTTTTTTCCACAGATTCTGTTCTTCAGGGTGGGAAAGCATCAAAGACAATGCAGCAAAATCTATCCAATCTGTTTGAAGGTAATTAATGCTTGTTTATATAAAGAAATCCTCAAAAGGCACGTGGTCTAAAGACCGGTGCATAAATTATAGGAGACCTTCTGAATGTTATGGGGCTTGTACATTTATTTCTCAGATAGATATTGTACTGGGTATATTAACCAAAACAACGAATAGTAATTCTTGAATAAGTCCATGATTCTGATCTTCGCATTGTGGAAAGGTCTCTCAAATTGCTTAACAAAACCGTATTCCTGCAATAAAGATAGAGAGTATTTATTGTTATGGCTGAAGTCAGCTATTTTCTCAAACTTAAGAACAATATATATATATATATATATATATATATATATATATAGTCATACTCACCCAGCCTCCATTTTCCAAGATCCATTCTGATTTTGTACTCATGATGTATGCTGTGATGTAATGTGTAAGCTGATCCTCATTGCTCTGTGTCAGAGAAACTCCACACAACTGTAATTTTTTAGTGATAATACCGCCAAACAGAAGGGTTGTTAAAAGACGACCCCAATTTGATTTTCCATCTGCAAATACTGATTCTGCCACTCTGCCAAAAGTATTGCATGCTGCCTCTGTAGATTTAATTTCAAGAGAGTTCAAAAATGGGGCTATTTTTTCTTCAATCTCATCTTGAATTGGGCGGGCAATATTTTCAAAAACTAGGACCGGCTTGAATTGTTGTATCTTAGGTACTGTTCTCCCACAAACAAAATTTAAGGAGCTCTGAACCATGATGAATGTATGACTCTCCATCTTTTCTGAATGGGGTGCTAAACCCTAGTTATGCTATGTATTGGTTCCAAGGGGGCAGGTCTCAACATGTATTCCTTATCTTCAGAATCTGCAGGTCCAAGCTTTCGCCATGTTTCTAAACTGAAGAGAAAGATAAGCACCACCCCTTCCAGGATCTCAAATAATGATGACATTAATGGTATGATAAAGGGACTATGAAAAGAAACAATTTCTAATTTCAGTAAAATTCTCATGCATGTAACGCAGATATGTTTTCTGGTTATAGGTAACAGGGTTCAGGAAATTGAGGTGGCAGGACCGTCCCTTAAAAAAACAAAGAAAACGCACCACATAGAAGGACCGCAGACCTCAGAGGGTATAGGTAAATAAGATATTTCAAGTTGTAGTGGTCATTTAAGTTCAATAAGGAAACCATCAAAAGAGCTAATATGGTTGTTATTCCTCACAGTGTACAACAGCAACAGGACCGGGTAAGAAGTGTGTGTGTGTGTGTGTGTGTGTGTGTGTGTGTGTGTGTGTGTGTAAACATAACCATAACCATAGCTGCACATGACACCATTCTTTTGTATTTTAGAATCTGTATGTGGCAATACAGATAAAAAGTGTGGAGACACAGAGATCCAGGCTGTTCCTGATCCAGAACCTATACAGAGAAGGTGTGACAGCCCTCTACAATCATCACAAGGATCCCTAAAGTTATGGATTCCCACACAGGGGCCTGAGGAGCAAGAGCTACATAATTGTGTTGAGCAGTATAGACTGGTATCAAATACATATGAAGCTATTGAGAACATGGTTAAAAAAGCTAAGAATATGTTTAAAAAAGCTAGCATGATGATGATGAATGCCAAACAGTATCAAACATCTGCAAATCAGTTTTGTAGAGGGGGCTGTATTGATTCACCAGCCCTGACAACACTTCTTAAAGAGATTAAAAAACAACAACGGTATCACTGCAGTGCTAATAGTATTGCTAAGCATGTACAAAGGGGTGGTGGTAAACCCAAAAAAAGGTTCGGGAAAAGCAAACCAACCCAGTCCCAGCTGTACTGGAGAAGGAGGATTAAAAAAATACTGTGCATGGCTAAAAAATCACTCTCAGCCTCTAAAAGCCAAAAGCGTTCAGGTAAAAAAGGCTGTAAAAATACTCCACCTCTAGGCACAGCTGTTCTAAAACATTTCCAAACACCGCAGGATGCAGGGTCTTCAGGCTCACACATGTCTACACCATCTCAGGATGTAGAGCCTATAGGGACTGTCTTGCATTCATCTACACCACCCCCGGATAGTGAAGGTGAATGTGCACCCAATGATCATGAGGGGCTGGTATGTGTAGAACGTGTTGCCACATACCAAAGACATTTTGAAGGCTTCCAAGCATTGCACGTTACTGAGGTATTCCAGTTTATTAATCTAGACCGTATCAGATCATATGCCCACGCTGTATCTGAATTATACAATGCCATCCAGATGGTTCTACAAGATATTAATAGTAGAATCGCTCCTGAGGATTATGTTCAAATAAGGTTAGAGGGTGGGGGTCTATCAGATCCACTATTTTCAGTCAGAACGAATAGGGATGCCCTGAATGCTGAGGACTTTCTAACGCACATGAGCAATCTCTTGCAGAGCAATGCACAAATACTTGCAGATGTCTCTCTGCGTTTGGTTGTTACAATTGTGAGGCCTCCAAATGGTGGAGGCCATAGGGCAATAGGTTCTATACCCAACAGTGCAATCATCAGTAAAAAAAGACAATATCTGGTAGATTTAAACTCCATGGGTAACAATCTCTGTTTTGCTGGGGGGTTCTTAGCCGTTATGGCTGAGAAGACCCGTACAGATACCAAATTGTTGACAGCAGCAGGGGAGTTGCATAAGGAACTAGGCTGGAGTGATCAAAAGAAAGTTGCCCTTAATGATGTTTCCTTTTTTGAAGACCTTTTAAAGGTCAACATCCAGGTAGGCCACTTCAATAAAAAAAAGGGATGGAATCTGTATCACACAATAGGACCGAAATACCCCAAAACCTATACTATGCTTCTCCATGATGAACATTATTATGGAGTACACAATGTAAAAGCTGTTTTTGGATCTAAAAACTATTGTGAGTATTGCAATACGTTATACACACACATGCATAATTGTATGTATCGCTGCAGGCTTTGTCTGAGTACAGAATGTGCTAGTAATGTTGGTACACTGCAGAGATGCAATAATTGTAAGATGGTTTGCAGATCTGCATCCTGCTTATTTAGACACAGACAATTGGCCTCTAAGAAAGGTGTAAAATGTGAGCACAGAATCTACTGTGTAAAGTGTTCCTCTCTCCAGAACCCAGGGCATGATGACCAAAAATGTAAAGGAAGACAATGTAGTGTTTGCTGGGAGTTTATCACATTGGACAAGAATCATCAGTGTTACATGGCACCTATTAAGCAACCTAAAGTGTCTGTAAAATACGTGTTTTATGATTTTGAGTGTCACCAGTCAACAGGCGTTCACATTCCAAATTATTGTTTTGCACAAGCGTTTGCAGGGGAAACTGTGGAATGTTTTAAGGATAGGCGCAAGGATTGCAAAAAGAAAGGGGGGAAGAAACAGAGGAAGAAGCCGAGCCAGAAAAAGAATGAGTGGCTCCCTGCAGGCAAATCTTGGGAGTTTAAGGGTGAGTCATGCCTTGCTGAGTTTATAAACACCTTCACTAAGGATAGCCAGTTCAGCAACTGCACATTTATAGCTCACAACTCTAAAGGTTACGACTGTTATTTTATAATTAGTCAACTGATCAAGGAAAAATTGGATGTAGATATTGTTGCTCAAGGGGGTAAACTGCTCTGTGTGACAGTAAACAGGCTAGGTATCAAATTCATTGATTCCCTTAGTCATTTACCCATGGCCCTCTCTAAATTTCCATCTGCTTTGGGTTTTGAGGGTTGTAAGGGCTATTTTCCCCATTATTTTAATACTCCTGAGAACTGGAATTATGTGGGACCGATGCCCAGAGTCGAGGACTATGGTGTACATCAGATGATGCCCGAGGAAAGGGAGAAATTTTTAAAATGGTATGAGAAGAACAAAACAAACATTTTTGACATGCAGAAAGAGTTGGCATTTTATTGCAAACAAGATGTAGCAATTTTGGTGCAAGGCTGTACCAAGTACAGACATGAAATCATAGAAATGACCAAGGCTCAGAAAGCAGCAAAGTCTGGCACTGAATGGCGTGCTATAGATCCATTCCAATACCTCACACTGGCTAGTGTGAGTCTAGCAATGTTCAGGTTTAAGTTTCTGAAGGAGGACACCATAGCCCTACCCCAACCAGACAACTATCACAGGCAGTGTAAGAGATTCTCTACCTCTTCAGTACAATGGCTATCATACTTAGAACATAAAGAAAATATTCAGATTCAGCATGCCCTAAAGGGTGGTGAATTCAAAGCTGGTGATTATTTTCTTGATGGCTATGCAGTCATAGACAATAAGAAAACGGCTTTTGAATTTAATGGGTGTTTTTGGCACGGCTGTGTCCTATGTTATCTTCCAGAAAATAGGAATCCTTTGATGGGTAAATCTTACAAGTCTCTTTACAACTCTACAGAGAAAAAAACTGCTGAACTTAGAGGGTTGGGGTATGAGGTCAGGAGCATATGGGAGCATGAATGGAAGCAAATGTTGAAATCAGATGAGGAGCTTAAAAACTTTCTGACTTCAGCGGGGTATCCTGAGCCTCTAGAACCTAGAGATGCTCTCTATGGTGGATGCACTAATGCTATCAGTCTTTATTATAAACCAAATGCTGAAGAACAGATAGAATATTTTGACGTCTGCAGTTTGTATCCATTCGTCCTTAAAAATAAAAAATATCCCTTAGCACATCCAGAGGTAATATATGAGAATTTTGAACCCATTTCTAATTATTTTGGGATTGCAAAGGTAAAGGTGTACCCTCCCAGGGGTCTTTTCTTCCCTGTACTACCTGTTAAGATTAATGGAAAACTCATGTTTCCCCTCTGTGCAACCTGTGCAAAAGCACACATGGAAGCATGCAACCATTCTGATGAGGAGAGCGCTCTGATAGGAACGTGGTGTACAGTGGAACTGGATGTTGCTATAGAGAAGGGGTACAGGGTGGCAGAAATCTATGAAGTGTGGCATTTTGAAAGGACATCTACACAGCTGTTTTCAGAATATATAGACACGCACCTTCGTCAGAAACAGGAGGCATCAGGATACCCTGAATGGTGTGTCAGTGGAGACGATAAACAGAAATATGTAGATGACTTTCTCAAAAAAGAGGGGGTGTTCTTGCGCCATGAACTGATCTCTGAAAACAAAGCAAAGCGTAATATTGCCAAACTGTTTTTAAATTCTTTGTGGGGGAAATTTGCTCAGAAACCCAATCTGGCTAACACCCAGGTGTTGAGAGATCCTGATGACTTGTTTAACATTCTGTTTTCTGATGCTTTTGAGGTTTCGATGTGTGAATTTATTGATGCTGCTGCTGCCTGTGTGACTTGGAAACATTCAAAAGATCGTATGACAGTCTCAGGTGGGAAGAATGTGTTCATAGCATGTTTTACAACTGCCTATGCATGCCTGAAGCTCTACAGCCTGCTTGACAAGTTGCAGGAGCATTGTCTGTATCATGACACAGACTCTGTTATATTTGTGAGTCAGAAGGGACAATGGGTTCCACCTCTAGGTGATTTTTTAGGGGAACTCACAAGTGAAATCCCTGCAGGTCAATATATCACAGAGTATGTCTCCGCAGGTCCTAAAACGTATGGTTACAAATTGTCAGGAGGGACTGCATGCCTGAAGGTCAAAGGAATAACCTTGATGGCTGATAACTGTACAAAAATTAATTTCAATAGTCTGAAGGACTTAGTTTTTGCCCATGTCTCAGACAGTAAAGAGTTGCCGCAGCGTGAGATAGTAGTGCAGCAACAGGGTATTGTTCGAAACAAAAGGTCCTGGACTCTTGAAACAAAAACTCTCAAGAAAACCCAGAAAGTTGTCTATGACAAGAGAGTGATTACCAAAGGGTTTAAAACCATTCCTTACGGGTTTTAAAATGGATACACGGTGGCACCACCCCTTCTCGGCCATTCTAGCAGGTCCTAGTAACTGCGGTAAAAGTTTTTTTATAAAAAGCATGATGGACAATGCTCACAGTGTACTTGCAGCTATGCCTGATAATGTTGTATGGTTTTACAATGTCTGGCAACCGTTGTACCAGGAATTACTATGTAAATACCTTATTAATTAATTAATTAATTAATTAATTAATATTAATATTAATTAATAAATATTAATATTTTCTGCAAGGGAAAAAGCAACCGCACCATCAGCCTAAACGCTAAATATATGGTGTTGTTTAAGAATCCCAGAGATAAATTACAGATTGCAACTTTAGCACGGCAGATGTACCCTAGAAATGCACAGTTCTTCATGGAAGCTTTTGCAGATGCAACACAAAAACCTTATGGTTACCTGGTTGTTGATTTAAATGCATCCACACCTGAATCTTACAGATTAAGATCAGGGCTTTTCCCTCCAGACTGGCCTGTTGTATACACTATGAAAAAGGCCACTCGTGGTTACAAAAGGGGGTAGCTTAACCGCTCTGTGTTCTTTGAGTCTGGTTAGCCAGTTGGTCAACATGTCCAGCCACGTAAAAAGAAACCTCCCTCTCTTAAATCTTCTTATTAAGGCTCCTCCACATCACAGGAAAGCCATTTTATGTGCAGCATCAGATGATCTCATTGCTGCAATGTCAGAGATAGCCCTCAACACTTTAAAAGGCAATATTCCTCTGTCTCCCCGCCAGGTGCGTATATTAAGAAAAAAATGCAGCCTTATCAAAAGCCTCAGCAACAAAAGAGTCTCAATAAGAAGGAAGAAACAAATAGTGAAACAGTCTGGGGGTTTTCTCGCACCGCTACTAAGTTTTGCCATCCCTCTAATAACAGGACTGTTAACTAAACAGTGATGGAGTATGCTGAAAAGATGTACCTGGTTCCCAGCCATCAATTAGAACAATTGAAAGGAACCCCTCCTAAGGAGGAAGACATCAGAAAAGCCACAATCTATTCACTCGATACTGAAATGAAGGAAATTCTTCACAGGTCAGATTTATCTCAGTATGAAAAAGTCAGACGTTATGATGCCCTGCTTCAGAGATATCTAATTCATGTAAGACATAGGGAGGCAGAGAAAGAAAAACTAAACCTGTTTCTACCACAGCCCCAACAGGCCTCTGCAGAAACCCCTGTAAATTCTGATACAATCATTCAAGAAATACTGGACAGTCTGCCTGCTAGATGTAAGAATCATGCTAGGTTGTTGTTAAACAAAATGCTACAGAACAAGTGTGTTTCCACGTGGAACGACAACGGCGTCTTTTTGTATAAGGGCAAAGCTATAGATGGATCCAATATATTGGACCTGATTAAAGGAATCACGCAGTCCCGCGCCCTCTCTGTAAAACACCCCCCATAGGTTGGGATGTTTTTATGACAGCCCTAGCTGAACTAAACATTCCTACATCTGTTGTGGGCAATGCTGCCAACAGGGAATCTTTAGACATGTTAAAGAACCCCTCTATCTCTTCTAAAAAACATGTTGCTGCATGGCTTGACCTATAG
This sequence comes from Rhineura floridana, assembly GCF_030035675.1. Taxonomy (NCBI): domain Eukaryota; kingdom Metazoa; phylum Chordata; class Lepidosauria; order Squamata; family Rhineuridae; genus Rhineura; species Rhineura floridana. The sequence goes on from NC_084481.1 coordinate 186,545,000, forward strand.
TATCTCTCTGCTGAATGTTTTATAAAGAAATAAAACTTTCAAATGTGTGCTTAATGTTATATGCTGACTGTGTCTGATTGTTTTACAGGTATAAAAAACCACCACAACAGTATAAATTATTTAAACCCTTAGGGGTGCTTTATTGGGAAACACGGCTATGAAAATCATTGCAGGATATACAGCTCTGGAATGGTTGAAACACAGATGAGGAAGGTCTGGGCATATTTCTCTTGTTTACAATCTGTTCCACCATCTGATCATTTCTCTCTAAATCATAAGAATACAGTTCTTGAACCTGTTTAAATGTTAAACCCTTACAACGCTGTTGTAGAAAAAATACGCAGTGGTAGCCACAGGCGACAGAATCTGGGGCTTGTAATTGTCGGGGATGAAAAGCAATCCTAGAGGTATTTTTCCTTAGAAATTTTATAATGGTCTTGGGAATCAGCGGGTGGTCTGGAGGATGTCCATAGGAATCAAAAAATTCACCACTGTTATCTTCTGTCAGGTAGATGGCTAGCCAGTGTTCTCCAGGCATGTTGTTTGGATGGGTATTGACTACTAGCCCCACAGGTCTTTGTAGTAATCTCTCTTTGGGGAATCTGTCACAGGTAAAAAACACCGTAGAAAGGTTTTCGCGTGTAGGGGTTTGAAGAGAGGATGCGTGTTAACTGCACGCCGTCCATGTTTACATATAGTCATACAATACATTTCTTCTGTGATTTATCTCTATCACGCTGTCAAAAACTCCATACACTATCATGTTGACTGTAGCTGGTAGAGCCCTAGCAAATCGAACTTCTGCTCTCAGATTCCCTGTTTTGATCAAAGAATAGTGATCCCCGCATTCTTGGTCTGGAGACAGGTCAAAAGCAAAAAGAGTGTAGCCTCTTGCAAACTCCTCGCGGTTAATTAAAAGAGCCCTATCTTTCATATGTTTGCCAGCAGTTTGCACCAGGCTCATGTATTCTCGAACACAGTTCCGGGTTTCAAATTCTGGCTGATGAGGCTTTGTGGGAATTTGGAAACCATTGATGTACAGAGATACAAAACTGATGTCATAATGCTTAAAGTTAAAAGGGTTTTTATTGTATATTCCACTGAAGGAATCATTATCCACCAACCCTATAACTACTTGCTTGGGTAGCTGGCCCAAAAACAGATTCTCCTGATTGCTGACACGGCTTCCTCCAGGGATGCTAAACACTTTCATGCTGACACGATCCACAGGGTATTTGGCATTGGATGTCAACAATGCCTCTGCATGTCCTAACCGGACACCTGGTGCCACTCTCACCTTCTTTACAAAAAGTGAAGCTGATAAAATTTGCAATTTGTGGCGGCTGTTTGCATCATTTGTCATCAGGCCGAAAGCGTCTTTGTTGCGTGTCAGTTTAATTTTCACATCCACACCGTTTAAAAGCAATTTTTCTTGAAACAACAGATTAGCATGGAGATGTCCTAGGAGGTCTATTTTCTGGCTTTCACCTGTCAGTGCAGCCCTTCTAACAAATCCTAAATTATCCCCATCCAGGGTTGCTGTTTCGTGTTCTCCAGGTGTGTCTTTGTAAAATAGCCCTGCAGAGAATTGTGTGGCTAGCGTATCATCACTGTAGTTCAGCACAGATTCTATGAAGGCTCTATAAGGGTAGCAGCTATTGCTCTGACTGATGAGACGGTCTCCCAGGGTCACATCCAGGTGACTAAAGATGGAGGCCAGCGGATAATTCACTAAACCCACATTAGCATCTCTGGCCAGGTTTGTTCCATCATGGTTCACAATTTTGCAGCACACATATAGCATTGTATTGTTTAAATCCATATAATCTTTGCCATTTCCTGCAATGTAGAATTCTAGTGGTGCAGTTTCCATTAGCGCTGCCAATGGAGGGACCTCAATAAATAGGCTTCTCTCAATACTGGTCTGGGTAGGCCCAATCTGGAATAGATCTAATTCAGATTTAGTGCATTCCTCAGAACTGCAATGGATGAAGGCCATGCTGGTTTAAAATATATCTCTTTTTCAGGCCGGTACTGTTTGCCTCTTCTTTCTTGAAGTTTTCTGCTTCTGAGGCTTTTTCCTCAATGGCGGTGCTCTTTTAAAAGGTCGAGGAGGGCCTGTTAATTGTACCCGTGATGCTTTTCTTTTCAAGGCCTTTCTCCTTTTAATATACATCAGCCCTGAGCCCTCTTGTTGGGGTTGTGGATTAACTCTATTCAAAACTGCCTGAGTAACCTGCCCTACCACATCTTTAGCGATATTCTTAGCAGCTGTTTTAGCATGTGGCTTAATAATCTCTAGGCCTCTTCTCAAAAGTGGTACGGCTTTTCAAAAAAGGCTCCTGAATATCCCCCTGATTCCTGCCCCATACATAACAGGCGTACCATGGTACCCAGGAAGAGCATTTCCAGCCTGGGCCCTGTAATAATTCCGGTAAAGGGTTGGGTCACCGTAGGTTTTCAGTATCACCATTTTTAAAACAGCAAACCTCTGCGTGGGCGAAAGTGTACCTTCACAATCACCTTTCCAAAACGGAATGGTACGTTTTTGTTCTGATCCGTCTTTATTTCAACATTAATGGTGTCAATATGATGCTTACTCACCAGAATAAGTGTGGTTTGTTGAAGCCTCCTGTAATGTCTGCTGTAAAAGGCAGCTGACGTACATGGATGTTGGGAAACAACCCTAATATGTGGGCTAGTTCTTCGCTGCTTTTAAACGTGCAACCATCATCTGATTTAAGTCTAACCATTCTAGTCACTTGGTCATAGTGTAGGACCATATCGGGGTGCTCGCTGCTCTGGTCTAGTATAAGGCTGTTCATGTTTTCCAGCAGTTCAGGGATGCTTGAGTAATAACCACGTCGCAGACGATAGGACCATGTTTTTTCTCCATTACCAATTTCAAATTGGGAATCAGATGTTAGATTGTTCCAGCTGTGTGGGTACTGTATCTCAACCAGACCTACTTCCCACGCCCCTGGCAGATCCAGGGGCCTTGCTAGGTGAATAGTAAAAGCTGAGCTAGTGTTTTGCGGAAAAACAGTTACACAGGCATTGCTAGGCAGAGTAATGTAAAAACCACTATCCCCCATTCTTCTGTGCAGGTTCACAAAGATCAGAAGCAAGTACCCAACTGTTGAACTTACTGGGCAAGCCTAACCATTTCACTAAATGATACTTTTTCATACCCTTGCCTTTTGTTGATAGAATTGATTCAATCCTGTACAACTTGTCCTGTTTGTCATTAACCTTCTGCAACTCTTCAGAATAGAAAGAACCAATTACAGGCTCCCCAGCATAATCTTTTAACAGGAAGACAGGTTTCCTTCCTCTTCTGATGACCTGATCCACTATAAACAGCTCTGTGGTGAAATTTTGTTCATACCCCTTGACAAATACCCCTTTGCTTTTAGAAATCCTCACGTGGTCTCCTTTCCTGAACAGCGTTGATACCTCTTTTCTGTAAATACAGTCTCCATAAATGGTTTTCCATACCGACAGGGCATTAGAATGGTTAATATCAATAGGCCTTGCTCTGATAGTTCTATGAAAACTATGATTATAACTTTTTAAGAGTTGTGGCAGGATATCGATATAACTATAGGTGTTGTTAGCTGTAAAATACCTCCACATTTTTGATTTCAGAGTACGGTTAAATCTTTCAACAATAGCAGCTTTTACTTCATTATTGCTGACGAAGTGGTGAACTCCATGCTGTTTTAACAAGCCGTTTATGGCTCTGTTTAGAAACTCTTTGCCTCGGTCCATTTGGAGCTTTCGGGGCTTTCTTCCGCTCTGACTAAATATAACGTTAAAAGCTTTAGAGACCTCTTTGCCTGTCTTGTCTTTTAAAGGCAATGCCCATGCATACTTAGACAGAATATCTATGACTGTTAAAATGTACCTATAGTTCTTGTTGTGCTTAGAAAATTGTTGCATATCTACTAAGTCAGCCTGCCATTGGGCATCGATATCAGACACAATAGTCTTGTTTCTTTTAAAATGGATTCTGGCTGGCTTATGCAACGTGTAAGCATCTTGGTCTGAAAGCCATGTCATAACATGTTTCCTCCTTAGTGTTTTACTGTGCTTTTTTTGCCTCCTGAAATAGATGGTTCACTCCCCCAAAGCTCCCAACCTCCTCAGGTGTGTAATATGTGGTTTTTAGAATTTCATCATGCTCCCCCATATTGCTGGTTGATACAGGTATGGACACCGTGGGCTAAAGTAAACTATTTTTATTGGTACAAAAACTCCTGCTTCAAGCTTTCAGGGTTCAGGTTTGGGACAGACACATGAAATTCAGGAAATATTAACAGCCTGCGAACTCTCAATGTGTAGATTTTCCAAATCACCATCATGCACCACATCTTCCTATAGAAAAAAAAAAGAGAGGCACTTTAGCATTGGGGTTGCACCAAACTGGGAAAAACAACACACTAATAAAAATACAGCTCAGAAGCACCTACCTGTGGACACCCTTGCTCCGTGCCTTCATTTAAATCTTCCAGCCACTCATTTTCTTCAACCTCCATTTCCACCATGGGTTTAAAAAGTACACTTCCATCCACAACCTCAGCAGATTTCATAAGTTCTTCTTCCTTCAGGAAATGAGCCTTCAGATCACACCCACAATCACACTCTGTGTCAGACATGGATTCACTAGAATTTGCCTGGAATGAGGTTTCAGGGTCTGGATACTGTCCGGCAGTGAACACCGCCACAGGTAAGTTTGTTGTTGAAACAGAACCTTTTTTTTCTAAAATGCTCTGATTCTTCCTTTCCACTGCTAATTTTTATACTCGCTGGTGGAAACGATAATCTCCTAGGCTTTACCCGCCTTTTTGAGCGCATTTTCAAAGGAGCTAGAGGATAGGAAAAACCTACTAGCCCAAATGCTGATTCGCATGCAGGTTCCATGTTCGATCCTCAGAGCGTGTCTGGGCATGCAAAATGCACTTCTGTACCAGGTCTCTCCGTCCCCTCTCCTGATTGGTTAGGGATTCAAAACCTCCCCCTAATGGGTGATGTAGCTGTAGAGGGGTTACTTATCCCTATTGGGCTATTCTGGAGAGGAGGGGTGGAAATGGACCCCTTTGGGGTCCATTTCTGGTACCCTAATTTCACCTAGGAGTTTTAAACCTCTTCAGATTGGTCCCCAGGCATCCATGTGCTCGTAGAGGGGTCACATGCCCCTATAGGGAGCAGTCTGGAGAGGGGGCAGAAATGCACCCCTTTGGGGTGCATTTCCGACACCCTGCTTTCACCTTTGGGGTTTTAAACCTCTTTAGATTGGTCCCCTGGAGACCACGTGCTCATAGAGGGGTCACATGCCCCTATAGGGACCAATCCAGGACCCCGTTTTGAATAAAAATATGCCCATTGGCCCAGCGAGGACCACGTGCTCCTGGGGGGTCACAGGGCTACCGTTTCTGGGGTGGGGCATGAGGGCTGGGGCTTCTGGGGGACAGGATATCTGGTGAGGTCATCAGGGGAAACGGAAATGGTGGGTGGGCCTTCTGGGGTGGGCCTTCCGGTGGGACTTCCACTGACATCACCCGTCAAACTCAAAAGGGGTGTGGCGTAGCTGTTTGACGTGAGGTGGTCTAGTATTACTACTCTCTGGATTCCATGTGGCACATTTATTGAGTGAAAATGAGAGAGAGGGTAATGCTGTGACTATGGTACACTTTCCCATTCAAAATCCATCAAGCTCTATCTGTGTTTTTTCCACCAGAAATGGAACATGCTCCTGTTCCAACAGATTTTTAATGAGTAACACCTAGATTTATAATTTCCTATTAGATGCTTTGTGCTGAGTCCATATTTAAAGATCAGAACAGATTTGAAGCTTTAAACTTAGCTGATAGAGAACCAGAGAAACTATGGAGTGAAGTCAGACACGTTATTAGGGAAGAATGCAAAAAGACAATACCTCTGGTTAAAAAGAGAAACACCTCAATGGATGACTGAAGAAACTATTAAAATGGTTAAAGAAAGAAGGAAAGCAAAAGCAAAAGCAAAAGGAGATAGAAACACAGTCAGAACCCTAAATACAGCAACTAGTACATAGGAACAAAGAGAACTACTGCAATAGTTATTGTACAGAAATAGAAGAGAATAATAAAAAAGGTAGAACAAGAGCCCTATTCCCAAAGATTAGAGAAATGAAAGGGAAATTCAAACCAAGAGTAGGGATGTTGAATACTCAACAGGGGAACACACCGACTGATGGACATGAAATAAAAGGAAGATGGAAGCAATACACCAAAGAATTATATAAAAGAGATGCAAGGATGACAGATTCATTCATGGAGGAACCATATGACGAAGAACCATAAATTTTAGAATGTGAGATGGAAACTGCTCTTAAAATATTTGGAAGAAACAAATCACCAGGAATAGATGCCATACCAATAGAGTTGCTACAAGTTACTGAGAGTGAATCTGTCCAAATTTTGACAAAAATTTGTCAAGAAATATGGAAAAGAAAGCAATGGTCCGCAGACTGGAAGCATTCCATATACATCTCAGTTCCAAAGAAAGGCGATCCCAGGGAATGCAGTAATTATCGAACGATTGCCTTAATATCGCATGCAAGTAAAGTAATGCTCAAAATTCTACAACAAAGGCTCTTACCATATGTGGAACGAGAAATGCCAGATGTCCAAGCTGGATTTAGAGAGGGAAGAGGCACCAGAGATCATATCACAACCATATGTTGGATAATGGAATGGAGCAAGACATTTCAGAAGAAAATCGCCCTGTGCTTTATAGATTACAGCAAAGCCTTTGATTGTGTAGATCATGAAAAACTATGGAATACTTTAAAAGAAATTGGTGTGCCACACCATCTGATTGTCCTGATGCGCAACCTATACTCTGGACAAGAGGCTACTGTAAGGACAGAATATGGAGAAACCGATTGGTTCCCAATCGGTAAGGGTGTGAGGGGTGTATTTTATCACCCTATTTGTTTAATCTATATGCACAACATATCATATGGAAAGCGGGTTTAGATCAAGATGAAGGAGGTGTGAAAATTGGAGGGAGAAATATCAATAATTTAAGATATGCAGACAATACCTTACTACTAGCAGAAACTAGCAATGATCTGAAATGAATGCTGATGAAAGTTAAAGAGGAAAGTAGAAAAGCAGGACTACAGCTGAACATCAAGAAGACTGAAGTAACAACAACAGAAGGTTTACAAAACTTAAATGTTGACAATGAGGACATTGAACTTGTCGAAGGTTATCAATACCTTGTCATAGTCATTAACCAAAATGGAGACAATAGTCAAGAAATCAGAAGAAGGCTCAGACTGGAGAGGACAGCTATGAGAGAACTAGAAAAGATCCTCAAATGCAAATATGTATCACTGAACACTAAAGTCAGGATCATTCAGATCATGGTATTCCCAATCTCTATGTATGGATGTGAAAGTTGGACAGTGAAAAAAGTGGATAAGAGAAGAATCAACTCATTTGAAATGTGGTGTTGGAGGACAGTTTTGCGGATATCATGGACCAGGAAAAAGACAAATAATTGGGCATTAGAACAAATTAAACCAGAACTACAGCTAGAAGCTAAAATGATGAAACTGAGGTTATCATACTTTGAACATATAATGAGAAGACATGATTCACTAGAAAAGTGAATTCACTGGGAAAAACAGGAGTAGAAAAAGAGGAAGACCAAACAAAAGATGGATTGACTCCATAAAGGAAGCCACAGACCTGAACTTACAAGATCTGAACAGGGTGGTTTACAACAGATGCTGTTGGAGGTCGCTGATTCATAGGGTCGCCATAAGTTGTAGTCAACTTGAAGGCACATAACACACATTTTTAAAAAATTGTTTGTTAGTTGCATTTTTATGATTAAATTGTATGATTTTATGGTTATGCTATAAAGCCAATCTGGGTACTTTTAGTAAAAGTGTGGTATATAAATATTAATAAACACTCTAATTCAATACAATAAAACCTTGTTCTCCAGTTCCAAGCCATCTCCTTCTTATGGCTATTGCCATTCCAGATGACAATTCTACAAAGCAACCAATCATAGCAAATATATTTTATTCCCAGGATATGGTCTGAAGGCACATGTGGCCACAACCTGGTTGAAGCTAAGGAAGTCTGAGTGTGGTCAATGCCTGCTTGATGGAAGGAATATGGGATAGAAATGTAAGAAAATAAAAAATAAAATTATTAGGAAATGAATCCACAATAATAGTTTCCAAAAATCTTGTTTTGTAATATCTCTTTTATGTAGCAAAAATGCCAGAGTTGTGTATTCGTCAGGCATTCTAAATAAACTCATATTCAAGTAAAAAGAGGTAGATGTTTTGCAATTGCCTGAAAATAGGTGTTATGTGAAATAGCCTTAAGTTGGAAGTAACTGCTTTTCCTGCTACAGCACTACAGTGCTTATTCTATGTATTAACACAGCTATCTCCCTCTTGCCCAATGCATTTTGGTTGATGTGTCATGTTTTAGAACACACTGTGCTTCTGTTTAACCATCTATTTATAGTCATAAGAGGCATAAACATAAAATAAATGCATCTAGATGCATAGCTGTGCAGGAGTACAGATGTTTTATTAATGAAAATGAATCCAGCTTTTTGTAAGTCATGGCGGTAATATAACATATCATTGTTTAGTTCTTTGCTAGACAGTTCCTGCTGTTTTTACATAGAAATTCCTGTAATACTTAATGGACATCTGGAAGAATTCAGCCAATTAATCGAATTCACACAGGAGCTAAGCTAATGGCTGTCTGAAAGGCAGTTTACATTAAATCAAACTTGCAATATGAATGAAAGTACTTAATCATACATGCAACATTCATTAGATGCAGCACAGCAAGTGTTTTGATTACTTTAATGAAAGATCAGGTAAAGTGCATCAACTGAACAGATTGAAAAGACAGCCTGCTTACAAATGTTTGATTATGCCGACTATCAACAGAAACAGTTCCAGTAATTTACAGCAAAACATATTTGTAGGTGGAGGATAGGGCCAGTGAAGTTAGCTACAATATGTGAAATTTGGGCCTTGCCTCCAAATACTCTAATAAACAGACATCATCTCTAAAATGCCCTAAATACAGCATCAGGGAAGAAACAAACTTAAAGATGTTTGAGTAGGACCTGTAATAATCCTTGTTATTAATAGCAGGATTGGGATATTACTAGGAACATAATAATTATTGTGTTTGCACACAACCATTTTGTTTGTATCTCAGCTTTCTCTCTCATATAGCTGCCAGAGAATTTGCTGCTTTTCTGCTTCATGCATTTCAAATGCTGACTTAGAGAGCTGAGTAACTCTCCTGGGCCTCAATATAATTTGGAAATTATATTGCTCTCCCTTTACCGTTGGAGGCAGTATACTTCTGAATACCAGTTGCTGGAAACTGCAGGAGGGGAGAGTTCTCTTGTGCTCAGGTCCAGCTTGCAGGCTTCCCATAATGGGCATCTAGTTGGCCACTGTGAGAACAGGATGCTGGACTAGATGGGCCATTGGCCTGATCCAACAGGGTCTTCTTATGTTCTTATTAATTGGCTTGCCCTTTTGTTCAACCCCATATAGGGGTTTGTGCTCCAGGTTCTTGAGCTAACTACTGCAATTTTTAAAGCCTAAGTACCCAAATTATGTGTTGCACTCTAGTAACCATGAACCAAAGAACAGCCTGCTGGATCAGGCCAATGGCCCATCTAGTCTAGCATCGTGTTCTCACTGTGGCCAACCAGATGCTTAGGGGAAGTTAGCAAGCAGGACCAGAGTGCAACAGTCCCCAGTTGTGATTCACCTTTTTTCACAGCTGCCATACACTAGGTCAACATCTTCACTGAGATCTCCACCAAGAAAGGGGGTCTTAGGTCAGTTCAGTCCCTATGAATATATATGTAAAAATAAGGTTTTTTTGCCCCACTGCGCCACACTTTACACTTGATTACATTGAATTGCATTTGCCTTTTTTACTGCCCATTCATCCAGTTTGGAAAGTTCCTTTTGGAGCTCTTTGCAATCCCTTTTTGTTTTAGCCACTCCGAACGATTTCATATCAGCAAACTTGGCTACCTCATTACTCACCCTGAATTCTAGATTATTTATGAACAAGTTAAAAGGCAGAAGTCGAAGTACCAATCCTTGGGGGACTCTACAACTCTGCACTGGGAAAACTAATGATGTATCCCTACTCTCTGCTTGTTATCTTACCTAGTTAGTATCCACAAGAGGACCTCTTCTCTTGTCCCATGACTGCAAAGCTTACTCAGGAATCTTTGGAGAGGTTACATACCTGGTTAAATCTTTTTGAAAATCTAAGTACAGTATGTCAACTAGATTGCCTCTATCTATTTGCTTATTAATGTTACCAAAGAACTCTAAAAGGTTAGTGAGACAGGATTTTCCCTTGCAGAAGTCACATTGGTTCTGCTTCAGCAAGACTTGTTGTTCTATATAATTAGTAATTCTATCTTTCCACCAGTTTTCCCAGAGCAGATGTAAAGCAGAACAACCTGAAATTGCCAGGATCCTCCTTGGATCCCTTTTAAAAACTTGGTGTTACATTGGCCACTTTCTAGTCCTCTGATACAGTGGCTGATCTTAGGGCCAAGTTACTATTTTTTTTTAAGATCAGCAAGTTTGCATTTAAGTTCTTTATTTTTATTTATTTATTTATTACATTTATATACCGCCCCATAGCCGAAGCTCTCTGAGTGGTTTACAGCTCTCTGGGCGGTTTAAGAACTCTGGAGTCAACAGCATCTGGTGCTTTGTCAGTTTTTATTTTGTCAACAAAGCCTAGAACTTCATTCTTATTGTCTGCTTGCATTTCTTTTGCCAGTGTTTGGCTTCCTTTCTGTTCTCATTTGGACAAGACTTCCATTTTCTAAAGGAAGCCTTTTTGCCTCTAATAGCTTCTTTGACTCTGCTTGTTAACCTCACTGACATCCTCTTGGCACTGGTGGTACCTTTCTGGCTGAGTTTCTAACTTGGTGGTTCTAAACAAATGGTTGATGGTTCTCCAAGTGTTTTGGAGAGATTTGACCAGTTTGACTTTGCCTTTTGATTTCTTTTTTACAAATCTCCTCATCTGTAAGGAGTTTTCTCTTTCGACGTCAAGTGTGGCTGTGTTGGATTTTCTGGACAATTGTCCATTTACACATATATTAATTTTGATAGCACTATGGGTCACTGTTCCCAATCAGTTCAACAAAACTTCCATCTCATACCAGGCCCTGAGTACCGCTTAAGATTCACTGCCCCTCTGGTACATACCAGATAATAAAGTGTTTTCCTATCTAAATTTATTTATTTATTTAAAATACTTCTATCCCGCCCTTCTACCCTATAATAGGGCACTCAGGGCAGCTTACAAAATAAAATCAAACACGTACATAATAAAATTGTAAACAATGAAATCACAATAACATTAAAATAAATTAAAACACATAAAATACAATTAAAATACATAAAATTATACACACACAAACACACACATATATATATAGGGAGTGGTACTAAAGGGGACTACAAGGGTAAAATTTAACGTAGAAGGCATAAATGAGCTAAATGGGCTTATTGGGCATGCACATGCAGAGGAACTAGCTTAGGTTGGTTGGATCACAGTCCAGATGAACACTTTGCAGTTCTTTTCTTTATAATGAGATACCCAGAAAATGCCTGTTTGCCCTTCCCTCCCCATTTAAATCAGTGATGGGGAACCTGTGATCCTCCAGATATTGTTGGATTCCAGCATCCTTGATCATGCTGACTGCAGCTGATGGGAATTGGATATGGAGGTCTACAGGTTCCACACCCTGTTTTAAATTGTCGTCTACTGGAGAGACCTGCCTCATTGGTATGATGAAGGGCCAGTGTCCCCCAGTGATGTCTGCCTACTCTTTACAGTGTATTTTCTCTAGGTCAGGGCATATTCAATTAGTAAACATCCCTTTCCATTTTATTTTGGTTGTATACCTAGAATTAGCATTATCTCAATACATTTTTTTGTTTTAATCTTCTGGCTCTTGCTTAGAAAGTCAAGAGTCTTACTGAATTTATTTTATTACACTTATATTTGGCCGTTTCTCCAGTGAGCTCAAGGCAGCATAAATAACTCTTCCCCCACCTGTTATCTTTGCAAGGTAGGTTAGATTGAGAGAGCTCAAGGTCATCCCAGTAGGCTTCATGACTGAGTGGAGAGTTCAACCTTGGTTTCCCTAGCACTGCTTCAATACACTCTCTCCATTATACCACACAGGTTAAATTTTTAGTCCTGCCCTTAAAGCTTACCTAACCCACTTTTAAAAATTATTCACTATTTATAACCTGTTATTTATTTCATTACTTTTTATCATTCTTTGGATGTGCCTTTATTAGGGTGGTCTCTTGGCCTATAGTTGGAAGGTTCTCTTAAACAGGATGTGGGCAGAACTACTCTGAGATAAGGATGCTTTGATCCAGGTCCCCTTCCCTGTGCCATTTATGCAAATATAGGCAGGTCTGAGTTGTGAAAATTCCTCTTAGATTAGGTTCCAGTCTGTAGCTACCTCATAGAGAAAGCCAGTGTGATTCACCCAAAACTGTCCCTGGGAGCACTCTTTGTCCAGGAATTTACTGAATAGCTTTGTACAAGGTGAGAAGTCATTTTTTTAGTTTAACCTCAGCTCCTTCTTGTTAAAATGAGGCTATTAATAATCTACCTTAGTGTACTTTTCAGAAAGTGGTAAGAAAAAGATCTTGAAGCATAATGCACTATAAACTTGGCCATAAAAATATATATAGCATCTTTTTTCCTAAACATTTAATGAATTCTTTTTTGTGTTTGTGTTTACTTTTGATATGTGATGCATTGCTTCCTATAGGGAACACTCCCTCCACCCTCCAGCCATATGTACACTCTGCTGGCACTATCCTTAAATACTTAGTTCAGTCACAGTAGTGATAGTGGAGAAATAAGAGTTTTGCCAGGTTTGGTTCTACCAGGTATTTATCCCACTGAGTTGCCATTGTTTGCACCCAAATTCAGAAATAGAAGTGGATTCCAGGTTTTTTTATCCATGGAAAACCAGGCTGGGGTGAGGAGTAGTTGACATATTTGTTCCTCCAACCCATCACTTCTGCCATTACCTCCAAGAGAGTCAGATGAGAACAGCCAATCATTCAAATATAATTACTTCGGGCAGATGAGGTTAATCCTAACTATGTGGGACTACCCTCCCACCTTCAAAAGGCATTAATTCTAATTATTGCATAACTCCAGAGTGAAGGATGTGTGTAAAATCCTCACTCCTTGCTCTTGGAGCCATGCGTGTGGTTCCAACCTCCACACCATGGCCCCGCCGTACAGGCGTTCACCATGATGCGCAAGCCGGTCCCATAAGGACACCACCCAGATCCCCACCAGAGATGAACCCTGATGGTTCCCTGGGAAGTGCTCCTTTTGTGATGCCTTAACCACCTAAATATATAATCCCCCACTATACCTCACCTGCCCAAATTCTATGCCACAGGAGGGGATCAGCTCAAGCTTGGTCCACTCCACCCAACGAAGACAACAAAACCCTTAAACCCTTCATAATATCCTCTAAAAATAAATCACACCCCTGGTCCGAAAGATGAACACCATCCCCACGAAACAAATGTGGGGCATGGAACCTAATCCCGTCATGGGGAATGAATGCCCCTCCAAGCGACAGGACAAGAGCCCTGATCTTCCTATTCACCCATTTCCAGGATCTATCAATCCTGTTGGGATGAATAGCACCCCTCCACACCCTTCTAACAAGCATATCAGACCACACAATTATAAGGCGTGGATATGAATTAATAAGCCACGTGAGATCGCGAGTAACCTTAAGAAGCAGGTCCACACCAGGACTCTGCACCAAATCATTTCCCCCTAAATGGATTAATAATATATGTGGCCGATCCATAGAAGACATAATACGGCACACAGAAGGCAAAAATGCGTCCCATAACATGCCCCTCCGGGCTACCCAGTGAACTGTAGCGGTAGCAGAAAGCTGCAGCTGGGTCCCAGGAGCAGACGAAGAAGCCCTCCGATGAGCCCAAAACAAAATTGAGTGGCCACACAAGGCGATCCTCACGGGAATAGGGATGCTTAGCAAACCTAGGGAAACAAAAACAAAACCTTATTATTAAAGCCTGACATAAGATTTGAAAGCATCGGAACGCCATCTTCCAATCCCCTGTATATCGCTAACGCTCATGCCCACGAGGGCTGCGGCCGTGGCCGCACCAATCCGGAAAGAATGCAGCCCATAGAGTCCAGCTTCACGACCACTGGCCAACAAGGCCCACCGAACAACGGCCCAAAATTGAAATTGAGTCAGGGCAGAACCATCAGCATGAATGAAAAGATAACACTGGCCCGCTGGCCGGAGAGACAGAAATTGTCACATTGCAGCCACAGGGCACAATTCAGAGACCTGGCAACTGCGTAAAAACACAATAGTGCCACGGCCTTTCTGATCGGTCTTAGAGACCCACAGGGAAAGCCTCACTATATCGGCACCCAATGTGCAATCGCCTATGCATAAGGCACGATAGGTCACGTCGCGCTTGGAGGGGGCCAATACTTCACTAGGGCGAAAAGCACCGTAAAACATTGTCAGAGTTACTGCGGCGAACAGGTGCGACTCATACAGGGATGAGCACAATGAATTAAACAATGCCAGGATCTGGAGGAGAACATCGGGCGTGATTGGCCTCCTCCGGTCAGTGGACCTGGGAGTGGAACGCAACCAACCCTCAAGGACCTTTCTGACCCTAAAATCTACAGAATGATCCAGCAGCCCCCGTGCCTTAGAGAGAAAGGCAAGCGCGGAAAGGTGACCGGCGATAGTAGAAACAGCATTGTTTTGCCCTTTTAAAGTTATCATAAACTGCAATAGATGATCCACAGGAATAGGCCACGCCAAAGGCAGCTCCTTGCTGATGCGGACAGTCCGGAACTTAGCAAATGAACGCTCGTATGCATTTCGAGTACTGGGAGCCAGAGCAGCTGCAATCGCAACCCCAACTTCTAGTTGCCAAGGTTCCACAGGAAAGGTGGGATTGGCACAGGATCTAGTGCCGCTCCAGGTGCAAGCTCCCGAAAGCGCGCCATCTGTAAGTGGGAAAGGGCATCAGCAACGGAATTTAGCAAACCTGGAACATGCCTGGCAAGGAATAAAATATTAAAGCGCAAACATTGCAAGACAAAAGCCCGCACTAAGCGCATAACACGGGAAGACTTTGAAGTTTGTGCATTGATAACGCAAACCGTGGACCAATTATCACACCAGAAGTGCACTGTGCGATTCTGAAATGACAAAGGCCAAATGTGTACAGCTACTACTATAGGAAAAAATTCCAAGAATGTCAAATCAGAAGTAATTCCATTGGCCAGCCAAGAGGCAGGCCATCGCTCAGCACACCACTGTGATCTAAATATTACTCCAAAACCAGTTCCCCCAGTGGCATCAGAATGCACCTGCAATTCAGCTTCCAATAACAATTCCTGTCTCCAAAAGGAAAGACCGTTGAATTCTGTCAGGAATTCAAGCCACATGTGCAAATCCGCTCTCATTCCTGCTGTAATACGCAGAAAATGAAAACGAGAGCGAACACCCTTCATGGCGTCACATAGCCGCCTGAGAAATGCACGACCAGGGGAAATAACTTTGGAAGCAAAAACTAAATGTCCTACCAGCTCCTGCAATTGACCCAGTGTAAGTTTCTTTAATACAAGCACTGATCGAAGCAGTTGTCGCAGTGCAACCAATTTATCCAACGCAAACGTGATGACTGCGCTACCGTATCCAATTGAATCCCTAAGAAAATAAGGGAAGTAGCAGGGCCCTCAGACTTCTCAGGAGCGAGCGGAACTCCCAATTCCTCAGTTAAGGAGGTGAAGGATTGCATTAAGTAGAGGCAGTGAGAAGTCCCAGCCGGCCCAACAAATAAGAAATCATCAAGGTAATGAGCAGAGAAGGAGGAGGAAGCTTTCCTCCGCAGTGCCCATTCCAAAAATGTGCTGAATGCCTTGAAAGCAGCTCAAGACACAGAAAAACCCATTGGCATGGCCCTATCTACATAAAACTGGCCCTGAAATTTAAAACCCAATAAATCTACATCATCAGGATGTACAGGCAGGAGGCGAAAAGCGGATTTTATATCACACTTCGCCATTAAGGCACCCCTGCCTGCCCTCCTAACTACTCTCACTGCCTCATCAAAAGAAGTATACTTAACCGACGCGTGTAACGGTGAAATGCCATCATTAACAGAGGCACCTTTCGGGTAAGATAAGTTATGAATAAGTCGGTATTCGCCAACCTGCTTCTTAGGCACAATACCTAACGGGAAAATCCTCAAATTTCTCAAAGGAGGACAAGGAAAAGGGCCGGAAATACGATCGGCACTTATCTCCTTATTAAGCTTAGCTAACACAACAGACGCTAAATGACTAAGAGAGGGCTGATTGACTACTGATGTAGCAATCCGTGGACCATCAAAGGGAATACGAAAACCATCAGTAAACCCTTGCAGTATAAAACTAGCAGCCTGTCTATCAGGGTAAAATTCTAACAGCTTAGCCAAAGGAGCCAGCTTGACCGGGCTACTGGCCTTGCGACGTACTGCCGCTGTTGCCAGAACCACGTTTGGGCTGGTGATGCTCCCCTGTGCCCTGGTGAGCCGTGCGTGCACGCTGACAGGAGGAACTGGGGTGGGTGCCACCGCACATTGCGCAAGCGTGTCTGAACCTACAGGGACGTCTGAAGCATCTGCCAGTGCTGTTGAATGCCCAGCAGACTTGCTGGGATTGAACCCAGTGCCCGCCTTGGTTGGAACCAAAGGCGGCAGTCTGCGCTCGTGCTAACAAATGCTCACTATCAGCTCTATCGCCCAAGGTGGGCCTGGCGGGGGTCATAGATCGGAGCCAAAGACCGGCATGCTCAACATCCCAACGGAGGGTGGGATCCAATGCCGCCCTCTGCTTGAAATTCTCGTCATACCAAAGCCAAGCGGTGCCAGAGAATTCCCGGAAAGCTCGATGAACAATGTCCTGATACTTTATCATGGACAAAGCTCTAGAAGGATATGCCTGAGTCATAACCCCCATATAAATTGTGTAGGCATTCAACCAGTTAGGCCAAATGCGATCGACCCTCCGCTTAATAGCGGCCTCACGCTCCTTAACCTCCTGACCATCCTTAGGTTTTGTTTCGTTTTCACTAAACAGGAGAGAAAACAAATCGATGTACTCTCCGCGCCAAATTTTTTCTTTTGTTCCTGACAATAAATTGTCCCCCAAAGGAAGAGATGTGTCACCCTGTGGATAAATTCCTTGAGGAAGAGGCAAGTAAGCGGGTGCCAGAGAGGAAGAATTGGCAGAAGGCTGCCAAGGAGATACTGCAGCAGCAGGCCAAGGGAGCTGTGGGTGCTGAGGCACCAACACCCCCCCCCATAAAAACAGCAGGGTGCGTAGAATCACCCAGCACCGGGGAACCATCAGCAGAGTTATCCTGAAGAAGGGGACTAGAGGCGTGCGCTTGTGTAGCGTGAGGGTGTAATTGTTGCCCACCTGTATAAGTTGCAGGAGAAGCAACGACCGGCGGCATGGTGAACCCTGGTGACCCGGGAGTGAACGTGGCGGGTGTTGGAGGGACAGTCATCTGTACATCCCGACGCTCAAGTTCAGGCAAGGTAAGATTCGTGGGCGGAACAGCAGGCAAACCAACTGGAGGAGTATGCACCGAAGACCCCTCCATGGGCGTAGCATCTTCAAGCACACCAACTCTAGAAACCAAGTCGGCGAGAAGACAAGATTTAGTCATTTTGGAAGCTAACCTAGCAGATTTCTTACCTACAGGTCCGGAACTGGGACCCGCATCAACGTCCTGAGTCTGCCTGCGTTCCCTTTCCAGCGCTTCAACTCTAGCCACCAAGGCACGGATGGTCCCCAAATCCTCCTCCTTGTCAGAAGATTGATGCTGCATTGAGGAAGGGCGCTTGGTGGCCTGCTTCAGCACACGAACCCCTTTCTTCTGTTGCACCTTCTTGGGAGGCATGGTCAAAAGACCGGGATAAACAAATACACAATTAACAAATTGTATATATACCACAAATATGAACAAGTTCTGCAATTTAACCAACTAACACAATTGCCAATTATAATAGAAAATTGAAAATTAAAATTATTTTAATTTTATGCTAATTAAATTTATTTATATATATTTTATTTATTGTATTATTATTATTAAGTGATTATATAATTAGTTACTATTTATTATTTGATAATGAATAATAAAATTAATACTATACTATAAACTGTGGAGGGGGGGAAAAGGAAAAGGAAGGGGGGGTGTTAAATGTCAATAAGCTAATTATAGTTACAAAGCAACAACTGCAGAATAACAAGCACTACACACAAATTTGAATTATGAGAAATAAAACTATTAAATTCAATAACGAGACTCCAATAAATTAAAAGATCAACGATCAAAATACTATATACAGCGATTACACAGAGAGAAACGGAAATAAAAGGGGTTAGACGAGGACAAACACGAAACTCAGGCAAGAACGGAGAATTAACTTCTAAATTAACACAGGAACGACTACTCCACCAACTAAATTCGAAAATTTGGACCAAAGAAATTAAGAAAACTGAAGCTGTATGAGCTGAAGAGGGGGGGGGAATGAACGGGGAAAAAAAAGAAAAAAGCCGCTAGGCGCGCGGGCGGTCGCCCGCCGCCCAGCTGTTCAGCGGGGAGGGAAATTCAAATCGGGTAAGAGATTGAGGATTACAACGATCGAATATAACTTAGGAGAAAGAGAACAATCAGACCAATACGCCGACGGAGCCACGGGAAGCGCCAACCAACCGCATATGCCGCGAGGCAAAAAAGGCAAGAGCAGGAAGAAGAAGCAGCCTTTTATATGCTGCTCAAACACCCTTCCTGATTGGGTGAACGATCTCACGTGGCTCTAAAATGTTTGTATCGCGAGCATTCACAAGTCCTCCCTTTAATAATGGCGGCGGCAAATCCGTCCCTAAAAGGAACAACACTCTTTTAAATACTATGGATGTGCAACTGTCACAAGATTTGACGTTTATCTGTAGCTTTTGGAAGGAGCCTGATCTGTTTTGGAGTCACTCTGTGTCTTTCCAGTTCAACTCATTACTGGGAACCACATTGGATCTGTCAAAGACTCAGCTTTGTTCCGCTTGCCATTCACTATAATGGTGAATTTTAAATGCCTATAAATGCCTTTTAAAAATTTTTTTCACAGAAGTGAATGACATTTGCAAATATAGCAGCCCATCTAAGAATGTTTGAATCTGTCAAACTGTAGGCAGATACATACAGGGGTGTTCATTCAAGGGACCTTTAAATTTTGATTTTTTTTTAAAAGGAAAAGTCTATAACTTTTTCATTTGCTGCCAGGATTTACAAGTATGGTCACCCCTTCTGAATGGATGAAGCCTGCCAAGTTTCAGAATGATAGCTGCAGTGGTTCTCACACAAGGGCATTTATTTATTTATTAAATTTATTAGTCGCCCATCTGGCTGGCTGTCCAGCCACTCTGGGTGACGTACAAAATAAAAACATACAAATACATTAAAACATTAAAAATCTCAACAATAATAATGAAACCTAACCCACCCCAAAAGCCTGCCTGAAGACCCAGGTCTTCAAGGCCCGGTGGAAGCTCATCATAGAGGGGGCATGGCGGAGATCATTTGGGAGGGAATTCCACAAAGTGGGGGCCACAATTGAAAAAGCCCTCTTCCTAGTTCTCAGCATTTTGCAGTGGGTAAAATAAGAGTCAAAGGGAGGTGGGGAGTAGTAGTGGGGGAAAAGAGCCTGGATCCCCAGAAAAAGATTGGGATGGGGGAAGATATCACATACATCCAGCAAGGACTCTGTTGCCCCAAGAGTTGTTGGTGGGGGTGAATCTCTGCCTCCTTCCCAGATTTTTGGGAATACAAAGGATATCTTCTACATAGACTTGAAAAAAGGAAGGCATAGATCCATGTAAAAAAATTAATGCAGTTTTTAATACCTCTCTCAAATTTCTGTTATTTGAGTGCCCTAGGAAAATAATTCACTGTCATTAAAAACTAGACCAGACCGTCAAAAATGAAATATTCCCCTCACCTCTCCACCTTCTTTCCTTTTGAGCTCTCAGTGTTTCCCCAGTCAGCTTGGTTTTGTTTCTCAGAAAATAAATAGTTGTGCAATATATTTTTTGACAGCTGAGGCCACAGAGTTACTCAGAAGCTTAGGAAGATTGTGATCTGACTCAAGATGCCTTGTTAATGGCTCAGTCTGACTCGGAAACACGAGAACCTTTCCCAGATCACCCCAAATCACCTTGTAATTTGGGGGTATACACAGAGTCAATGCACACTCCTGTCAAATACTGTAACAATTGACCTCTGCAGGTTAATTTTCACAGAACTCCTAGCTGTCCCCAGGGAGAGATCTGCAGCAGTGCGGATGGGACTGCTGATTTGAAGTCTGATTAACATTTTTTATCCCCTGCTCCTTTGTTGTTGCAGCTGGGGCTTTGTGAGATCATCAGCAAAGGAAGTCTCACCTTACTGGGAGCATTAACTAACAACAGGCTACTGGTGATTGCTATTTTTTTTTTAACTGGGATCAGCGTGGAGGGGCAGACTGAAAAGCATTCTCCCAACACTATTCTCTGGACTGTAACACAGTGCCCTCAGTACCCATCTCATGGAGTCAATCCAGGAGGATTCCATGGTCAATGGTATCAAAGCCATAGAAATATCAAGAAGGAGCAGGTTTGCATTCATCTTGTCCCACTCTCAATAGAGGTCATCTATCAGGGTGATCAAAGCCAATTTGGTCCCATGACTAGGCCTGAACCCAAATGAGAATAGGTCTAGATAATCTGTATCATCCAAGAATGCCTGCAGTTGCCCTGCCTCAACCCTCTCCACCACTTTCCCTCACAAGGGGGTATTTGCAACTGGTCAGTAGTTAGTCCAGACCAACAGGGCCAGAGCTGGCCTGTGTAGGAGTGTCCATACCACTCATCCTTCAAGGCATCAGGGACCACCCCCTCATACAATGAAGCATTAACTACACTCTGGGCCCAACCAATCAACCTCTCTGCTAGATTTAATAAGCCAAAGGGGACAGTGGTCAAGAGGGCATGTGGTGGTAGTGGTAGTGGGGTAAAGCCACAAGCATCTTATCCACAAATCAATGGGCTGCATAAACTGAAAGTGATTCCACAGGCTGTGCCATTGGAATCAAGGTTTCTCCGAAGGTAAACAACTTTATCCTCACAATGTACAGGCAATTGGTCACAGCATGTCTTTGAGGGCTCTAGAGGGGGTCAGCAGCCTCCAGACCACTTGAAAGAACTTCACTGGTCATCTGCTTTTGGATGCAACATAGGCTGCAAAGTATGCCTTCTTTGCTGACCACACTGCCACATGGTAGGTACAATTATGTAAACTAACCAGTGTTTGGTCAGTTCCAGAGTGAGAATTGCACCACTTGTGTTTCAGTCTTCATCCAATTTGCTTCTTAGCCCATAGCTCCCCAGAGTACCAAAGAACCAACTAGGCTTTGCAGTGCCAAATAGGATGCTTGAGGGCAATTGTGTTAACCACCTGCCTCATCTCACCATCCCATAGGGAGACCACGGCTTCAACAGGATCATCATTTTTCTCTGCTAGAAAATCCCCCAGAGCAGGCAAGAATCCATCAGGACCCATCAGTCTCCCATGGTGGACCATAAATTGCAACTACTAAGTTGAGGACCCTGATTTCTGAAAGACATAGGGTGAATATAACTTCACCTTTCCTTTTGCAACTGCCCAGGCCATTGATAGCCCATGTGGTGCCATTCAGATCTGTTGGATTCTTAACTCCCATCAACCCCAGCTTGTATGGTCATAGGCCAGCATGGCCATAGAGATGTGGTCCAGCATCACCTGGAGGGTATTACTGCCTTGCTGCCCTGGGCTCCTGCTGGGAGGATGCATGGGATATAAATCAAACAATAAATAAATAAAATTACATTGGGCACAGCAATAAAGACTAAGCAAATTAGTTGAGCTGAGGTGTAATGCACATGTTCCTGTGATATATAATAATCAACATTTTTTAACTCAGTGAACAATTTTGGTGCTGAGAACTACTGGTCTAAATTTTTACCCCATACTAGTCACCACATGTTTCTCTCCCAACTCCTCACTGAAATTCTGGCCTCAAGTGCTCCTTAAATCATCATGTACTAAAATCCAGATACAGTTTCAATCTGCTTAGGTTATGCCAAGGCCTGCTTTAAATAATTTAAACTTCCTTATCTATTAAGAAGAATTCTACAACATAAACTCCATGTTAATCTGCTGTTCACAGGAACATGACAACTTTGGGTTTCCTCCAAAATGACTTAGTTTTATTTACAATTAAGCAGTATATAAATTTTGTTAATTAAATACACACATACATACATACTGATGGGAGGCATTCAATGACATAATTATGTAAGTGCAAGGATTTCTGCTTGCACAACAAAACTTCCTCCCCCTCTCCCCCCATGCACGTCCTGCGCTGTCCCCAAATCTGCTTCAGAGGGCTGGGGAAAACCCCAGAACAAATGTATGGGGTACATGGGGGGAGGAGAGGGAGAGAATGTTCCACTGCACAAGGAGAAATCCTTGCACCAATGTAATGTTTACCTTAGCATTCCCTTGAATACAACCCAATGTATTTGGCATAGACCTTTATAGGCACAAGATACATTAGAAGTATATCAGATTGTTGGGCTTATGCATTGTATTTGTGCTCTGGCACTCAGAATATATTTTTTATTTCCACTGTCTGTACTTCTAATTAATTTAGCTTATCCTCCAGTGTACTTCAATCTGTATATATGCAATTCATTCTGTACACATATGGTGAAGTAGCTGGATGACTGCAAAAGCTCACGTCAGATGAATTACACTGCATTTCTCTGCAAGTCTGCTCAGAAGTAAGTCCCATTCCGTTCAATAAGTCTTACTTCCAGATAAGTGGTTTATTTATTTATGTACTTATAAATTAAAATAACTGATATACTGCCTTTCATTTCAAAAGAAATACCTACAAGGCAATGGGAATGCAGCAGCCCTAGCTGATCTACAAGGTGCTACTGAAGTTTTTGTCTCTTTTATGTCTTTAAGCTTCTTCATGCTAGTTTTGTTTTTAGTAGTAGTACATCCTACAATATATCATTTATATCCCAGTCTTTCTGAAAGATCAAGATTGTGTTTTTCTCTCTGTTTCTTCATGCAGTTACCAGTCTCCATACTGAAACATTGGCAACCCCCCATAATACACAGTAGGGCCATGCACTGGCTCTGGTCAAAACCCAGATCTTAAACTAAACTGGGCTGATTCAGATTGATCTGGGATTTGCTCAGAGCAGGCTGAGGCAGCTGTGGATCATGGCGGGTTCACACAGAGCAATCTAGGGCTATCAAAAAGGGAAGCTGTCGGATGATTGCAGCTAAACTCTAATTAAACACTCGGTCAGTGGCGGGAAGGGGAGAGACACAGGCCTTCTGCCCCTCTCCTCACTGCCAACTGCATGTTTAACCAGGGTTTAAAACCTTGATTCAACATGTGGTTGACAGAGAGGAGAAGGAGTGCCTCCTCCCCCCTTGCTGCTGACCTCATGTTTAATTAGGGTTTCAACTTAGGGCTGTGCAAAGCCTCTAGTTTAGTTGAGGCCCACATCATCTCATGTCTGGGTCAGCCCAGGTTGGATCAAGTGCCAAATCATAAGAACATAAGAAGAGTCTGCTGGATCAGGCCAGTAGTCCATCTGGTTCAGCATCCTGTTCACTCAGTGGCCAACCAGGTGTCCATGGGAAGCCTGCAAGCAGGACCTGAGCACAAGAGCGCTCTCCCCTCCTGTAGTTTCCAGCAACTGGTATTCAGAAGCATACTGCCTCAGACTGGGGAGGCAGAACATAGCCATCATGACTAGTAGCCACTGATAGCTTTATTCTCCATGAATCTAATTCTCATTAAAAGCCATTCAGGTTGGTGGCCATCACTGCCTCTTGTGGGAGTGAATTCCATAGTTTAATGATGCGCTGTGCACTTTTTATTGTCTGTTCAGCTTCATTGGATGCCCATAAGTTCTAATGTTATGAGAGAGGGAGAAAACCTTTTCTCTGTCCATTTTCTCCATGCTATGCATACTTTTATACATGTCTATCATGTCACCTCTTACTTGCCTTTTCTTTAAACTAGAAAGCCCCAAATACTGCAACCTTCCCGTATAGGGGAGTTGCTCCACCCCCTTGATCATTCTGGTTGCCCTTTTCTGAACCTTTTCCATGTCTACAATATCCTTTTTGAGGTGAACTGACCAGAACTGTGTAATAGTATTCCAAATGTGGCCGCACCATAGATTTGTGTAACGGCATACAATATTGGCAGTTTTATTTTCAATACCTTTCCTAATGATCCCTAGCATGAAATTTGCCTTTTTCACAGCCACCACACAGTGGGTCAACATCTTCATCAAGCTATCTGCTATGACCCCAAAGTCTTTTTCCTGATCAGTCCCCAGCAGTTCAGACCGTATGAGCACAGATGTGAAATTAAGATTTTTTTGCTTCAACATGCATAACTTCACACTTGTTTACATTGAATTGTATTTGCTATTTTACCACCCATTCATTCAGTTTGGACAGGTCCTTTTGGAGCTCTTCACAATCCCTTTTTGTTTTAACAACTCTGAACAGTTTAGTATCTTCAGCAAACTTGGCAACCTCACTGCTCACCCCAACTCTAGGTCATTTAAGAACAAGTTAAAAAGCACAGGTCCCAATACTGTGCCTTGGGGGACTCCACTTTCTACATCCCCCCATTGGGACAACTGCCCATTTATTCCTACTCTCTGCTTTCTGTTTCCTAACTAGTTCTTGATCCACAAGAGGACCTCTCTTCTTATTCCATATCTGTTAAGCTTACTCAGGAGCCTTTGGTGAGGTAACTTGTCAAAAGCTTTTTGAAAGTCCACAGGATCACCCCTATCAATATGCTTGTTAACACTCTCAAAAAACTCTAGTAGGTTAGTGAGACAGGACTTACCCTTGCACAAGCTGTGCTGGTTCTGCTTCAGCAACACTCGCTCTTCTATGTAATATATATATATAATAAAGTGGGGGGAAAGATCACTCTGTAACCCTCTCCAAGGAAGTATCATGGAGGGAAAGTTTTTGGACAATTCTCTTCACAGCAAAATATGAACTAGTGTGATGTAGCGGTCCAAGTGTTGGACTAGGATGTGGGAGATCAGATTTTGAATTTCCACTCAGCAGTAGCATACAGTGTGGTGGACAACAGCATTTACTGACCTCTAGTTGGTTGCACTGCTATTGTTTACTGGGAGGCAGAGATTGAGGGGCGAGGTGGTGGCAAGATCAGCAATCTGGTGCTCCTACCAACATCTTTGCTTTGTGCCAGCCTTACTACTGCCTCGCATCTTCCCCTCTATCTCCTGGAAAGCAGTAGCAATGTGACTGACTGAAGGCCAGGTGAGTGCCGCCACTGTCCACTACTGCCACTCCATCATGAAGCTCAATGGGTGACCTTGGACTAGTCACTGTCTCTCAGCCTCATCTACTTCAGGGTTGTTGTGGGGATAAAATGAGGAGAGGAATAACCATGTATTCCACCTTGAACCCTTTGGAGGAAAAGTGGGATAGAAATCTAATAAATAAAATTAATACAAGTAAGGAAAACAGTTTCAAAGTCAGAGTGTTAACTATTACAATACTCTCAAATACTCTTACAAGTCTTTAGGCTATAGGCTGCTTCTGTTAGCTCTGTTGTGTTCAGTAATCTTTCTCAGGGATGCCAACAGCATTTTATAGCCCCAGTGCACTGTATGTGGATTGGGCCCCCTGCACTCCCCACCTGCATTCTACTGGCAAGAACTGCTGCTTATGTACGTATATTAACTTAGCCCAGCCTACCTCACAGGGCTGTTGCAAATATAAAAATTGAGAGGAGAGGATAGTATACACAACTCTGAGCTCCTGAGAAGAACAGCAAGATACAAATAAATAATGTCATTCACATATCATGTGAAGAAAAATAAACATATACAACCAGTCCCTCCTTGCTTTAACTGCAATGTTTTATAGTTCTGATATTTACCGCAAAATACCATAATCAAGAAAAAAATGAGATGTTTGCCAACCCTGATAAATAACAGCAAGCAAAAATACTCTAAATACAGTAGGGCCCCGCTTTCCGGTGCTTCGCTAATGCAGCAGTTTTGAATTGTATCCATGTTCCATATGTCCAGCGCTTGTTCCATTTTTGCGGTGATTTTGCAGCATGATGTGAAGAGCTTGGAAAAGAGAGATGCTGAGTGCACAGATTGATGGCGTCTGATACCCTGAGCGCAGCATCAGAGCTTGTAAACATTCCTTTTTTAAACTACAGTTGGGCTGATGGGAGTTGTAGTTCAAACAAGGAACGTTTCCAATCTCTGACAACGTGCTCAGCAGCTGAGTCCGCAAAGGGTGTTGGGTGCCATTTTATTGTTGGTGAGCCAACACTCTAAGATTTTAAGGTAAGCAATGTGTGTGCACCGAGTGAGCGAGCAAGCAGAGGGGTGGTGGGAGGGAGAGCGGGGGATTAGTGAGGAAGCTGGTGGAGGGTGAGCAGGCAAGCAGGCAGGGGGGAAGGTGAGCGGGCATGGGGCGACAAGTGAGGGAGCCAGTAGAGGGTGAAAAAGTGAGTGAGCAGGCAGGGGGGAGGGCGAGTGGGCAAGGGGGGATGAGCCAGGGAGCTGGCAGAGGGTGAGCGATTGAGCAAGCAGGCAGGGGGGAGGGCGACCAGGCAAAGGGGGGACAAGCCAGGGAGCCAGCGGAGGGTGACTGAGCAAGCGAGCAGGCAGGGGGGAGGGCGAGCAGGCAAGGGGGGACGAGCAAGGGAGCTGGAGGAGGATGAGCGAGTGAGCGAGTGAGCAGGCAGGGGGGAGGGCGAGCGGGCAAGGGGGGACAAGCCAGGGAGCTGGCAGAGGGTGAGCGAGCAGGCGCGGGCAGGCAGCTTCCTCCCTGTGATTCACGGCATGGAGCCTGCCGCAGAAGGGGACCACTACTCGTCCACCCTAACGAGGGCGAGTGAGCGATGCACGGAAAAGTGGAATATTGATCAGCTGTTGCGTGGGGAGCTTCAGGGGCCAAGTGCTGTCAGCTGGAGCTGCCCACACTACAGCTGATTGATGTTTCACTTTTTGGCGGTTTTCGCTTTTCGGCCGGGGTCTGGTCCCTAACCTGCCGTATGAGTGGGGCCCTAATGTATGTGCAGTTTAACAACTTTGGTATCTGAGCTACCAACTCTCAGCCTAACCTACCTGCGTGTCGGAAGGCAGAGCTGGGGTCCCAATCCCAGGCAGCTGGATCCCGGAGAGTTGGGAGAAGAGTATTCGGATGGATGGCAGAGGGAAGGGGGAGGAACTTCCCCCCTTTGGAGCGAAGACGAAACAGAGGAACTGCCAGTGATAAGGTCGCTTAGCAATGGGGAGCCTGAGCCCTCCCTGGACATTCTCACGCCTCCCCCTCTTTCAGGCTCAGAGCAAGAGGGGAAAGAGGGAGGGCTGCTCACAGCGGAAAAGTGGGGAGGCAGTTTACCATCAGCCCCTCCCCTATCCCCCATCCTGGAATCGGAAACTTCAGAAGAGGAGGGGGTGATGCTTCCCCCCTCACCGCGCACACGCAGACAGCTGAAAAGACAGGAGAGAAGGGGGGAAGGTGGGCAGTACCTGAGGGGCAGTTAAGGAGGAGCGAAAGATTGCGCGCCTGTTTGGCCCCTTCTTAAAGAACAGGCGGGAAGAAGTCCCTTGCTCTGTCAACTTTCTCCCAATGCCGCAGGACCTGTATCCCTGTATTGCTTCATGAGAAAATGCAGTCTTTGTTTGGACATTACCCTAATAAAACACGAATTAACTACAGCCGTTGGTCTGGTTCCTGAGTCACATCCTGGGCCTGACAGCTTGACAGAGCCACCTAAATCACCCTCAACGCTCTCTTCACTTGACTGGGACAAGATGTCAAAGGGAGCAGCGGGGGGGACGAACCCCACTTCTGAGACGGAAGAAGTGGAACTCTTGAGGACTAAGGTAGCTGATTTGCAGACGGATGTTCAAGCCCTGCTAGCAGCAGTCAAGGTGCTGAAGACGGATAATCAAACCTTGAAGGCCACGATAGACCAGATGCGAACAGCCCCTCCAGCTGCCGTAGTAAAGGTTCCCATTGGATTGCCCCCAAAATACGCGGGACAAAGTGATCAGTTGGCAACCTTCGTGGCTCAATGTGAGTTATATCTGGATGTCAGGCACACAGAATTTCCAGACGATGGGGCTAAAGTAGCTTTTGTGATTAGCCTCCTGGAGGGAGAAGCTGCAAAATGGGTGACTCTGTATCTCGTGAGAAAGGATACTGTCTTAGGAAGGTACAGAGGATTTATACAGGAGATGACCGAGATGTTTCAAGACCCGCAAAGGGCTGAAACAGTAGCGCGGCAACTAGGCGCTCTGAAGCAAGCTAAAGGGACTGTTTCCGAGTACACTAACGCTTTTAAAATTCTGTCCCAGGAAACTGGTTACAATGACGCCGCCCTGATGTTTATGTACCGGAGTGGATTAAATGCTGAAATCCTGGATGAGTTGGCCAGGACCTGCCCCCCGCTGACCTACCAGGGCTCATCTGGCTATGCCTACAGATAGATCACCGGATGGAAGGAAGGCGCCTGGAAAGGAAGCAGGAGGTCCCGAGATACTCAGCCTCGGCATCCCGCAACAAGACCCTTCCCACTGCAGGGATTGCAGGTAATGCAACTGAGGGACAGGGAGGGGCTAGGCCAAGACTGTCGGAAGAAGAAAAGGAAAGACGACGCTGGGAACATTTATGCTTTTATTGTTCAAAGCCGGGCCATGTGGCCAGAGACTGTGGACTGAAAGGGGGGAAAGCCGAGCCGTCGGGAAACTAGAACACCCAGTCCACGTGCAGGCCGGTGGACTGGAGGCAGCGTTGTATAAAGGCCCCCCAACGATCCAACCTCCCTCAAAGGGGGTGTTGGTCTTGCCTATTCGGATTACAACTTCCAGAGGAGTGGTGTTTAATTCCACTGCCTTAATTGACAGTGGAGCCTCCACAAATTTTATTGATGCAAAGTTAGTCAAGCGTCATGGAATTTCCCGGTGGAAACTGGATGCTCCCCTAGCTGTGGAGACTATCGATGGGAGACCCCTGAAGTCAGGAGGGGTGACACAAGCCACGGAGGAAGTGAAACTTCAAATCCCTGGGCATGAAGAGTTCATTTCGCTATACGTGTCAGATCTCTCGAACTTTGAGGTGATTCTGGGAATGCCCTGTCTAGCAAAGCATGAACCCAAAATAAGTTGGAAGGAGGCGGTGGTGTGGTTCACCTCACAGTATTGCCAGGAGAACTGTCAACCTGAAGGAATCAAGAACACCCTAGCGGGGGCAGTGCAACAGATCGAGCAAGTGACCCTGCCGCCAAAGTATGAAGAATTCAAAGATGTGTTTGATGAAAAAGAGGCAGAGACTTTACCCCCCCACCGCCCTTACGACTGTGCGATTGACCTAGTGCCAGGAGCCAGCATCCCATCAGGGAGAATCTACTCTCTCACAGAGAATGAGAGGGAGGCCCTGAAGGAATTCCTGGATAAAAACCTGAGGTGAGGATTCATACGCCCCTCACAATCCCCTGCTGGAGCGCCACTACTGTTTGTGAAAAAGAAGGGGGGGAACTCAGACCCTGTAACGACTATCGCGCATTGAACCAGATCACCATCCCCAACAGCTACCCGCTGCCCCTGATCTCAGAGTTGCTGGACCGACTGCGCTCTGCAAAAATCTTCACGAAGTTGGATTTGAGAGGAGCGTACAATCTGATCAGAATGAAGGAGGGAGATGAATGGAAAACAGGATTCTTGACCGCTTACGGACAGTATGAATACCTGGTCATGCCGTTCGGGCTTTGTGGAAGTCCAGGAATTTTTCAAAAATTCATGAACGACGTGTTTAGAGACTTGTTGGACACGTATGTAATCTGTTACTTAGATGATATCCTGGTGTTCTCAAAGAACCAGGAAGACCACGACCAGCATGTGAAGACGGTGTTGAAGAGACTGAGAGAAAATCACCTGTATGCTAAATTAGAGAAATGTGGATTTGACCTCAAGTCTCTAGACTTCCTTGGATATCGAATCTCAGCGAAAGGCGTGGAGATGGACCCAGGGAAAGTAAGCTGCATATTGGACTGGGGCCAACCTGTCACCAAAAAGGATGTACAACGGTTTTTGGGGTTTGCCAATTATTACAGAAAGTTCATTCCAGGGTTTTCCAAATTAACAGCTCCTCTGACTGACTGTTTAAGGGGGAAGAAGAAGTTTCAATGGACAGAGAACGCCACCGAGGCCTTTGAGGAGCTGAAGAGAAGGTTTGCTACTGAGCCCATTCTGCGCTTTGCTGATCCGAACCGCCCTTTCGTAGTGGAAGCAGATGCTTCAGATTTTGCCATCGGGGGGGGGTCCTGCTACAATTAGACCAAGAAGGGAAGGAGCTGCACCCCTGTGCGTACTTCTCTCGGAAGTTAAAGCCTGCAGAGAAGAACTACACAGTTTGGGAGAAGGAGCTGCTGGCCATCAAGGATTCTTTTGAAAACTGGAGACAATACCTAGAGGGGACCTCTCATCGAATTGAAGTGCGCTCTGACCACAAGAATCTTGAAAGCCTCCAACAGCCAGAAAGCTGAACCAGAGACAGATAAGATGGTCCCAGTTCTTCACTAGGTTTAACTTCCAGATTACTTACCATGCCCAAGCCAAAAACCAGAGAGCGGATGCCTTATCCAGACAGCCACAATACAAAGAAAGTGAATCCGAGGACCAGCCTCAGTACGTAATCCCGCCAGAGAAATTAACGTTGGGAGTATGCCAGCCTTCATGGGAAGAGGAACTCAAAAAGGCACAACAAGAAGATGCAGACATGCTAAAATATCAGCAGGAGACGGGACAAGGTCAAGACTCAGAAGTAACCTTTCACTGGAGAAATGGACTGTTATGGTTCAAAACCGCCAGATATGTGCCAGAAGGGGAATTAAGGCTCAGAATCCTACGCCAGTGTCATGATTCCATCACAGCGGGACACTTTGGGATTTACAAGACCATTCAGAACATGGCCAAGGACTTCTGGTGGCCTAAAATGCGTCGGGATATTGAGAGTTATGTAAAGTCCTGCTCTGTCTGTCTGCGGACAAAAACACAAACAGGGACACCAGCAGGACTGTTACAACCATTGCCTGTCCCACACGAACCCTGGAAGGACCTCTCCATGGATTTTATAACTGATCTACCCAAGTCCCAAGGAATGACAGCCATCTTAGTAGTGGTGGATCTACTTACCAAAATGGCACACTTTCTTCCTTGTGCAGGGGCCTTAGAGGCTAAAGAAACGGCCAAGTTATTCATAAAAGAAGTCTACCGGCTGCATGGATTGCCAAACAGCGTAGTCTCAGACTGAGGAACTCAGTTCACAGCCAAATTTTGGAGAGCAATGTGGAAACAGTTGCAGACGGAATTAAAACTCTCCTCCGCCCATCACCCCCAGACAGATGGGCAGACGGAACGCTTGAACGCCGTTTTGGAAAGATATTTACGAAGTTATGTGTCCTATCAACAGACTGACTGGGTATCATATTGGCATTTTGCAGAGTTCGCCTACAACAATTCTCTGCACTCCAGCACTCAACAAACCCCGTTCTTCGCTAATTATGGATTCCATCCTAAAGTCTTTCCAAGCAGCTCAGAAGGAATGCTGGTACCGGCAGCTGAGAACTTCCTTAAGGAATTGCAAGCGGCGCAACAGACACTGAAACAGCAGTTAAACGAAGCCAAAACGGAGTACAAGCGAGTTGCTGACCTGCACAGGAAGGAGGGCCCCCCCTTCAACCGGGAGACCAGGTATGGCTGTCCACCCGCTTCCTCCAGATGCCAGGCAAATGTAGAAAATTACAAGACAAGAGGGTGGGTCCTTTCGAAATAGAAACTCAAATCAATCCCGTGGCGTACCGACTGAAGCTGCCTGACACGTTTAAAATACATCCTGTGTTCCATCGATCCCTCTTAACGAAAGCCGCCCCTCCCAGTGAGTTACGGCCGGAGGAACCTCCCGGAGCTCCACTCCTGGTAAATGAGCAGCTTGAGTTTGAAGTTGAGGAGATCTTAGATTCCAGAATCAGACGCCACAAGCTGCAGTACTTGATTCACTGGAAAGGCTATGGGGTGGCTGACAGATCATGGGAAGATGCAGCTGATGTGCATGCTCCAGAATTGGTAAAACTTTTCCATCAACGTTTTCCCCGCTGTCCCAAGCCAGACAAGGGGAGGGGGGCACAGCCTGGGAGGGGGGATGGTGTCGGAAGGCAGAGCTGGGGTCCCAATCCCAGGCAGCTGGATCCCGGAGAGTTGGGAGAAGAGTATTCGGATGGATGGCAGAGGGAAGGGGGAGGAACTTCCCCCCTTTGGAGCGAAGACGAAACAGAGGAACTGCCAGTGATAAGGTCGCTTAGCAACGGGGAGCCTGAGCCCTCCCTGGACATTCTCACGCCTCCCCCTCTTTCAGGCTCAGAGCAAGAGGGGAAAGAGGGAGGGCTGCTCACAGCCGAAAAGTGGGGAGGCAGTTTACCATCAGCCCCTCCCCATCCCCCATCCTGGAATCGGAAACTTCAGAAGAGGAGGGGGTGATGCTTCCCCCCTCACCGCGCACACGCAGACAGCTGAAAAGACAGGAGAGAAGGGGGGAAGGTGGGCAGTACCTGAGGGGCAGTTAAGGAGGAGCGAAAGATTGCGTGCCCGTTTGGCCCCTTCTTAAAGAACAGGCGGGAAGAAGTCCCTTGCTCTGTCAACTTTCTCCCAATGCCGCAGGACCTGTATCCCTGTATTGCTTCATGAGAAAACGCAGTCTTTGTTTGGACATTACCCTAATAAAACACGAATTAACTACAGCCGTTGGTCCGGTTCCTGAGTCACATCCTGGGCCTGACACTGCCAGGGCTATTGTGAAGATGAACAGGGGGAGGGGAAGACAATGTGCACACCCTTGAGCTCCTGGGAGGAAAATGAAGAATCAAATCTATAACAACATCAAGCAACAAATAATCTAAGCACACATGTGCAAAAAAAAATTGCCAACCTTGATAAACAAAAAATGTATTCTTATGTTAAAACACAGTCTATAGGAATTTTAACCTGCTGCAGCTATAAGGTGTTTCATTATTTTATGGTTGTATTTGCTGATTCATTTTGTATTTTGATTTTTGTTTTATGGTCTCTGTATATTAATAAATAACAGGCCAGTGATGACAAGCACAGTGTGGGGATCACAGAAAAGGGTGGGGGATTGCTATATCACATTTTTTCTCAGTAGAAAGGAAGCCTCATCTCTTTCAAGGGAGTTACTTCTGAGTAAACCATAGAAAGGCAGCCAGCTGTGTTTTGTATTGTGAAGGCAACACACTTGGGGAATGAAGGAAGGAAATAAATAATGTGGACACAGAGGAAAGTGCTTACACCAGCATATCACATTTCATAGGCAGACTATCCAAAGTCAGGCTAGCAGCAACAAGAACCAGCTGCTCCAGTTGTTTCTTCTTCTGCTGCTCTGGGAGGTCCCTCCTCCTGAGTCCCATTTGAGGGTGGTCAGCATTCCTTCCTCTGATAACTTAGTAACAGTGACTGAGTGATTAAGCATCCTTAGCAATTGTGCTGCCTGCCAAGCGCTGAAGCCTCTGAGTTGCCTCCATGTTTTGCTTTCTAACTTTCTTTGTAGGTGTCTGACTGACTTTTAAAAAAAATGAAAGCCAAGAGTTTGGGGCCCCTGCTGGCTTGAGGACTGGTTACATGTGTAACCCCTGTACCACCTGTCATTGGGGTTTAATATTGCAGTCTTAGTGAGTGATTATATTATTTGCAATACTGAAGGAGGGAACAAACTGTCTTCCAGAGGTCTTCCCTACAAATAGCAAAGGATGTTTTAAAGGAACGAATTCTGTTATTGTTCTGGGTTTATTTTAATCAGAGCTTGGAAAAGTTACTTTTTTGAACTACAATTCCCATCAGCCCCAGCCAGCATGGCCACTGGATTGGGCTGATGGGAGTTGTAGTTCAAAAAAAGTAACTTTTCCAAGCTCTGATTTTAATGCTTAGCCACTTTTTGCATGGTGCACGGTACACTTTTGCATCCACAGACTAGGGTTGTCCTGCTCATTTAGGCATGTTTACTGGGTCTTCTGGAAGACAAGCTGACTTCTACCCACTCTTGGTTATGTTACTGCCAAACATCGTAGTTGCCTATCAGCTCTAGGATATGTTGTGTTCTACAGTCAGATGCAAGTTACTGTATCCTTTTCAAGGAAACTGAAACACAGAACAGTTTTTGACTAGCAAGAAATAAGGCCACCATTCATAAGGCTGCCAGCCATTTTGTAATATGGCATTTCCCCCTATCTTTTTAAAAAAGATGCTGGATCTAAGCGGAGGGGACCAGTTAGTGGTAGAGCGTGTGCTTGACATCCAGAAGGTCCCTGGTGCAAACGTTGGCATCTTCAATTACAAGGATCCCAGGTAGCCAATTATGTGAAAAACCTGTGCCTGAGACTCCGCAGAGCTGCTGCCAATCAGAACAGTTAATACTAGGCTGGATAGACAATTGTCTGACTTAGCAGATTCCTCACATAGACTAGCAGGATCTCTTTGGGTGGCTTTGATACATTCCTTTTCTCTGGTGGGTGAAGTTGGCAGTCCTTGATTGTCTAATCCTGGCACAATGACACATCCCAAAATATTAGCAGGAAGTTCAAGTTCATGTCTAATGCTCCACTTCTTACGTTCATACTTGTGGAGATGTAGGAATGCTTTGTTTTTATAGCTTTTGTCTGGCAGCTGTCTGTGACCCAGATGTTCCTATTAGTTGCTAGAGTTATAGGTGTCCTGAGGGATTCCTGCTCGCGCCAAGTCCGATTGTGTGTCAGAGAGTGGTTGTTTCCTTACAGGAGCACAAGGATAGGTAAGAGACTGATTATCACTTCAAGGTATAATCCCAAGAGAGTCCAAAGCAAGAGCTACACTGAGGAAGAAGTAGGTTCTTTTGAAGATACAGCATCTCATAGGTCCCTAATTAAAATGCACATGACACTGTGAAAAGAACATTGATATACTGTAAGTCCCTTGACTCTGCTGGAGTCTTCTGCTAATACTTCTGGGTCACCTCTCCCAAAGACGACTTATCCCTGGAGCTCCTAAAAATGCCTTCAAAATAACAAACAGGTTCAACTGCAACAAGTGTGAAATACTTTCAAGGCATCTGATGCATTTCAAAGAGAAAAGTATTCCATACTTCTCAAGAGTTGGTGATTGAGTTGGCTTATTGATGGAGACATTATAGATTTATGACAGGGGGAAAAAACATGCCACCCTATAGATTTCCAGCAAATGCACTTAATATAAATGCTTGCCAAGTGGTGTTAGCTCCTTCCTTGAATATTTATGGAGAAGCATTTTGTTGTTATTTCAGTGACAAATAGTCTTCGTCTGCCCTGCTGTATACTGTGAACCCCTGGATACAAGCAAATTCCAATTCAGAAATGGTTATATATCACTTGCATAGAATAGTCTCCATGAAAACTCTCTGTGCTCCACAATCTCTCTCTCTTAACTGGAGCTCTGTTTTAAATAAAGCTGTGTGGTGTAAATCCCTCATTTTCCTCCCTGATAGTCTCACTCCCTCTGGTGCTCCAGGAATTAGCAGATTTCTCTCACGGGAATCATGACTCTGATCCCAGCGGCTCTGAACTACAAGCCGGCTCCTCTCAAGCTCTTACCAGCCCTGCCACAACTCTGTGGGGAATTACCAAGAGCTCTGTTCCTTCACATGTGCACTCAGCCACATGAGAGGTGGTTATTCAGTTTGATGCATTCTCACTCACTGCAGGGTCACACATGTGAAAAACACAACTACATGTGTGTGGCCTATCGCCCAAATCTTTCCCACCAGGTTGGCATTTTTACTTCTAACAGGGTCTAATGGGGTAAGAAGAATAAGAACAAGTGCTGCTTGCTGGTTGCAGAGTGTTAGTGCTCCAAAGTGCCTAGCTTTCCTCATTTATTAACCACACAACACTATGTGCAAAACCAACCAACAAATGGGGCTTCATTAAGGATGGGGAAGAATAAGCTGCACAGCAGAACAACAAAGTACAGCTCACCATTGATTCCTGGTCAAAAGATGTTACTTTCAAGTATGATAGCCTGTTTAGGACTGGACTCCCTCCTTCACAATAGTAAGGTCTTTTCTGGAGCATCAGTGTTCCCACATGAGTGATCTATGGGCTAGATCAATGTTGCTGCTTTTATCCCCATAATTCTCCTGTGACTGGTCCTGTGGCTTCTTTGTATCTGATGTACAAAAAGAGGCAGTGTAGAGTACTGGCGATCGAGTTGCAAATAAGAATTCCCTGGTACCAATCTTGTCTCTCTCATGAACTCATCAGGTGGCCTTAGCCAAACCACTCTCTGTTAGCCTCATTTCTCCATCTGCAGTATGGGGGATAACAATATTGATTTACCTTACAGGGTTGTTGCAACAATTACAACAAGAAAATGCCTGTGAAATGTTTTGAATATTTGATAGTGCTATACAAATGTTAAGTATTATTTATTGCCTTTATTGAAAAACCCCACTGTCACATATTGTGCTATTACTATTGTGTTCATGCCCTGTTTGGGATTTCCTTATATGCATCTGGTTGGCCACTGTGGAAATAGAATGCAGGACTCGATAGGCTTTTGATCTGATCCAGAAGGATTCATCTTAGGTTAATCAGCTATTCCTTTATGCCCCTCACCCCTGCTCATTAGTACTGATGCACATCTCAATCTGTAACTGTTCCCTTTTCATGTGGATGGAACTTTCCTGGCTTATAAAGCAAAGTAAGTTGATTATCCTGTCACTGATGAACTGGGATGAATTCTGTTGTTGCAGTTGCACATGTACTCATGAGGACCTTCAAGGGTAAAGTTGAGGCCTTTCTCCCACTCAGTGGATGTGGAAGAAAGTGTGGATGTTCAATGGATGTGGAAGAAAGTGGTGACCCAGCAAAGAGCAAACTTAATTTTTAAAATGACAACCTGCAGAGGAAGTTCCTTGGATAGCAATTTGCTATTCTAGAATACCATATGGTTGGCAGTGCTGGTGGTCTGCTCATGCCCAGAGGCCCTGCCTTCTTAGAATCATAGAGTTGGAAGAGGCCTATAAGGCCATCGAGTTCATCTCCCGACTCAATGCAGGAATCCAAATTAAAGCATAGCCAACAGGTGGCTGTCCAGCAGCCTCTTGAATGTCTCCAGTGTTGGAGAGCTCACCATCTCCCTAGATAATTGGTTCCACTGTTGCACCACAACAGTTAGAAGTTTTTTTCTGATCTTCAAAAGAAATCTGGCTTCCTGCAACTTGAGCCTATTATTCTGTGTCCTGCACTGTGGGATGCTTGAGAAGAGATCCTGGCCTTCTGTGGGTGGCAACCTTTCAAGTACTTGAAGAGTGCTATCATATCTCCCTTCAGTCTTCTCTTCTCCAGGCTAAACATGCCCAGTTCTGTCAGTCTCTCCTTATAGGGCTTTGTTTCTAGTCCCTTGTTGCCCTCCTCTGAACCCATTCCAGTTTGTCTGCATCCTTCTTAAAGTGTGGTGTCCAGAACTGGATTGATTTACATTTGTCAGGGCTGAGTCCTGGCACTGAAAACAGATTATGAGACTAAGCAAGTTTTGCTAAACTCAAGCCAATGCTGGAAACAGTAATCTCCCCACCCCCTCTGAATCCTCCTGTTCCTCTAGCAGTAAGCAAGGCTGCCGCAGGCAGTATTGCTGCTGTATGGAAATTCGGCTGGAAAGAAGATGCCAAGAAAACTGTCGTCAGTCTTGACCCTTCCTCGTTCCTCCCCAGGCTGGATCCATCTCCCAACGAAGCAACCTAGGAGTGCTGCTGGACAGCTCCCTGGCTGGTGGCGACTCCAATCAAAAGAGCGCGATCAAGTTGTCGCATCTGAACAGAGTTCAGGTGGAAAGCACGTCCCCGCAGAATCCTGGCTGTTTTCACGCTGAGAACGCGACTTCCCTGTTGCCTTTTCCTCAGTGGCGTTTTAAGAGACAGGGCTGGAGAAAGTGGATTCTCAAATGATGACTGTGGGATGGGGCGGGGAAATTGGCAAGACGCTTTCAGGCACTTTTTTTTGAACAATACAATAATTGTTAATTTTGCTTACCATTAGGTGTCATCTATTGGCCTGCACCCACGCCCCCACCCAGGAAAGGGAAAGGTGGGCATTCGATTGTTTGCTTTCGAAGGGACCAGGAGTGTAGTTGTCCAGGGGTGGGGGCCTTAGACCCCTTCCTTTTTGGGGAGCAGGGTCCCAGCAGGGTGCCTATGTCTCAGGCATCCTAAGGACCGGTCAACATGAAAGGGGAACACGTTAGCTTCCGGAAGACTCTTCTCAATAACTATCCTTGTATTCTTGCTGAATCTAAAAAAACATCCAGCATTCATTCCTCAACAGACCTCCAGACAAAGGAAGAGACTGAAAGCTCATGTTATTGTATGATCTTAGTGAGGGGTGTGGCATGACTACCATGAAGGAAGCCTGCACGTCTGAATTTGCCACTACACTATGGAGGGGACCAAACTCTACCTAAAGCCCCATCCGTTGGAGAAGGCAAAAGGCTGAACTCAAGGGGGGCTCTTTTCCCCAGTCCTCCAGTCAGCCCTTCCCAGTTGAGGCTCCTGGGACCCCCTCAACTGGGGTTTGGTTCCTGGACCAGACTCTCCTGAGGGTTTGCAGCGCCTGACTTGGACAGCGGCTGGTGAGCTACAGAAGCCGAGAGGCCAGTTCCCAAGAAGGAGGCTCTGCTTGGCTGGGGAGGGTAGGCAAGGGAAGGGCGCCAGGAAGCACCTGCGAGTGGTGCTGGGCGGGAAACGTGCTTGGGTCTGAGATGAGCGGCGTCTGGGCCCCCACCCCTCCGCTCGCGCCGGCTGGGAAAGAGGCTTAGATTCTCCCGCCTTTTCCAGTCCGCTCTCCCCCTCCCTTCCCCTCGCCTTCCCAACTCCTCATTGGCAGCCCTGGGCCGAAGGAAGGATGACGCGCGGGCTCCTCAGAGACGCCTGAGGTATAAACGCCCGTCGGGCAAGTGGAGCCGCCGGTGCAAGTGGCGCGCTGTCGTCCGGCGTCCCGGAAGATGCCGCGGGGGTTCCTGGTGAAGCGGAGCAGGAGACCGGGGAGCTCTTACCGGGTGCGCCCTCCAGGAGGGCCCCCTCCTGCGCCCCGCCTGGAGGAAGCGCCCCGCGTCCCAGTGCCTGTGCCGGAGCCTTCGCATCATCACCATCATGATCAGCAGCTGCCTCAGCCAAACTTCCTTCTGGCGGCCGTCTGGGGCGCGGGAAGCTCGAACACCGCAGCCCCGGCAGCGGGAGAGTCGCAGCGCTGCGCCCGCTCTCCCGCCTCGGCGGAGTCCTTCCCGCTGGGGCCTGGCTTGGCGGCGGCGGAGAAGCTTCCTCTGCTTCCTCGCACGCCCCTGCCCTTGCCCTTGCCTGTGCCTCTCCCCCTGCCTGCGGCACCGCTTTGCCCCGCTGCGGCGCTCAAGCGGCCACCCAGAGCCAAGGCGCCGCCCGCCAAGAAGCCGAAGGCCGCGCGTAAGCTGAGCTTCGCCGACGAAGTGACCACATCGCCGGTCCTGGGGTTGCGGATCAAGGCGGCGGTCGAAGGGGGCGCCGAGCGGCCTCGTGGGGCCCGCCCGACACTGCTGGGGGAGTTCGTCTGCCAGCTGTGCAAGGAGCCCTACGCTGACCCCCTGGCGCTGGCCCAGCACCGCTGCTCGCGGATCGTGCGCGTCGAGTACCGCTGCCCGGAGTGCCACAAGATCTTCAGCTGCCCGGCCAACCTGGCCTCTCACCGCCGCTGGCACAAGCCGCGCCCGCCCGCCTCCGCCGGCCCCGCCCAGGACAAAGAGAACAGCCGCGGGGAGGCCGGCCGCGATCAGCACCACGGCGCAGCGGACAGCTCCTGCTGCCGCGACCCACCGCCTGCTCGAGCCGCCCAGCTCTGCCCGGCCGGGGAAGCCGGCACCGTCGAGGGCTCTGGCCTGGGCGCTCCCTCTGGCGAGCTCTTCCTCTGCCCCTATTGCCACAAGACCTTTCGGCGCCAGGCGTACCTGCGCAAGCACCTGGGCACCCACCAGGCCCCCGGCGGCGTCAGCTACGGCGGCAGCCCCCCACCTTCCCACCCGCCTCCGCAGCAGATCACCTTCCCCTGCCACTTGTGCGGGGCGCACTTCCCCTCGGCCGACATCAGGGACAAGCACCGGCTGTGGCACGCCGTGCGGGAGGAACTGCTCCTGCCCCTGGGGCAGCCCGAGGGCAGCGTTGCCCACGGCGAACAGCAAATCTTCTCCTGTAAGCATTGCCCCTCCACTTTCTTCAGCTCGCCCGGCCTAACCCGGCACATCAACAAGTGCCATCCCTCGGAGAACAGGCAGGTTCTCCTACTGCAGATGCCCGTCAGGCCAGGCTGCTAGGGCTTGAGCCGCTTCGTGCTGGGCTTGGACTATGAAATCGCCCAGAGCGGGAATGGAGATTTGCTTGACTCGCCAAATGCCCAGACTGACCGATTCTCCCTTTAACTGGAACCGCTTAGCGTGATAGGGTTCTTTCGCCCCCTAAGCCTTCTTCCTCAATACCAGCTGGTGGAGATCCGAACTGTAATTCCTATAGAAAATCATCGCGCATGGCCCAAAGACACCACTAGACATTTTGAAGTATGTCATGCCAAACGTTTTTAACGTATGAACTCAAATTAGCCTTGCTGCCTTATGAAGGGGTTAGAGTGCACTGTATATTCTCTATATCCAAACAGTTTCCAACGTACTGAAAACTTGTCGTTTTAACAAAGTAAATGGGAAAGCAAGCCAACACTGTATTTGAGAGCAAAAAACACCCCTTCCGCCTTAGGACTGAAAAATGTGGCGTTGCTTTAAGGGGGGGAAGGGGGCAGATACATTTTTCTGTGTACTCAAAATTCTGTAGCCAAACCTAGAGCCAGCTGTGTGCCTGCCTGTGAATAAACTGCCTTGGGGAGAGTGGAGCCCTGAACGTCTTCATTCTGGTTACTCCTGTCCCTAGAATCTAAGTATGTTCTGACATTGTGCTTAAAGAAAAAATTAAATTCTCCATGGAAAGAACTAGTTAGCCCTTATATTTAATTAGTTAAACCTGCCTGCTCAGCAGAATCTCCTTTGAGGTTTTAAAACGTTTAATTTGCTGTGAAGTGCTTTATTCATTGTCTCCTGTATTACTATATATGGCCTGATATTCCTAGAAAGTCCCGTTATATACATAGAACATATATATATATATATATGTACATAATGTGCACAGTGCCCCCTGTCTGCTCTTGCTCATTACTGGCTATTAAATTCTGGATTGGTGATTTTTGGGTAGTCCATCCTGCCTGTTGTCTGAGCAACTTGTGTTACTGTTCAATGTGTTTACTGTTTATGTTTACAAAAATATGAAAAGCAAAAAAGAGGGCACACATAAAAGAGAGGAAAGCTACTTTCGAATCCTAAATGTTTGGCCAGAATTCATAGATTTGTGAAACTAGTTCAGTGAGCCAAAGAAAGCTGCAGTCTTAATTTTTTGAACCACCATCCAACTTCTTTTGAAAGCAAAGAACTTCAAAAGTAGCTTGCAGTATTGCATAGGGATCAGCTGTTCAAAACACAGGACTAACAGTGGCACACCATTTTGGATCCCAGCTTTGCATTCTAGCCACCTCTTTGGAAAGTCAGGTTGTCAATTTCCTCTCCAACTTCTTCACTGATTTGTTTTCCAGAAGCCCACTTTTGCAGACCTGTTTGTAGATTTGAGGTAATTTTTACTAATTTTGTACATTAGGTGGATTTTAGTTGTACGAAGGTGCTGGGCACTTGGAAGGTGAGGTAGTGAAAGGCAACTTCCTTTTCAGTTTTATTTATCTGCCATAATAATTTTGCTAATGTTATCTTGACACTTGAGAAATACAGCATGCTGCATGGCCAATAATTTCTACATACTTAACTTGTAGGAACTAAGGAAAGATTTCAGCTTAATGAAAACAAAGTAAAACTAAGACCCCTTCTTTAAGATTTTACTGTAAAGCAATTGTTAATTGCTTCCACTGCAAGCTGCTATTTTAATGTAGCTATTTGCACTTCAGTTCTATGTGGGAACCCAAAAGAGAGAGGCTTCTATTACAAGTTTGTTGCATGTGTTAAGGGAAGTTTTCAGCAATACCAATTCGAAGTTACATTGTGCAGCTCTATCAACTTGCTTAAACACAATTTACTGAGCCAGGAAGTAAGGTTTTAGGTAAGCCATATCTTGGAACTGCTAAGCTGGACTAAGGTGGCAATCCTATACACAATTACCTGTAAGTATCACTGAACACAGGGCTTACTTATGTATGGGATTGCACTGTAAAGGGACTGTGAACCAAACTCTTAGTTAAGAAGCTTGCCGTAAAAGCTTTGCAATCCTACAACCAAATGATCACCCATTCCATGCCTGCTCTTCACTTTCCTCATGAAGCTAGCAACATTGTGACTGATTTAAGCAAATCTTTCCAATCTTTGTAGTGGACAACAGAGCATACACAGAAGGTGGTAAGAATAATTTTATTGTATTATTAAATAGCATGTCTTTTTTTCAACCATTACAAATTTGTATATACTACACGGCGAACAAATACATCAATATATATTTCTATAGTTGTCCAGGTGAGGGACAAATATTTACACATGCAGTTAGTACCAGTGCCATGCTACATTTTGTTAGAGCAGAATATGGCAAACAGTGTACTTGTATTTTTTCAGTATGAAAATACGTCTGGGGTAGTGGAAATCTGGAGTGGAATGTGTTTGTGTTTACACCTGCCGCTACAAGGGCACAGTCCCTTTTTCTCCCCAGTAATGGTACATAGCTTACAGCAAATGATTGACATGGCAAAGTGCTTGAAAGTATGTATATCTTACAGTTAGATCAAGAGGCAGTTTTTGGAAGGGAAAGGCTGATTGGGGCCATAACTCCTATCTGGAAAGCAAATACTAGCAAGAGAGAAGAAAGCTGTTAGCATTTCAGCATTGGGATCTTGCTGTGGTGTCTATCCAGCAGTGAATGATAGTAACAGAGATGGTGATGGGTCTCTGTTTACTTGAAAGGGTTTAATTATTATCACATACGTACTCTGTACATAATTCGGTGTATTCTAGTGACCTTTGTAGAGGACTTCAGAGATGCATCTTTAAGAGAAATACATTCATTTGCAAATGGTACATTTTTTATTATTTAAAGGGTTGCACAAAAAAATAAGAGTGAAACATGCCTGCAGTCTCCAAGTTCCGGGGTGGTGGTGGCGGTTAGTAATTGACCCCAGAGATAAAAACAGTGTGGCCACTTAACTGTTACGC
The DNA here is from genome assembly GCF_030035675.1 of Rhineura floridana. NCBI lineage: Eukaryota > Metazoa > Chordata > Lepidosauria > Squamata > Rhineuridae > Rhineura > Rhineura floridana. The sequence continues at coordinate 186,588,664 of NC_084481.1, forward strand.
TATCTCACAAGGAAAGGTAAAACAGGTGCAGAAAGGACTCTCTGCACTGACTACTATGGAAGCAGGAAATTAGTTAAAAATATTCTAACAAAAGCTAAAATATTTTCAGTTTGAAATAAAATTCCAATACAATTCTCTAAAATAAACTTAAGAGGGAACAAATGTAGGACAAATATTCAGAGGGGAGGCAAATATCTGAGGAAAAGGGGCTGCAGGCTTCCCCCCTTCTTAGGTCTTGTTGGCTGAGCCAGAAGAGCGCCGTAGTTTCATAGACATGCGGCTCTTGCTAGTCCGGGGAGAAATAGGGAAGGCTAGATCGGGCCAGTCCATCTGCGCTGCTGTTGGAGCTTCGGACGCCTGAGTCTGTGGGTAGGAGCCTACAGGAAACAAGAAGACCCCTACCCATTAGATCAATGTGCTACAGCAGTATAGGAAAGAATAAGCCCCCAGCAAATACCTGCCCCTATCTTGTTTGTAAAAGAACAGTACTAGCTCAGCTGCTAGGATCATTAACAAACCCATTCCATCCTGTGTTGTCAAACAGATTGTGTGTCCAAGGCTGATGGGGAGCCTAGTTCTGAAGGAAGTTCATAACAAAGCAAGAAGCTAGGAAGATATTACAAGGGACTGAGGTTGGCACCCATTTTCTACTCTACACTCTCAAACATATAAATTGCTACAGGATTCAACAGGGCAGAAGTGTGAATAGATCATGCTAGTTTGATGCACTACATGATTCATTATCTTTGTAAAAGGAACAAGATGAATCTAGGACAAATCCTTCCCATAGACAGGGCCAAATTATAAGTGGCAGGAACTGCAGCATAGGAGTTAGGTTGACAGATTTATTGCAATGGCCAGGCTTCTATGAGAGATGCAAAATAGCCAGGGTTTCCCCCCTAAGCTTGTTCAGTGTTCAGCCTTCAGCTGCCAGAAAGGAAAGACAATTCTTCATTCTGCCTGATAAAAGGAGGCTGTAGAAGATGAAACTCTCACATACTTGTAAAGACATCACTCATTTTTTATATTTGTTTTTTTAAGAAATGAGAGGGTACCAGATGTTTGTAGCAGAGATTTATGATCAGATACTTATTGTTTAAACAAATATACACTATCAACTCCAACTCATAAGTTCAGACTGTCAGGAGCTAGTTACACTCCACTAGTTCCTTATTGTAAATGCAGACAAAAATCCCACCCTTATTTTGGTACTAAGCCCATCTTTGGACATACAGTTGGTGCCCTTACTCTCATAGAAGGGGTTTTGATCCAGTGGTTGCCTCCACTAATGGAAGTTGTTGTTATGTGCCTTCAAGCTGATTTTGACTTATGGTGACCCTATGAATCAGTGACCTCCAATAGCATCTATCATAAACCAAGTTTTCATGGTAAGAGGTATTCAGAAGTGGTTTACCATTGCCTTTCTCAGAGTCTGGATGCATCTTAGTCTGGTGTCTCAGCTCTGACCATTCTGCCTTGAGTGGGTCTGCTAGGAGTCTAACCTCTTAGTCTACACACTTGATGGCATAGCTCTCAGCTTCTTTGACACTCTCAAACCCCTCACCACGTTAAGGTGTGCATCCTAGAGGAGGCAGTAGCGGAAGTGGGGGAGAGAATTTTTGCTGATTCCCCCTGTATCCACTCACCAACCTCCACTCCACAACCTTCCAGGTCTCCCACCTCTCTGGAGCTGATTTTCAGGGGGTGCTGAGGGATGCAGTAGGGAGGGGGAACCAGCAAAAAGACAAAAAGCAAACTCATCTTCTTCTATTAATGGAGATGTCCGCTGGAACAAAAGTGCTTTTATGAGTGCAAGGATGTCAGTTGGATTCAACGCAAAGCTAAGTGTTTTTCTGGAGACTTTATGCACATACAGTACATGACATTCACAGCCAATGGCAGCACAGTACAGAAGTCTTACTGGGATCAGTGGGCCAAAGCTTACAATAGTTTCAACAGTATTCCCTCGTAATTTTCCTTACGTAAAGAAGTAAGTACTTTATTACAATATTTGAAATGAAATATTTTCCTCCAGGGACATAACCATAACATCATCATCAGTAGCAAATCTTTTTGCTCATGAACAGTTTAATAAATTTTACACAGAGGCTGGGATTCAAGGAGTCCCACATGCTCATGTGGAACATTGTACTCACAAGGAAATAAGTCAATATTCCCTTGCAGTCACCTCCCACATACTGCAACAAATCCTGCTCTCCTAACCTTCAGGAGTCATATTTTCAGAGTCATGAGGGGCTGCAATGGAAAGGGCCCCTCTGAAAAATCCCTGGTGTGTTCATGGCACTCCATGTGTGACCTGTTTGGATCCTATAATGTTATGAATGCAGAGGAGAAGCTTATGAAAAAATCCTTCTGAAACAAATTCATTTTATTTCTGGATAAGAAACCCACTTTAAAAATTACCTGAATATTTCAGTATTAGTTTATGGGAAATGCTTTGATACAAAAAACTACTTTAAAAAACATTTTAACTAATTCTAAAGTTAGAACAACAACGTTAATGTCCGAGTTCCTGCTGAAGACAGATAAATCTCAGGACACATTTCTTGCTTTCATTCTGTTAGATTTCCTAAAGAGGTTACTGCAAACCATCATGGCCAGGTCAGAAGTCTAACGCTGCTTTTAAAGCACTGCCATAAGCCTGATCTAATAACTCAAATGCTATTGTGTCTGCCTTGGCCAAAAGCTTTCTGAATCTGACAAAACCTCTCCAAATGTGGATGCGTCTCTTTACAATCCAGGTATAGCAGCTGCAAACAATCTACTAATCATGAGAGCAGAAAATTTATTGTGCCTTGTGGGAAAAAAAAACTATACAAAACATCCCCCTCCCCCACAGGGAAAGTGTTTCTTTTAAATCCCCCCTCCCAATGTCGAGAAATTCTATCTTGTTCTAGTTTTACAAGGAATCAGAGCATTTCAAATGATGGGGTAGAGCACAAAAAGTAATCGTGATGCTCTGCATAGCATACCATTCACAGCTAGCGTGAAAGACCTTCCGTTTCAAGCCTTTGCCCTTTACCTTGAAGTGGCCAATGTTTTCTAGTGGCGGCTTGGGAAGGAGAAGAAATATCACACCATTTCTTTCTTTGTTGAGAATGAAGAAGTGATGAAGGAGAGGTGGACAGAAGTGAGGAAAAGGGAAGAAAGATAAAAAGATAACAGGTGTGAGACGTGAGACACGAACAGCAGAGGTTGGAGGGCATTTACAGATGAGTACAGAAAGGAGGAAGTTAGAATTGGTTATGTTGCTAACGTGCATGCTAAAGGTTAAAAGATGGATGCATTAGTATGCAAAAATGAACCAACAGCTCAACAATCAGGAAGAATACTCACCAACTACAGGTTACCAAAAACAAACAAACAAAAAAGAAACAAAAAAAAAGAAAAAGAAAAAGGGTCTATAAAAATAGTTCTGATCCAGTAGCCTCATTGCTACAAATAATATAACGATTAAGACACAAACATTTTATCATGTTTCTGAATCAAAATTTCTACCAAAATTATCTAAGAGAAAATATTATATGACAACAGTTGTCTTCTAACTAGCAGTTTTCCCATGAAAAATAAATGAAGCTCCTTCTAAAATTCTATGGAGTGTTGCTCTAAATCATATTCCACTGAGAACACCCAATATTAAAATTCACCAACTTGCAAAAGAAATATAAATGTTAAAGAAATACTTAGTATGGTTTCTTTACACACAGTATTTTCTTTACATTGGCAAATAACTGGAAATTAAAGATAATGCATTTACCTTTAGTGAAAATAGGAGCCATGTAAGTTAGATGTGTATATGCGGCAAAATCTTATGTATTTATACTTGGAAGCAAGTCCTATAGTGTTCAATGGGATTTACTTCCATATACGTGTGCATAGGGTTGCAGCCTTACTATATCTGAGCAATACATTTGAGAGTTTTGTGTGACAACAATGTATGAGTTAATACTGGATTGCATTTTCTTTTACAATTTTTTGTTTGTTTCATATGTAATACATTTGGGTTTATTGAGTATTTTAATGCAGTAAATGTTCACTTTAATACAAAATCAGGTGATACTAATGTTAATAACAAACCATAAATATGTAACAAATATTCCACTGATAAAATGCAGGAGCCTAAAACTGTAATAATTATATTCATTAGGAAGATAATAAATAGCTGACTTCATGGTTGATCTAGATTTAGGCAGTCTGAGTTTGGTGTGTTACAGAAGTGGGCATAATAAAATAAAATCGCTTAGCTTATTAGTAATTGCTATCTAGACCAACCTAGAAATTTTGCACTTTTAAGAAGGTGGAGTGTTATAAAATATTTATACATTAACTTCAATCCTGTATATAATACACGACTGCTTCTCCATATATAAATCAAAATAGAAATATGGATTGGATCCAAAGGTGTTATTTTTTTGCTGAAGTGCAGAAATAGCATGAATCCAGGACAGCAGGGATGTAGATCCTATGGCCCTCCAGTTGTCATTGGACGCCCAATTACCATCAGCCCCAGCCAGCTTGGCCAATGGCCAGGGATGATGGGCATTGTAGTCCAACATCATCTAGGAGGGCCACTCCACTGGTTCCCCATTCCTGCAGCAAAGGCTTTTGTAAACTGAAGTAGGAGGAGGCAATATTTGCCATTTCCCCCTGAAGTCCCCCACACCATGTCTCTCTCTATTCCAGACAGATCCTTAACCCTCTGGAACAGATATTAATGAGGTGCAGGGGGAAGGAAGGGTTAAGACCTGAGAGCATCCTGTGTTCTATAAGCAAAACTCCAACTGTATGTAAATGTATGTTTTAAAAACAACTCATATATATTGATAATTTAAAAGTATTTTTTAAATCACTTCCTAGCTTTCAAGCTTTAAATGTGGGGGAGAAGAATTAAATTTGCATCCCACCCATCTTTCAAGTAGCTCACAAAATCCATGAATACTCCTCACCACTAACGAGGAAAGGAATGGGAATAAAACAGAAAGAAGTTGAGGCTACAGTATATCCATATTTAAAGTATTATAAGTAATACACAGTAGAGCTAGAAAATACAAGACACTAAAATGAATAGGAAGATGGGTTCCTTTATGTAAGAGATAAATACAATTCATAGATCACTCCAGTGGTGTGGTTGCAGCTCAACCATGCCTGGAGCTCTAGTAACATCTGAATAATAAAACAACATAGAGTAGCAAGGATTACATGGTTGCACCAGTTGATTTAGATGGTACTGTGAGTTTGTCATTCAAATATTATGGGAGTGGCTGCAGATCCAGCCACAGGGAGGCAACCACTCTACTCTGGCTATGAATGCATTTGGCTTTATACATGCAGTTATTTAGATAAGGGAAAGAATGATAACTACAGCAAGTGGACAACATGATAATGTTTATAACAAGTACTGCGAAGTGAGCTGGGGGAGGGGGAATTGCTTAGTGAATGCTACAGAAAATTAGCAACCCTGAGAATAGCTTTATATGTTACTTTTTCCAACATGGTGATTAACTTTCATATTTGATTACCTTTTGTATTTGATTAGCGTGCAAATTCTCATTGGGGTTCACGTGTCAGGCTGCAAATGCATGCCATTAATTCAGCCATAGCTATCTTTTTTCTTGTGGCAGAAAATACACCTCCTGCCCGACACACAAACAAACAAAATGTAAGAAGCAACTCTGAACTTGAGCAGGTTTAAAAAAGAATTGCCTCAGGCTGCATAAATTAAACATTGCTGGAGGATATTACATAAATACCTTTTAAAGAGGATGAGATAAATAGAATGTGTCTATCAGTGGACTTGAACCATGATAGCCAGAAACACATTATCCAAGTTCTGTACATCTCTGATAACAGTCCGGTGGCATATGCCCTATTTTTGAACTTCCTGTGACATCTGAATGACCACTGCCAGATGAGAGAAAACTGAACTATATGGACCACTGGTCTGACCCAGAATGACAGTTGTTTTCTTATCACCATGCAATATTGAGTTGCCTCTCATTTGTGACATGTTTGAAGAAACATGCAGATTATGAGTGGTATCAAATGTAGCGCAAGCAGAAATCATGGGACTTCCCCACCTCCTGCCACAGCCCCTCACATCTCCCAACCATGCGGAACAGATTTGGGGGAGCATGTGATGTTCCTGTATTAATGTAAATATGGTAAGTGCTGTTTGTATAGAAGATACATGGTAAGTGGAATGAAAGAGGAGGGGGGAGTAGATGAGCAGTAGAATGCTGGATGATTGGCTGAGCGTTTGAATGGCTGAGAGTATAAATGGAAGAATGACAGTTGAATCTGTGAGGTGTTTGGAGGTGGCGAATGTGATTGGAGGTGTGTGGGTGTTAGGTGGTGGATGTTAGGAGAGTGTGGAGAAAGAGGGAATTGAAGTTCTAGTTAATGATAAGTCAAGTATCACAGGAATAGATGAAACCATATGCTTAAGTACCATTAGAAAAGTAATCTTGTTATTTTTGTTATTTAATAAATACTATTTTGGTTTACCGAAGGCCTGATCCTTGGCTGGGGTTTCACAGACCAGAAGGAAGGGTAAGGTAATTACCAAGGCTGAAGGGCAACAGTAACAAATGGTGGCAGCGGTGAAGAGGAGAATAATAACATTACAAGTATCCAGAGCAACCCCGAGTTATATGAGTTATGTACATTGATACAAGGGGGTTGGGAACATCATAAGCACGGAGTCACAAAAGTAATCAGAAAGAGAGAGGCTCAGACAAAGTCTCTGGGAACATTGGTTATAGGACGTGACTGGTGGTGCTGCCTAGCAGGGGGATCTAGTGAGATCTGTGCTAGAGCAGAGAGAGAAACCATAAAAAAGGACAGTCTGGACTGGTGGAGTCCCTGGTGGTGCCTAGTGAAAGGTAGTAGCCACAAGCAGGTAGGAACCTGACAGGGAGAGCCAGGGAAGGGCGTCACAGAGCACATGGGGAGCTTCAGGGGTGATGAGAAGAAGGGGAAGTACTGTTGTGTAAGTGGAAGTCAGTTCCACTCATGGATAGACAGAATTAGCTGTCACCTATTATCAGAAGACTTATGAATGAATGCTCAAGGCAGCAAATGTAACAACTAGTACCTAACTGTTTATATTGAGGCACTGCTTATCTTTGATTAAATTTAAACAATAAATGTTTGAACAGGACATAACAACATTAATATAAAAATACACAAAAATTAGCCACAAAAACATTTTGCTAAAAACAGCACAAGACAAAAATCAAATGTGATTATGCTAAAACAGCGGTGTGTGGTAACCAAAACTTCACAAATAAGATAAATTCTGTAGAATGTAAATTATCTCTTCTATATTGTGCTACTACTGAAAATTTAGCTAACCTGAAGATGACATATTTGACTAAACCACTTAAACCGTTCATCTTCATTTTGAATATGCTTCAGCAATTCAAATAAATATTTTTCTTATATCATAACATAGTGCACAGGAGAAGTAGTAATGGTCCAAACTTTCCACATATAGAAGAATCAAGACAAGCAGGCATATTGTTATATTGCCTCTCGAGATAATGTGATGACATGATTTGCAGTCTTAAGCCACAATGGACCAGTGCTGGTAGCTAGAAGCTAAAGTAAAGCAACTAAGTAACAATCTAGAACAGCCTTTCCCAACCAGTGTGCCTCCAGATGTTGTTGGACCACAACTCCCATCAGCCTCAGCTAGCATTGCCAATGGTCAGGAAGATGGGAGTTGTAGTCCAACAACATCTGGAGGCACACTGGTTGGGAAAGGCTGCTCTAGAACAGTTTCTCAACCGGTGTGCCTCCAGATGTTGTTGGACAACAATTCTCGTCTTTCCTGACCATTGGCTATGCTGGCTGAGGCTGATGGGAGTTGTGGTCCAACAACATCTGGAGGCACACTGGTTGAGAAACACTGCTCTAGAAGTTAAACAGTTTTTATTAAACCAAGCGGAGAAGGAAACCTGAGGGCCATTAGAACCCTCATAAAGTGTCTTTATATTGTGTCTTTAGATTTGAGCAGAAGTAAAGAATCTTACGTTGTGAGAATCTATGGAGAATTCATAGATCTTACTGCATAATGAAATAGCCAGGAGTTTCAATCTCCAAATGTCAACCATCCTATACTTTCTTCTATATATTTTCTTCTCAAAAGAAATCCCATTCAGTTCAATAGGATTTACTCCCAGGTACGTGGGCACATGACAGCAGCCAGGCACAGCAATCCTACTGGTCAGGAAATGGAGTTGCAAGGGCAGACAAACTGCCAAATTCATAACCCTGATGGGTCTGTGCTGGCAGGGTAGGGGGGCAGTGCTTTCTCCCCCTTTTTTGATCTCTGTCAGGGTTTTTCCTTTTTTAAATATTTCCCCTCTCATTGGATGAAGCACTGATGGTGAAAGGACAGCTGTGGAGGTGTCTGTGGCTACAATGAGGAGCACTCCAGAGGCAGACCTCCTGCTCTATCTCCAGAGAGGGAGATCAGCAAAATCCCATGGCTATAGAGATGCCCTCCCGAGGATCACAGGAATGCGACTGAAAGGATTTTTTAAAAAAAATATCTATTTTTTCAAAGCCTTAAAGTTTAATATAGGACATCACAAACACCATAACAATCCTCTCACCCTCATTCTCTATACTTAAGCAAAATATAGGATTTGCAGAAAGACTTTTCACAGGAAATTCTTAAGAAATGGTATTATGAGATGTCTTTCTATAGTGCATGAAAAATTCCATATTACATTGAGTGACTAACAGCTTTTAGCTTGGCTTTAGTTAGATGGTACTTCCATTGATATTGTTTGAAAACCAAACCGTCAAATACTTAAACCTGTTAACTTGTTCAATGCCCTATGAGAATCTGTTTGTGGTGAGGAGGGCAGGCTCCAAAGACTACAGTTTTGGCTTTTTTATAATTCTCTTTCAAAAGCTCTGTTTCACAAAGAGCTCCATATACTCCTTGAAAAAATGCCTCAGATCAATTTGTGTGGTAGATAAGAGGACCTTATCAACAGCATACAAAATTGGACATTTTATACAACAGGTTGGATACTGGTGTTCAGAATTCATATCATTATCCATATGTTAACATAAAAGTTAAGCAAAACAAATACTGTGCCAATATACACTTTGTCTCATCCTCCCTGGTGACAGGAATTGTACAGCAGTTCCTACTCCAGCATTTGTAAATACGTCAGTATAAACAAAGAGCCTTCTGTCTATGCTGGTATTCCACAGTTTTTACCATGGTTGATTACAATTCACTGTCCTTGGATTTTGCATGTATTTGCTAACAAAGGTGGGGATTTTTCCTCCATACTGCTCCCCTCCTATTATCTCATTAGTCGCAGACCAATCTTTCAATTTGTTCAACAATTTCTTCAAATTTCTTCAAACAGAAGAAATACCTAGAAATATTATGAAGTGACAATTCCTGGGGTTATTGCTGTTGCCCTGTGAAAAGATGCTTACAATTATATTTGCCTCCCATTTTCAGGGAAATCTTGCCAAATTATTTATGTATGCAAACAATTTTGCCAGAATGGGAACCCATAACTTCATCCAAAAATAATTCAGGAGGCATAATGTTTTTTTCTGAGATTTTTTAAATGCCAGACAGATTTAATTAAGCTGCAATCCCATACACACTTACCTAAGAGTAAGGCCTATTGAACACAGTGAAATTTACCTTTAAGTAGGACTGCACTGTTAATCATTTAATTTCTAAGGGGAATAGCACTGGCCAGCAATCATATTCCAAAAAATCGGGAATTTTATATAATAAAACCTGTCCCAGCACCTGATTAATAAACTGTTCAAAATGTTTAACCACAAATTTGTCACTATTAGTTTTAAAACCAATTTTAATTTCTGAGTCACCAAATTTACCAGAGCTTTTCCCCACTGCATTTAACACAATATTTGACCAGAGCAATTCTTAAATATTAGCCTTCCTTTGCTTCAGTAATTTCTTGTAAATTTGCCTTTCACTTGTATAGCTTAAATAGTTACAGAGGCATCTCAGGCTGTTTTGCACAGTTTTTTTTCCTTTCTACATTTATCATTAAACCAATTTATATTTCTAAGATGAGTCAAATTTCTGGGGGAAGAACAGCTTGGGCACACTCCTATGGGAGACTGTCATAGAACTTGTTTATATGGACTGTAATAAATTGGGGATATTGCTTAAAGGGAGGAAGACTGAAAGATGGGAAAAAGTATATACAAGATTAGAAAGTCATATATTTAATAAAAAATAAGTAAGTCCTTTAATATTCATGAACCTAATGTTTATTAGGATCATGGTCGACATGATCTGCCCAGTGTGTGGCAGCTGTGAAAAAGGCAAATTCTGTGCTGGGTATCTTTAGAGAAAATGGAAACAGACTGCCTTCAAGTTGATTCCGACTTATGGCGACCCGATGAATAGGGTTTTCATGTTAAGCGGTATTCAGAGGTGGTTTACCACTGCCTTCCTCTGATGCTGAGAGGCAGTGACTGGCCCAAGATCACCCAGTGAGCTTCATGGCTGTGTGGAGATTCGAACCCTGGTCTCCCAGGTCATAGTCCAACACTCTAACCACTATGCCACACTGGCTCTTGTATCTTTAGAGAAGGTACTGAAAATAATATGACCAATATCATAATGCTGTTACATACATCTATGGTGCGGCTGCATTTGGAATACTGTGTACAGTTCTTGTCGCCTCACCTCAAAAATGATATTGTAGAGTGGGAAAAGGTTCAGAAAAGGGTAACCAAAATGATTAGGGGAGTGGAAAGATTCCCTTATGAGGAAAGGTTGCAGCATTTGGGGATTTTTAGTTTAGAGAAAATGTGAGTGAGAGATGACATCTTGTATAAAATTATGCACGGCATAGAGAAAGTGGATAGAGAAAAGTTTTTCTCTCTCTCTCATAACACAGATTAATGGAGGAAAAGGCTATCAGGGGCTACTAGCCATGATGGCTATGCCCTGTCTCCATATTCGGAAGCAGTATGCTTCTGAATACCATTTGCTGGAAACCACAGGAGGGACAGTGCTCTTTGCACACAGGTCCTGCTTGTGGGCTTCCCATAGGCATCTGGTTGGCCACTGTGTGAACAGGATGCTAGACTAGATGGGCCACTGGCTTGATCCAGCAGGCTCTTACTTCCTTATGTTTATGTTCTTACATTATAAGTACTTCACTCCAACTTCCCTGTTCAGAGAGATACATCATCTGACAGAGTATTTCTCATACATATAAAAATGTACTACCTCCGAAGAAATTTTAGCCTTATTACCCTGACATGTCAACACAAAAGAATGAAACTGGATCCACAAATTCCTTGCATGTAGAAGGCCCCATATTCAATTCCTGGCATCTCTGGTTAATGGATATTAGGTAACAAGAATGGAGAGACTACTTGAGGCCTCAACAGTTGCTGCCAGATAAGACTGGATATGATGGCCACCGATTTGACTCAATATACAGTAGCATTCTATGAATACCAATTTTTAGCTACTGACTGCAGCTTCCAGGTATTTCTTCCATATAAAAAAAAGGAACAAGCAAAAATATCTGTACCATTAAAGATTTAGAAAATCTTTAGAGAAATTTCTAGTTGAAGATGACAATGTTGTTTTAATATTTATATTGATACCAATATATATATGTATCATGATTACTGATCGGACAGCTATTAAAATGTTTTTTAAAATAGTTTTTAAAAGTACCTCTTGAATTCAGAGGAGGGGAGAGACGGGGGTAGCCCGTTCATCTCTCTTTAACTCAGCACTTTATAATTGAACTTACTGAAAAGCTATTTCAATCCATCTCAGAAAATATGCACCAGAGCAAATTGTGAAGTATTCTGTTCACTAATGGAAGAAGGCAAAAGCCGATGAAAATATATTCCTATCCCTTATACACACAGAAGCAAGTACCATAAAATCAGTTCTCAGGTAGAAGTACTATGTATCACTTGGTCAGAAGAAGCCCAAGCATACAAAGCCTGTACAACTATTATAAACACAGACGTGTGATTTTGCCCATTTAAAATCAATTGATGGAATTAATTAAGCAAGACAAGATAGGATCTTAAAAGCAATCATTACGATCTTTTTGTATGACTTAGATTTTAATTATTTAACTTTTCTTTTAATCTTATTTTCATTCTCGAATGCTGTTATTGCTTTCCACTGAGGCATTCATTTTATTGTGCTTTTCTATTTCTATTTCCCATTCACTTTTCAAATAAAAATGACCAGCACTGAAAGAGAGTTAAACAGATACAGTTCGGACCGCACACATTTTCAATTTATTTTCTTTAAATTATATGTGCAAATCCAGATAAAGGTTCATCAATCCTCTTCCAGTTGGTGTCATTGGATTACCATTTATTGTTTTCAGAAGAAAACTGTGGTGAGATTTTTCTCTGTTGCAAGTAGGTGAGTAATATCAGTGGTAATATTTTAATTTCTATTATGTTAAGACAATATACAAATTTACCAGCAACAAATTAGTGGTTTCTCCTTTCCATGTTCTGTTATATTGAATTTAAAAAGTATGCGCTAATACCAAGAAAGACAGTACAGGCTACAAAGCACACCACTGCCATCCAGTACTATTTGTTCATGCTGAGAAACAAAAGGTCAGACACAATCAAGTGTTACTAGCTCAACAGATGTCTCTCCCATTAGTTACCTTAATCCCAGAACCACAGAGTTAGTGTTTCATGCAGACCTGGGGTTAGTAAAGACTAAAACTTGGAAGAAAATGTAGTGGAAATTTCTTAATCAGTGTGAATTTATCTTTCTTTTAAAGTAAAAATACGGGCAATCAGGAAAGTTTGCATACAACATGGTTACAAGCTTAGAGCTTTAGTAATAATAACAGAGGGGTTTTTTTGGGACACTTTGTCTTACCTTCTGATAAACAGAACTGATATTTAATGATCTAAAGAGGGGAAATAAAATCAATGATATAATCATCAGGAATTCAAGAAATTATTTGTACAGGCAGGCCTTGAGTTATTCTAGATAACTTCAGTGATCATTCTAGATTCTTAGTGATTGTTTTATTAGTAACTGAAAATGCAGTATGGTATACAAAAGATTTTTTAAAAAAATTATAGCGGGGGAATGACTGTGTAACCATTCATAATTTAACATTATAAAGTCGGTGATAACAGCAAAGCTTTCATGGTTCCCAAACTGTGGGTAAAATCAATCTTTCATGAAAACACATAAACTAGGCTTAAAGATCAGTCTTTAGAACAAGGAATCAAAGCATTCATAAATAAAACAATGATTTATTATAGACCAACAACTGAGTAGCTGTAATAGATGGCTTTGATTTGATAGACAAAGGATAAAATTGTTTGGCCTGAAATGCAGCTTCCTAAGCATGGAAATCTAAATGATATTTTCCAAAAGTCTATGGCTAGAATTAATATTTCTGAGGAACTAGAAACAGTGCATTTTAAGTGTTGTAACACAGAAACATAGGTATTTATTTCATTCTTACCAGTTTCTGAGGGCAAATGGTGGCAGGGTGCTGGACAGAAAACCTGAGCTGCATAGTCCTCAAAAGTTGAAGGATCTAGATGGTGCTCAACAATTGTTTGCAGATATCGAGCTCTTTCCTCGTAGCTAGTTTTATCAAAATGTTAAGGACCATTTTAAAGTTTAGAATCAAGCAACCAGTATGACATTCTGATCAGTGACACAGCCATTTTATTTCCTTTTAACCAAGTAATTCATGTACGTAGATATTTTAAAATTCTAATTCTAATTTACAGGTTTATTCTGCTCTTCTGAAGGCTAAAGGATAATCTCAAATACAAAAGAGACCCCCTATAATTATACAAATAACAATAATTTTAAACTATTGTGTTCAAAGCATCCCAGTACCCCATCCTTAGTTCATATCTCTCCAACTCAAATGGACAATATCACTCAACCTTTCTGTACTGATCTCTCCATCCTCTTGAACCTATACATTAGTTAAAAATCCTCTTTTAGTTTGAAAGAAGCCAAAGTTTCCCAAGAGTTCATTCTAAATGACCAAATACCATTATACACCACCGTTCTGAATCTGCCCAAATGGCAATTAACTCTTATATAGGTTCAGGAAGGAAGGGTTAAGCCACACCCATTGTCCAATGGAGATCACAGTCATAGCAGGAACTAGAAGGACATCTTCAGGCTTTTGAAGAAATGAGTTATGGTTTTAGCAGGTACTGTTCACCTTCCCTGCAGCCATACAAGAGCAGCTCAATAAAAGCACTGGAAAGGTATATCTCCATTTCCAGTGGTGGTCATGGTTCTTGTTGGAAGCAATTTCCCTTAAAAATATGGCATTCATTTTTAAATTATTCTACAATTTTAAGACAGCATTTTGATAGTTTTTCCATAGAAATGAAATGTGAAAAACCTACTGTAGGAACCTCTGGTCAAATGAAGCAATTCAAATTCTGACCTGAATAATTAAAAACTTTTGTACGTATATATGTCTTATGTTATACAGTAGTGTTATGGAAAACAGAGTATTTAAAAACGAATTTTAAGTGACTGTGCTTTTTATACTGGTTGCATGTTATCTTGTTAAACAGGGTGTTTAACGAAAATAAATCAGTGCATTCAAAGAGATTTTTAAAACAGTATAAAAAAGACTGGTTCAGAATAAAAAGTCCATATTGACTTTCACTCAAAAACAATCTTCCCCATAATTTTCAAAAAACAAAAACAACCCAACTATTCAGATAAACACCTAGTTGAATCTGTGTATTAGGAAAAATAACTGGCTAATTATGCCAATGATACAAGTAGGTATATTTGCAAAAAGGCCACAGGATCGCTGCACCAGCTAAGAAAGTATCTGCGGGACATCAAACAACAAAGCATTATACTTCTTTTTCCTTACATCCTCTCTTGTTGATAATATTGACAAGAGACCAGTATCTTGAAGTGTTGTTGCTTTTGAAGAACCCTCTCCTAGCTTCTTGTTCCAGAGGGCCTGATTTTACTGTTAGCACAGAGAGAGCGAGAAAGAGAGAATATTTCTGCTGTTCATGAAAGCAACTATGGAAATGGTTGTCAAAATGTAGAACAGCAGGCAGCAACATACAATTATCAAGAAAAAGAATACCACGCTGACTTAGTGTCATAGGCTGATTTAGTGGGCTCAGAAATCAGTTACTTTCCTCATACAATTTGTAGACATTGTCTTGCTGTACTCATTGGATTATTTTTTCTAATAATAGAAAAACTTTGCATGTCACTTCTTAGTGTATTTCTATTTTGTATATAAAGTGATGTCTTCTAATGTCATTTAAAGGTATGTCTTTTAGAAGAGAAATGCTTTGCAAGATTTTTTTTTTTTTAACAAATGGGACATGTGAAAAACTCACAAAGAATATTCCCCACATGGTACTTTAGAGGGACTGAACTTTCCCTGCTGTTAACTATCGCATGTTAACTATCCAAGAACCTCAGAGCACTGTTTCTGCTCCCCTTGGGATTTTTTGGTGGAGGACAGAGCAGCCCCCCTTCACTCCAAAATAATGTTTGATGGCAATAGGGAGAGAGAACTGGACCCTGAAAATGTGGATCCAATCCTTTTGGTGGCAAAGGGCCAACATAACATAGCTGGTGGATGGAAAGCATGCTGTGGCAGCAAAGCGACACCTTCTTTCATCTTTGGGTGATGATGATGAAACTGGTCTACAGGAATACAAGTGTGTTCTCTTCAGACCATAATTCCTCTCTGTTTACAAACAGGTAAGGGCCTAACATCTGCATTCTACCCTTTTTTTGTGTCAAGGACGTTCCCTGGTGGCATGAGGAAAATATTGCATGAGCAATCTACACCCACGTTGGTTTTGGGAGACAGCACTGGGATGCTTTGACCCTTTTATCTGCACAGGTAGAGAGTCTCTAAGATGAGTAGTGACCCTATCTTACCATGCTTCTCTCCCCCACACCCTACCTATTTTCCACCACTCGAGTCTAAATATTTGTTGATATTTTACTGTACTGAAAATGTTTTTCATGTCTCTGTTTCATGTGTTTTGATAGCTTATTTTATAATGTATTTAAATGTTATAAAAGTTATATTATCAAAATGAATTCTTTGTTTGGACTGTTATACTGTGGTTGAATGGACATTGGATTGTTATTATAATGTTATGTTGATATGCATTTTTTTCCGTTGTGTTGTGAGCCACTTTGGAAGCAGACCCATGATTTTTAAAATTTCAACCCCCTTGGCTTATACCAATTCATCCCTATCAATAATTTAGGCCACTCATTCTCTATACTCTACATTCCAACCTTTTCTTGGGCACTATAGATAAATTCACGACCAAATATCATTCCTACCTCTACCTTCTCTTGCAACCCAATGGACAATGCCTTCCGTTTCCAACCTTACAAAATACTCTTATTTGATTCATACGTTCCCTTCTTATTCTAATCTCTCTCTTCCCCAGTTAAAAAGTCCTATCTGACTTATCATTGGAAGTGAGAAAATAATAATGTGTCGTAAGGAATAGTATAACCTTTTAAGGTCCTTACAGACATGCAAAGTATTAAGGCTCAAAAAGACTCTCTCATAATTGTGTTATTATAAAAAAGAAAGCATATACTAAGCCAACACTTTTCTCCATTATATTTCAGTAATTAAGTGGACTGTGCAGTGATAATAATTTTACCACTAAGGAAGCAAGTGTGGGAAAAAAGTGCTTTGAATTAAAACAGGTAGCCAAATCCTAACTATTGTAGATCTTTATCAGATTCATTGGTTAAGCTCATCTGTCCCCTTAAAACAGGGTTGTAGTCCAAAAAATGTTTCTGAAAACATCATAAATAGCAACATTAGGACACGGAAGAATAGAAAACCCTATTGTTGTGAAGGTTCTTAGGTTGTGGGACATACACAAGATTGAGCCTGAACACAGGAGAGTAATATAGCACAGTTTTTAAGAGGCTGTATATAAGTGGTAGAGGATGAAACTGATGGTTGAAGTCTAAATAATACTACATATCTCACAACTTGTTGAAAAGCACTTTTTTCCATTGGGGGAGATTCACAGCTGCTGATTTTTCTGCAGTTAATAGAGTCCTTTGATTCACAGCAGTGCCCCTTGCACAAAAAATACTGGCCTTTGTGTATTACCAGAAACTAATTTTCTATTTGGCTGAAAAGGGAAAAATTGGGTTATTGCTTCTCCCTCCTACAGAGCTTTTCATTATGCCTGATGCACTCAACTTGTAAGCTCTTCTGAGGAAAAAAAAAATAACTGAAGAGGCAAGAGGTAGAAAAATGAGCTTGTTAGCACATTAGAAGTGAAGTATCTTGGTAGGCCCCAGAAATTCCCAGTGGTGTGTTAACTTATCACTCTATGCATGCTGGCACTGATAGTCTCCCAATTGAGCACTCTCTTTTCGCACCAAAGGTGCTGCCAGGAAGCAAAGGCTGAAGGCCCACAGGAGAACAGCCTGCTATCAAAACAAGCTGTTTTTAAAAGTCTGTTTGAATGGGTAAAATGCTTTATGAAAAGCAGGGTGGAGACACCTACCTGCTTTTAAAATGCTCCTGTTTCAGAGGTCTCTAAATGAAACCTTTTAGGTTTATTATATATAGTACCTATACACAAATAGGACAGAAGTGAAGTAAAGTTAATGCTTTTGATGTGACAGTGTTTCCAGTTTGAGTGGGTAAGTTCCAGAGAAAGGATGTACACACTATCTTAAGAGTTGTTGACTTTGAAGGGTAGCACCATCTTCTCTTACAGAGGAAAATGCACAGTAAGACTTATCTAAGAAAAAAACTAAAATACAAACCTTCCTTTCCAGCATCTAACTAAATTGGGCAAGAAATCTGCAAGGTTTACCCTCATAACAGCAATTTCCAGGGCACTCTGTTGGTTCAACAAAACCCTTGGACACAGAACTCCCCCCCCATTTAAGCACCTTCAAACAGGTATTATAGTAGCCAATCTTCTCCTTGTTCCACACACTTCACATACTACAATCTGAATAATGAAGTGCATAGCACTGTAGATCCTAGAAACTATCTGTCATGCAGCCTTCAGTTCAGAGATTGACTACTGCCATGTGTGCTACTTTGGGATGCTCTTTTAGGTTGCAGTGGGTATAGAAGGGCCTGGTTATCTGCTGATGGAAGTGGAAGCATATTTTTGCTTCATAGTGTGATACTGCATACTTTTAAAATGGCCTCTTTTTATCATTTGCTACAAGCACAACACTGGGTGAGAACACTCTCTGAACAATACTATGCATGCTTCAAATATTTAAAGGCCGTGGCTGGCAGGAAGAAAAGCAACAAGAAATTTTCAGGAACTACTTCCAATAACTGAAATTTCTTCTCTGAGGATTTGTCAGTGCCTGAGTATCGTGCAGAAGTGGGGCTCGCCAAAAACATTTTACTGCCTGATGTGGAGCAGCAGATATAGAGCACCTGCCCCCTTGGAAATCAACGTGAACAGTACCCAAAGCTGATCAATTATTTGCGCTTCAAGGCAGAAAATTCCCAAAACATTAAATAACTAATAGTTTGCTGCCCTCTCATGACAGCCCACATCAGCTGCCTGAGGTAGCTGCCTCTTTCAGCTTAAGGGTAGGGATGGCTCTGAGCTTTTGGGCAGATGGGAAATTTGTGAAAGGAACAACCTGCCAAAGAATGTTTATAATCATTTGCATGTCTCCTCCACCCACCCCACCCATCCGTTCAGTTTCCACACAGGAGATCTATTTCCAATACATCAACCAACATCAAGATTTATGTCTGGCATTTCTAAAAGTCCCTTCATAAGATTAATCTCAGAACAGTTTTCAATGCAATTTAAAATCCGAAATACAATGATAAAATATATAAGAAAACAATTAAAATCACTAAAGTCTGACTAGCAGAAACTTTACCTGTTGGGCAGGAGGAAGAGGAAACGACCTGAATCCAATTAACAGATGCCATGTTTTGTTTTGTTGTTTTTCAACTAAGAACCCCACTAAATTACATACATGAAAGCTGTAGCCATATATGTAACCTGGGAGTAAGTCTAATTGAATTTAATGGGACTTCTGAATAAACATGCATATAATTGCACATTAAACTTGAAAATAGATGCACTGGTTATTTTCATTTTTTATTAAATGTTTAGTTATACATTCTCAGGAATCTTGTTGACTGAATAGATGCTGAAATAATCAAGAGACTAAATTTAGCAAAGCAGGAAGCAAATCAAAACCCTATTCTATTTTAAAAAAATATTTATTATTTATTGCATTTCTATTCCTTTTCTTCAAGGAGCTCAAGGTGGCATACATGGTTCTCCCCTCCTCATTTAATCCCCACAACAACCCTGTGAGGTAGGTTAGGTTGAGAGGCAGTGACCGGTCCAAGGTCACCGAGTGACCTTCATGGTTGAGTGGGGATTTGAACCCTGTCTCCCAGATCCTAGTCCAACACTCTAATCACTACACCATGCAAGATTTATGCAATTCTTTCAGCTGATTTACTAAGAATGTAAATATTATGAACACTAAGAGAGGAATCCGAATCCAAATCCAATTTTCTTGGGATCATCGAGTTAGGATCTGGCAGGATCTCCAGTTCAGCTGGCTGAACCCTAGCTCAGCTGGAAATGCATTGGCACATGTTCCCAACTCCAGCTGAGCTGGAGATATGCCAACATATTATGCAGACGCCATCTCTGCTATCTTTCTGGCGCCTTTTGAAGACTTTTCTGTTTCAACAAGCCTTTTAAGTTGAGAGCTATCCCAGTCTGTCTCTGTGTCAGATTTGCTTAATATGTTTTTAATAATGTTTTTAACCTTTTAAAAAAGATTTAAAAATGTTTTTAACGCTGTTTTGTCTTAATGTATTTTAAGATTTGCTTTTATGATGTTTTAAAGTGTTTTTAGTGTCTTGTTTGCCGCCCTGGGCTCCTGCTGGGAGGAAGGGCGGGACACAAATAAAACAAATAAATAAATAATAAATAATAAATAAATAAACATAAGCCCCTCATCCCCACTGTGCTGGGGCTGGTGTAAGTCTCCAAAAAAAGGGTGTTCTCGTAGCGTGACTGGTCAGAGGGAGACGCATGCTGGATCGTAACTCC
This sequence comes from Rhineura floridana, assembly GCF_030035675.1. Classification (NCBI taxonomy): domain Eukaryota; kingdom Metazoa; phylum Chordata; class Lepidosauria; order Squamata; family Rhineuridae; genus Rhineura; species Rhineura floridana. The sequence continues at coordinate 186,608,806 of NC_084481.1, forward strand.
ATCCAGCTTAGTCGCGTGACTTGACAACGCAGTGGAACTTACACTGGCAAAAAGGCTGGTGAAAGTCAAACTCTATGTGAAACGTTTCTTTGCTCTCTGCCAGGCTTGGGCCAGCTCAGCCAGCAGTAGCCTTGCTCCTGAGAGGGGGTTGCATCTGGGGTAGTTTATGCCAGTTTAATTTAAAATGGTGTAAATTACGCTACCTTCCCATAGTTAGGATTGCTCCCTTACTTGGGAATAAGCCACACTGAATTCAGTGGGCATTACTTTTGAGTAAATTTGCATAGGGCTGGCCAGTAAGACTTTGCTCCTGACTTTATTTAACTTCTATTTCCTGGACAAATTTGTCAGAAACTGGTCCACTGTAGCAGTGCGAAGAGCCCCAGTTTTGAGATGGATTTTTTCTAAGGATGGTCTGACATTAAACAGCACTGATTTGATGTTTTGTTTCATCAGGCCAAACAGCTAAATTCTTCAGCACATCCATAAAGGAAAGTTTGTGATTCATCAGAGCAGACACAGCTGGGCTTTAATCCATTCCTACAGCCAAATTGCCAACTCAATGTAAACAATACTGTTTACATTGAGTCTCAGTTAAGATACAAGCTGGCACCTGGTACTTCTTTATCTTGGTCCCACAAGTTGCATGATGATTCAAAATCCGTAACAGGTGCTATGACAGTGCAAATGCAGCTCCATTAATAGATGGTGGAGTCAGATAAAATGCAGTACCCATTACAAATTTAGCAACTTAAACACACCGTTGCTGAGTGGGTAAAAAAGGGAAGTGAAAATATTCTAGTCTCTTTTACCATTCCTTTTTAAAAATACAATTACTGCCACATGTTTTAGAACCACAGAACTTGATTCCAAGCCTTACACTGATTATCCCTATTTATGAAACAATTTGGGTTGTAATCTGATATGGTAGTGTTTAAGGTGTTGGACTACGACCTGGGAGACCAGGGTTCAAATCCCCACATGAAGCTCACTGGGTGACCTTGGGCCAGTCACTGCCTCTCAGCCGCATGAAAGCCCTATTCATAGGGTCGCCATAAGTCGGAATCGACTTGAAGGCAGTACATTTACATTATTTTATGACTAACTAGCAAATAGCTCTATTGATTTAATTAATTAGAACTACTTGACTAAGTGATTTCAGGACTATATCCTAAAAAACAAAAGACCCATACACCACTTCTCACATGGTTACATAAACAGTTACCAACATGATCCATCCATTAATTAAAAGCAACCTGAAATCAATGTTTTTATGGCCTGCGTAAAAAACAATTGTATTTTCCAAGAAAGGGAGTTCCATAAATGGGGGACCACCACTGAAAAGGCCCTCATGCCCGCCAGCCTAACTTCCTTTCCTGGTGGGCATACAAGAAGGGTCTCAATATGTGATTTTAATGCTCAGCAAGGCTGTTATGGGTGTAGGTCAGGGATGGGGAATCTCTATCTGGAGACCCTTCAAATATCTCTATGTGGTCCTCAGGACTCTCACTAGGCCACACTCAGTTCCCAGACATACTTCATACTGGCCCTGCTTTTGTACTCCCCTTGAGTGTTTTTCCTAGCTGGAATGTGTCTTTGAGCTCTGATAATGCCTCTTTCTTCCCTGGACAGAGAGGCATGGGTGAGTGTATGTAGAAATTACAAAAGTAAAATTTATATTCATTGCTCTGTCTACTTTTGCTTCTGGCCTCACTCACCATTGGCATGTGGCCCCTGGAAGGTTGTCCAGAAGGGAATGTGGTCCTGGGGCTGGAAAAAGGTTTGCCACCCTGGTGTAGGTAGTCATTGATGTAATTTGGCCCCAAACCATTATGGGCTTTAAAGATCAAGGGCTCAGTGCCAATAGATGGCTAGGCGCAGCAGATACAGAACTGGCGTAATATGGTCCAAGCATTTAGCCTGTCAACAAGCACACCACTGCATTCTGCACCAGCTCAAACTTCTAGATGCTCTTCAACAGGAGTGAGGAATCTCCAGCCTGCAGGCCAAATGGTGCCTGGAAGGGACACTAATTTGTCAGGTGTGAGGCAGGCAAAGATGCAGCTGTAAAGGAAAAATCAGGAGCCTTAAAGTGTGCTCCTGATGGATCCTTGGCAAGTGAGACTTGCTGTCAGTATCAATCAACTGATCAGCATTGACAGCAAGTCTCACTGGGATTGGTTTCATTATGGATTTGTGATTGGCATTGACAACAAGCCCTGCAGGGATTGGCTGCACTATGGCGTTTCTGACTGGGGTTTCTCTAGTGCAGCTAATCCCTGCTTTTGGCAGGGATCACAGAATCATACAATAGTAGAGTTGGAAGGGGCCTATAAGGCCATGAAGTCCAACCTCCTGCTCAATGCAGGAATCCAAATCAAAGCATTCCCGACAGATGGCTGTCCAGCTGCCTCTTGAATGCCTCCAGTGTTGGAGAGCCCACTACCTCTCTAGGGAATTGGTTCCATTGTCGTATGGTTCTAACAGTTAGGAAGTTTTTCCTGATGTCCAGTCGAAATCTGGCTTCCTGCAACTTGAGCTCATTATTCCATGTCCTGCACTCTGGGATGATCGAGAAGAGATCCTGGCCCTCCTCTATATGACCTCCTTTCATGTAATTGAAGAGTGCTATCATATCTCCCCTCAGTCTTCTCTTCTCCAGGCTAAACATGTCCAGTTCTTTCAGTCTCTCTTCATAGGGCTTTGTTTCCAGTCCCCTGATCATCCTTGTTGCCCTCCTCTGAACCTGTTCCAGTTTGTCTGCATCCTTCTTGAAGTGCGGAGACCAGAACTGGATGCAGTATTCAAGATGAGGCCTAACCAGTGCTGAATAGAGGGGAACTAATAGTTCATGTGATTTGGAAACTATACTTCTGTTAATGCAGCCTAATATAGCATTTGCCTTTTTTGCAGCCACATCACACTGTTGGCTCATATTCAGCTTGTGATCAACGACAATTCCAAGATCCTTCTCACACATAGTATTGCTGAGCCAAGTATCTCCTATCTTGTAATTGTGCATTTGGTTTATTTTTCCTAGGTGTAGAACTTTGCATTTATCCGTGTTGAATTGCATTCTGTTCTTTTCAGCCCAATGCTCCAGCCTATCAAGGTCTCTTTGAATTTTCTTTCTGTCTTCCATGGTATTAGCTATGCCCCCAATTTTGTATCATCTGCAAATTTGATAAGCATGCTCTGTACCTCCTCATCCAAGTAGTTAATAAAAATGTGGAAGAGCACTGGGCCCAGGACCGAGCCCTGTGGTACCCCACTTGTTACTTCTGCCCAGTTTGAGAAGGAACCGTTGATATACACTCTTTGAGTATGATTCTGGAGCCAACTGTGGATCCACCTGATAGTTGTTCCATCCAGCCCACATTTAGCTAGCTTGCTAATCAGAATATCATGGGGCACTTTGTCAAAAGCTTTGCTGAAGTCAAGGTATATTATGTCCACAGCATTCCCACAGTCTACAAGGGAGGTTACCTGATCAAAAAATGAGATAAGATTAGTTTGGCATGATGTGTTCTTCATAAACCCATGTTGGCTCCTAGTAATCACTGCATTGTTTTCAAGGTGATTACGGACTGACTGCTTTATAATCTGCTCCAGAGTTTTTCCAGGGATTGATGTTAAGCTGACTGGTCTGTAGTTCCCCGATTCCTCCTTTTTGCCTTTTTTGAAGATAGGGACAACATTAGCTCTCCTCCAGTCATCCGGCACTTCACCAGTCCTCCATGATTTTGCAAAGATAATAGACAGTGGTTCTGAGAGTTCTTCAGCCAGTTCCTTCAATACTCTAGGATGCAGTTTATCGGGCCCTGCCGATTTGAACTTGTTCAAAGTGGTTAGGTATTCCTTGACCATTTGTCTATCAATCTCAAGCTCCAATCCTGCCCCTTCTACTTCATGTTTCCTGGGAGGGTCACAGATTCTTTTTTGGGAGAACACTGAGCCAAAGTAGGAATTGAGAACTTCTGCCTTTTCTTTGTCATCTGTTATCAATTTGCCATCCTCATTGAGTAGCTGTGCCACCGTTTCTTTTCTGTTTTACTATGGACATACCTGAAGAAAGCTTTTTTGTTGTTTAGCATCCCTCGCTAACCTCAGCTCATTCTCAGCTTTAAGCCTTCCTGACACCATCCCTACAATTCCGTGATACCTGCCTGTACTCTTCCTTTGTGGCCTGGCCTTCTTTCCACTTCCTGTATGTGTCCTTTTTTGTTTTCAGGTCCTCTCTAAGCTTTTTGTGAAGCCACACTGTCTTCTTCTGTTGTTTCCCCCCTTTTTTCCTTGTTGGAATTGCTTGCCATTGCGCTTTTAGAATTTCCTTTTTTAGAAACTCCCACCCATCTTCAACTCCTTTTCTCATTACGGTGGCTTGCCATGGAACTGTACTTACAACTGTTCTGAGTTTATGAAAATCAGCTTTCCTGAAGTCCAGGGTGCGCGTATGGCTACTCTCAGCTTTTGCTTCTGTTAAAATCAAGAATTCAAATATGGTGTGGTCACTTTCCCCCAGAGTTCCTGAAACTGCCACTTAATCCACCAAATCATCTCTATTGGTTAGAATCAAGTCCAGGATAGCTGATCCTCTGGTTGCTTCCTCCACTTTCTGTAGGAGAAAGTTATTTCCAACACAAGTCAGAAATTTCTTGGAGGGGCCGTGTTTGGCAGAATCCCAACAGATATCGGGATAATTGAAATCCCCCATTACTACTACGTCATGCCTCCTTGAAACATTGGCATTGCTTTTCAAAAGTTACATTCTCGTCTTCTCCTTGATTGGGTGGTTGGTAATAGACTCCAAGCATCACATTCCTTTTATTACTTGCTCCATTAATTTTAATCCAGATACTCTTGGTGGAACTACCAAGCTCATCTTCCTGTATTTCTGTGCAGGGATATATATTTTTAACATATAGCATGACTTCACCTCCCTTTTTATTCCTTCTGTTCTTTTTGAACAAGTTAAATTGCTGTATTCCAGTCATGGGAGTCATCCCACCAAGTTTCAGTTATACCTATCAAGTAGTAATTGCCCTCCTGTATTAAGAGTTCAAGTTCGTCCTGCTTGTTTCCCATGCTCTGCGCATTAGCATACAGGCATCGAAGACCATGTGATTTATGGCTTGGCTTCCTTACTACATTTTTCTGAGGACTGTCACTGGTCCCTATTACAGTCGATCTCTCTGCTCCCATTACTTGCACAAGCCTTTATCAGTCGTTACTACCAACTGTGGAATAGTCTCCCTGATGAGGTGCGCCTGGCGCCGACGGTACTATCTTTTCGGCACCAGGTGAAAACCTTTTTATACTCCCAGACATTTTAAAGTGTATTTTAACAGTATTTCTGTATTTTGGATGTTGTTTGGTTCTTTATTGTTTGTTTGTTTTGTTTCTTGATTTATTGTATTTATTGTATTTATATATTATGCTTGTTTTTATCTTTTTGTACACCGCCCAGAGAGCCTTCGGGCTTAGGGAGGTATATAAATTAAACTAAATAAATAAATAAATAAATAAATAAAATAAAGTTTAAGTCTCCCTCCCCCTTAGGATTCAGTTTAAAGCCCTCCTGATGAACTTCTCCATGCTGTGGCCAAACACTTTCTTCCCAGTTGTTGAGAGATGCAACCCATCACTTGCCAGCAATCCATCTTCCAGGAAGCATAGCCTGTGGTCCCAGAATCCAAATCTCTCACGTCATCACTACCTTTGTAGCCATTCATTCACACAGAGTATTTTTCTTTCCCTTTCTACTCCTCTTCTAAGTACTGTAGGGATGGATGAAAAACTATCTGGGCCCCAAAGTCCTTGAGTTTCCTTCCTAGCTTCAAAGTCTGATGTGATTTCTTCATAGCTCCGTTTGGCAGTATCATTTGTTCCTACATGGATGAGGAGTAAGGGATACCTGTTGGTGGGCTTGATGAGTGATGGCAACCCTTCTGTCACATCTCTAATCCGTCCTCCTGGTAGACAGCATACCTGGTGAGTCCACAGATCTTCCTTTGCAGCCTTGCTTGACTTTAAGCTGGCATGTAAAGGAAGAAAGAAAATAATTGGGAGCCCACTCACACTTAAAGAGTGCACTCACGATTGTTTCCTTTGAAGTTGGATCACCTGATGTTATAGCAACACCAGTTGATTGAGGTGGGTGGCCTTAGCCACCTGTCAAAATGGCCTTCTCTCTCTCTTTGTGTGTGTGTGTGTGTGAGAGAGAGAGAGAGAGAGAGAGGGAGAGAGAGGGAGAAGAGCTCTGAGTCTGGCTCACCATCTAGATCCTGTTTCCCACCCCTGATCTTCAAAGAGAGCCCCATGTAGAAAGTGTTGCAATAGTTTAGTCTTGATGTAACTGGAGCATAAGTAGTTGAAGCAAGATCTGCAATATTCTAGTTACAGCCCTATCTGGATATCAGTTATGTAAGCATTAGGTAAGATATGTTGATAAGCTGGTAAAATCACTGCTGCCACCTGTGCTTCCACAAATAGGATTGAAAGGGTGTACAAGCTCAACTGGAATTGGTTGAATCCCTCTGTCAGAAGCAAATGGCATTCCCACCCACAGTATCTCTTATCGTCTGGATTAAAACTTAGTTTTTTCACACACACCCAATCCATATCGAAAGTGCTTCCAGACATGTGTTCAAGGGTTCCACATTGCCCAGAGATTATATAAGTGAAAATGTGAGGCAGAGGCATATTTCATCCACATAACGATGACACTGGGATCTAAACCTCCAGCTGACCTCTTCCAGGGATTTAGTGTAGATATTAAAAAGTAGGGGAGACAGAATGGAACCTTGCAGCATCCCATAATTCAAAAGCCATAAGGTGAAGCAGACTCCCAGTACCATGAACTGAGTCCATTCTGTCGGAAAGGACCAAAGGCAGCACAAAACTGTGCTACTCAAGCCCAAACTGGCAAGATGACTCAAAAGAATACCATGGTCAATGGTATCAAAAGTTGCTGACAGGTCCTGGAGAATCAAGGCTGTTTCCATCCCACAACCAGGCCAGAAACCACACTGAAATGGATCTAAATAATCCGTTTCCTCCAAGACTACCTACAGCTGACTTTGCTTAAGAATGGTATATATAATACTAGACAGTGAGGCTTGCATCCAACAAAGTTGTCCTGTTTGCGCAAGGATTTCTGCTTGCTCAATGGAACTTTCCCTCCTCTCTCCACCCCCCAAATCAGCTTCAGAGGGTTGGGGGAACCATCAGAACAGTTCTTCAATAAAGGTTTTGCTACTGCCCTTTTCAAGCAAATAGGAACTATTCCTTTTCTCATGGAAGCATTCACCACATCTGAGGTCTATAGAACAGGGGTAGGGAACTGGATCTGACTGAATCCTTATTTTCTTTGCCCCCTGTGGGATTAGTTTCACAAGTGAGTGGGGCAGCACCGGCCATCAATCACCTGATATCACAATGATATCAGCCACAACAGTGCTTGCATATTGCAGGGCCCAACAATTAGCTGCACATGGTGCAGCTGATTAGCTACAAACCCCTTTTGGCCCAGCTACATCTTTACCTGTAAAGCAGGTGGATGTGGCTTGTCCAGAACAGCATCATGTGCCAAATGAAAAGACCTAGTGGGACTAATTAAGATCTGTGGACTGGAGTTCCTCACTACTGCCATAGAAGAAGCCCAGTCTTGGCAGATTTCACAAGACAAGGAGGCAAGGATCAAGAGAGCAAGTGGTAGGTCTCAACCCTCCAAGCAGCTTGCCCACAGCATTAGACCGCGCAAACTAAAAAAAAAATCCCACACAACATGACCAGACAGCATGTTAGGTATATCCATCTCTGACTCTGCTAAAACTATGGTATGGTGTCCATGTCAGAACAAACATGAGCTATTTTATTTGCAAAATACAATGCAAACTGATCACAGTGATCCTTCGAGGGCTCTACTAGATGGTTATCTGAAATTGTATACTGTATACTGTGGTCCTCCAGATGGTGTTTGACTTCAACTCCCATCAGCCCCAGGCAGCCTGGCCAATATTCAGGGATGATGGGAGTTGGTAGTCCAGCAACATTTGGAGGACCACAGGTTCATCACCCTTGCTTTATACCAGGGGGTGGGGAACCTTTTTGTTTCTATAGACCAGATGGATCTGCCTTGTGGGCCAAATTTGACAGGTCAATCATATGACATAATTATGATGTCACATCACTGGGGGTGTCCATCTGCCAAAATCCCTTGTGCTTCCCTTAAATCTCAGCTAGTGGGGACTTAAAGGGGAAGGGGGGACACTTGGAAAAGTCTCCCCCATCCCTTTTAAGTCCCCACTTGCAGAGAATGAAAAGGGAAATGCAGGGAGACTTGGATAAGGCTTTAAGACAGCCCCTGCTCTCTCATTTCAGCAAACGGGAGCACTGGAACTGTCTTAAAGCCTTTGCAAAAGTGTCTTTGAAGCAGCTTGTGTGGACGAGCTGCTTCAAAGGGCACTTTTGCACAGGGTTCTAAACCCTGCTGAGCTGGTGAGCAGGGATTAAATCCTGCTGCTTTGGCTGCACAATCCTGTTTACTACTGTCCTCCCATCCATCAGCTGATCTCAACAGTGAAATCAGATGGCGGGTGGATGGGGATGGTTTGGGGAAAATGGCTTCTGGGGCCAAATGGGACCTCCTGGGAGGCCATGACTGGTCCATAGCGTGGAGGTTTCCCAATCCTGCCTTATATGAAAGATTCTTTACCACTGAAAAAAGTTTCCCAAGCTGGCATTCTACACACACAATAATGGCAGAGAAGTAAGCTCTTTCAATCACCATCATTTCCACAGAGTAATCCCTATAATATTTTCTTACTTTATTTGGTTTTATTCATTATGCATTTTACTCCACTTGCACTCTACAAGTATACTATTTCTAATACAATAAAAATAATTTAATTTTAAAAAAAGGAATAGTTGACTTATGTCATGAGTTTTTGTAAGCAAAAGTCTACTATAACACTTGTATGAAGTTCATGGAGTAGGTGATTTCTGAACACTTCTAAAATGGTGGACTGCAGTTCTGAGTTCATAACAACCAATGTGATTTTAATGGGATTTGTTCAGAGTAAATTGTTTTTTGATCTCCAGGCTGGATTCCAACCTTGACTTTTTCAAAAGAAAAATAACACTATTTATTTATTCTAAATAAAGGTACTCTCATGGCTGTATAAGTATCATGCAAGGTGTACATGAACAGAGGATGAGAGTTGCAAGACCTACCACCTACCCAGAACACGTGTGACTAGTTCTCAGGGCTGATCTCAGCTTGAAGGGAGAGACAAGTTAAGGTACCCATAAATGCCTACTTACATAGAGCTTGGACACACCTGAACTCCTGGCAACTTGACAGCCACCACTGCATATGCTCAGCCTTCCCTTGGGCAGCGAGAGTGATTCTTCTGCTCCCTTTCCTACCCAGGTGAGCCTGACTGATTATTGTTAGAGCCTGGTAGAGCTGGAAGGTTATGGAGAGGAAACTTGGACAACCTACCTCTCCCTTTCCCCATGGCTCAGAGAAGAGGTAGGCTGGCAGTGCCACACATTTATTTATTCATTCAATTTATATCCCACTCTTCCTCCCAAAGGAGTCCATTATTAGCCAGAATGAGGGGGGTGAGAGAAAGGGAAATATGTCTTGATGGGGTTCAATTATGTCTGGTTTTGGGGATAAAAATGAAGATTTAAAAAGAAGAAATGAAGAGGTTTTGCTTCAACTAATCAAAGCCAAGCAAGTATCCTATTTTATTGAATATGCACACTGACAGAAGACCTCATGAGAGGGGAAAAAAATCAGAAATTTTACAGTGGGCAATTACTTAAGAGCTATCTGTATCTAAATGTGCAATAATTCGATTACATTTCTATTTAATATTGTAATGATCAAGAATACAAAATAGTGATTTTATTACCAGAGAAAGCAGTAACAATGCACAGCAAACCGTCATTTAAGACTGTGTCATAGTATCTGTGATAAGCTGCATATTGGTTTAAACTAATGCACTATATGCCTCCAGGGTATGGCAGGTTCAGAGACTGGATTTTAACATCAAAATCTATCCATTAATCTTGACTTAAATATTATCTACCCTGCTGTAAGAGGAAGAATGGGCATTCAATGAATTACCATTATGAAATACAGCATTAATATATTTTCTCAATAATTTAAGCAGAAACTGTACTTTGATCACTGCTTCCTCTTTCTAATCATCACAAATATGGGTGACTAACCTGGGGATGTTGTTGGACTACAGTTTTCATGAATCTTGACCATTTGCCATGCTGGCTGAGGCTGATGGGAACTGGAATCCAACAAGATCTAGGAGGGTCACAGGTTAGCCACCTTTGTTCTAAACCAAATATACGCGTGTTTCATCCAGACTGGAAATTAAACTGCTAAATTAAAGGATTATGTACAGTTGAGCAGCACTACAGTATTGTGTTCTTGGAAATTGTCCTGTATGTGTTCATGTAGCTAACTAAAACTAAGTCTAACTCAGTTTCAGTTCTCATATCTGCCCTACGCTCTCCTGCAAATGTGGAAAATGAAACAAGAATCTTTATCACAGACCAACAAAGTTTTACTGCTCAGAAAAACCTAAGTATAAGATCATGTGAGCTACAGTAAAATTTAAGTAAATGTATTTAGGCTTGATCAGATGATAATTTTGTTCACTGGCATTTCTTCTAAAGTGTATACAAGATTTTGTGTGAGCCAGTTCTAGTGGACCATTTTAACATTAAATTGAAGAGCTGGAGGACAAAAGACCAACAGAAGATCATAATGAATTTTGTGCAGTCATATATTCAACACTTCGCAATACTATTTATGTATTACATTTAGCATTATATGAATCCTGTCTGTGCTACAACTGGAAAAACAGAGTGTAAATATTCGCAGGTTAATCTAAATTTAATTATAAGTTCATAAAATGGACCTTTGTTCCACTCACAGAATCCTTATGCCTTGTGTCTTTTTATGCTGTGATGCTTATATATAACGATTATTATATTTTAAAGGCCTTAGCAGGCAACTGTTCCAAGAATTTCACTTTTGTTTATTATTTAAAGCTGGTAGCCTGAATGGAAAAATAGTGTAGACATATCAACTTGAGATATTTTCCCATCCTTCTTTTGAACACCAATTAGCAAAGCAACCCCTCCTCCCCCTCCTCCCTAAAGCTGTCAAGCTGTTCAGAATAGTTTGTAACATGACAATAGTACTATTGTGAACAGTGTCTGGGCTTCCTTCCCACAGAGAGTTAAAATGGGCAGTTCCTGTTGCCCATGATTGGTGTCCAGTGAAACAATATGCAGTCAGGTTTTATCAGCTCCACGCCAAAAAAAGTGAAGCCAGGGAACCCAAGCCTTCATATCATGCTGAACCATATGCCAACCCTGCTGGCCCCAAAGGTTTATCGCTGAGAATCAGGATCCATCATGTCCCCTGTGAAATTTCACCTCACATACCTTCTGTGAAATGCATGGCTTTGCTGAAAATTGAACCTTTTCACAATTGGCAAGAACAGATGGATGGAAACTGCGGCTTGGCAACTAGAATGAAAAGATTTTAAACGCCTATACTGGTAGTAAATAGAAGTACTTCAAAGTGGATGAATTTGTGACCTTTATCCTTTAAAAAAAATGTAGTTAAAAGAAAGAGAATTTAGGCTTTTAAAATAAATTGCAACAGCAAAAGAGGAAATAACAGTATTAAAACTTCTCATATTTTGCTGGAGTTTTCATGTGAAAACTAAAATTAGCCCCAATACACATTTTACATTATTTGAGTGTTCTCAAAAATGGTGTGCTAAAATGCAATATATACAAAATGCATTCTTAATTAAATATTCTGTTTTTGTTTGCTCTAAATAACACTGGGGCAAAGCAGGTATAATGATTTCTCAGGCAGTCAGTATTTTCCAAACATTGTGCAGTTCTCCCCCAATAAAGATTTAAAATCAATCTAGTAAAACCTTCTATCTTGCACATTTCACTTTAGAAAAACTCTTGGTAATTGTAGGTAATTATATGCCATGGAAAATAAAAATAAACATTACAAAAACATGTTTAAACATGTTTTTTTAAAACGTGTGTGCGCACACACACCATGATTAGCAATGGAGCAAAGACTGCAGACTATTTTAAGAGTTTGCGAATGGCAAATTAGATTAGTACAACCAATCAATTTTACTTCATTTATTTTTTATTCCTTAAAATCTTTTGCTTTCTTAGACTGAAAAAGCAGAATTTCTGCCTTGTACAGCGGGGAACACTCTGTGATTATTTATTTCTACCTATCTAAAATTTTTCATTCTAAGCACAAGCTATGGGAGACCGGCATGGGGGGTGAGAAGACAAAGCATAATACATTTATGTGCTCCTTACTCAACAGTGCACCATGCACACACATACATACAATCAATGTACAAATCCCTAAATAACTGTAATAAGGCATAGGTGAACAATCTATATGGCAAACATTAAGACAAGAGTTTAAAACCAATCACAAATGTCTACTCCATCAGTGACCTAGTGCCTAAAATCAAAGGCATTTAAAGGGATGCTTTGGAATTAGTCATTATATTAAAAAAATCCTAGTCTTTCAACAGGTAACTAATAAATGAGTGAGAACAAGACTACACTACACACTGCCAATTGTTAGGCAGAACACTGCCCACCTATGCTCCCCAGTGCTGTACTTTACCTCTAATTGCATGATCAAGCCAATAAATTGGTCTCAAGGGACAAAAAGGAACGATAAAGTACCTACCATGACAAAACTGGAGGTTGCAAGAAAATGCACTTGAGAAACAAGTAAGGCATGACAAGACAAATGAAGAAGTATCAAAGCCTGAAAGACAGTCATCAATACTGACAGATTACTGTAATTCTGGCTGTCATGGAGATCGATTTAGGCAGCATATGCCAATCAATACTCTTGTAATTTACTGAACAGCATTAGATACATAGTTAGCCAAGATGTGCCCAAGATAAGTCCCAGACTACTTTTAATGAACATAAATCACACAATTTATGCTGTGGAATCTCAGAACTATTTAGTGGGTTTAAAATAGCACATCTATACAATTATTGGTGTACAATGAGTCTAAATTTTTAACACTGTCATTATTCTGAGACTTACTGTATGACCTGTGACACATTTTTTTAAATCATCCCTATTCCTAAACATCTGTTAAAAAGGTATTAGCTATCGGTGTAAAAATATATTTACAACTAATTTTCTTCCCACAGGATTCAAAACCACATTTATTTATTTATTTTATAACCATAATCAGGTGTAGTTATTAATACAAAAGAAAAAGAATAAATTAGCTGAGTCACTCAACAAAAGCTGTAGGTAAAAACTCTTCTATCTGAAAATCTATTTTCAGGATGGTCACATTTATGCATGTTAAATATTACAATATGTTTAAAGCATTTAAATTTAATTATTCAGCTTGCAGACAATTCAGAAGCTCCTTGAGTTAGCTTTGCATGAGTATGAGGCAACACAGCAAATACTGAACATATATCTCTTAGTAACCGCTATAATTCCAAGCCTCGAGTTGAGGTTACTAATGCCATTGTTTCAGCGGTCTTCCGAGTTTGTTGTGGTGAACAGATAGATGAGACCTTTGGTCTTACCGTAAAACGGTCTTCTACATGCATGTAAAGATACTCTTAGATGGGGACTTGAGCTCCACCTTGTGGTCGAAGGCAAAATAGCACCATTTGATTTCTCTTGAATCCTCTAGCTTCCCCTTAGCCTCAGAAAGCCATTTCTTACACTACAAAAAATACATAAGAAAAAGAACTAATAAACAGCACATGCAAAGAACAGACAACAAATGGTTGCTAAAAACAGAAAGAATACAGGAAGAACCTGAACATGTGTAAGGTCCCAGAGATATGCAGCCCACGGAGGGCCCTGAGAGCATCTTTACATGCATGTAGAAGACTTTTATAGTAAGACCAAAGGTCTCTTCACCCATGCATGTAAGATGCTCTTAGGTGGGACATACCCAAGTTGACCCATAAAGGGTGGAAAAGAAATAACGGGCTGCCTATAATTTTGTAAGAACGTGTTGCAGGCCTCATCTTCCAAAGGCTGCCTTATAATGCCATTGTAAGGCTGCCATTGTAATATTTAATGAATGTATTGGGAGAAGCCCATGTGGCTGCTCTACACACCTTGTGAAGGGTGGCGTTGAGGGAAAAAGCTGCTGAAGTGGCTGCTGCCCTAGGGGAATGAGCAAGATGCGTAAAGTAATAGAAACCAACAGTTCAAATGTTGGTTTCTGAAGGGCAGTCAACACTTTGTGTAAATCCCATGATGGGAAACGATGCTTTACCAATGAAGTTGAAATAGTCGTTCCCCTGAGCAAGTGCCTCACAAAATGATGTGATCCCAATGGTTTATTCGGGGATTTAGACAGGATTGCCGTAAGAGCTGATGCTTGACATCGCAGAGTATTTGGATGAAATTGCATGGAGATACTATCCTAAAGAAAGGACAATGTAATACTGGCTCTGGTGGGTACCAGTGCCTTTTCTGACACCATGAGGCAAAACCTTTCCACGAACTCTGATACAATCTTAACAAAAGCTGTCATCTGGATGCCACTGCTGATGGTCAGCTGATTTTCAAGAGTCTTTCCCAGTCAATCTCCACACATGAAGATTCAGCCAGGCTGGGTCTGGGTGAATCAGAGGCCCCTGAGTCAGCAGGTCCTTCTGGTGTGGTCATGGCCATGGCGGGGATATTGCCAGACTGACTATCTCTGAGAACCACGAACGCTGAGACCAACGAGAAGCTACCAATATCACTTTTGCTGATTCTTCTCGAATCCGATGTAAGGCCCGACGTAGTAGAATTAGTGGAAAGTTGTATAGAGTTCTGAGGGGCAATTCGGCCATGAGCATGTCTGTAGCCTCTCCTGCTGGATCTGCACAATGGGAGAACTGGGGGACTTGATGATTCCAAGGCAATGCAAAGAGGTCTAGATGGATCCTACCAAACCTTTTGCATAACTTTCTGAACACATCGGGATGTAGCTTCCATTCCCCCTGCTGTATCCGCTATCTGCTGAGCCAGTCCGCTTGCACACAGTCCTCTCCCTTGATGTGCTCTGCCACCAGGGAGTTCAGGTGTATTTCTGCCCAGCTCATCAGGATATCTGCCTCTTCCTGAAGAAGTCAGGATTTCATTCTTCCTTGCCAGTTCACATGTACTTTGGCTATGACATTGTTGGGGCACACTAGTGCATCTCCTCATGGCGAAATATTGCAGGACTAGTCTGACTGCACGTAGCTCCAAGAGATTGATGGGAAGGCCAACTTCCTCCAAAGTCTAGTTTCCCTGTACCATATCACCAGTGCACACAGCACCCCAGCCTGCAAGGCTGGCATCTGTCATGACCATTGGAGATCCCTGAAGGGCATCCCTTGCTGCAGATTTGAGGTCTGCAGCCACCAGTGAAGAGAGTACCATACCGAAGTGGGCAGCAGCAATGGCACTGGGATGCTACATTGCTCTGGAATGGTAATAATGCCTACTGAAGAGGTTGTGAATGATGTCTCATCCAAGGCGTAACCTGAATTGCCGAAATCATGAGACTCAGGATTTTGGCCAGCCTCATGCGATCCACCATGTGGGTGACTTGATGGAGTGCACTGCCGATTGGATCTTGGCCACTCACTCCAGCGATAATGCAATAGTGCAATAGTTCCCTCCTCCATATCTATTATGGCCCCAGATGTAGAATATGACGGGATGGATGGAGGTGGCTCTTCTGCTGGTTGACCAGGAAACCATGGTCTTTGATGCATGCCAGAGTGTAAGGCCCTCCTGAGCCTTTAACTTTGATGGCGATCAAATGAGTAGATCGTCTAGGTATGGATAGACATGCACCCATCAGTCTGAGGTGTGCCACCAGGGTAACCATGATCTTTGTGAACACCCTGGGGGCAGATGCCAAACCGAAAGGCAATGCCTTGTACTGCCAGTGCTGGCCATTCATCACGAAACTGAGGTAATGCCAATGTCCCCAATATACTTGGACATGCAGATAGGCTTCCTTGAGATCTACTGATGTCATCCAATCTCCCATCCACAGGTTCTCTTTGATAGACACCAGGGTTTCCATCCTGAACTTGCGATATCAGATGTACTTGTTGAGATGTTTGAGATCAAATACCACCCGGAGTGAGCCGCCTCTTTTGGCCGCTATAAAGAAAATGGAATAAATACCCCAGTAAAGCTCCCCTGGTGTTACTGGTTCAATCGCTGCAATGTGCAGGAGATGGTGAATTGCTTCCTGAATCCTGGCCCTCTTATCTGGATTTGATGGAAAGGGGGATGGGAGAACTCTGTGTGGAGGTGAACTCTAAGCAGAGGCCATGTGAAATCATGTTTGTGCATGTGTTATGTGCCTTCACGTCAATTTCGACTTATGTTGACCCGATGAATCAGTGACTTACAATAGCATTTGTTATAAATCACCCTGTTCAGATCTTGTAAGTTCAGGCTTCCTTTATGGAATCAATCCATCTCTTGTTTGGTCTTCCTCTTTTTCTACTCCCTTCTGTTTTTCCCAACATTATTGTCTTTTCTAGTGAATCATGTCTTCTCATGATGTGTCCAAAGTATGATAACCTCAGTTTCATCATTTTAGCTTCTAGTTATAGTTTTGGTTTAATTTGTTCTAACACCCAATTATTTATCTTGTGGTCCATGGTATCCGCAAAGCTCTCCTCCAACACATTTCAAATGAGTCTGCATCACCCAGCAATCTGGAGTGATGTTGCTCCACTTGTTCAAAAAAAGTTGTAAATGGCCTCCTCCTGGGGGAAGGGTGTAGTCAAAATTGATGTTTGTGTGCCCGTGTCCATGCTCCTGAACCAGGCTCTCTGGTGTACTGCTGTCATTGTCCTCTGTAGGAAAAAAACTGTCTGGCCCAAGGATGAAAGCACTGAATTTCCCTACCCCTTCCAGACTGACCTGGGGTACAAAAGGACTGGGAGGGTTGCCCTGGAGAAGGTAAGATTTTTGAAAGATACGTTTGTCCTCTCTTTTCTTTGTAGATGGCATAGTTTTCTTCTTGTCCTTAGATTCAACCAAAACCTTCTCCAAGGTTCCATCACCAAAGAGCTTTCCCCCTACGTAGGGCTCCATAGCCAAATTGGAGAAGGTTGTGGCATCAGCTTCGCAATGGTGTAGCCACAGGGTCCTTCTGGTAAACACACCCGCTGCCAATGCCCTAGCAGAAAATTGAACCGCATCCATTGAAGCATCTGCCGCAAAGGCCACTCACTGCTCTAGAAACCTTCAAAAGGGTTTTCTGAATCTGCGCAGGATTCTGCTATCAAACATCTCCTCTAACCACAGAACAGTAGCTCGTGCAAACACTGAAGTCGAAGCTGCCACCCTTAGAGAGAGAGCACTTGTGTCATGCACACGCTGCAATCCCAAATCCAATCTCTTTTCAACCACATCCTTCAGTTACGCATCAGAGTCCTTCAGGTTCAGAGAGGGATTCACTAAACCTTGCACAGGAGCATCTATGAGCGAGAGTTGATCCATAAGGGCCTGGTCCAGAAGATAATACTTATTAGCCATTGGGACTGACTTTTTAAAATACAAGGGAGTCTCAAATTTTGCTTTGATGACCTTAGGAAGCATGGAAGACAGTTGACCACTCTGGAACTTAGGTTTGGGATCTGCGCAAACTGCTGCCACTCTCAAGGTAGCAGAGTCCAGAGCGGAAGACTCCTCTAAAGTGTTCAAGTTTAACATCTCCATCGCCTTGCATACCATGGAAGATAATGTGGTTCCTGAAAAACTTAATCTGAAGACACCTCTTCCATCTCAGAAGTGCCAATCCATTTCTCCTCATCTAAAACAATTAACTCTGTGTCCATATTGTCTAACACCGCTGAATGGCAAGACACCCTGCCTCTGTATACAGTGTGAGGGTCCGGGGAAGAACTCCCACGGTCTCTTTGAGGCTGATGTCTTACAAGAGATTGTGGAGCCTGAGCGAACATGGGTTGTGCAGATTGAGACAGACTAGATTGAGGCTGATGGGCAGCTGATGAGGGTAAGAGTTGACCCCTGTCAGTTGCATTGGCCACCATCCCATTATTAGCCATATCCACATTAGCATTGGGGGGGGGAAGTCCTCAAGGGTTGCAAAGTAGCAGCCAGGTCTTTAGCCAGATCTGCCAACAAAATATTATTTAACTGTAATAGCATCTCAGGAACAAGGTGTAACTGAACTGGCTGAGGGATGTGTAAATTCCCTGAGCATGAGGAATGGCTGAGAGGAGGGTTCACAGGGATCCTAGCCTGTACTGACTGTGCTTCAGTTGGCCTCATAGCCTGTACAGGTACTGGTTGTGTTTCAGGTGGTCTCATAGCCTGTGCTGGCTGTGACATTTGGTGAGGCAGCATTCCCAAAGCCTACAAACCTCTCAGTTGATGAGCTTGAGGAAAAAATTGCTGCCAGTTCCCTTCTATGTTGTTCATCCTCTGACAACTGCTCCTGATCTCTCAGTAAGCAGCTCCTTCCCTGGCATTCTATATTGCTTCCCGCCAAAAAGCCTCCTCCTCCTCCCCCTCCCTTGTGTTCTCCATTTTGAGCTGACTGTTGCTCCAGGGAAAACAACATGGGCCTATCACCCAGGTGTCCTTGACCCCACAGCAACGTCATGGGGAAAGGCTGAAGCACTGGGGTATGGTACACTGTAGATGTAGTCAGAAGGTCCTCCTCACTAATAAAGCAGCAGCCAAAACACCCTCCAGACTATTGGAAGAGGGGATGGAGCTAGCTGCCTGGCTTCTCGCTGCAGATTCTATCTCATTCAGAGGTGCTGGTCGGTAAGGTAAGAGCGGTAGTGGCTGGGACTTTCTAGATGGCCGATTTTTCTTTAGCTTTTTCCATCACAGTAAGCGACTGCTCTGTTGCCAGGTGGGAGGTGGAGGGCTAAATACAGCTGTCTTGTAGCTTGGCCGATATAGCTGTATTGCAGCTCTGTGAGGCAGGAGGCAGCGACTGAATGCTGTATCACGGCTTGGGCTGGGTCGGGTCACAATTCCCTGTAGTACGGCTTAATAGCACGGATGGCTTAATGAAAAGGGGTTAAGGCAGAACAAAAGGGCAAGACGGTAACGGAGTCTTTTCTTTATGTTAGTAGCACCACAAAATACAAGGCTAGCTAGCAAAGCCTACATGAACACACAGAACACACACAAAATACAAGCCTGAAAGAAGCAGGAACAAAGACAGGGAGCAGAGAGCGCAAACGTTGCGATCACAAACTGTGAAGGCAAAATAGAACTGGCTTTCTGAGGCTAAGGGGAAGCTAGAGGATTCAAGGACAGAATATGGAGAAACCGATTAGTTCCCAATCGGAAAGGGTGTGAACGGGGGTGTATTTTATCACCTTATTTGTTTAATCTATATGCTGAACATATCATACGGAAAGCGGGATTGGACCAAGATGAAGGAGGTGTGAAAATTGGAGAGAGAAATATCAATAATTTAAGATATGCAGACGATACCATACTACTAGTAGAGACCAGTAATAATCTGAAACGAATGCTGATGAAAGTTAAAGAGGAAAGCACATAAGCAGGACTACGGCTGAACGTCAAAAAGACTAAAGTAATGACAACAGAAGATTTATGTAACTTTAAAGTTGACAATGAGGACATTGAACTTGTCAAGGATTATCAATACCTTGGCACAGTCATTAACCAAAATGGAGACAATAGTCAAGAAATCAGAAGAAGGCAAGGACTGGGGAGGGCAGCTATGAGAGAACTAAGAAAAGGTCCTCAAATGCAAAGATGTATCACTGAACACTAAAGTGAGGATCATTCAGACCATGGTATTCCCGATCTCTATGCATGGCTGTGAAAGGTGGACAGTGTAAAAGCAGATAAGAGAAAAATCAACTCATTTGAAAAGTGGTGTTGAAGGAGAGCTATGCGCATACCACGGACTGCAAAAAAGACAAATAATTGGGTGTTAGAACAAATTAAACCAGAACTATCACTAGAAGCTAACATGATGAAACTGAGGTTATCATACTTTGGACACATCATGAGAAGACATGATTCACTAGTAAAGACAATAATGCTGGGAAAAACAGAAGGGAGTAGAAACAGAGGAAGACCAAACAAGAAATGGACTGATTCCATGAAGGAAGCCACAGACCTGAACTTACAAGATCTGAACAGGGTGGTTCATGACAGATGCTACTGGAGGCCACTGATTCATAGGGTCACCATAAGTCATAATCGACTTGAAGGCACATAACAACAACAACAACAACAACAACAACAAAGAGGATTCAAGATAAATTGAACAGTGCTATTTTGCCTTCGACCACAAGTTGCAGCTCAAGTCTCCACCTGAGAGCATCTTACATGCACGGGAGAAAGGAAGAAACATGAAAGAGGCATGTTAGCTTGCAGTGTATGGTAGATCAACAGGTAATATTATATGCTAGTGCCCAAATGGAATTTTCTTTCTTGTACACTGAAAACTACTGTTGGGTATGGGATCAAACCTCAATGGGTCTCTTCAGCTGAACTAGAATTATGATCAATTAGAAAACTGGATGAGTAATTAGCCTTTACCATAACTTTTCTTGAATTTTAAAAGATAAATGAAGTTGAGTAACATATGGAAGAGATTTGCCAAACTGTTTTGTGTGGCAACACTAAAACTTAGAGGGGTTCCCCTGAGGTGGTAAATGGATAATATCTCCAGCATCAATGACATGCACAACTCTACAGAGAAGCCAATATATGCAGCTGATGTGTCTGTGTGCGAGTGGATGTTTCTGCTCATGCAATGGGAATTCACCTTCCTTTCCCTCCCTCTGCAGTTTTCTGTACACACCCAAAAGCTGCTGTGGAGGGTTGAGGCCTGGGAGCAGATTTGGGGAGAGAAGCGTGGGAGGAGAGGATGACAAAGTCCCATTGTGGGAGCGAAGTCTATTCGTGCAACATTGGATTTCACCCATCATGCTATGCCATATTACTGATACACACAGGACGAAATACATTAACGTATTTTACACTATGTTTTCTTTATGTAGTCAAAGTATACAGCATTGGTTTGAAATTAACTAGCTTACCTCATGCTTTAATTTCTGTGTATGTTGATTTGCTATCTTCAAAATTTACTAAACAAAATGGTACCATTGTTTCCAGACTTCTCTACAAAAACATGCAGTCACGTCAGTGTTATAAGAGCTCAGCATTCCATATGTGTTATCCAAGCACACACACACCTCTCCATAGTCAACAAAACTATGGCTTGACATGAAAAAGAGTTTACCCTTCCCCTGGGAGTTATGTTACTCTGGCATTGCTGTAAGAAGTTTAATGGTATATCTGAACCACCTCATGTTTTCATTGGGTGGGTGGGAGCTGCAAGTCCTCTGGTATCTGGAAAATAAAATGGCACATTTTTTTTCCAAAGGCAAAAATTATGCTTAATAAAAGGAGCAGCCTGTTATCATGAACTTAGTATTACAGGAAATATGTCAACAATAGTACTTCTACTAAAAACACACATATAAATCTTGCACTTAATGTGCTAATCCAGTTGAGTTTTGTATTTTATTTCTATTGAATATTTTGTTACTTAAAACCTTTGACTTTTTGCTTATTTTTTTAAAAAACTGAATTTATTGAAATCACATGAGGCCACCACCTTGCTGAAGCTAAGCTGGTCTGGATCTAGTCAGTGCCTGGATGGGAGACCACCTGGGAACCACATGCTGTCTTTGGTTATGTGATTAAAGAAAGGCAGATATAAATGGAATAAGGTATATATATAAAAAATGTGAAAATAATCTTAGACATTGCATTCAATCAGACTTACTTCCAAGTAGATGTGCAGAGGATTGCAGTCTTGCTTTTACTAAAAAGGATACAAGTTTTGGTATAACGGAATGAGTGATTTCAGTGCTCTGCTTGCATTGATAGCTGTTGCACGAACCACAATAGGAAGAATTTTTCCATTCACAATAGCACCATCGAATAAAGGACCAAAGAATGGGACCTGAAGCAGAAAATTGAGAAATCTTGCCATTAAATCAGTCTTTTCTACAACAATTAGCAATCAACATTAACAAAGGATTGCTCAACCAGATTGTTCTTCTCACCTCCAGTTTAATCACAATAGTTATGCAAAATACTCTAAGAGATGGTGCACCTTATGATAGTATACATATATGATCACTTGATATTTCCATCAATCATTTGAATAATTTATGTCATTCAGGCTTAGTTTAAGACTAAAATCAAATAATGATCATGAATGTCATATTCTCGAAGGTCAAAGTCTGAGTGAGGCTAGAAAAGGGGTAGATTTGCTGAAGGGGTATGATTATTTGAAAAGAAAATTGTTAATAGTTTATATTCTCATATTCGTTAGAACAATCTTGACATGCAGCTAATGAACAAGTAATCACAATCACTGTTAGGATAAAGCTACATGATTAAAAGTAGTCATGATTTAGCATGATATGGCATACATTTATGCCATATGTATTTGCTAACTATATAGGTTCTGAACCAGAGATAAACAAAGCCAGCATTGGATTAGACTTATCTGGTCACCCAAAAAATGGTTGGTGGTACTATTCAACATCCTAATTTTTGTGTGTGTACTGTGCTCAATATTGTTGATCCAGAAATGGGTACTGCACCCAAACTACAGTAGGGCCCCGCTTTACGGCGCTTTGCTTTACAGCGATTCGCTAATGCAGCGGTCTCAATTAGACACAATTAGACTAAAGCCCCACTCACACAGCACTTGTTCTGCTTTTACAGCCGTTTTCAGACATCGCGCTCCATTCTATTCAATGAGTTTCACTTTACAGCGGGGGTCTGGACCATAACCCGCCGTATGAGTGGGGCCCTACTGTATGTAGGTGAATATGGTATCCCATCAGAGAATCTGTGCATTCAGCACCTTGTTACAGATGAGGGACCTGATTAAGCAAGGAGATCAGTTTGTGGAAGCCTATCCTTTTCCTGCTTAATGAGAGCAATTGCCATTTCTGGAATGGATGAGAACAATTACTCTAGCTTTTTACATTCTAGCACCTTTCCAGCACTCCTCTCTGACATCTACACAAACAGGCCTGGTTTAGATATACATTTCCCAGTCTGATAAACCACAGTATAGCAGCCAATAGCATTGGGACTTCATGCTGTCCCATCACTCCCCATCCTTCCTCCTCTCTTCACTGATGCACCAATCCTGGTTAGTAGGGCTGTGCACAGCCTCCTCATCTGCCTTGTGGCCCTGATCTGTGGGCCCCGAGGAGGACTAATCAACCCTGTCCTGAAGATGGGACCACCCACTCCACCCCAAATCCATCCCCAAAGTTATATGGGGGTGGGGCTAAGGGTTTTTAAAATTAAAAATACGGTCGGGGGAAGGAGATGCTATGTCTCCTCTCCAACCCACTGATGGACAGCAGGCAGGTGCAACCAGTGCAGGATGGAATTGTTTTGCTTACCAGTTGGTAAGCAGGACAATTCCATCCTCAGCATTGCTGGACGCTACTGCTTTGCGAGAAACTTCACTGCATGCAGGAAAGCCACCCATGAATGAGCAGTGACCAGAACCATGCAGAACAAATCCTCCTGCTCATCAACTGATAAACAAGAGGGTTCCCTACTGCGGGATGGTGCTCCTTTGGGAAGGGGATTTTATGCTTGGGGAGACCTGGCAGGAAGGAGAAGAGACTCGGCAGAAAAGGCAGGCACGTACCTTCTCCTGTAAAGAGGTGACTTTCCTGTCCAACCTCCTGCCCGCACCTGCCTCTTCTTCCTGCCCTACACCCCACCCAAACAGCCCTGGATCACTCTGTGCCACCATACTCGACCCATAGCAAACCAGGGCTATCTCAACCCGACTCAGCAGAGGCCCAAATGCCTCCAAAGCAGCTTGATTCAGATTGGTACTCTGCCGAATATGGAATGCAGCCCTACTGCAAGATTAACCTACAATTTCCTATTATGTCTGAAATGGGGAACTCTGGTTTAATGTCAGTTTATTAATCAGTATCTTAAACCATTGTTTGAATGTAGTTTCCCTTTCCACTTCTAACTCTTGCTACCATCTGCACCCCCCAACATATCACCATATGCTAAATGTAGTAGTATGTAATTCTAGCAGCATCCATTCTGTCTAGTTACAGCCATTTAGCTCTGCCAAGACACCAGCTTCACTTGGTTGCTCCTCTCCCTGAATTGTTTTCATTCTGTAACTTTAGCAACTAGTTACCCAAGTTCTTTGGTTTTTCCCAGTGCCACTGACTGGGGGCACAGGGGGTACACATGTACCAGGGCCCCTAGAATCTTAGCTTTCATTTTTAAAAAAGGTCAATTGGACTTTTACAAGAAAAGTCAGGAAGCAAAATGTGAAGGCAGCTGTCTAAGGCTTTGGCAGGCAGCAATATTGTTAAGGACACTTAATCACTGTCACTAAGCAATCAGAGGAAAGAGTGCTGATCACCCCCACCTGGGACTCAGGAGGGGGGCTCCCAGAACAGCACAAAAAGCAGGAGAAGGTTGATGTTGTTGCTGCTGACCTGATGCTGAACAGAGAAGGATATGTTTAAGTGCTTTCCTCTGTGTCCACATTATTTAATTCACTCTCCAAGAGAATAAAACACAACTTACCGGCTTTGGAATATTTAACTTAGAAGTAACTCCCTTGAAATAAATGAAGCTTCCTTCCTATTGAGAAAAAATGATGATTTGCAATGCCCCCCTCCCAATTTTCCACGTCCCCACACAGCCGCTACTGGTCTGTTGTAATCACTGGGCTGTTATTCATTAATATACAGTAACCATAAAACAAAAATATAAAGTATAAGATAAACCAGCATATACAACTATAAATTAATTGAACACCTTACAGCTGAAGCAAGTTAAAATCCCTACTGTACTGTAACACAAGGATACTTTTTTTGGTTTATCAAGGTTGGGAAATAATTTTGTGTGTGAAATTGCACATGCTTAGAGTATCTGTTGCTTGTTGTTGTATATTTATAGCTTGCTTTTCTTTCCCAGGGGCTCAAGGCTGTATACACTGCCTTTCCCTCACCCCTTTTTATCTTTACAACAATCAGGGCCGGTGCCAGGCATGTTTGGGCCCTTGGGCACTAGTCTGCCCTGGGCCTGCAGTGCTGTCGCCCAGCACCCCCTCGTACAGGCAGTGTGGAGCTAATAAACCTGCACACGTGCCCCACCTACCTCTCATGTCATGTGAATGACATGCAAGCATAGCGCACATGCCTGCCATCAACCAAGATGGTGGCAGGGGCATTAGCCCCTTAAGAAAGACTGTTGCCATTGTGGGTGATGACAGGCATGTGCGCACAGCATTCACACTGATGGGAGAGGTAGGTGGGGCATGCAGGTGGGCTTATGGAAGCCTAAGCTGTCTGTACTGGGGAGGTGCCTAGACGCTCCCTCTCCATGATCCGTGGCAGAGTCAGGTTGCAGCACCTGCCATTGCTGTGGACCACAAGATATTAGCGCCACCCTCTCACCCTAAGGGAGGGGCTTCAGGGGCCCCTGTGGGCTGCAGGGGTCCTTGGCCAGGGTCCAACCTGGCTGTTCTCTGGTGCTAGCCCTGATAACAGCCCTGTCAAGTAGGCTAGGCCAACAGTTGGTAGTTTAGGCACTAAAGTTGTGAAAATGTGGCTGCACATCAGGGTTGGCAAACTTTGATTTTGTGCATGTTTATTTTTCTGTACATGAATGACTTTATATATTTATATCTTGCTTTTCCTCCCAGGAGCTCCAGGTTGCGTACATTACCCTCCTCTCCTGCTTTTTATCTTTGCAACAACCCTGTAAGATAGGGTAGACTAAGTTCAGATATGTACATAAGCAGTGGTTTTTGCCGATAGATTGCAGGTGGTGGTGGTGCAGGGTGCCCAATCCACATAGGGTACCAGGCCCAAGAAATCCTGTTGGCATCCCATCAGTTTTCCTTTTGTGACTTTTTTTAAAGATTGTAAACCTTAGAGCAGGGACTGTCTTTGTTTTTGCTCTTATATAAACCACTCTGAGAGCTCTGGCTGAAGAACAGAGTAAAAATGTTTTAAACAAATAAAAAAATCTTACTTCTGGTTTTTTCATAATCTGGATACTAAACATATAATTTTTCATTGGATATATAACAATGAGCACATCTCCAAATTCGGTAGGAATTATTCCTCTTCTGTAATCTCGAGTATGCTCTGACCAGACAATGTGAACTTCATCATTTCCTAAATGTCTGAGCTGAAAAAAAAGAAGTAATGTATTTATAAGCACATAAAAGTCTAGCCTGTGGTTTAACTTACATTAAAATTTGTGCAAGATTGTGCAGAAGGGATCTGTAAAATAGCAATGCTAGAGTACAAACCCCTTTTTAGATTTTCAGACTCGTTTTAAGACTTGAATAAAAAATAGTATTTCAAGATCAGGACATACCTTAAAAATAACAGTTGTGTCAGCTTTAAGCAGACTACTTCCCTACAAATTCCCCAGTTCAAAGTACTATTGATTCAGCTTTGTCTATTCAGTTTAATTTGCCATCTTTCACTTTTTACAGATCATGGAGAACACACTTCTGAAAGGCAAAACCTTTCAATATTAACTCTTAACAGTGCAGTGTTACACAGATTTACTTGTAAGAAAGCCGCACGGGACTTACTCCTAAGTAAGAATTCCAGCCTAAAACCATTTGGATAAATCTTGTATTTGAGAATGTTGCCATTTAATTGATTTCACATATAAAAGAATCACAATTGTCACCCATTTTAAGAAAGTCACTTGCTTATACAATTAATTTCCCAAGGTCTCCAAAAGGCTGAAACAAAACACAGTGTCTTGGTTTAACAATAGCAAAACTTTGCAAGAGTCAATAGGTTTGTTATGAGCATCTTTATCCAAATATAGAAGTGAAACAATTTTAAATGACAATTATTAGTGGACTGAACTTTGCTTCTAGCACTAAGGATCCTCTTCTCCCAGGCATTTTAGCATGTGTTTTCAAATTGCTTTTTAAAAATGTGTTTTTAAATTTGTATATTTGTTTTTAATGTTTTTAATTGTTGTAAACTGCCCAGAGAGCTTCGGCTATGGGGCGGTACACAAATGCAATCAATCAATCAATAAAATAAAATAAATAAATAAAACCATTTTACTAGTTTTTCTCCCTTTCTCATAATAGTAGAACCTGGGGTCATATAATGAAGCCAAATGTTGGAAGATTCAGGGTAGACTAAAGAAAGTACTTTTTCACTCCACATAGTTGGAGTTTGTTTCCACAAGATGTAGCGATGACCACCAAGTTAGATGGCTTGTTTTTGCTTCTCTTCAAGTACTTGGCTGGGACCTGCTTGTGCAGAGATGTGAACCTCTAACAGGAGCTAAACGGCTCTCAGCCCATGGATCATCACTGAGCTGGGCAATGTTTTTCCTACGAACAACACCAGAACACCTGCAGTTGTTTATAGCAGATAAAAAGACCATCATCACTCAGGCCAGAACTTGGCACTGGGTGGCTTTCACACAGCCAGTTTAGTCCATGACAGCAATGGTGAAAGTCAGCAAAAAATTGAAAAAAGTTCTCACTGTAACTGGTATCTAAAGGTATTTAGCCAAATGGTGTGTAGATAAACCCTTCTTTTGGAAAGGACTGCCTGAACAAGAATGACAAATACATGGAGTAGGCTTTGCTATTAAAAATAATCTTGTGAAGCTCTTGTCAGAAGTTCCTATTGGCATTAATGAATGACTCTCAACTCTCTGGTTAAAACTTGCCAAAAACCAGCAGGCAACTATTCTAAGTGCTTATACGCCAACATTAGATGCTGATGAAGACATCAAGGAAAATTTTTATACCCAGCTTGACACCATCTTATCAGAGATACCTAAGGAGGATAAAATTACCCTCCTGGGTGATTCTACTGCAAGAGTTGGCCGTGATTTATGGCCAGAAACCATTGGGAAAGAAGGTGTTGGCAATAGCAACCTGAATGGAATTCTACTTCTGACTAAATGTGCAGAGTATAATCTTGTTCTTACAAACACATTCTTTCACCAGAAAAATTTAAAACAACATGGAAGCATCCTCGGTCGAAACACTGGCATCTCCTGGATTACGTAATTGTCTGTGCTAGAGATCGTTGTGATGTACTCCTCACTAGGGTCATGACAAGTGCTGACAACTGCTGGACAGATCACCAATTAATTTGATCCACTATGGCCATTAGTATTGTTCTTCAATGTAGGCTCCAAGGAAGAAAACCAAGGTGTAAAATGAATATCCACGCCCTTCTATTAAGTGAGCTTGCTTTCAAACAACTCTCAAGTAATATCTACCTATGGAAATCCCTGAAAACGTTGAGGAATACTGGATTAAACTGAAGACTTCCATTATTGCAGCATGTGAACAAACTATTGGATACCAAACCAAGAAACATCAGGACTGGTTTGATGAGAATGATAGGGAGATTGAACATATCGACAAGAAAAGGAAAGCCTTCCAGATATGGCAAAAAGACATTGACTGTGCTGCTAAGAAAAAAATCTATGCCAGCGCAAAGGCTGAGGTCCAGTCAAGAACTAGAGAACTTCAGAACGTCTGGTGGATAAAGAAAACTCAAGAAATCCAGCATTTTGCAGATATGATATACTGGGCTTTTTTAATGCCACAAAGGCCATCTATGGACCAACAAATTATGGTACAAATCCCTTATGTTCAATGGATGGTACCAAGCATCTTAAGGATAAAGAGTCTATTGCACTGTGTTGGAAAGTGCATTACCACAACCTCCTTAATCATAACTCTATTGTGGCAGGTGAGGTCTTCTTGCAAATTCCACAACAACAAACTACAGACAAGCTTGCAGTATCCCCTAATTCAGATTAAGTCAGTATGAAGAATAACAAAGCTAGTGGACCTGATGGAATTCCTGCTGAAATCTTTAAAGAAGATGGGCCTGAACAACAACTTCATAAGCTCATTGAAAAGATCTGGATGAGGATGGAGATCCTGGAAGACTTTAGGGATGCCATAATTATCACTCTTTTTAAGAAGGGTGATAGAACAGATTGTGGGAACTATTGAGGCATCTGTCTTGCTACCGTAGGAAAAATCCTTGCAAGGATACCTGCAAATCGCCTCCTACCTAACTCAGAAAATATCCTCCCTGAATCCCAAAATGGTTTCCACCCTACCAGGGGGACAGTAGATATGATCTTCACTGCATGACAGCTTCAAGAAAAATGCCAGGAGCACAATCAACCTTTATATATGGTGTTTATTGATCTGACTAAGGCCTTTGATACTGTGAATTGAACTGCTCTCTGGACCATTCAGATGCCCTGGATGCCCAAACTGGATGCCCTGATAAATTTGTGAATATTTTGAGACTCTTTCATGACAACATGACAGCAACAGTTTTGGATAACAATGGCTTTCAGAGCGATCCTTTCAGAGTAGGAGCAGGTGTAAAACAGGGATGCATCATTGCTCCGACCTTATGTTGAGCAATGTTGCTAAGTCATTCCCCGAGGTAGGAAGGGGTTAAAGATGACTACTCTAATTGTGGAGGCCACACAGCTGCGGCGTATCAGTTGGCTGGGCATAAAGCCTGCAAGCCAAGAACAGGATGTGTGGGGGGTGATAGGAGAGAAGCTATGTATGTTGGTGTGTCTTGGATAAAGGGTGTTATTGCAAACAATTCTGAGTTGTGATTTCTTTGCTGAAGAGCGTTGTTACTCCGCACTGTGCCCTGTGCAACAAGAGCAGCTGGCTAGTTGGTTCAGGGCATATGAGCATAACAAGGGTTATGGGCCCAGCTTACAACAAGCTCTGAAAGCACCACGTGTTCCAGAGAAAGCAGGAAACAAAGAAAACCAGGTCAGAGTTACCTATAGTTGAAAAAGAGGTGAGATGGCAACATCTGGAAGCTCATCTATACCCTTGGAGAAGTTGAACAGCACCAACTACGCTTACTGGCGAGTAAAGGCAGAAATGCTTCTCATAAAGGAGGGAGTATGGCACACAGTGTCTGGAGACAGTCCCTCGAGACCCCCATCACCAGAATGGATAAGAGCAGAGGAAAAGGCAAGAGCTCTGCTCATATTATCTCTGGAAAACTCTCCGTTGATTTACGTGAGAGGGCTAACTACAGCAAGGGAAGTGTGGGCTGCCCTTAGACGGGCAAATACTAGGGATACAGCAGGCAGCAGAGTATTACTCGCGAGGAGGCTGTATCAAGCTCGTTATAAAGAGGGTGAAGCAATGCAAACACATATACAAAAAATGCTGAGTTTGTTTGCAGAGTTAGAGGACTTGGATGTGCACCATACGCCACAACAAAAGGTGTACATAATTCTCTCAACATTAAATGAGTCATGGGATGCAGTTATAAGTGCGATTGAAACCTTACCCGACCAAGAGCTGGATGTAACTTACTTAACAACAAAGCTACTGCAGGAAGCTGAGCGAAGACAAGAAAGAAGCAAGCAAGGCAGGAAAGAACAACCGGACCAGACTGAGGGTGGTAGCAGAGTATATGGGCAGAGGCGGTGTCACAAATGCGGTTCCCCATCCCATCTTCGCAGACAGTGCCGGGTGGGAAAGACGGAAGAAAAGAAACGCAGACAGGACACTGAACCATTTGAAGTGCATGTCGTGAGTGCCAGAAGGACACAAGAGAAAGAAGAAAACAGCACGTTGTGGGTCCTTGACTCAGGATCAACACCCTTTCTCTCAAAAGATGCTGAACTGTTCCAAACTATGACCCCAGCAAAGCAGCAACAAATCTTCCTAGCAGATGGAAGCAGCAGAGATGTTAAAGGGGTAGGAGCAGTGTATTTCACTTGTCTGAACACATTAGTCACTAATGTTCTGTATGTGCCAAATTTAGAAAGAAATATAATGTCAGTGATAAAATTAAATGGCATGGGGTACAATATATGTTTTGCTAACAAAGAATGTGAAATCAGAAAGGGTAATATATGTGTAAAAGGAAAGGTGCAAAATACATTATTCATGATTGAAAATAAGGCAGAGAAAAGGGTTAATGTCATTGAAAACAGACCTCAACATGAGCAATGTATACACAATTACCATCAACGTTTTGGGCATATCAGTTTTGGAGCGTTAGTGAAAACACAAAAACACAGCGCAGACTTGCAATTTAAAAACTGTCCTCCATATATAAGCTGTGAGATATGTAATGAATGGAAAGCCACAGCGGCTCCAATAAACAAGGAAAGAAAACATAATACCCAAAGACCATTTCAATTACTGCATATGGATTTAGCAGGGCCATTTAAACAGACAAAGGGACAAGCCAGGTTTTATTTCATCCTGGTGGACGACTTTACAAGGTACTCATTTGTTTATTTGTTGAAGAACAAGGCTGAGGCAGCTAGCACACTAATTATTATTATTATTATTATTATTATTATTATTATAGTTTATTTATACCCCGCCTTATGGCCAAAAGGCCCTCAAGGCAGCTTACAAGAAAAACACAAATATAAAAATACATCAATAAAACAATATAAATTACAAAAATTAAATAACAAATAACATCATGAAAAATCAGTGATTACAACTTCCAGTGAAAATAAAGGGTGGTGCAGGCGCGTGGAGCAGCAGAAACATCTCAGGCTGCCCCGAACAAAGCTGTCAGTTGGTTCTCTCTCTTTCCTTCTATGCTTGCAAGTCCAACACCTTCAGCTAAATTTCTGATCAGCTTCTCTGATGGCAAAATACGAGTAAGCTTTCCCCATCAGCCGGTCCCGCAGAAGCAGGGTGGGTCATGGCCTGGATGTCATTCCCCATCCGCCATAGCTGTAAATGGTGGCAGCGATGGTTGCCCCCCCACTTGGCGGCCATGTAGATATTCTTGGAGAAGGTGCACCCGCTGCCTCGCTGGATAAAACACCATACAGCATGGGTGGAGGCGAAATATAAAACACGGATAGCAGGAATTAGGTCAGACAGAGGGGGAGAGTTTCTGTCTCGACAACTGCACAGTTTTTTATTTGAAAAAGGAATTAAACAGGAACTCACGGCCCTGTTTTCCCCACACCAGAACGGAGTAGCCGAGAGGAGGAACAGGTATTTACAGGATACAGTGAGGGCTATGCTGGCGGACTCCCCATTTTCAAGAGAATTTTGGGGTGAATGTATTATATATGCAAATTATATTTTGAATCGTATGTATGATAGTACTGTACAGTGCACTCCTTATGAAATGTTAAATAGGCAAAAGCCATATTTAAAACAAATCAAAAAATTTGGTTCAACGTGCTGGGTGCATGTGCCTAAAGAACAAAGAAATGGGAAACAGAGTCCCAAGGCAGTAAAGGGATTTTATCTGGGATATGAGGATACTTCCCATCGCGTTTGGCTAGCTAAGGAAAATCGTCTTGTGGTAACAAAGAATGTTAAGGTAGAGGATCATGATTGGAAGCACTGTAAAAACACCAGTACAACAGTTGGACTCGGAGCCACCAGAGATTGACGTAGCAATTCCCCCAGTATATGAGGAAAGGAATAATGAAATCCTGTTAGACTGTTCGGAGGAAACTGAAGAAATAAGCACTCCAAGCAGCAAATATAAGGAGGAGCAGGACTCTGAACAGGAGACTCAGAGTAGTGAAGAAGAGCTAGAAGGCTGTAAACAGGAGGAGGTGCAGAACTCTGAACGTGAGACACAGAGTAGTGAGGAAGAGCAAGAAAGCTGTGAACAGGAAACAACTCTTGAGGGTAGTGAGGAAGGTCAGTCAGAGTTAAGTCCTGTGCCAGAGCTAGTTGCAGAACCCCGAAGGTCACAAAGAACCAATCTGGGGAAGCCTCCAGAAAGATTTACTGTGGCACAAGTAGTAGCACAGGAAGCCAAAAACCCAGCACACCCCCAAGAAAGGGAAGACAAGTGGACAGCAGAGGACTTCCAGGTGTGGTATGCTATGCTAGATGGGGGAAAAGAATGGAGGGAGCGAGTAGACGCAATGTATTGGTATGATGACTCCAACATATAACATGATATAAAATGTTGAATGTACCATTATATATATACTTATATATATATGCAAGTTATGTACTGAGAAACATGTGAAACTATGTGAACGTATGGGACTTGTATAAAAGAGTAAATATAACATGTATATACAATTGTTACTGCAACATGGGTCTCCTACCACGGAGAATGGGTGGGGGATGTTGAGCAATGTTGCTAAGTCATTCCCCGAGGTAGGAAGGGGTTAAAGATGACTACTTTAATTGTGGAGGCCACACAGCTGCGGCTTATCAGTTGGCTGGGCATAAAGCCTGCAAGCCAAGAACAGGATGTGTGGGGGGTGATAGGAGAGAAGCTATGTATGTTGGTGTGTCTTGGATAAAGGGTGTTATTGCAAACAATTCTGAGTTGTGATTTCTTTGCTGAAGAGCGTTGTTACTCCGCACTGTGCCCTGTGCAACAAGAGCAGCTGGCTAGTTGGTTCAGGGCATATGAGCATAACACCTTATTTACTATCTTCATTTCTATGATTCTACACCTTATTGAGGGGAAACTTCCTACTGGTGTGGAAATCATATATTGAACAGATGGAAAGCTTTTTAATCTCAGTAGGCCGAAAGCAAAAAGTAAGGTAATTATAACCTCTGTTGTAGAACTTCAATATGTTGTTGATAATGTAGTCTTAGCACATTCAGATAAAGATCTTCAAACTATCCTAAATGTCTTTGCAGAAGCATATGGAAAGCTTGGGCTCTCACTTAATATAAAAAAACCAAAAGTGCTTCATCAGCAGGTGTGACCTGGTCCCTCTGCTTAATGGTGGTAAAGCTGGTAATCCAGCTTAATGGTGTGATGCTGGAGAATGTTGATTACTTTTCCTATCTTGGCAGCCATGTCTCTGTCAAAGCTGACATTGATGCTGGATTCAACATCATCTGAGCTCTGCGGGTGCCACATTCTCCTGAATGAAGAGTAGAGTGAGGATTGGGATATTCGCAGGGAGACCAAAATGCTTATTTACAAAGCCATTTTACTACAGACCTTACTGCATGCCCATGAAAAATGGAGCATTTATAAATGCCACTCCCAACTTCTTGAAAGATTCCACTAACACTGCCTACGGAAAATTCTGCAAATTACTTGGGAAGATAGACAGACTGTTAGTGTTTTGGAAGAAGAAAAGACCACCAGTGTTGAAAAAATGATCCTTCAACATCATCTTAGGTGGACTGGCCATGTTGTTCAAATGCCTGATCACAGTCTTCCAAAGCGGTGGAAGACTCCCAACTTAAGGATGGAAAACAGAATATTGGTGGACAGCAAAAGAGGTTTAAAGATGTTCTTAATGCTAATCTAAAAAAAAATGTAAAATGAGCATCGAGAACTGGGAAGCTGTGACTTCCGGGAAGGGTGACTTAGCCTGTGCCTGCTTTTGAGACGGGCTCCTGCCTCAAAAGAAGCTTATTCAGATATATCAGTCAGTTTTTTCTTTTTTTTTTTGACTGATTAAACTTCTCCCGGGTAGGGAGAAACGAAGAGATTAACCTCAAAGCCTATTTTTGTTGGGACGACCAGATCTCATTAATTTATGGGACGAGGTCCAGCCGACGAAGGTGGGACGGATTTTCAACAGCAAGCTCTATCTGTTAAAGCGAACGTTCATCTTATCTTCTAAGAGAGAACGCACTAACAGGCAAGCACCCTTCTTTCTATATTTTTCTTTTACTTGACTTAAATTGTTGCTGTTTAAAAGAGATTTGCCAGATTGATCGGTTTTTGACATCTCACTGGGGAGCCGTAACTTCTCTCTGCTACGCACTAATTAATAGCTTATCTCTGTTTTTGTTGCAAAAAGCTGTCCTGGATTTGCATTCTAAAGATACACACAGAAGAGGGATTTCTATTCCAGATTTTTATTTTGAAAAATATTATACTGTTTTGAGACTACTCTCTTTTTGGTCTATTTTATTTTGACGAATCTGTTTCTTGACGATTGCCATTAATTGCTTCGATCCTGGGAACTGCATTTTGTTTACTTAACTATTGGAGAGA
Organism: Rhineura floridana; assembly: GCF_030035675.1. Taxonomy (NCBI): domain Eukaryota; kingdom Metazoa; phylum Chordata; class Lepidosauria; order Squamata; family Rhineuridae; genus Rhineura; species Rhineura floridana. The sequence goes on from NC_084481.1 coordinate 186,643,951, forward strand.
TAAGGCTGTCTGCTCTGTTTATACTGTGATGTCACCAAGTTTGGAGTATTAACCCAATTGTTGCTGAAATAAGAAGTGGTTTTCCTATATTTTTCTTTTAAAATGGCAATTAAGAAAGTGGCTGAGAATCTGGAAATAACTATGTTTCAGAGAATAATGAATGAGATTGAGATAACGAAAATTGAATTGAGTAAAATGAAGCAGGAGATTAAAGATATAAGGGTCCCTGTGAGAGAGGTGACCCTGGAAGGGGTCCCTGTGAGAGAGGAGACCCCGGAGATTGGAATAGGGGTCCCTGTGAGAGAGGAGACCCTGGAGACTGGAATAGGGGTCCCTGTGAGAGAGGAGATCCCGGAGATTGGAACAAACGTGGAACAGGAACAAGATTTGGAGTCTATGGACTTTAGAAATAAAATCTATTGTTTGGAACTCAATGTTATCTCTGAAGAAATTAATGAAGATTCTAGAGATAAAGTTATCAATGGCATGGATTATCTTCTGGACTGGAATGATGTGATGGAGCCCAATATAGAGAAAATCTATGGAATTAACTGCAGCCATGTGACAATGGAAAAACTTTTAAGAGATGACCCAGTGTATTTTGAAAAAAAGAACAGAGATATGATTTTACAGCAGTATTTCAGCAACCTATTCAGAATGGATGGCAAGAAAATATTTGGGATAGAGGTAATTCCCATCAGACTCTTATTATATGACTATGGCTTTGACAGCAAGATTATTATGGAATACTGATAATGGAAGATTGGATATTGAAATTACTGGACTTAACAAGACTACTGAAGATGGAAGATGGAAAATGGAACTAATAGAGATAATAGAACAATGGTTACTGAAATTACTGAACCTAACAGATTCTGATGTGATGGATTAATTGAAATGTTTATTTTGACTATGGTTATGACAATAAGATTATCATAATTAGTAATGAGATGGATTAATCGATATGCTTATCTGGAAAAAAAAATTGATAGATATATTTCTTAAAGAATTGAAACCTCTCTTTGACTTTTTGTGGAAAGAATAAAGTAATGTTTATGAGATTTGATGATTAAGTAAGATAACTACTGGAGGAAAGTGATTTTATAATATGACTTAAGAGACAGGATTGCTATATATTATAGACTTATAACTGATTTGATCTTTGACAAATGGGAAGTCAATATTTTACTCTTTATTTTTTATTTTTTTTTTTTTTCTTCTTTTCTTTTTTTCTTTTTGTTTAACTATTTTTGATTTTGTTTTTTGTCTTTGAATGTTTTATGATTTTGTCTTGTATGTTTTATGAAAATCTGAATAAAAATTATTGAAAAAAAAAAAAAAAAAGAGAACTGGGAAGCTGTGGCCCATGAGCGTCCCAACTGGAGGTCGGCTATTATTGAAGAAGCACGACTACAGGGTGAAAGGGACAAATGAGCTAAGTGGAAGGCACGTCAAGCAAATCCTCAATGTGACTGTCTTCCATCTGGAAATCTATGTCCTCACTGTGGGAGGCTGCGTAGATCTAGAATTGGCCTCCACAGTCACTTACGGACCCACCGTTAAAGACATTATCTTGGAAGACAATCTTATTTGGCCACGAGTGATCATCAATGAGATAAGCCCTGCTAGGATTTCTTTTTTCAATTTGCTGTAGAGGCATTTCTGTTCTTTTAAGGGAAACTTATTTTATTTGTATTTGATTGACTGGGACACTTCTTGTGAAGCTGTAAGCGACAAGTTTACTGGTGGCTGAGTCTGTTGTTGGAGAAGGGCTTAATTTCCCTAGGTGAGAGATGAGGAGAGAGTGTATTGCCCCAGGTGAGAGATGTGACGGAAATGATTGTGGGTTTTTTTTTTTTGCTTTTTACCTGTTGAATTTGTATTGGCTGTTGAATGTTTGTTTTGCTGAAATGAGAATTGAGTGGATGGAGGGATATGATGAATAGGTATGACAGTATGGTTCTTGAATTCCTGATTTGTGTTATTACATGCGAGGATGCTTTTTTGTAATGCTCTTGTGATTTTTTAGATGTATGTTTTATTTATCTTATATTCTGTTGCTGTATTTTGATGTATTGTTGTACACCACCCCAATCTCCAAGCCGTGAGATTTCCAGGGGATTTCACAGGAGATTTCCTGTGCTCGCCCAGGGTTTGGTTTCCTTGGAAAGGTCAGTGGAGACTGTGGTGTCTTTATGAAATATGGTTTATTTATTTACCCACATTCCAACCTGAGCTTAGGATGGAGGGGTTCAAGGCATCAGCAGTCCAATATCCAGCTTTTCCATCAGGGTTACAGGAGGCACCCCAAAGCCATGGTGCAGAGAGCCAGTCTCTCTGCCTGCCTCCAGTCCCCAGCCTTTCCCAGACACAACTAACTACACAAGCCTCCCCTGGGCCTCGGGGGGGGGAGGCTCTCCTGAAGAGTTTCAATGACAAAAGGATCTTCCTGGCCCATTCACCAGTTGATGGGCACCTGATAGACCCATTAACCCACCTGGCCACTCTATTAGATTAACAAAAGAAACTCATCTGACCAGCAGAGCTGGTTTCTCACCCCCAGGCGCCCCCAGGCTGGAAGGGGACTCAAAGAAATTATTCATCTCAACCCCAAACCCATAACACTATTTTTGTTTAGTATATGATACACTTTTGTTTTCATTTTACTTATATACAGTAGGGCCTCATTCATATGGCGGGTTACCATTCTGGACCACTGCCGAAATGTGAAAACAGCCGAAAAGCAGAACTCATTGAATAGAATGGCATGTGATGCCCCAAAACCACCATAAAAGCGGAACAAGCGCCGTATGAGTGGGGCTTTAGTCTAATTGCATCTAACTGAGACCGCCGCATTAACGAAGCACCGTAAAGCGGGGCCCTACTGTACTTTGTTTAGAAATGCATTGCTTAATTATGTTATTGTAATTATCATCATCATCATTTACACTGAATGTAGAATTTGTATTTTTATTCAATATATATATAGGTTTTTGTTGATGTAAACGGCATTCAGATTTTTTGAAATATAGAGTGGCATAAAAGTTACATAAAGAAATGGGATTTAGACAAATCCATGGTGGATAAGGCTATCAATGGCTACTAGCCACAATGTCTATCTACAGCCTCCAGTATCTGAGGCAGTTAAGTCTCTCAATACAGTTGCTAGACAGCACAAGTGGGGTGAGTGGTGCTACGTTCATGACCTGCATGCAGACTTTCCACAGGCATCTGGCTGGCCACTGCAACAACATAATGTTTGACTAGATGGGCCTTTGATTTGATCCAGCACGGCTCTCATGTTCTAATGGACAAAGATACTGTGCATACAGGAAGTAAGTACAGGGATTTAAGAAGGCACATCTCATGATCAAAGCTATGAGAGAGATAAAGAGTTCGGCAGCAGAGTGCTAGGCAAATCTAAAAAAATGTAACATGAACATCCACAACTGGGAAGTCTTGGCCCATGAACGTCCCAAATGGAGGTCAACTATTATCAAAGGTGCTGTGGACTTTGAAGAAGCACGAATACAGGGCGAATGGGACAAACGAGCTAAGCGGAAGGCACGCCAAACAAATCCTCATCGCGACCATCTTCCATCTGGAAACGTATGTCCTCACTGTGGGAGGCTGTGTGGATCCAGAATTGGCCTCCACAGTCACTTACGGACCCACTGTTAAAGACCTTATCTTGGAAGACAATCTTACTCGGCCATGAGTGATCACCAATGAATGATGAATGAATGAATGCATATAGGAAGTAAGTATAGGGATTTAAGGAGGCACATCTCATGATCAAAGCTATGAGAGAGGTAAAGAGTTTGGCAGCAGAGTGCTGGATCAATGTGAGGAGACAAAGGCAAGACAGTGCAACACCAGAGGTGAGCGAGAGATGACCAGGGCATGGAACAGGGTTTTCACCAAGAGGACAAAAGAGAAAGGCCATATTTTTGCAGTGTTGTATAGGGACAAGCTACATGATTTTGCAATGGATTCAATATGGGGAACAAAGGAGAGAGAGCAATCTAAGATAAAGCCAAGGCTATGTGTCTGTTCTACCCAATGGATGGTAACATTGTCAATCGGTAAGGACAGCATACAGAGAGAAGAGGACTTGGAAGGGAAGATAAGCAGTTGAGGGTCAAACTAGATAAGACACCATTCATATCATTAGCAATGAATGCTTTTAAAAAGTAAATTGTCAGCACAGGGACCCCAAGCTGGATTGATGTCCTAGTATGGGAGACAGGGAGCTTTAACCCTTTGGCCCCTCTGTGGTCCTGATCTCGATCAGCCTATACCTGTTATATGCATTAGGAAAAACTTTCCATTGGAATTTTCCCAATGCAAAAGCAGGCACATGGCTTCCAATCTGAACTGGGGTTGCAAGGAGGAGCAAAGGGTAAAGCCCCCCTACCCCAGATCCCAAGATAAGATTTAAGGTAGTAAGTGGTGCTTTATAAGCTCAGGCCAAAGCGTACCTCCAGAAACTAAAAAGGAAGAGAAGGGAACCATTGTGGAACTGTCTGCCCCAGAAGCTTCACCTGTTGTTCTTTATTAGTTTTTAGAAAACGGGTTTTATTTCAGTTTGTTTATATATTTATATTGGTGGATGTTTTAATCTGTACCTATTTAGCCTAATTTTCTCTTGCGTGATATATTATTTGTGTTGCTGTTGTCACATTACTAGGTCTTTGTTTTTACTCTGTGGCAATCTTACTGAAGCCAAGAACACACAGTCCATTTACAAGATGTTTGAATGGTGGAATATTTAGCATGTAAGGGAAGAAGGTATTATTAATGTTCTGGCTTGTGCCTAGGTATCTTCTAATTTTAGTTGTGACTACAAGCAGTGCCTCTTTGCCTCTGACCAAGTAGAACTTGGTGACAAGGTTCCCAGAAAAAAACATGGCTGCTGTCGTTGCTGCCGTTACTTTTTTTTAAAATAATTTCTCTTTTCACCATTCATAATTTTCTCTGCAGGAAGGGTTACTACCATAACAAGAGTCTAGCATTTGTGACTATTGGTAGGAAGAATGGTAGCATAACAATGATGATTAGTTAAACTATTTCTACAGTTACAGCATAGAGTTACAATTTCTATTCCATCCTTGAACAAGCTAACAAATTGGAAAAGCAGAGATATCTGAAATTTCATTTAAAAAAATCAAAATACTTTAAAACATTCTTACTTTATAGCTATCACCATGTGTCAGCTTTTATAATAGGTTTATGTTAACTGAATACAAAAGAAATGTGAAATAAATATAACCAGAAGGGACGATCAAATCTAATTTGATACATTAATGTCATATGCTGTACATGTTACAATACCAGCCAGAGTTAATACTAAGCTGCAGGCTACACTGCGATTTCCAAATGGCAGATTGTTCTAAGTGATACCAAGTATAATTGAAGTAATAAACGATAGTAAAAGCAAAGAACACTGGCAGGAAGAATTCAAGTATTTACTTTAAAAAAATTAAATAAGTTAGTTTTGGAAAGAGAAGACAACTGAAATAATGCAGGGCTCAATTTACAGAAAGTTCCTTTTATTTATCTATTGCATTAACCCTTGAACTCTTGCCAGAATTATCAGTAATGTGTAGAACCTACTGATCTGAAGAATGGATGAGAAAAGACATTAAAACTTCCTGAGGGCCATGATATAGCTAAGGGTTTTGCTTTTGTAATTCCAGTTCCCACTTCAGCAAACCTCTGCTAAACTGCTTTTAAAACCAGGTATATGTGGTTTAAAAGTGCTGTGGTGATTTGTAGTGGGGAGAAAAAGGAGGCTGGCTTCTGCAACTGACTTAGGAAAACAAAGCTGATTAGAAGAACACACGTTGCTGAGGACTGGAACCATAACTAAAAGTTGGGAAAGTAATTTTAAGATATATATATATATATATATATAAAAGGAAAGACAATACAATGGCAGGAATTCAAAGAACCAAATGCATCCAATCTTGCATACACAAGGGGGCTTCATGCTTGCATGTGTCAAACAGTAACTGTCCATGGTTCATAGCAAATTACTTTTGAAATTAAGGGTGACTTCCAAAACAGTTTGCGATATAAAATGGGAGTCTACTGTTCAAAGGAATAAAAAGCGAATGTCCAAACCCTTTAACATACTATTATACATGTATAGTTTACGCATGGAAGCATTAATTGTGAATTATGGCGCTTATAATGAACTTTAAAGATTTGACAGTGTTAAAATTAAAATTGTATTGATTTCATAACATACAGTTTCAAACCTAAACTTACAAAATTATTAGGAAGCTACTATTTAGTGAAGTCTAATACATTTATGCTAACTTGACAAGGCACTCCCCCCACCCCGTTCAATCTCAAGACTATCACCTACAGATGCAGCTGATAAGCATTGTAGAAATTTGAACAGTGATTCTCAATATTAATTGTGATATTTTATTATTTTACTTTAAATGCACGATTACATTATCATTGTTAAAATTTTCTTTTATTAGGACATTAAAGATTAGAAAGGGAAGTGACTTTTTAAAAATAGCATTTAAATCATTATGTCCTTTATTAAGGGCACAATTCAACTTGTATTTACGCTGGGCTGAGAGAAGTCGGATATGTCTGAGCCAGCAAAACCCAGCCCGGCAGAAGCGGTGCCGGTGTAAGAGCCAACAAGGGGTATCCCGGGAGAGGGTTGGATGAGGGGCTGAGGGGGGACTTACGCAATATCCAACTCCTATTTGGACTGCTCCAGCGGGTGCTGATCCAGGCCAAAGTCACAGAGAAAAAGGTCAGTCTAAGAAAATAATTCTAATGCAGGTCAATGTGGAGTGCATTAGGTGTATTTGTGAGTGACTGCTTTTCCTTTTCTCTTTGTGCATGCAGCTCCTAGTGGAGCAGACATTCCACCAGCCTGGTGGCTCCCAAACAGGAAATGGATGTTGCAGAGCTTCCTGACAGCTCCTCCTCTGCTGGCACCCCTTCTGCCAGCTTCCTATGAGTTAGACTGCTCTGTAAAATAGGTTCTTTTGGATATTTTATTTGTCCTGGCTCTATTAAATAATTTGATCTTTAGACCCTGTGTTAAAATACCTTCCAAAGAGATTGAAAGAAAATAGCTGGCTGGGGCTGATAAGACTATAGTCCAAAACTAGAAGGTACTAGGTTGGGGGAGGCCAGGATATAGGATTTTGGCTGATTTATATGGCACTAGAGCAAAACTCATTCCTTTCTCTAAAAAAAAAGCTGGTAGGGGAGTTTAACACTGCTCATTAGCCTTTGAGGAAACAGGGTTACATACCATGTGACTATATTTTCCTCACTTTCCCTGAATGTCTAAGTCTCAAGGACGGCATTCCATACTAGAGAGGTTTTTTTAAATATCTAGCTCAGTGGTGGGGAAGCTCTGGCCCATGGCCTAATTAGGACTGTGAGGCCATTTTGCTTAAGGCATGCCCAACTGTCCTACACCTAATGCCATATTAATATGGTGCAGGTAAAGATGTAGACCCTCCGTGGCGCAGAGTGGTAAGCGGCGGTAACGCAGCCGAAGCCCTGCTCACAGCTGGAGTTCGAGTCCAACGGGAGGAAGTCGAATCTCCGGTAAAAAAGGGTCGAGGTCCACTCAGCCTTCCATCCATCCGTGGTCAGTAAAATGAGTACCCGGCATATGCTGGGGGGTAAAGAAAGGCCGGGGAAGGAACTGGCAATCCCACCCCATATATATGGTCTGCCTAGTAAACGTCACAAGACGTCACCCTAAGAGTCGGAAACGACTCGCACTATAAGTGCGGCGACACCTTTACCTTTTAAAGATGTAGCTTCACTGAAAGAGGTTTTGGAGGCATTGCCATTCACTGTGTACTGGGCTTGTGGAGTATGGTACACCTGAATTTGTAATCTGATGATCAGCTGATTATCAGGTCTTGTAAAGCTGCATTCACAGTGCTTCACAATATCTAAACAAAAATGGGTCACCTGACACCACTATGATGTCAAGTGACTGAGAGTTGGGTGGCCCTGCCCATATGTCAAATTTGGCCCACAGGTGGGTGGAGGAGATAACAAGCTGGCTGGCCAGATCTAGTTCCCACTCCTGCTCTAGAAGAACAACAAAATTAAGCACTCCCTTCAAAGACTCTAGGGTAGGCATGGTGAACGTCAGGTTGGGGGACCAAATGAGGCCTTCCAAGCCTCTCTATGTAGCCCGTGGGACTCTGCCCAGGCCATACTCTTTCCTCAGCTATATCATCTTTCCCCAGCCCTGCTTTGCATCCTCCTTGAATGTTTTATTTGCCTGGTTGGACTGTATCCTTGAACTCTTATTATGCCCCTAGCCTTCCCGGATTTATTTATTATTTAAAAGCATTTCTAGACCACTTAATATTAAAGAATCCATAAGTGGTGTACAAAAATAGCATAAGAATAGTAAAACAGTATAATAAAAACAGAAAAACAGCATAAAAAACAGGAACAGGTAAAAACAGAAATCCAGAAATAACAGGGTCCAATTGTATGGGTCAGGGCAAAATGGTATGTCTTCGCAAGGCGTCTGAACCAATAGATGATACTTCATGTATGGGAGAAGGAAGGGCATTCCACAGGGCAGGGGAAATGGCCTGTTTTTGGGTCACCACTCTGTGATATTATGTAGGGTGCAGTGCCATGAGTAAAATTTTTCAGTGATGATCTAAGTGACCTTAAAGGTCTATACAGGGGCATGTGATGCTTCAGGTAACTTGGTCTGAAGTTGTTCAGAGCTTTATATGTTAGTTACAAGACCTTGAACGTGGCCTGGACACTTATTGGCGGCAAGTCCAGTTCCCTCAGCACAGGTATGTGTGCATCCAGGTGCTCCACACAACAACCTGGCCACAGCAATCTCAAGGGAAGTCCCATGTAGCACACATTACAGTCACCTAATAACGAGGTTACCAATGCATGAATCATGGTGGCCAAACTACCTCTGTCTAAGAAAGGGTGTAGTTGGTTGATCAACCTAAGTTGATAACAGGTACCTCACCACAGAGGTTACTTGTGCCTCCAGTGACAAAAATGGATCTAAGAGCACTCCCAAACAATGTGCCCGTTCTATCAGAGGGAGTGTAACCTCTCCCAGAACTGGTAAACTCTCCAACTCCTAGACCTGGGTTGTGAGATTGTGTATAGAAACTAGTCAACAGTACAAATGTAAAATTCACATTCGTTGCTCTGCCCACTTCACCTCTTGCTCCGCTCACTACTAGCAAATGGCCCCTGGAAAATTGCCCAGCAGAAAATATGGCCCTCAGGCTGAAAAAGGTTACCTACCCCTGGTCCAAAGGCAAAATTTCTCACTTACAAACTAAGTTATGAAATGTAGTTCATTTCTAATGATAAAGGAGTTTGTACTTAAGTGTGCCTGTACACTAGACGGTTCGAAGTAGAATTACTGATTCTCCACTCCAGAGGTATATGGACTGGTTGTGAATAGTCAGCAATTAGGGAAGCAATGTTACACACAAGCAATTTATTTCTTTACTTGTTCCACTGTTGTTTCTTAGTATTCTGAACTGATTTAAGGCAGAGTCCAGTGATGCTATGTTCATATTAATCACTGGATGAAGGGCTGTCAAGAATTCCTTCTTTCACCCCTTATATACCCAGTTGGTCACTGCACTCTGCAGGTGAGGGGCTCCTGCAGATACCATCTCATCAGGAGGTCCATTCCATACAACATAGAAATTGGGCCTTTAGTGTTGTGGCACCTACCCTTGAGAATTCATTCCCCTTAAATATTAGACAAGCGCTGTCTGTTGTCTTTTCAGCACCTACTGAAGACCTTCCTCTTTCAATAAGCCTTTTAAGTAAAGACCTTATCTCAGTCTGCATATGTTAGAATTATATTAAAAAATATTTTTTAAAAAGATGTTTTTAAGATGTTTCTAGTTTTTTTTAAAGGGTTTTATCGCCTGTTTGCCACCCTGGGCTCCTTCTGGGAAGAAGGGCAGGATATAACAACAACAACAACAACTTGAGCATCCAAAACCTGGGATGTACATTCAATCACATAGCCTTCTTAGAGCTAGCAACTGACTGTACCTGAGCCAGGAGTTTTATCAGTGCAACTAGGAAACTAGATATTGCTTACAGAGCTTCATCAACTCCTTGTCTTTAGCTATGAGAGCAGAGGAAATTGCTCCAGTTTCAGAAATAAAACCATGTTTTCATAACCCTGAACTCCCTGCAAGGATTTTGGAATGGATGACATAGTAAAAGATCATGGGCATGAATGAGACGGTAGCGCGCACGTGTACACACTCCTGAATTAGAGCTGATTCACATATGCAAGTACATCATTCTGCATAAAATTGCAGTGAGATGTATGAACCTGTCAGGAGCTGCCAGGATTAAAATTGAGTTTTTGGATCTGTTTTTGGCTGCCACTTATGTTGAACCACTAAAACTGCAGGTTGAAGCATTTACCTGGACAGTGAACTATTCTCAGGTTCTAGAATGACACTGCCTACCCAGTATGGCCACTGGATCCTCAAGGATAGGAAGAACTGAAAGAGGGTTACACCTTGCCAAAATTACAAGGTCTTCCTGAGCTTTGGTGAGTTTCTGTTTCTACATCCTTTGATCCTGCCTTGTTCTTTGGAGTCCTGACTTCTAGCCACATTCCTTGACTATGATTCCTTGGTGCAACTCCTGTCTTCTGGTTTGTGGCTAGTCTCAGACCACTACTTATGGCTCAGCCCTAACTGAATTATTTTCACTGAAAAGCATTGTATCTGAGAGGTTATATGAAAACCCTGCACATGGAGTTAGATCTGTGATGGCTGTTCCACAGAATGAAAGGAAAATAGAGGGACGGGGAGAAAGATGACAACATCCTTTTTCAAACATGAAAGCTCACAAGGTGCTACTATATTGTTACTATCTTAAGATAAATTGGATCCCCAATGTTTTGACAGTCAGAAGAAATCAAATACTAAATCTATGCTCTAATTAAAAATGGGTTAGTCTGATTTTGCTGGTACAAAAACCAAACAGCGTAATCTAGAGTGCACTAAAATCAATGTCTCACTGAAATTAATAGAACTTAATGCCTTAGCTGTCTGTGCAGAAGCCCCATTTATTTTAGAGCACACTCAACCTATTAATTGTACCTCCATTTTTTTCCAGTTCAGATTTGCCAACTACGGGCAGAAGCTGTGATCCGTATACAGATAAAGGGTACTGCTTACAGAGTAGCTCCAAAATGTGCAAAATAATCTGATTGCAAGCATTTGGTACATTGGGGATGGGGGAGAGAGGTCAGCAGGTATCACTTCTGCTAGCCCATTCACAAAGTGTTGCACAACCATGTGAGCAACAGAACATATAAAGGACTGGTTTGGATTATGACAATGAGCCACAGTCAGCCTCAGGTCTGTATGCTTCCCCTCCTCTGGTATGAGTAGTTTATAAGCTTTCACTTCCCTTTTTTTGACTGCATCTTACCATTGACAAACTGTGGTTAATTCTAACTATGATTAGTTGAAACAAGCCAACGTCAAACCACAGTTGATAAAGCTGGCTTGTTTAACCATAGTTAAGATTAACTACAGCTCAGGATTCAGATGACATGCTAAACTGAGGGTACTAAGAAACCAGAAATTTCTAACCTCCTCATGGCTGTTCCAGAGGACAAACCTAGGCTCACTGAGTCTTGTTCTTGTAACGCGAAACCATGGTTACCAGTATATTGAGTGGAAGTACCAGAGGATCCTATAATTAACCACTGAATGCACTTTATGAAATGTTGCCTAGGTTGGAGAGGGTCTTCTTGAATAGTTAAAAAAATTATCAGTGTAACAAAGTTTTCAAGATACCAATGAACAATTTTAGAGCACAAAGTCTGTTAAAGAATAATACAGAGAATTATTTACAGGTTGAACATAAAACAAAAAGTCATCAATAATTGAAGCTTGCCAGAGGCATAGCTATTTCTCTGTACTAACTGTCGGCGATCTAATTCAATTACAAGTATTAAACTTCACGCTGAGGTCAACTGGCCTCACTTCCTACAATATTACACTTCAACCAGTGCTCATTAATGTGTCTGTTGAATGGATTAGCACATATGAAGACATATGTACAGAATAGAAGGGGCACAGTCTAATGATAGCCAATTGTTCATTTGTAATAGGGCAAATGTTCAAGGACTCAACTTATTATCACTAATGAGGAATTTATTAAATTTTAAAAAGAAAAAAAATACCAATGGTGCAAAACAGTTTATTTTTAAGGTGGTTTTAAAATAACCAATAGTTGCTGATGTTGGCTATAAATACACATTTTCCAGGTTTATATCTTGGAGATGAATAAGGGAACAGGTGAATAGTTTAGAAACAGCTCTCTGTGACACCTTTAGACATTCAGGGCTTCACACGTTATACCAACCAACTTAGCATGTGACCACCCTATGCTGACAGGTATGAGTAATTTGCTGAATTCTATTCATGACTGAGATAGGGGATTGCAATCATTCCTCATGAACAATCAATTCAGGATAAATGTGTGTGATAAGCCTGCATTAAGACCCTGCCCTTTGTCCCTGTCAATACTACAAATGCTTGAGTGAGATCTTTAGATGGGTTCCATCAGATCAATGAGAAGATGACTGAACTTGACTATAGCCCTATCCTAGAATCTCATGAAAGGAAGAGTGGGGCTGTGCTTGCAGGACACGCTCCCTCCTTCGCAGGCCCATCATCCAGCACCACTACCCTCCATGCATTGGGGCAAGGATATGAAGTAAGATGCCTGCTCTACATGTATAGAGTCCCTGTGTGATTTAGAACTCTGGCCACACAGCATTCTAAATCCTAATGAGGAATCTACAGGCTGCCTACTTCAGACATTCAAACCCAACATATGTAGGATGATGGGACTGGGTGATGGGCATGTGACAAGGGTGGGGCCAGCAAGCATGATCTCAGACTTCTCTCATGCAATTCAAATCACAGGTGGGCTTTAACAACTGAATAGGGCTTATCTGTAAGAGTCATTGTGGTGGCAAAGAGGAGAGAAAACAGTATTGGGGAGAGTGGGTATGCTGACAAGATCATATCTGTTGGAAAGGATGCATTTATATTAGGAATTCATGTGTGGGAGATGCATTTATGTATGCATGCTCAGGGCAGAGAGAAAGGAGATCTTACAATGCACTATAGCACCCAATCTTATTAAATAAGAGGTTATCAGCAAAAGCACATAGAACCTTCATTATACAGCTTCTTTCTGATTGGAAGCTTCTTTTAAATTTGTTTCAGACTATCATATTATCTAGAAGCACCAAGATTCTTACTGTGATTAAATGTGGCTGTGTTGATTTGCCAAAAGGTATCAGAAACAAAAAGCCTCAATAAAATCTCAAACCCTTAAATAAATTATTTGTTTTTTACTCTCTGAACTTAGCATGACCTCAAGGATAAGGTAGTTTCAAAACACCTACCTTTTTTGTTAAGGAGTCATCTGAATCAGAAGGCATTCTAGTTGATACATGAAACATTACTTCCACAGTAGAGGTAGCAAAATATGGAGTAGTCAATCCAGTGCTTTTGTTTTTTTGCAACCCTCCCATAAAACCACAATGGTTTGTGAGGTTCACCTAAAGCACAGAAGTAATCACCACATTAGAAAAAAAGTGTAATATCAAGTACCACATATGCTTCGGTGAAAAACATTTACTTGTGCAACAGCAAAATCTAATGCGCTCAGATATGAACTGATTCATTGTTACCACTTTATTGAATGGAAGTACCAGAGGATCCTAATTAGCCAGAACTAAATTAACCAGATCCATTGTTACCACTATATTGAGTGGAAGTACCAGAGGATCCTAATTAACCAGAACTCTATACAGCACAAGAGCATCCCCAAATACTTGACACATCAGTATTTGAAATTTCAGAGCCTAGTGGAAAGAGATCTTATTTATTAATTATTTGATTTATATCCCGCCCCTCCAGCAGGAGCCCAGGGCGGCAAACAGAAGCACTAAATAAAACATCATAAAAACAGACCTTAAAATACATTAAAACAAAACGTTAAAAACATTAAAAAAAGCTTTAAAAACATCTTTTAAAAGGGTTAAAAACATTATTAAAAAACATATTAACATTATTTTGTGTGGGGGATAACAAAGCTGTAGTAGAGAAGTAACAGCTGTTTGTAAACACTATCAGAATAATTTTTATGATAAAATGTTTTAAATGTGAATTCTATGATGCCAAATAATTATTCTTATTTGTACCATTAAAACAAGTATAGAAACAAAGAAAATTAGATGCGTTCTTATTGTGTCCAGTGACAGGTGGCCAGTATGATGCATTAACCAAAAAAAGGAGGACAATTCCAAAATGTGAGAAACTTTACTTCTTAGATAAGCCCAAGTTTCTCATAGGATTTTGGAATTTTCTTTCTCCTTTTTTTGGTTTTTTGAATGCTGGCTGCTTTTTGTAATCAGTATGATGGTTGAACCTCTCCCATTTGCCCAGATGGCAAGATGTAAAGATAGTGAAAAGAACAGCTCCATCTGCCTACAAAAGGATATGCTGACAACTCATTCCAAATTAAAAAGAATTTCTGTTCTTTTAATACTGAATATATCAAGAGAAATAACAGATAGATGGGAAACAAATACCTGGGAGACACTGACTAGAATTCAACCTAGTATTTGCTCAACAGGCACATAACTACTTAAAGACTTGCCATGTAACTTTGTAGATTCTGTTGGTGGACTCTTTACAAGACAGAGTTCACATTACACTGCTTGGGAATAACCATCTAGGGCTATTTATGGCTGTTCAGCATTCAGGCTATTCATGGAAAATTGTCATAACCCTACTTACAAAGCTAACAGGTCAGGAGACGACACAATCTCTGTATACCTGAGAACTCTGAGAATTCCTCAGACGTGGATGAAGAATGAGACATAGCTTTGTGGGAGAGCACATGTACTTAATGTGGAATGTTCCAGGTTCAGTTCCTGGCATCTCTCGATACAAGGATCAGGTAGCAGGTAATGTGAACGACCTCTTCCTGAATTTGATGGAAGACTCAGGAAAAAGCTCTATAACAGTAGAGTACTGGAGAGCACTTTGCTCTGTGGTCTAATTTCCTCTGCAGCTATTTTCCCTGGCATATACATAAGGGTAACCAGTGTCCTAACGGCTGCTTTCAACTCCCTGGCTGTTTAGTTTATGGTGCACACTCTGCCATCTCAGGTTGTTTAGCACTTGTCCACTTCTTGGCCCCAGAGAGCAGACATCAGGATCCCAGCTGGAAAATAGCTATCTTTCAGCAATCCTCTTGCTTTCCCTAGCTAGGGATCACAGTAAGAAAGATAAGTCGCAGCATTTGTGCAGCCAGATGGAGCAGCTCTTTTTCTATAGTTACATGACATTTTGGTCCGAGATTCTGAATCAACATGACCAGTAAATTAGCCAGATACTGTCCTCCTACCACTCAACAAGAACTGGCAGATTTCACAGACATATTTTCTGGAAACTACAGTACATTTCCAAGAGGATGTAAGAATGGTTGTGAAACAAACTTCCTCCTATCCCCAATTTCTTGCATACCACCACCCAAACAGAATTTTCAGAGAAAAGTGATCCGGGGAAAACTACACAGATGGCTATGCAGTTATTCTTTTATACAGCTTAGCCTGCTGATGGAAAGATTCCACTTCAGGCACGTGGGTGGTACCCTCAACTCCATCCATTCTCCTACAAGCTCTATAGATGATCTGTGAAACAGGTAGAACACGCTTTCAGACAGAGTCTAGCCTGCAGGACACAAGGACTCTTTCTCACCAGCCTTTGGTATGAACTTCTCAGAAATTGCTAACACTATGGTAACATATAGGCAACTTGAATAAATAAAAAGTACAATAAAAATACCTCCCAACCGAGGCCGGCTACAAAATCCTCGTAGGCTTGGCTTCCTCCAGTATTAGTAAGGATGGAGTGTTTATCCTCTTGACCCTCAGCAACATAAAATACTGCAATTTTGTGCGTCTCTCGGCTGTAAGACACAGGACTGCAATTACATAAGAATGTACTCTGAAGTCACTAAAAAATGAGATACACAAATAGAAAAGGGGCTAGAACTGTGAAAAAAAGTAGTGCTAGTAGATCTTAAATGCTTCCTTTCTAATATTTTTACACATTTGTTCTCACCTCCCCATCTGCCTTTTTTCTCATTGAAAGAATACCCACCAGTTTGGTTCCCCATAACTGCCTGCTGATATATTTGTTAAAAAGTACATGGCTCAGAATAATGGTCTCTTTACGATGGCAGTAGACAAAACAAGGTGTAAATCTCACTTTCCTAATAGAAGCATAAGGAAACATGCGGAGGGAGTTGTCTTCTCTCTGAACTTGCTTTTGCCTTTCTATGAATAAAGTTGGCAGATATGAACACACAGATTTCAGCAACAATTCCCCATACATCACAATAATTTATCTTTCCCGATTATCACTGAACGTATGCATGTAATCTGCTGAAATGCTCTCTGTCTCTCTATTGGTAAATTGTTCAATAAAGAAGACTCTTAAAACAAAAAAAAGAAACAGTGCTCCTTAATTTGAATAAGTGCCTTCCAAAGGAAGAATCTTTCAGTTGATTCTTCAGGTTTGAGGGAAACAGTCCTCTCCCCCCATCCCCTTGGCTTCAGCTGCAGTTAGCTCTATTCTTTTATAGCAATGATGGCTTAAGCAATGACTTTGTTCCACAGCTACTTTTAACACCCTTACGGCTTAGACAACCAATAAACTGGACTGAATTAAGATTAACTACCATGCAACAAGCATTGGCACCTCAATCGTAAAGACAATTGTTGTTATGCGCCTTCAAGTTATATTCGACTTATGGTGACCCTATGAACAAGTGACCTTTAATAGCATGTTATAAACCACCTTGTTCAGATCTTGTAAGTTCAGGTCTGTGGTTTCCTTTATGGAGTCAATCCATCTTTTGTTTGGCCTTCCTCTGTTTCTACTCCCTTCTGTTTTCCCCAGCATTATTGTCTTGTCTAGCAGATCATGTCTTCTCATGATTGTTGACGTGTGTGCGTTGTTGCGTGAAACAGCATACATTACGTTGGAGTTAAGTTGAGCAAGAAACTTCTTCAGAGCATTAGAGCATGTTAAGAGTCTTTATTAAGACATTATGGCCAAAGGCTTAAGAGTAAATACATGTAGAGTTTTTTCAGTCACCCCCCCCCCGGGGGTAAACACAGAAGAGAACCTCTCAGTTCAGAGGCAATACACAGAAGACCAGCTTAACACAGATAGCTGCTAGAACTTTTCCCAGTTTATCGCGATGGCTACCATAGCAACGGCCTTGGCAGTCCATTCCCAGACTGGGCAAAGACATAACTCCCCCTAGTTACAGTTTTTCAGACTTGATGGAAAAACAGACTCAGTGACAGTGCGGTTCAATGGTCAACAATCCCCCCTTTTTTCCCCATCATGTCTGTAACTCATTACAACAATAACAATAATACATTTCTCCAATACATCTTGCAATACAATTCCAAATTACATCTCAGTACATTACAGTACATTTCAGAACATCACTGTACATTTAGCTAGAACTTTATTCAATCAACTTTCAACTCATTCCAAGCCTTGTCACCAGTTTGCCAAATTTCTCCTCACACAAAGGCTTGGTCATTATGTCAGCCACCATGTTGTTAGTGTCACATCACAACTATGCCAGACGTTGACTTACGACTGCTCAGTTCCCCTGCATGATCTGCATCCACAAAACATTCAAGACCTCCTGTCTTTGCTCCTGACAAATCCAGACTCTTTGTCTTCGTGCCTTTCAGATTTAAGTCAAGATCTGGTTTAAATGGTTGCGCTTGTGTTTCTGGACACCAAGCTCTGAAATATGCATTCTCTTGTGCTCTAGGTGCACGTTTGCCACGTCTCTTACCCTGTGGCTTGTAAACTCGGCTGCGATGCACTCTTTCAGGCATCAGCCTGACTGCATTACATGAATACTGTGGCTGTGTGCTTTTTACAGCTGTCTTTTTACAGCTCTGACCGTCATTCTCTTTCCGCCCCATTAAACTCAAGGCATCAGCACACTTCACACCCACGGTCATTCTAAACTGCCCTTGTGTCATAAAACCCTGACAGACAACTTTGCCTCTTCTCTGCAGAAAACATTTTCCTCTATCAAATGTTACACAATACCCAGAATCCACCAGTTTTTGAACTGATAAAATATTATGAGCCAATTCCGGAACAAACAAACATTCTGACATTATCCCAAGTTTATTAAATCTCACCAGTCCTCGGGCTTCCACCCGTTTCTGTGATCCATCCGCAAGTTGCACAAAATCCTGCACTTCTTCTAAAGCATAAAACAAACTTCTGTCTTTAATTAATATATGGCTCGCCCCACTGTCGACAATCCAGTTAACAGGTCCTAAATCTTGAGACTTCTGTTTACAAACAAAGTTCACACTTCCCTGCTTCAAGCCTCCGTCCCTGGAGTTGTGCTTGACTGCACAGTCTTTTCGGAGATGCCCACGAGCCCCACAGGCATAACAAGCCTTTAGCCTTTGATGCTTGTAATCCTGTTTGCTTTCGGCTGCCTCCTCCGGTTCGGCACTTTTCTGCTCCTTGCTTCTGACAGCTTCCATCGGCTTGGCTCTCTGCGCCTCCTGCCTCCGCTGCCATTCCTGGGACAAATCCTGCAACGCGTCCCACATCTGTTTTGCCGACGGCTCATCTCTCACACACATCAGTTGAGAATCCGATAGAGCCAAGATTATAAACGCCTGCGCCCTCTGATCTTTGCGCTTCCAGGCCGCGGTCAATACCGCCGGGGGTGGTCCATCTATAATGTCCCATAAATCCTCTGTTATCAGCAAAGCCCGCATCCTCGGCTTCCAGCTGCCATAATTCTTTTCCGTCAATCTTTCCATTGGCAAGCCTCCCCCAAACAGGTTTACAGCCATGTTGCTCACCTCTGTCTGGTACAATCAATCAAGCTGCCCTCTGGAACTCCATCTGCCATTCAGACCAACAACTTACTCCCGTGTAATGCGCTGTGGATCTGGGCCCATAACCCTGTTGACGTGTGTGCGTTGTTGCGTGAAACAGCATACATTACGTTGGAGTTAAGTTGAGCAAGAAACTTCTTCAGAGCATTAGAGCATGTTAAGAGTCTTTATTAAGACATTATGGCCAAAGGCTTAAGAGTAAATACATGTAGAGTTTCTTCAGTCACCCCCCCCCCTCTGGGGGTAAACACAGAAGAGAACCTCTCAGTTCAGAGGCAATACACAGAAGACCAGCTTAACACAGATAGCTGCTAGAACTTTTCCCAGTTTATCGCGATGGCTACCATAGCAACGGCCTTGGCAGTCCGTTCCCAGACTGGGCAAAGACATAACTCCCCCTAGTTACAGTTTTTCAGACTTGATGGAAAAACAGACTCAGTGACAGTGCGGTTCAATGGTCAACAATGATGTGTCCAAAGTATGATAACCTCAGTTTCATCATTTTAGCTTCTAGTGATAGTTTTGGTTTAATTTGTTCTAACACCCAATTATTTGTCTTTTTCGCGGCCCATGGTATCTGAAAGATCTCCTCCAACACTACATTTCAAATGAGTTGATTTTTCTCTTATCCACTTTTTTCATTGTCCAACTTTCACATCCATACACAGAGATCAGAAACAAAATGGTCTGAATGAGTCTGACTTTCGTGTTCAGTGATACATCTTTGCATTTAAGGACCTTTTCTAGTTCTCTCACAGCTGCCCTCCCCAGTCCTAGCCTTCTTCTGATTTCTTGACTATTGTCTCCATTTTGGTTAATGACTGTGCCAAGATATTGATTATCTTTGACATGTTCAATGTCCTCATAAATCAAGTTCCATAAATCTTCTGTTGTCATTACGTTAGTCTTCTTGATGTTCAGCTGTAGTCCTGCTTCTGTGCTTTCCTCTTTAACGTCCATCAGCATTTGTTTAATATCATTACTGGTTTCTGCTAGTAGTATGAAATCGTCCGCATATCTTAAATTATTGATATTTCTTCCTCCAATTTTCACACCTCCATCTTAGTCCAATCCCGCTTTCCATATATGTTCTGCATATAGATTAAACAAATAGGGTGATAAAATACATCCCTGTCTCACACGCTTTCCGATGGGGAACCAATCGGTTTCTCCATATTCTGTCCTTACAGTAGCCTTTTGTCCAAAGCATAGGTTGTGCATCAGGAAAATCAGATGCTGTGGCACCCCCATTTCTTTTAAAGCATTCCATAGTTTTTCATGATCTACAAAGTCAAAGGCTTTGCTGTAATCTATAAAGCACAGGATAATTTTCTTCTGAAATTCCTTGCTCTGTTCCATTATCCAATGTATGTTTGTGATTTGATGTCTTGTACCACTTCCCTTTCTAAATCAAGCTTGGACATCTGGCATTTCTCGCTCCATATATGGTAAGAGCCTTTGTTGTAGAATCTTGAGCATTACTTTACTTGCATGGGATATTAAGGCAATAGTTTGATAATTACTGCATTCCCTGGGACCCCCTTGCTTTGGAATTGGGATGTATATTGAATGCTTCCAGCCTGTGGGCCATTGTTTTCTTTTCCATAGTTGTTGACAAATTTTTGTCAAAATTTGGACAGATTCAGTCTCAGCAACCTGTAGCAACTCTATCGGTATGCTATCTGTTCCTGGTGATTTGTTCCTTCCAAGTATTTTAAGGGCAGGCTTCACCTTACATTCTAAAATGTCTGGTTCTTCATCATACGATTCCGCGTGAATGAATCTGTCATCCTTGCATCTCTTTTATAGACTTCTTCAGCATATTGCTTCCATCTTCCTTTTATTTCATCTTCGTTAGTCAGTGTGTTCTCTTGTTGATTATTCAACATCCCTACTCTTGGTTAAAATTTCCCTTTAATTTCTCTAACCTTTTGGAATAGGGCTCTTGTTCTACCTGTTTTGTTGTCTACTTCTATTTCTTTACAACAACTATTGTATCTGTGTCCCTACATACTAGTCGCTGTACTGTTGCATTTAGGGTTCTGACCGTGTTTCTATCTCCTTTTGCTTTTGTTTTCCTTCTCTCTTCAACTATTTTAAGTGTTTCTTCAGTCATCCATTCAGGTCTTTCTCTCTTTTTAACTAGAGGTATTGTCTTTTTGCATTCTTCCCTGATAATGTCTCTGACTTCAATCCATAGTTCGTCTGGTTCTCTATCAACTAAGTTTAAAGCCTCAAACCTGTTTGTTATTTGATCTTTATATTCTTCTGGGATGTTATTTAAATTGTATTTTGGCATTATGATTGCTTTGTTCTTCTTCTTAGGTTTACTCTGATTTTTGATATGACCAGTTCATGATCTGTACCGCAGTCTGCTCTTGGTCTTGTTTTCACAGAAAGGAAGGAAATTCTCCATCTTCTGCTACCAATTATATAATCAATTTGATTCCTATATTGACCATTTGGTGATGTCCATGCGTACAGTCGTCTTTTTGGTTGCTCAAAAAATGTGTTTGCAAGAAACAAATTACTGGCTTCACAGAATTCAATTCCAGTCCCCCATGATTATCAGCACATCTTGTTTTGGTGTGTGATCAATTTCTTCCTGTACTTCTGCATAAAATCTCTGTGATTCCTCTTCTTCTGTGTTTGCCGTTGGAGCGTAGACTTGGATGATGGTTATGTCAATAGGTTTCCAATAAATCTCGTTGATATCACTCGCTCAGACCTTGCATTGTAGCTCCTAACTGCTTTTGCTACATTACTTCTCACTATTAAAGCAACCCCATTTCTTCTTAATTACTAATTTCCTGCATAAAATATTTTGTAGTTGCCTCATTGAAAGTGTCCCATTCCCATCCATTTTAATTCACTCACGCCAAGTATTGTAATGTTGATGCATTCCATTTCTTGCTTGACAATTTCTAACTTTCCCTGGTTCATGCTTCTCACATTCCATGATCCTATTGTGTACATCGTACAACTCTGTACTCTCCTTTCGCATCTGTGCACATCAGCCTCTGGGCTTCCATTCTGCTTTGACCCAGTAGCATCATTTGTCACAGTGTTACTCGTATTTGTCCTTTGTTCTTCCCCAGTAGCTTGTTGAGTGCCTTCTGACCTGGGGGTCTCAACTTCCAGCACTATCTTGTGTTACATTTTGGATACTCTGTTCATAGAGTTTTCACGGTAAGAGGTATTCAGAGGTGGTTTACGACTGCCTTCCTCTGAGTCTAGATGCATCTTCACCTTTGACCATTCCGCCTTGGGTGCCCCTGCTAGAAGTCTAGCCTCTTGGTTTAGACTTCTGACGGCATTGCTCTCAGCTTCTTCAACACTCTCAAACCCCCTCACCACGTTAAGATATGCAATTATTTGGCAGTGAATCCTACTGATTTCAACTAAAAGTGGTAGAATTTGCATCGATATGAAAAACGTTAGCTTCTTTTCAATACAAATGCATTTTCAAGAACTAAAATAATTTAACACAGAAGTGTGTCTGGCACTTTCATTAGACAGCTTTTGTCATATGATGAGGATGCATCTCTTCTCTGGCCTTTGATCCTTGATATGTATATATATATTTAAGTATCTCTCTAGATGTGAATGTAATTATACAGCCACAACAGTGGCTGTATACTATAGGCAGCGTGGATTTTTCACATTCCGCAATGGTAAATTGAAAATACCCCTATGCCATTCTGATGCTTCCCATAAGCTCATTTCAAAACAAAATCTTACAAAACTTATAGTCCTGAACTCAGAAACGCTTGCTAGTAACAATCCTCTACATTTTCATGGCAATACACAAAACATTCAGAGAGAATAGAGAGTTCAAAATCTAAAAAGAGAGAAAAAAACCCCAGAACCCTTTTGGACTTTTTTCTGTCAGAGTTCTCATAATCTGTTGAAATTCATTAAAAATCAGCCCTGTTCACAGAGTACCTGTAGTCTTATTACTGACCTTGCCCCATACTCTGACCTTCATCTTCTGCAGTTTAAATGTTAAAAAAATGCCTGGTTGATTTTTAATTAATTTAATAAATTTTGCACTGAACTGAACGATAGTGTCGGGCATGCTCAGTAAGAACCAACTGTCAGTGTTCTAAAACCAGACTCACAGCTGCGTGGCTTGCCTAATCAGGGGGTCACACCCACACCAGACTTTGAGACAGTCATGCCTTCCCCCAACTAATCATGGGAAGTGTAGTTTGTGAAGGGTGCTGAGAGGAGACTCCTATTCCACTGACAGAGCTCCAGTTGCCAGACTGGTTTAGCAGTCAGCCACTCTGACTGAAGGTCTGTGAGGGGAACAGGGTGTCTCCTAGTAACTCTCAGAACCCTTCACTAACTACACTTCCAAGGATTCTTTGAGAGAAGCCATGACTGTCCTAAGTGAAATAAAGGCCTGATGTGGATGTGGACGGCTTTGGTTTAAATTTGGGTGGGAGGCTCTACGTGTCGGCTGTAGAATAAAAAGGTGGGGGAAACCCTGAAAAGCAATGATACTGTTCACATTGTTTTCCTTTTGGAAAGGAAATAGGCTTTCCCTCTGCCCAGTGCCCACCCACTCAATCTCCTCCCCTCCACCTCCCCGCCCCTCCCCCAGGTCAGTGTTGGACTACAACCTGGGAGACCAGGGTTCGAATCCCCACACAGCCATGAAGCTCACCGGGTGACCTTGGGCCAGTCACTGCCTCTCAGCCTCAGAGGAAGGCAATGGTAAAACCCCCTCTCAATACCTTTTACCATGAAAACCCTATTCATAGGATCACCATAAGTCAGGATCGACTTAAAGGCAGTCCATTTCCATTTTCAAACATGATTGCACAGAAATAAATCCTATTGAACTCAAAAAGGATGCAAATGATCAAATCCACTCTCCCTTCTCTTGCCTCCTATCCCCTCCCTCTTCCGTCTTCCCTCCCCCTTCCTTTGCCCCTCCCTCCCCATCCCTTTCCAATCCCATCCTTCCCCTTCCCCCTCCTCCCCTTCTTCCTCCTCATGGTTAGTCTTACCTATCTTAAGCATGATTGCATGGGAGTAAAACCCATTGAACTCAATAAGCATGCAAATGATCACACCTGTTTTTCTGCTCCTTCCCCTCTCCTCTCCCTTCCTCCTCCCCTCTTCCTTCTTCCTCCTCCCCTGCCCACTCAGCCCTCCCCCCCAGTCAGTTTTACCTATCCTAAGCACGATTGCATGGGAGTAAATCCACTGAAATCAATAAACATGCAAATGATCAAACCTGTCCTTCTCCCCTCCCCCCTCCTGCCTGCTCCCATCCCCCTCCTCCCCTCTGCCCTTCCTCCCCGCTCTCCTCTCCTCCCCCCCCATCCCTTGTGGTCAGTTTCACCTATCCTGAGCATGACTGCAGGGGAGTAAATCCCACTGAACTCAATAAGCATGCAAACGATCAATTCATTCTCAGCAAACTTTCACAGGATCCCATTTCTTATCTCCCGGATTAAAAAGCAGAGAAATTCACTACTAGGCAAAAAACTTTGAGGTTTAAGAACGTACCTATAGACTACAGATATTTCTATCAAACTTTTAAAAGCAGGGAAATTGGGCAGCTATAGTGAATGCGCCAGGGGAGCAGGAGACCTGAACTCCTCTTGGAGATATTGTACTGTCCTACAATTTTGTAAAAATGCAAAGACAATTTGAGTTGGTCTTTCACGGTCCAATCCACATGCTGTGGAGCTTGGAAGAATTTGGTAACATGTGCCTCTGAGCATATGGTTAGTGGTAGCATCATCTACAATCAGCCCAAATAATAGAAACAAGACATGTGCTGTGCTGATCTTGTTTTAGTAGGGAAGAAGCAACATTTTTAAGACAGTTGATATAGTTCAGATGGTCACTTTAAATATGTCTGATTTCCTTTGCAATTTTAGTGAAGTTTCCTATAGGAAATCATTTTCTTTTGTTTCTATTTCTGTGAGTATGTGAAGTACAGCAACACTTTGCAATACTAAAAAAAACTTCAAAAATAACTGTGGAATAATGGCACTGACTATTCTGCAGAATAGTCTCCAGTGGACATGAGGACTGTCTCAATTTGCACAAGATATAGCAGTGGGAGGTGAAATATATTCTAGCAAAATTCTAGGTGTGCTCTATGTTTTTAATTGACTGTGCCCACCTTGCTTTAAATGAAGTGGTTTAAACATAGCAGGCTGAAAACATGCATCCTCTTTTTTGAAACAGCTAGTCATTGCTCAACTGTTAATGCACCCAAAATAGAAATAGAACATAACCTCCAATCTGAAATACAAAAGGCTGTCTTCACCATCATTATGACACTGAACAATAAAAAGGCTTTGAAATTAATAAAAAAAATTGACAATTTCTAGGATGAATAATGAGGGAAATAAAATTTTCTAGATTAGATTCTCGGTAGAAACATTAGTAACACAGGAAAGAAGCAAAGTAAGAAGAACACCAACAAACATACACAAATATAATTCTCCATCTTTGGAGATAGCAGGTGTTGCCACCACTCACCATATGCTCAGAGGCACGTTACCAAATTCTTCCAAGCTACACAGCATGTGGGTTGGACTGTGAAAGACCAACCCAAATTGTGTTTGCATTTTGACAAATTTGTAGGGCAGTACAATATCTCAGAGAGGAGGTCAGGTCTCCTGCTCCCCTGGTGCATTCACTATA
The DNA here is from genome assembly GCF_030035675.1 of Rhineura floridana. Lineage (NCBI taxonomy): Eukaryota > Metazoa > Chordata > Lepidosauria > Squamata > Rhineuridae > Rhineura > Rhineura floridana. The sequence continues at coordinate 186,669,668 of NC_084481.1, forward strand.
GCTGTCCAATTTCCCTGCTTTTTAAAATTTGATAGAAATATCTGTGGGCTATAGGTACATTCTTAAACTGCAAGGTTTTTTGCCTATTAGTGAATTTGTTTCAAACTGTTTTTAATAATGTATTTTATATTGTGACCCAACCTGAGACCTTTCAACCTGGTGAAAGGTGGGTGATAAATCTAATAATAATAATGTTGATGATGATAACAACAACGAAAACAACAAAAACAAGACAGTTTAGAAAGGCTATTTATAATGGATAACTTGCCATTGTCTTGAGTCCAAATTTCTAAGTTCTCGAAGTAGCTTTTCATTTTTTTTCAGGAGATGAAAGCTTCTCCTAAATAAGGAAATTTAACAAATGTTTTCATCACTTGTGCAATGAGAAACATAGGATAGCACAAGACATTTTCAATTCTATTCATGAAATCTCCTACAGGTCTCTTGCCTTTTCTAAGACCTTTTCCATATCAAAGATGAATAGATTTTTTAAAAAATAATATACATTTTTTGTTTGTCCCAGGTGGTCTTCTGAATTCTTGTTAGTGACTTGAACATAATCCCCACTTCGTTCCACTTCTTCCCATTTAATCTGGTGGGTTGAACAGGACTCCCTTTGGAGCACATAAAACCTGCTCTTTAGTAGGCCAGGCGATAACTGCTTAGTGATAAAAGGTATTTCCATGCCAGCCAAAAGAGCAAATGCAAAAAACAAAACCAAGAAACACTGAACTGTTGGCTGTAATATAACAGAGTAAAGCTAAGCCTAGAAGTTCCCCCAGATTAGCTATAGAATTTTAAAAGCCTAATGATGTTACTGTAAAATAGCTATCTTCCACTTACTATTCGTACTTCTGGCACAACTCATAAAACGTATGAGCGGAGGACTCCTAGGAACAGTGTTAACGAAGGAGAACAGGCTGCTTTGACAAAATAACATGTTGGGGGGGGAAAGAGTGGACACGTTGCAAAAACTTGAGATCAACCTCTCTCATATAGACACCAACACTTTTTAAAATTGAGATTTCTAGATTTTTTTCACATACTGATGCTTCCTCCAGGGAAGATATTGATGCCTATGAGGGATGGGTTAATTAAGTATCTGCAAACAGTATTAAAACCCTTTCAAATAGAAGAGCTGTTTTTCATTTTGTGACGTCTGCATAATAATGCAGAGAACAGTCTGCATAATTTTCATATGTCATGATTTTGCACATTATTCTAGAAGAAGCTTATATACACCAAGCTCCCATAATAATAATGTCCGTGTCCATAAAAAACAAATAGCCAACCTGAACTCTGAAATACCATCAGTCTTGACTAAAAAAAAGAGGTGCATCCATATAGGATTTCAGGCTAAGAACAAAGAAGGGCTGACCAGGCAAAGTCTTCTATATAAATACAAATCAAGATTTGAGAAGGAAATCAGTGCAATATAGAAAGCAAAGTGATCTCCCTTCCTCTGCTGTCTATAGAAAGTGATGAAAAAGATTTTCTGTCTGTCTGTTGTACATTGATCAAAATGCTTAACTAAATTTAGCATTGTTAGAACATTTAATCAGAAGCAACTATCATCATTATTATTTAGTAATAATAAATGTCCCACCCTTCCTCCAAGAAAAAGCCCATTAACAAGACAGCATATAGTTAAACTTTAATGTCATAATTGTGGTGATCTTCACAATATAAGACACAATTTAAAGGGGATTAGATAAATTAATGGAACATAATGCTATCAATGACCACTAGTCATGATGACTATATGTTACATCCAGGATCAGAAGCAGCAGTCACTGGCAAACAATAGCAGGAGAGCATCTTCATGTCCTGCTCATGCGCTGTCCAAAGCTCACTGTGTGAGACAAGATGCTAGAATAGACAGGACTTGTCTGATCCAGTAGGACTCTTATGTTTTGTCCTTAAGACATTACAGGAGACATGTGGCTGCTGCCAAAAACAGAATTCCTGTGTGACCTTCTCTGCCCAGCACCCTCCACCATTTGTAACTTCTAGTAATACAAAACAAGTAATGCCATGACTGTGATTTACAAAACTCATAGATGTATGGGAAAAGTTAACTGGGAAGCAATGTAATGTTTTGTATTGGTTGAGGACAAAATTCGTGTAGCCGCTCTTTTAAGCAGCACTCACATTTTGCTTATATCATCTAGTTCAGTTCTGAATTACAAAAATGAAAGAGTGGTTTGTATTCAATAGAAAATAATATTATTCTTTTACCTTTTATCCCAAGAATTCATTCCCAGAATACTGAGAAGCAATCTGCAATAGTAAAATGCCGAACAGGGCTTTTGTGGGGTTGGCTCGTCCTGCTCCATTGCCTTCATATTTAAGTCACTGAAGTGCTTTTCAACAAAATCTCTCTCTTCTGTATATTGTTTAAGGATTGCATTGATTACATCATTTTCCTGCTTTTCTGAGACACAAAGAGGTTGAAGAGCAGGAACATTGAGCAATACACCTGTCCTCTGTAAGCATTCAGGACTAGTGATTCCTATATACTGCAAGAGCTCATCAAGGGCATCCTCTTCATCCCTAATTGTGTCCCATGTTGGCATAGTCTCTCTAAATCTTCTTTTTACCTGGAGTCCAATTCCATCTTTTACACATACTTCTTCTACATATGCAGTAGGTTCTGAGACATCTTCTGGTTTCTCTTGGTGGGGTAATGAGAGGACAAAAGAAGTTGGTTCAGATAAGCCACAGAGAGGTGGAGGCCCATACAATATCGCAGAATCCCATGAATATTTGCCAGATAGATCACGTACTATAATTCTTACATTTGAATTAGTTGATGCAAGTCCAGCAGACAACCCCCCTCCAGGCATGTTCTCTTCTGCTCGGATTTGTATACAGGAAACTAAAGTTGTATTGTTTAACACAAAGAACTGGAGATTGGGGTTCTCAAAAAGCTCAGGGGAAAGTTCAGGACTTTCATTGTAAGGATTGTCATTGTTTTCACATACTTGACTTGTGAGCATAGCAGGTCCCCCACTCATGGGATAATGGCCTAAATGATTTACCAGATGAGTGATCACAGTACGAGCTGCCACAGAGATCAGTCCTTGCTGCATGTGGGATTTTACTAGAAAACAAAAGGCAGCAGATTAAGTTATATAGACTAAAAATTGGAACACACAAAAGCAAACATTTAAATTTGAGAAGTTCTGAAGAGACCTGTGTGAAACCAGACAACACATGAGGGTTACAATGAAAAACTTTGCTAGAGATAACAGGTATTCTCATAAGCAACAGGAGCAAAGAAAATGCAGCTCTGTAATATGGGAAAAAAATACTCCAATGGCCTAGCCCTAGGACTCCTGTACCAAACAATAAATCTGTATGTTGAAGCATACACCACAACATCATAAAATAGGCTGTTTTAGGTCAATGCTGTTATTATTTATCATGTCAAATGTGCCTAAACTTTATTAAATGCCGTACTCAAATTAAAACCAAGACAGTCTCTGCTCAAGAATTATAACCTAAAGGACACAACACACACACAAAACTGGATGGAGAGAAACAGAACAAGCAAATTTAGGCACAATTTTAAGTTACATAGTTGTTGTTATGACCATCCTGAACAGAAACAGTTCAGGGAGGGAGGCAGCTGGTTTCTCACTCAAGCCAATGGGGAGGGTCTTGATGTCTCTCATGTTGTTTGGGTCATCACCAACACTACTTACTGAATGGTCATTGTTAACAACATAAATATCACTGTTTGTTCTTCCTGCATCACATTTACTTCTGACCCAGGAGTGGCTGCCAAGGTAGGGTGGAGTGGCTGCCAAGGTAGGGTAGAGTGGCACTGTCATTTACTGGGACAGAGTAGTGGTGAGGTTGAGGCAGTGCAGGAATACCTGATTGGCTCTGCTGGTGTGCCTGCCTTGCACCAATAAGTGGCAGTGATGCCACTGCTGGGAGGCAGGCTCTGCAATGCTGCCCTACCAGCTGTTCCTGCTGTGACCTCATGGTTTACCATTCCCCCACCTTCAACAATAGCAACTCAGGACAACACTTCATACATCTGATGAAGAGGACCTTTACACATGACAACTCATGCCATAATAAAATGTATGGATCTTGAAGGTGCTGCAAAACTTTTGTTTTTTTCTGCAACACACTAACATGGCACTACCCCTCTAGGATTCAGAAGATTAACTCTGCTAGTGCAATCCACTGAAGTCAATTGCAAAAGACCTCCTTCTTTTATTGGTGCCAGACCATGTCCCAAAAGATTTTATACAAAGCCTATTCACATGCATTTCTTATGCTAATCTAAACAACAACGTTATTTGTAGAAGAGCGACATTCTTCTCTAAA